>NC_090938.1:392278585-392924210 GCF_040938575.1 Ambystoma mexicanum
TGAGTGGGGGCCTGGTGGAGGGTGCCCCTGGTGGCTGGGGGGTGGGGGTGGTGGGAGACATGGGTGGGGGCCTGGTGGAGGGTGCCCCTGGATGCTGGGGGGTGGGGGTGGTGGGAGACATGAGTGGGGGCCTAGTGGAGGGTGCCCCTGGTGGCTGGGGGGTGGGGGTGGTGGTAGTCATGGGTGGGAGCCTGGTGGAGGGTGCCCCTGGATGCCGGGGGGTGGGGGTGGTGGGAGACATGGGTGGCGGCCTGGTGGAGGGTGCCCCTGGTGGCTGGGGGGTGGGGGTGATAGGGGACATGAGTGGGGGCCTGGTGGAGGGTGCCCCTGCACTGCTGGGGGGTGGGGGTGATAGGGTACATGGGTGGGGGCCTGGTGGAGGGTGCCCCTGCACTGCTGGGGGGTGAGGGTGGTGGGAGACATGGATGGGGGCCTGGTGGAGGGTGCCCGTGGTGGCTGGGGGGTGGTGGGAGACATGGATGGGGGCCTTGTGAAGGGTGCCCCTGGTGGCGGGGGGGTGGGGGTGATAGGGGACATGAGTGGGGGCCTGGTGGAGGCTGCCCACGCACTGCTGGGGGGTGGGGGTGGTGGGAGACATGGATGGGGGCCTGGTGGAGGGTGCCCCTGGTGGCGGGGGGGTGGGGGTGATAGGGGACATGAGTGGGGGCCTGGTGGAGGCTGCCCCTGCACTGCTGGGGGGTGGGGGTGGTGGGAGACATGAGTGGGGGCCTGGTGGAGGGTGCCCCTGGTGGCTGGGGGGTGGGGGTGGTGGGAGACATGGGTGGGGGCCTGGTGGAGGGTGCCCCTGGATGCTGGGGGTGGTGGGAGACATGAGTGGGGGCCTGGTGGAGGGTGCCCCTGGTGGCGGGGGGGTGGGGGTGATAGGGGACATGAGTGGGGGCCTGGTGGAGGGTGCCCCTGCACTGCTGGGGGGTGGGGGTGGTGGGAGACATGGATGGGGGCCTGGTGGAGGGTGCCCCTGGTGGCGGGGGGGTGGGGGTGATAGGGGACATGAGTGGGGGCCTGGTGGAGGCTGCCCCTGCACTGCTGGGTGATGGGGGTGGTGGGAGACATGAGTGGGGGCCTGGTGGAGGGTGCCCCTGGTGGCTTGGGGGTGGGGGTGGTGGGAGACATGGGTGGGGGCCTGGTGGAGGGTGCCCCTGGATGCTGGGGGGTGGGGGTGGTGGGAGACATGAGTGGGGGCCTGGTGGAGGGTGCCCCTGGTGGCTGGGGGGTGGGGGTGGTGGGAGACATGGGTGGGAGCCTGGTGGAGGGTGCCCCTGGATGCTGGGGGGTGGGGGTGGTGGGAGACATGGGTGGCGGCCTGGTGGAGGGTGCCCCTGGTGGCTGGGGGGTGGGGGTGATAGGGGACATGGGTGGGGGCCTGGTGGAGGGTGCCCCTGCACTGCTGGGGGGTGGGGGTGGTGGGAGACATGGATGGGGGCCTGGTGGAGGGTGCCCCTGGTGGCTGGGGGTGGTGGGAGACATGGATGGGGGCCTTGTGAAGGGTGCCCTGGTGGCGGGGGGGGTGGGGGTGATAGGGGACATGAGTGGGGGCCTGGTGGAGGCTGCCCCTGCACTGCTGGGGGGTGGGGGTGGTGGGAGACATGGATGGGGGCCTGGTGGAGGGTGCCCCTGGTGGCGGGGGGGTGGGGGTGATAGGGGACATGAGTGGGGGCCTGGTGGAGGGTGCCCCTGGATGCTGGGGGGTGGGGGTGGTGGGAGACATGGATGGGGGCCTGGTGGAGGGTGCCTCTGGTGGCGGGGGGGTGGGGGTGATAGGGGACATGAGTGGGGGCCTGGTGGAGGCTGCCCCTGCACTGCTGGGGGGTGGGGGTGGTGGGAGACATGAGTGGGGGCCTGGTGGAGGGTGCCCCTGCACTGCTGGGGGGTGGGGGTGATAGGGGACATGAGTGGGGGCCTGGTGGAGGGTGCCCCTGCACTGCTGGGGGTGGGGGTGATAGGGGACATGGGTGGGGGCCTGGTGGAGGGTGCCCCTAGATGCTGGGGGGTGGGGGTGGTGGGAGACATGAGTGGGGGCCTGGTGGAGGGTGCCCCTGGTGGCGAGGGGGTGGGGGTGATAGGGGACATGAGTGGGGGCCTGGTGGAGGGTGCCCCTGCACTGCTGGGGGGTGGGGGTGGTGGGAGACATGGATGGGGGCCTGGTGGAGGGTGCCCCTGGTGGCGGGGGGGTGAGGGTGATAGGGGACATGAGTGGGGGCCTGGTGGAGGCTGCCCCTGCACTGCTGGGGGGTGGGGGTGGTGGGAGACATGAGTGGGGGCCTGGTGGAGGGTGCCCCTGGTGGCTGGGGGGTGGGGGTGGTGGGAGACATGGGTGGGGGCCTGGTGGAGGGTGCCCCTGGATGCTGGGGGGTGGGGGTGGTGGGAGACATGAGTGGGGGCCTGGTGGAGGGTGCCCCTGGTGGCGGGGGGGTGGGGGTGGTGGGAGACATGGGTGGGGGCCTGGTGGAGGGTGCCCCTGGTGGCTGGGGGGTGGGGGTGATAGGGGACATGAGTGGGGGCCTGGTGGAGGGTGCCCCTGCACTGCTGGGGGGTGGGGGTGATAGGGGACATGAGTGGGGGCCTGGTGGAGGGTGGCTCTGCACTGCTGGGGGGTGGCGGTGGTGGGAGACATGGATGGGGGCCTGGTGGAGGGTGCCCCTGGTGGCGGGGGGGTGGGGGTGATAGGGGACATGAGTGGGGGCCTGGTGGAGGCTGCCCCTGCACTGCTGGGGGGTGGGGGTGGTGGGAGACATGAGTGGGGGCCTGGTGGAGGGTGCCCCTGCACTGCTGGGGGGTGGGGGTGATAGGGGACATGAGTGGGGGCCTGGTGGAGGGTGCCCCTGCACTGCTGGGGGGTGGGGGTGATAGGGGACATGGGTGGGGGCCTGGTGGAGGGTGCCCCTGGATGCTGGGGGGTGGGGGTGGTGGGAGACATGAGTGGGGGCCTGGTGGAGGGTGCCCCTGGTGGCGGGGGGGTGGGGGTGATAGGGGACATGAGTGGGGGCCTGGTGGAGGGTGCCCCTGCACTGCTGGGGGGTGGGGGTGGTGGGAGACATGGATGGGGGCCTGGTGGAGGGTGCCCCTGGTGGCGGGGGGGTTGGGGGTGATAGGGGACATGAGTGGGGGCCTGGTGGAGGCTGCCCCTGCACTGCTGGGGGGTGGGGGTGGTGGGAGACATGAGTGGGGGCCTGGTGGAGGGTGCCCCTGGTGGCTGGGGGGTGGGGGTGGTGGGAGACATGGGTGGGGGCCTGGTGGAGGGTGCCCCTGGATGCTGGGGGGGTGGGGGTGGTGGGAGACATGAGTGGGGGCCTGGTGGAGGGTGCCCCTGGTGGCTGGGGGGTGGGGGTGGTGGGAGACTTGGGTGGGAGCCTGGTGGAGGGTGCCCCTGGATGCTGGGGGGTGGGGGTGGTGGGAGACATGGGTGGCGGCCTGGTGGAGGGTGCCCCTGGTGGCTGGGGGGTGGGGGTGATAGGGGACATGAGTGGGGGCCTGGTGGAGGGTGCCCCTGCACTGCTGGGGGGTGGGGGTGATAGGGGACATGGGTGGGGGCCTGGTGGAGGGCCCCCCTGCACTGCTGGGGGGTGGGGGTGATAGGGGACATGGGTGGGGGCCTGGTGGAGGGTGCCCCTGCACTGCTGGGGGGTGGGGGTGGTGGGAGACATGGATGGGGGCCTGGTGGAGGGTGCCCCTGGTGGCTGGGGGGTGGGGGTGGTGGGAGACATGGATGGGGGCCTGGTGGAGGGTGCCCCTGGTGGCGGGGGGGTGGGGGTGATAGGGGACATGAGTGGGGGCCTGGTGGAGGCTGCCCCTGCACTGCTGGGGGGTGGGGGTGGTGGGAGACATGAGTGGGGGCCTGGTGGAGGGTGCCCCTGGTGGCTGGGGGGTGGGGGTGGTGGGAGACATGGGTGGGGGCCTGGTGGAGGGTGCCCCTGGATGCTGGGGGGTGGGGGTGGTGGGAGACATGAGTGGGGGCCTAGTGGAGGGTGCCCCTGGTGGCTGGGGGGTGGGGGTGGTGGTAGTCATGGGTGGGAGCCTGGTGGAGGGTGCCCCTGGATGCCGGGGGGTGGGGGTGGTGGGAGACATGGGTGGCGGCCTGGTGGAGGGTGCCCCTGGTGGCTGGGGGGTGGGGGTGATAGGGGACATGAGTGGGGGCCTGGTGGAGGGTGCCCCTGCACTGCTGGGGGGTGGGGGTGATAGGGTACATGGGTGGGGGCCTGGTGGAGGGTGCCCCTGCACTGCTGGGGGGTGAGGGTGGTGGGAGACATGGATGGGGGCCTGGTGGAGGGTGCCCGTGGTGGCTGGGGGGTGGGGGTGGTGGGAGACATGGATGGGGGCCTTGTGAAGGGTGCCCCTGGTGGCGGGGGGGTGGGGGTGATAGGGGACATGAGTGGGGGCCTGGTGGAGGCTGCCCACGCACTTCTGGGGGGTGGGGGTGGTGGGAGACATGGATGGGGGCCTGGTGGAGGGTGCCCCTGGTGGCGGGGGGGTGGGGGTGATAGGGGACATGAGTGGGGGCCTGGTGGAGGCTGCCCCTGCACTGCTGGGGGGTGGGGGTGGTGGGAGACATGAGTGGGGGCCTGGTGGAGGGTGCCCCTGGTGGCTGGGGGGTGGGGGTGGTGGGAGACATGGGTGGGGGCCTGGTGGAGGGTGCCCCTGGATGCTGGGGGTGGTGGGAGACATGAGTGGGGGCCTGGTGGAGGGTGCCCCTGGTGGCGGGGGGGTGGGGGTGATAGGGGACATGAGTGGGGGCCTGGTGGAGGGTGCCCCTGCACTGCTGGGGGGTGGGGGTGGTGGGAGACATGGATGGGGGCCTGGTGGAGGGTGCCCCTGGTGGCGGGGGGGTGGGGGTGATAGGGGACATGAGTGGGGGCCTGGTGGAGGCTGCCCCTGCACTGCTGGGTGATGGGGGTGGTGGGAGACATGAGTGGGGGCCTGGTGGAGGGTGCCCCTGGTGGCTTGGGGGTGGGGGTGGTGGGAGACATGGGTGGGGGCCTGGTGGAGGGTGCCCCTGGATGCTGGGGGGTGGGGGTGGTGGGAGACATGAGTGGGGGCCTGGTGGAGGGTGCCCCTGGTGGCTGGGGGGTGGGGGTGGTGGGAGACATGGGTGGGAGCCTGGTGGAGGGTGCCCCTGGATGCTGGGGGGTGGGGGTGGTGGGAGACATGGGTGGCGGCCTGGTGGAGGGTGCCCCTGGTGGCTGGGGGGTGGGGGTGATAGGGGACATGGGTGGGGGCCTGGTGGAGGGTGCCCCTGCACTGCTGGGGGGTGGGGGTGGTGGGAGACATGGATGGGGGCCTGGTGGAGGGTGCCCCTGGTGGCTGGGGGGTGGGGGTGGTGGGAGACATGGATGGGGGCCTTGTGAAGGGTGCCCTGGTTGCGGGGGGGGTGGGGGTGATAGGGGACATGAGTGGGGGCCTGGTGGAGGCTGCCCCTGCACTGCTGGGGGGTGGGGGTGGTGGGAGACATGGATGGGGGCCTGGTGGAGGGTGCCCCTGGTGGCGGGGGGGTGGGGGTGATAGGGGACATGAGTGGGGGCCTGGTGGATGGTGCCCCTGGATGCTGGGGGGTGGGGGTGGTGGGAGACATGAGTGGGGGCCTGGTGGAGGGTGCCCCTGGTGGCGGGGGGGTGGGGGTGATAGGGGACATGAGTGGGGGCCTGGTGGAGGGTGCCCCTGCACTGCTGGGGGGTGGGGGTGGTGGGAGACATGAGTGGGGGCCTGGTGGAGGGTGCCCCTGGTGGCTGGGGGGTGGGGGTGGTGGGAGACATGGGTGGGGGCCTGGTGGAGGGTGCCCCTGGATGCTGGGGGGTGGGGGTGGTGGGAGACATGAGTGGGGGCCTGGTGGAGGCTGCCCCTGCACTGCTGGGGGGTGGGGGTGCAGGGGGACATGAGCAGGTGTGCAGGGTAGTCCCCTGTTTTGTGGGCTGCCTGCAGGGGCCGTGGAGGGTGTACAGGGAACACCTGTGAGGACCCACCCAGCCTAATTGCGTGTGATAATTCCCGCACACCCCTGTAATACACGTACCTGGCCAAATCGCATGTGAGAATTCCCGCGCACCCCTGTAATACACGTACCCAGCCGAATCGCGTGTAGAACTTCCCGTGTACCCCTGTAATACACGTACCCAGCCAAATCGCGTGTGATAATTCCCACGTACCCCTGTAATACACGTACCCTGGCCAATCGCGTGTAGAACTTCCCACGCACCCCTGTAATACACGTACCAAGCCAAATCGCGTGTGATAATTCCTGCGCACCCCTGTAATACACGTACCTGGCCAAATCGCATGTGAGAATTCCCGCGCACCCCTGTAATACACGTACCCAGCCGAATCGCGTGTAGAACTTCCCGTGTACCCCTGTAATACACGTACCTAGCCAAATCGCATGTGATAATTCCTGCGTACCCCTGTGATACACGTGCCCTGGCTAATCGCGTGTAAAACTTCACGCGTACCCCTGTAATACACGTACCCTGGCCAATCGCTTGTAGAACTTCCCGCGTACCCCTGTAATACACGTACCCTGGCTAATCGCGTGTATAACTTCACGCATACCCCTGATATGCACGTTACCCGCTTTGTGTTCCTTGTTTGGCAGCCCTGTAGACTGGTCCAGGGTTAGCGCAGCCCTTTGCGATGATTTAGCGATTTTGATGGCTTTTCCTTGCGCGAGGGCGTTCTTGGGGGCGTTACTGGCGCTGCTGCAGGGTCGCTGCGATACTCTGCGCCACGGCTGCTTTGGGAGCCTAAAATCCATGAATACGCTGTGCGCGGAAATCGGTTTTAGCGCACGTGCCTGGCGCAGACAATCGCACGCGGACACTCTGCGCCAGCCGCTTGCGACACTTTTCTGCGAAATTCTATGAATTACCCTGTAAATTTGATACAATAAGAATTGTCAAAGAAAGCGGTGCTATCTATGAGCAAAAAATTAAAAAATTGGATGCAAGCGGCCACCCTGGATAGTTGTCAGTAACCAACCATTGAGAATTAATTACCTTCTTGGTCACGATTAACTTGGCAACTGCGGCTGATACTATTGTATTAGAAAAGCTCCTTCTTGATACTATTGAGACTCTTGCATCGATTGAAAAGAGGTCGACCACTTTATTGAGACAAGTATCAAGTTGCCATTTCCCTTGTACTGAGCACAGGTTGAGGATGCTCCTCCTAATAATCAATTGAATGGACGCCGGGTGACGCAGTGCTACCATCGGTGTGATATTGTGAATCACCTTTGTTTGGGTCTTCCCATTACAAAATCACAGAATACGAAATGTGTACTCTGTTGGTGTATTCTACAAAATTCCTTCTTTCCCATGTACAATTCATCTGACCCCGCTGGACCATATTGCCCCTGAAGAATTTCTGTCTACTGGATGATATACAGAAAGAAACATGTCGGGTTGGGGATGTATTGTTATTTAGTAGCAAAATAAGAAATCAATTTTACCCGAGCCAAGGAAGTCCATAATAACATGGAATATGCTCGTACGTGTTATATCAATGGTTCGTACTAATAAGTGATTAGATGCGGTACAATGATGTCTTATATTTGAGATTTTATTGAGGATAAATTGTTTTAGTATTGCAAGGATTGTGAGTGAGCTTTTTGAATGATTAGTGTATGCATGTGGTATGGTTGCAGTGGAGTTGGAAGTGGTTTATGGATTAGAACGGTGTATCAGACCAGTCCATCAATGAATTGGAGAGACTGGTCCACATGAATTATTGTTGATACTAATGTCGGTGTATGTTTTTATTGAAATATGACTTTTTCTAATGATTTATTTAATAAATGTTAATAAATTACATATATTTAATTGATCAAGCGTCTACTGGGTTGAATTTAATTGTTTCACCTCATGAGAATTGTTGACTAATAGACGTATACACCCCTTTGTTGCTGTACATACTCAATATTTGGTATGAGTCTTTAGGTTTTGTTGCTATACCAACAGAGGCCACCGGAACACTTTACTACTCTGACCCCTTTTTTTAATTTTTTGCTAGTCCTTTCCAGGCCGGGTCACAGTAATTGGATATTCCTGGTATCCCCTGTTACTCTTGTCTTTGGCTATCTATGAGCAATCAGGATACACCAAACAGTCAAACTCTAACTGAACAAGCGATACCAATTACGACCCAAACTGAAAAAGCATTGGATACTACTCAACTGAGCTCAACAAGCTCACGTCCGATCCAAACTGAAACAGACCGAGATCAAAACACTGAATGTATAGAAATTGCAGATGTATCAGCTAGCGAAGATGCAACACAACCAGATCAGAACTATGACATTTTTCTATCAAAAAGAGTGAGCAAAAGAATGACCACAAACAAAATAGCCGAAATTCAAATCAATCAATTGAAAAAAATGAAAAAAAAAAAAATGTACTAGCCAAAGACAGTACGAAAGGTTTTATCCGCAATCTCGGCGGCTCAGATCAGTCACAAGTACACATTGTAACGACTAAGTTAACTAGCGTCAACACACGATCTGCTAATTCTGATAAACCCATAAAGCAAACTCAAAATCAACACCCCAGTCCTAAACAAGTGGAACAATCAGCTGATCGATCTGAGATCTTGTCAGCTGGAGACGAAATTACCTTGAAAACTCTAATCGATCTTTCAGTCTATAGCCATCAAGAACTAGATGATCAAATGGACACCCCAACTTGCAAAAATGCTGTAAGCTTGCCGTGCACCATAGAACCGCCAACAGAGTCAAACAATACATCTGAGCTGAGAAGCGCAAAGCGGTATGTAATTGGAAAACACAACCTACAATTGTTCAAACCAGCTCAAACCACGATGATTCGACTCAGACTCGTGGTCACCCCCGCAAGTTCCTTCTTCAAGCCAAACACTCACTAAAGGTCAAAATTCACAAACGGGACAAATTTGTCATCCGCAAAAGATAATCACGCAAGCATCCCAAAAGAATCACTTACTTACTGATTCAGTGATGACAAATGGAATGTTCTCAGATCTTGGAACAAAAGCTAGTAATAACACTGTCCTGACACCGATCAACAATAAATCGCCAAAATTGTATCTACAAAGAATCGAATCACCAAATGAGGGACTAAAGCTATACAGGACCAACGTCCTTAAATTATTCCACCACATCCCAGCTTTAAGAACCACAGAATCTAGAGACATTCAAGCTATAGCATTCCCAATTCCTTTGAAGTATGACCTAGTCTCGTTGAAAATTGATTCAAGGTTGATAGCTCAACTGCTATTAAAATACGCCGAAGAACTTTGGCCCTTAGGATTTGATATAAGTGAACAACTACACTATACTCAGATAGGGGTATACAGTTAATAAGACCAACCAAGAGCAGACCAATCAAAAGCGAATACTCCAGCCTCCTACAAAAATCGGCAGAACAAGTGATACTATCAAAACCAAGCTCAGAGCTAAATGAAGACCGACCCGCCTCTGAGAATACCTATGGAAAAAACAGTCAACAGATAACCGTCCAAACACTTCAAACTGGTAATCCAACCCGTATGATTACCACTTACAAATCAACCAAGGAAGTCGAATCTCGAGACAAAAAATTGGGACTGGCTGGCGAAATACCTCAATACGATTGATTCACATTAGAATAAGGCACTACCAGCAAATCAAACCATTGTAGTAGGCTCATGGAACACAAGAGACAATCATCACTTGTTCACTTCTGACACGTGTGCCTCGGACCATTTCAATATATTATGCCTCCAGCAAACTTGGTTACTTGATAATCCAATTGCGGATGAATATGAGCTAAATTTGAACTCAGCTAGAAAAAGCAAAACAGGACGTGCTTCGTCTGGTCTACTAACACTAATAAAGACAAAAATTGACTTAACGGTTCATTCCATTTGCCATCCCAACTTGAATATGCAGTTCATTGCTCTTAAAAAATATGGACCATTGGAAAAAATACAAGGAACATTCATTCTAGCAAACATTTACTGGAACTCAGCCGACTGGGAGTCAAAGATATTCATAGAAACTATGATGACAAATCTCGATGAATGTCTAGCTATTTTCGACAAACCAAAAATCATAATCTGCAGAGACTTTAATGCGAATTGCCTACCAAAAAAACACGATGCACCGAACGCAAGATATAACAAACCATAACTTGCAATTGAAGACAGCGAAAGGTGAAATGCTTATGAAACAACTTACTCTCCGCAACTTTCACTTGCTGAACGGTAACAGCAATGGGGATCGCCCGCCAGCAACTACTTGGTCAAATGGATTTTTGTCCTCAACTGTAGACTACTTTTTTGTATCGGGTAACTTACTTGACCAGGCAAACCATCTAGAGATCAATGAAACAAACAAAGGCGATCACAGTCAACTTAAACTCACACTGACCTGGTTCAACATACGCTTGAACCAAAAATACCATCATCAAGTTGAGCTTAACACAAGTAGAAATCGTCTCTTTATCACACCTGAAGGAGTTCACCAGTTAAACAAATCATACAAAGTAGCTAACATAACAGGAAACCTAGACTGCAACTATGTGATCTTTCTACAAATGTTTATTTTTAAACAGAAAAATAATAAGCATTTGGAACCTTTGAACACAAGCACGTATCAAACACAGCACTTAAATTCCAAAAGCAAAATCTAAACAGAGCAGTCCGAGAACTCCAAAAAAGGAACTCAAGCACTAAACATGTTGAAATAGCAAAACTAAAACAAAGATACAAAAACTAGAAGATAGCACATAAACACATGCAAATGCAGCTCGATGCTGATAGAATGATGGAAACCCTGGCAAACAAGAACACAAAATCTTTCTGGTCGATGGTAAATGAATCCATAACAGAACAAGCGGCTTTAACCTGCAACCCTATACAAGCAAACATATGGACATCTTTCTTTTCCAGTCTGTACAATAGTACAGATCCACTAGTTGCCAGAAGTAAACAAATTCCTCCATTACAAACAGGACATAATGATATGGAAAACCGAGAACTGGAGGGAAAATTCATAACATCTGACTGGAATCTGAAGATTGACAGCAATGAAATCCTAACAATAATCATGCGGTTAAGCACCTCACGAGCTCCAGGCCCTGGCAGGCTTACTAACTTAATAATCAAGAAAGCACCGGAGGAATGGGCGATCTTTTGCAAGACCTTATTCGATACAATAGCCACCACCAAAAGTCTTCCTCCGTCATGGTCATCCTCAGTAATTATACCAATTTTCAAAAAAGGTTCGAGAGATGATCCTAAAAACTATCGCCCTATAGCACTCTTAGATGTGCTAAGTAAAATCTATGTGAAGTTTTTGTTAGACCAACTATAAGCCTGGAGTAAAACAACAAATCATTGTGACAACCGCCAATGTGGATTCGTAAAAGGTATAGGATGTGCATTGAATCTATTTCTCTTAAATATCCTAAAAATCAAAGCCTTGAAAAACAAGAGTAAAACATACATTGCGCTAGTAGACTTTGCTCAAGCCTTTGACAGTGTCGACTGCTCGTTACTCTGGAAAAGACTCCAACACTGGGAATGCCCGGAAAACATATTAGAACCAATAATGGCTCTCTACATGAACACCACTGTCAGAATTAGGCTAAGCCAGAACGGCCTATTAACCAACGACATTGAAACAACCAAAGGCTTGAAACAAGGATGTCCTCTAGTAGCAGAATTGTTTAAATTTTTCATATCTGACATGGCCCTAACAATCAAAGAAGACTCCTCCTTCTCGCCGAAGGTCAACGGACAAAGACCGGGAAGACTTCTATACGCAGACGATTTAATCCTTCTAGACCAAACTCAAATTGGTCTACAAAGGAAATTGCAGCTCCTAAACATCTATACAACCAAAAATAATCTCAAAGTTAACACTGCAAAGACCATGATCTTAGTATTAGAAGCCATACAAGGTAGACTCAAAAAGGAAACCTTCCGATGGTGCCTGGGGAAACAACCTCTACTTCAAACACCAACATCCAAATACCTCAGTCTTGTTGGCATTTAGACAAAGATCGTTGGCGGCGCACCAATCTTGAATGGCAATTAAGCAATCAGAGATGAGGGAAGGAGAGGAGGTGGCTGAGGGAAGCCTGAAAATGAGTTGGGTGTCATCAGGATAGCACTGGAAATTTGAGCAGAAAATGGAAATGCAGTAGGCGAGAGTTACCAGGTATTGGTTGATAAGCCAGGGCGAGAGGTTACACCCCTGTGGAACACCACAGGTAGAAAGGGAGACAGAAGATAGGAAGGACCCAAGTTGTACCTGGGAGGGTCGATCAGCGAGGAAAGAGGTCAGCCAGGCCAAAGCCTGATCAGTGATACCCAGGTTGTCACAGAGACGGTTGAGCAGGGTGGTATGGTTGACCGTGTCAAAAGTAGAGGAGAGATCAAGCAGGATGAGGACAGAGGGAGTGTTAGAGTCAAGGTTGGAGAGCAGATATTCACAGACGTTTGGGAGAGCAGTTTCGTGCTTCTGGCAGCTCTGAAGCCAGACTGGTGATCATGGAGAGAAACGACAGAATCAGAATGGAGATTAAGCTGATCTAATTCGATCTCCATCTATTTTACTTCGCTCAGCCATACTACGATTTGATTAAATCTATGGCCAACCCGATCAGTAATGGCTAAGCGAAAACGTATTCCCTCATCTTTAAACTTCTGTCGATTCTGTGGAAAAGTAGAAGTTGAGGAAACCTTGCAACATCTGTTTATGGAGTCTCCTGGGGTGGGGAGAGAGAAAGAAGTCTTTTTATATAAACATTGTTTACAATATGAAACTCTCAATCAAGAAGAGAGATGGAGTTTATTCTTCTCAACCAAACGATTACCTGTGTATGTAGCCATAAAAGGTTTTTTTAGAAACACTACTCAACTCAGAGTAATGTTAAAATAGGGATTTGGCTAATTGCACTTTAAGAAATTTTTCATAAATTTTACTTGTGATTCTACCCAATTATGTACAAAAAGAATTGTGTACAAACATGTTTTATTCTTTTGATAACATAAGACATGTATTAATGTGATAACTTATTGTATGTGACAATTGGTGCATTCTCTTCTGTTTGTTTGTTTGTTCCCTTTTCTCTTAAATTGTAAAGTTGATAATCAACTAAAAGAACTTTTAAATAAAAAAAAATAAAAAAGATTAAGCTGAGAGATGGCCAGATTTTCCAGGAGTTTATCCAAAAAGGGAGTAATGTAAATTGGGCGATAGTTAGCCGGACAAGAAGGATCAGCTGTGGGTTTATTAAGGAGAGGATGCACAAGGGAGTGCTTCAGAGGGGAGGGGAAAGATCCAGAGGCAAAGGAGAGGTTGCAGAAATCGGCAAGGTCCGGAGTGAGGGTATCAATGTGGTCCTTAATGGTTTTAGAGGAGCATGGATGAACCTGTTTTGATGAGGCTTTCATAGATCGGACTTGTCTAGCGACCTCATCAGGTGAGAAAAGAGGAAAGGAGGAGAAAGAGGGTGGGGGGTAGGTGAAGGAGGGTATGCAGGAAAAGAAGAAGGGGGACAGAAGGGGGAGCGGAGGACAGGGTGTACAAGATGTCCTGGGTTTTAGAGATAAAGTGAGAGGCAAGGGCATTGCAAAGAGCCTGGGAGGTGAGAGGAGGGGTGGAGACTGCAGCAAGGTTGGCCAGGTCCTTACAGATTTTAAATAGTTTGGCCGAGTTGTTAGATGCCGCAGAGACACGAGCTTGAATGTGGACTCTCTTCTTGGTACGGACAGAGTCGGTATTGCCTTTGGAGCAGGTGGCAGGCCAGTTTGTCAGAGGATGAACGAGAAACCCTCCATTTCCTCTCATCCGCCCTACACTTACGTTTAAGTGTAGCTAGGTCAGAGTCATACCAAGAATTCCACTTGGCTTTGGACTTCAGGTGGATCCTCATGACAGGGGCAAGAACATCAAGAGTAGCAGAAATAGAAGAATAGAGCAAGGACAAGGCTGTCTCAGTACATGAGTCAGCCCGGTGTGGAGGGGGTGGGGGGTGGCGAAAGGCTCGACTGACACACGCTTCATGGGCCGGATATCCGAGAAGGTGGGTGGCAGTCTTGGGGTAGGCTTGGCTTGAGGGGAGGAGGTGGAAAGATAAGAGGGGAGCAGACAACAATGATCACTCCAGGAGAGAGGAGTGGTGAGGGGAATAGAGAGGGGAGGCCAGAGCAGATCAAGACATCAAGTGTGTGACCAGCAGAGTGAGTCGGGCCAGAGGCGAGGATAGAGAGGGAGAGTGAATAGCAGAGGTTGCGAAAGACCGCAGATGAGGAACAGGGAGAATCAAGATGGATGTTGAGGTTACCAAGGAGGAGGAGATGACTGGTTGAGGCCAGGAGGGAGGAGGAGAGGTGTGCCCACTCCGAGACAAAAGGGGCGATTTGACCAGGGGGCTGGTATAGAGTAGCAACAGTAAGAGAATAGGTAGGAGAGAGAGAGAGAGAGTCTGCAGACAAGGCATTCAAAAGAGGAGTAAGTCTAAGTGGGGGTGATGGAGGCAGGAATCCACTCGGGGAAGATCAGGGCTAAACCCCCTTCCAGCAGAGTGGATCTGGGGCCAGAGAGGATCTTGTAGCCATCAGGGAGGAGAGTGTCAAAGCTTGTGACAGAGCTGGCCATGAACCATGTCTCGGTAAGACCGAGGATATCAAGGTCAAGTTCTTCAAGGAGGTGGCAGATGTCAGAGGAGTGTTTGATAATAGAGAGAGAGTTGAGAGTGGCAAGATGAAAAAGGTTGCCAACTTTAAAGACCTTCGGGGGAGGGGTACACATCAGGAGTATGCCCTGCAGAGGTGTGGAGGGAGCTTGGGGTAGGGCAGAGGAGGAAGGAAAAGAGGGTAAGGTAGCCAGAGGAGGAGAGTAGGGCACAGCTGGAGATGAGAGAAAGTTGATAACGCGAGGAAACCTCCTATCAAAGAGGAGGAGATTGGCCTGGGGACCTTGCACCATGACAGTGCCATTTAGGTAGACATTAATGATGACTCTGGAGAAGTCAAAGGAATCCCTGAGGACTTCCCAGCAGGTGCCACCATTAATGGGAGAGAAGGAGACAGGACAGAGCACAGAGATCATATGAGGGGTCCAGAGATCTGGAGAAGGAACAACAAAGAGGATGCAACAAAGAGGATGTCAGTGAAGGTATGTCTGGCAGAGATGCTGGAATAGTTATCAGCAATGGGGAGACCTGGGTTGGAGGCCAGGATATCCTTTTTAAATGTCTTCTTACCCGACTTAGTGAGAAGGGGCGGATAGTTGATAGAGAAGCAGTTGGAGTAGATAGGAGAAACAGATAACGCCATGGGCAGGTAGAGGGAGGAGGCAGTAGGAGAAATATCCAAGTACAGCGGTATGGAACAGTCACTGGGCTAGCAGGTTACAGTTTAGGGCCAAAAGTTAAATGAAAAGCACACCCAAATTTGACTTCCCAAAGGCACACCCAGATTTGACTTCCCAAAACATACCCAAATTTGACTCCCCATAACACATCCAAATTTGACTTCCCAAAACACACCCAAAATTGACATTCAAAGGTAAATGCCAAGGCGCCGTAGGTAAAAGAAATGAGGCATGAGTTAGAGGGGAATCCGGGAGCAAGAGCATTAGAGATCAGTTGGAACAGGCAAAGGGGAGAGTGAAGGACCATGAAAGGAAATGCAAGGGTAACAGAAGGAGGGAACTAACCCATGGAGAGGTAAGTAATAGAGTCTTGGTAGTCCAGTTTCATTGCTGCGTGAGCTGGCTGCCCCAAGGGGGGGCCAGGTTGTGATAGTATGTTTATGGAGCATCCCGTTAGCGGACAGGGAAGGAGACAGGGGCCTTAGAAGCGGGCCTTTGAATCAAGGGCCGGCTCCCGTCTCTTCTGGTTGGCTGATGTAGATTTCTGCCAGATAATGGGAGTGAGAGCAGGCTCAGGTCAGGCAAGATTGCAGGGACATACATGGCGGCCATGTTACCTAGGAAAGGCTGATGCCGTGAGTGCATCGGCACAGTGCATTCAAATGAAGATGAAAGTATGCCTGCACACAAGCAACTTGACAAAGATGCTCCAAAAAACACACAAAATGCCCCAAGAATATTAGGAGGCAAGAAGCCTCAATGAGCAGGTGGGTCACAGTGCCCAAGAAATGAGAAGAACCCTTACCAGGCTATGGCAGCAGAACAAAAAAAGCACAGAGTGCTTGGGGAGGGCCTCTGATGCGAGGCAAACAGCTGATCCTCCTCACGCTCCTTCGAATAGCATGTGCATTAGACTGGATGCAGTTGGCTGAACTCCCTCTGGGAACTCCACTCGCATAAGCCAGTCGTCAGGATTTATGGATAAAGGTGGTGGTCTTCCACCTTGAGCAGGAATGCTACAGCATTCATTAACCTTGTAAAGACACTCGGGCCGAATTGAGGTCAAATGGGAGGACCTTGTATTGGAAATGAAAGCCCATGATCCTGAACGGGAGGAAGGAACGATGGGCCTCCCAAATCGGGACGGTGAGGTAAGCATCTTTCAGATCTAGGGAGCACATCCACTCTCCCCCACTCAGTAGGCCTCATTATAAGAGTGCCGGTCCGGAAACAACAGTGCCAGTAAGCTTACCGGCACTGTTGTTTCCAGACCGGCACACTACAACTATGCCGGCGCGGGTGCCGTCCTGCCCGGCAGGTCTGACTTGCTGGGAAGGACGGCACCCGCTCGCAGAGTTTCACAGAAGCACCGGCACTGTTACTAACGGTGCTGGTGCTTACATGGTCCCTACTCCCACAGAGTCCTATGGGACTCTATGGGAATGGGGAGGAACATTTTACTGGCACCTGATTTCCCGGCCGCCGGGGTTGTAATGCCCCAGTGCTACTGGGAAGTCAGGCGCCGGTAAATACTTAGGGCCGGCGACAACCAGCCAGTATCACTGGCACTGTTACGGCCGGACCCATAATGAAGCCCAGTGTCTGCGCTATAAGTTTTGAAGGGGTAGGAAAAGTTTCAAGGTTGAAAGGTCCAGTACAACTCAGGCCAGCCTGGTTCTTTTTCTGGATGGCAAAGATACGGGAATAGAAGCCCATGCCTCGCTGTGAGGCTGGAACCTCCTCCACCGCCTGACTCCTCATGAGCGAGCGGATCTCTGCCAGAAGATTTGCCGGCCCAATCTGTGGGAGTTGGGGGGAGGAAAGAGGAAATTGAGGTATCGGCTGGCAGAAGCCCGAGGGAAACCACTAAGAGAATCCATGGGTCTGCAAATCTTGCCCACCAGGAATTAATGTGAAGGGCAAGTCTGCCCCCCACCGGGGAACTGTGGATCTGGATAGCACCATCACTGATTCTTTCCTTCTGAGGCTGGTGCCTGGGAGGGGGGCTGCAAGAACCCCTTGTGCGACGATTTGTGCTGCTTGCGTCGATGCTGGCTGGGTGTCCTGTCCAGCTGCCTAGAACGGCACTCTTGAAAGCCTGTGAAGCCACTGAAGGTACGATCTCTGTCAGAGCATGGGCGACTCCGGCTAAAGGTCTTGGGCGCAGACTTAGTTAAAATTGAAAGGGATTTAGCTGTTTGGGAGCTGTTTTTATTTTTATCAAGCTCCTCGTCTATAGTCGAATGAAACAAGTCCCCCATTGAATGGCAGGTCAAGAATGCGTTTTTACCCGTCAGGGTTAAACTTAGTTGCATTAAGCCGAGCTGTCCTCCTCGTGTCAGTGGCAACACAAATAGCACTGCCTGCGGTGTCTATATGTGCCCCTGTCAACTCCATGATGTCCTGGGCTACTATTTTAGCCTCTGCCAGGCCTGCCTTGAATCTCGCCTGACTGTGGGCCGCAAGCTCAGGAAGGAACTCCCGCCATAGCTTTTGGTTCACGGAGGCTAGCATGGCGTCTGCATTAGCCTGCCGCAAGTGTACAATTGCATTAGAGTATATCTTTTTGCTATAGGCCACAAGGAGTTTTTCTTCCTTTCCTAGGGTGGCCGAAGTAGGTGTAGCCATGGAGGATTGTGGCTTAGCGTACATAGAGGCTGCTGCTATTAATGAAGAGTGAGGTTGCGAGTGCACCAACAGCACGAGGGAGTCCCCCTCTTTCTGCCAATGTTTGGCATCCAGGCACTTGTTTGTAGGCTGTGTAGAGTGTGGTTTTACCCAGCCCTTCTTTGCCAATTACTCAACATCTTTCTGCAACGGGATTCCTGTTTTCATGGTTGACCGGATGGTAAGCACCTCAGCCAAGACCCCTGCCTCTGGTTCTTCCGCCTATGGCAGCGGGATCCCCAAGTATTCCGCCACACCAGCCAGTCTTTCATGGAAAGCCCTAGCTGAAGAGGAGGTTTATTGATCTTCCTCGTCGCCTGTGTCCCCCGCTGTGTCCTGGGGTCAGGGCCTGGTGGTGGAGTGCTGGAGGGTGCTACGGGCTTTGGTGGCATGGAGATGGGTGGCGCTGGAGGCTGTGCCTGGGGCTGCACCGGGGGTGGAGCCACCACAACGATCTGTGCATGATGTATTGCGGGAACCTGGACCTGCACTGGTATCAGTGTATGAACCACTGCAGGTAGCTGACTGGCTGCCGGGGCGGAGCATGTCTTGGATGACCCCCTAAGTATTGTGCTTAGACTCTGAATGAAATTAGCTATATGGAACAAAAAGGAGAACAAATTATCCCTGGGGAAGTCGTAGCGTGGTATTACGAGTAAAAGATAAGGCCTCAACCACAGCCTAAGGTAAAAGAGGTCCGCCCCCGTCGACGCAGAAAAGAGGACTGAGGAGTGGCACCTTTAGACGAAGTCAGGGAAGAGCCAGCTCCCAGGACCGCGCTGCCGTGCGCATCTAAATTTAAAGAGGAAGACCATTTAGTCTGGTGAAAAAGGTTCTGTTTCCCGTCCATAGTGAGGGATGTCCATACAGTATGGAGGAAAGGGGGCGGGATGTAGGAGTAAGGGCAGAATAGTAGTTTCTCCAACACCAACAATTTCAATAAAGGTGTCCAAGGATGCCATCTTGGATTTATAGTTTATGCCTGAAAAAGTCTGACATCACGCGCACGTGTGCGCATTACCTCATATCAGTAAACAATGCAGCGCCCATGTTCGGTATCTGGTGCTGAGGTTCTTAACTTTGTTGGAAAACGATTTCCAGCACTATAGCCCCCATCGTTAATATGGGTTCATTTAAATGCATTTAAGGCTGGCACTCCATGCTACAGTATAATGATATAATTGAGGGCCCTTAAATTAGACTGTACCAAAGGCCTGCCATGTCACTTGAGTGGTCAAAAGTGAGGTAACCTTAAATATTGGAGAATTATGTAGTACACACTCAACTAATTAAAATCACCTGTGTTGTGCATAGTTGCATTGCTAATATTGTAAATATTGAAGAGTGTTATTAGTAGAAAGGGTGTTTTGGGCAATTGCTCCATCCACATTATCAGTGTCATCACGAGTTGGGCGGTAACCCTTAAATCCGGCGGTAACGCTATTACCGCCACATTCAAGGGTCCTCCAAACATGAGTCTGGCGGCATTTACCTCCAGACATAAGCATTTGTTACATTTGATTATTCTTGCAACTTTAGGAAAAGCTGTTGCTCTCCACACAGTATACAGTCTCATAAGTATACAGACATAAGCCTTCGTCACAGTCAGAAATAAAGGCAAAATGTTTTTGATTCTATGTCAAGACCGGAGGCTCCCATTATGCTTCTCTTTCTTTTATTAATATATAAATAGAAAGCTCAGCAGCAAGTGTTAATGCACCTTATTGAAAGCGCAGGAGTGCGTGGCAGACAAAAGGTGCATGGAAAAACACAAAGAACTTAGTAAATATTAACAAAAACAGTGTAAGTCCAAGAAAAAACTCCATTTCCCAAGATGCTTCAGGAAAAGGTCCAGCAAAGGGTCACAAACATGTGACTTAGTCCACCAATGAATAACTGGCTGTCCATATAAACAGTCATGCAAATTATGTCACTTCCTCTTTCTTGCTGCTCACAGCAAAGATAAGTACCCATTTTTTATCTCCTTGTTCATAAAAAAAAAAATTTTTTAGAATTTTAAATTTAAATATATTTTAATAAGGTGAATGATATATGTACATATTTTATTTAGCGTTCGTAACTATAATTAGTATACGCGCGCGTAACGCGCTTCATTGTCTCCGTGTCAGTTTCACTCGATCCTCCGCGTTAGCAGCTTCGCTGCCGCGAGAGGATCTCTGCTGCTGACAGGAGCCCTCGCGTTCGCGAGCGGCCCTGTTAATTTATTCACTCCTCCGTGCACGGCCCCCGGCTCGCTCTTCACTCCCACAGAGCCCGGGAAGGCCGCACACGGAGAGCATTTCGCTGCGGTGGCCTTCTGTGGCCACTAGAGGGAGCCTCTGCTCCCTGAGTCCTTTCCTCAAACAGCTGGCGCTCGCTTGTCATTTCCGTTGCTTTTACAACGGATTTTGAAAGCGAGCGCCAGCTGCAATTACGAGCCCCCTTTCCTTTCCTTTCTTCTGTTTAACATCATAAAAAAAAAAAAAGAAAGAAAACGGAAATCGAAGGAAATCTCTACAGATAACTTCCACAGAAGCAGATTGATTTTCCTTTTCAGCAAGGTATCGTGCTCCACACCTTCCTTGTCTGAAATTAAGTGGGCTGAGAGAAGGCTGTCTGTTGCCCACAAAGAGCATTTATATTTAAAAAAAAAAAAAAAAAAAAGAGGTGCATTTGAAATTGATTATGGCAGCTCAGTACTTCCCCCAGGCAGATCCGGATTGGTCTGATCATGAGGAGGAAGAGTATCAGATAGATGAGGTGGCAATGGCAGACAGCCTCAAAAAGGTGCTGGGATCCTCAGTGGAGACCACCATCAAGAAGGCAGTATCTGAGATGCTCCTGCCTATCCAGCAGCGCCTAGACAGTATGGAGGAGCATCTTCAGGAGACCTCCCCAACAGGGAGAAAGAAAACCCGCAAAAGAAAGCACCTTATAGATGGGGGATGTACTCCGGCTCGTAGGAGCAAAGACTCCATGACCCCCCCGAGCCAGCCTACTCCTGCCACCGCTGCCGTCTCAGACGCCTTCTCCAGGCTTAAAAAAGCCTTCATGGACAGGAAGGACACCCCTTCCCTCGAAAGACCCTCTTACCCCGAGGAAGACAACAGGGGTATTAGACCCTCAAGCCCGGAGGGAGAACAACAGGGCACTGATGACGAAGATAGAGGGGTCTATGATAACTACCATACCCTTTCATCCTCTGATGAGGATTCTCAAACTATAGGGTCGCGACCCTCTACCTCTGGGATTGTGGCAGTCCCCATCCCCAAGAAGGTTACGGAGGAACCCACCACTTCCAGCGGGATGTTTGCTCCAGAAGATCTTGTGCACCCCAGATCCTCTGACTGGGAGCCTTCGTCCAGAACAACCAATTACATCATGAACAGACTTCGCAAGCCTCTAGATAAGGAAGTAAGGGCCAGATTAAAGGCAAAATGCCCCCGTCCCAATATTCCTAGGAAAGTAGCCCTCACCCCGGAGCTAGACTCCAAGATGATCACATTTCTAGGAAAGAATGTGAAAGACCCGAGAAAGGGTATCGACACGCTTGGAAGTCCTGTCAGGACAGAGTCCTGGACATTACTGGTCCTCTAGCCAAGATTATGGACCTGGCCGAGGCGGCCATTGATTCCAGTGATCCCATCGATCCAACAATCCTTTCAGGTTGGGCGCAAAGAGCCCTCTGTCTACTGGGTAATGCCAGTTGCGCCATCTCGGCTGAACGCCGTAAAGGTATTTTATACAAAATTGACGGCAAACTAACTGAGCTAGCAGATACAGAATCAGGAGCAGCAGCCCAAGGTCTGCTTTTCGGAGACCCATTCATGAAAGAAATGTCGAAATTCGTCGGCACATTTACAGCCTTGGGTAAGGCTCAAGCCTCCATCAGAAGGGTTTTTGCTACTAAGGTTTTCTCCAGGGCCGGACGAGGCAGAGGTCGCTCCTCCGGCCGCGGCAGAGGTCGCTCCTCCGGCCGCTTCGCCTTTGATCGAAGACTTCAGCAATCCCGGGACCAATACAATTCTTGGCAGGACCGCTCAGACACTTTCTTCCCCTCAAGAGGGCGGGGAAAAGGTCGTGGATGGAGAAGAAGTGCAAGATATCCAGCCCAACAGCAAACTACAGGTCAGTGTACCCATAGCAGCGCCTGCGCCACAGACACCCGTAGGGGGGAGGTTAGCTCTTTTTGCACAGGCATGGGACTCCTTATCAGGAGATGCATGGATCAGGGACGCAGCGCGCGGCCTGCACTTAGAGTTTTTCGCTCAACCTCATCAAACCACTCGTCCTGCACCATTAGTTATGTCCATAGCAGACGAGGAAGCGTTAGATGGCGAAATACGCAGTCTACATCTAAAACAAGCAATTCGCCCCTGCTCAAGCCAAGGCGGGTTCTTCAGTCCCATATTCTTGGTTCGCAGGAAGCAAAAAGTACGCCCAGTTATAAATTCGAGAGCTCTCAACGACTTCATTGTCTACCATCATTTCAAGATGGAAGGGATACACATGCTCAGGGACATCCTGAGGCCAAACGATTGGCTTGTGCGCCTGGACTTGAAGGACGCTTACCTAGCAGTTCCTATTCACCAGGCCCACATAAGCTATCTCAGATTTTCCTGGAAAAACCAAGACTGGGAGTGCACGAGTTTACCCTTCGGGCTCTCCTCAGCGCCTTGGGCCTTTACCAAACTTCTGCGACCCGTAGTAGCCCGCTTGAGAGAACTGGGAGTAAGATTAATAGTCTATCTAGACGACATTGGGCCTCATTAGGACCCAGGCGGTAAGGGGTTTACGCCGGCGTAAACCATGGCGCCCCTTACCGCCTGAGTACGAGTTCCCGTAGCGCCATGGTGATTTTTACGCCTGCTTTTTGCAGGCGGAAAAATCCATGGCGCTAAGGGACTTGTTGTTAATTACGCCACCGTAATTTACGGTGGCGTAATTAACGCCTTTCCCACTCCCATTATGCCCTATGGGGCAAAAATGGGAATGGCGAAGGGTAAATGGGGATTGGGGACTTACCGCCCTGCCAAGGTCGGAATGGGGCGGTAAGTCCGCCAACCCCCATGGCAGAGTTGGCAGCTTAGCGCCATGGACCATGGTGCTAATAGCGCCATGGTCCTCCGCCAAGGTCCTAATGAGGGCCATTATCTTCATGGCTCATTCTCAAGCCCTAGTAGTGCATCAGGCCAGAATAGCCATCAACCTACTGCACAGTCTTGGTTTCCTCATAAACTGGGAGAAATCTGTACTCCGTCCATCTCAGAATCTAGAATTTCTCGGATTCTTGGTGGACACCTTGTACTCGCAACTTCATCTTCCCGTGGCCAAGATACATGCGACACGGAGGGAGATCCGCAGACTTCTACAGAGAGACCTCATATCTCTTCGAGAGTTGGCAAGAGTAATCGGTCTCCTGTCGTCTTCCATTCAAGCGATTTTTCCCGGTCCTCTTCATTACAGAGAATTGCAAAGGCTCAAGGGTCAGCATCTGAGACGGAGCCTCTCCTACTCTCAACGTCTGACACTG
This sequence comes from Ambystoma mexicanum, assembly GCF_040938575.1. NCBI lineage: Eukaryota > Metazoa > Chordata > Amphibia > Caudata > Ambystomatidae > Ambystoma > Ambystoma mexicanum. The sequence continues at coordinate 392,302,129 of NC_090938.1, forward strand.
TCGACCTCTGCGCGCACGGAGCTCAATTGGTGGCTCACTCATATGGAAGCTTGGAACGGCAGAGCCATTTTCGGATCCACCCCCGATATTATCATAGAATCAGACGCCAGTCGCTCCGGTTGGGGAGCGAGATGCGGCTCTGTAGCCACAGGAGGGTTCTGGTCACCTCAGGAGCTGAAAATGCATATAAACTGTCTGGAGCTTCTCGCCGGCTCATTCGCTGTGCGCTCCTTTGCCAGAGGCAAAGCGAGTTGTTGTATCTTACTAAAGATGGACAACATCTCCGCAGTACGGTACATCAATCACCTGGGAGGGACCAAGTCAAGACCTCTAGCGGAATTAGCCAAGGATTTTTGGCATTTCTGTCTGGAACACCAGATCTCGGTGACAGCGGAATATCTTCCAGGGCTCACAAATGTAGTGGCGGACTGGCACTCCCGTCACTCCACAGATTTCAGCGACTGGAGGCTCGACAGAGAAGTCTTTCTCCGCCTCCAGCGAACATGGGGCCCCATGTCCGTAGATCTCTTTGCATCCCGTCTCAACTCCCAGCTACCCATCTTTTACAGTTGGAGACCGGACCCAGCAGCAGCTGCGACCGATGCATTCCTACAGCAGTGGACCCAGGGGATTCACTATGCCTTTCCTCCATTTACAATGATAGCGAGGACCCTGGCGAAGGCCCGTCAGGAGCATACGGACCTGGTCCTCATAGCCCCGGTCTGGACCTCTCAGACCTGGTATCCAGTTCTTCTGGAACTTTCTTCGGATTTTCCAATCCTTCTACCCCAATTTCCAGATCTCCTTCTGGATCCGTCAGAACAGCGTCACCCCCTTCTCCTCAACGGATCACTGAACCTAGCAGCCTGGAGGATTTCAGGTCAAGGTGGAGGATTCCCGGCATATCAGCCATGGCAATCAACCTCATTGAGGAAAGCAGGGCCCCTGCTACCCTCAAGAGATATTCTAACTCCTGGAACGCCTGGAGTAACTGGTGCCGTAGGAACGGTTCACATCCAGTTTCAGCACCTATAGAGGAAATCCTAAATTTCCTGGCATCATTAGTTGAAAGAGGCCTCGCCTATAGGACAGTTAACGCCTACCGCTCAGCTATTTCCGCCGGGCATGATCTCATTCAGGGGCTTCCAGCTGGAGAGCATCAGCTCGTTTGCAGACTCCTTAAAGGAATAAGACTTACAATTCCGCCCCCGTCCCGCTATGATAAGCTTTGGGACGTCAACAAGGTTCTAAATCTTTTTCTGTCATGGCCGCATAACAAGGACCTGTCTCCGACTGCCTTGTCAGGCAAACTTACTACACTGCTCTGCTTAGTCTCCTGCAGGAGAGTCTCTGACGTTAGAGCTCTCGATCTGGCGGGCAGGAACTTTTCTCCTGATGGGGTGGTATTCCATTTGCACAGGAGAACGAAATGTAACTCTAGGGTTATTTCGTACCTCGCTTTCAAAGATCAACCTAAGCTTTGCCTAGTTAAATGCTTAAAAGTTTACGAGGAGCAGACTGCCCCGCTTAGGACTTCCCCTAACGGGCAACTGCTAATAGCCCTGCGTAAACCGCACAAGGCAGTTTCGTCTCCAACCCTAGCACGCTGGGTGCACTGGACTCTGACTCAAGCAGGAATAGATACCCTGCATTTCGGGGCCCACTCTGTGAGAGGAGCCATGGCTTCCAAAGCATTTCAGGTCGGAGTACGCCTAGAAGATATCATGAGAATGGCGGATTGGTCAGGTGAATCAATATTCAAGGAATTCTACCTGAAACCGCTAGAACAACCAGCATCTATCGTGGTAAGTAAGCTTTAAACAAGCATAATGGGAGCCTCCGGTCTTGACATAGAATAAAGATTTTCCCTAATAAGTTACTAGAAATTCTTGATTCTATTAAAGACACGGAGGCGAGCATTGTAAAGAAGACCGGTGGGGGGGTCTGTACTTCTGCTCTCTATATGGTAGAGGGGAGGCACAGAGGACCCCAGCCAAGATTCTCTAATACGGTAGCGATGGACGAGCAATCAAGGCCTAGCTTCTCAGGAGGTGATGCAGGCTGGTTCTTAAGTACAGTGTATCCCCAAGCCCCCACAAAGGAATGTCCACACACTGTATTACTGAAAACACAGTCTTTATATAATTAATATTCAAGGGTTATGTACACTTATCACAATAACGCACTTTGTGCTCAGGAAAATCAGCAATGGTAAATATCTACAATTCTAAAGTGGTACCACTAATATTAGACCTCATTAAAGTGCATTCACAATACTGTAGAAATGGCACACAGATCAATAAGAAGGAAACCAGCAATAGAGAGAGGAGAGATAACAGAGGGTTGAAACAATAGGCAGAATACTGGCCCTTGCTACTGGACACAGTTCTGTGTGGAGATCCCCCCACCTGGGCAACCTGCAAAATAAAGAGATATAACCCCAGCCCAGTCCAGATATTGTTCAATAGTCTATTTTTCTCCTATAATGTTTTTACCCCCCCAATGTACCTGGTGGAGTCGAGTTCCTCGAAAAGGCGTCGACAAGCGTCGAGGGACTCGCTGTTCGGCGACGGGGAATCGACGGCCCTTCTTGAATGCCTTCCTTTTCAGGCGGGAGGCACGGGGCGTCGAACGTCCGTCGACGAACGAGGCCGAACGTTGTCGAAGAGGCGGCAGCTCCGTCCGAGCGGTGCTCGTCGGCGTCGGGGCGTCGGCGTCCTGCAAGGCGGAGGTGTGCGGGGCACCTCGATGACAATAGTTCTGGACCGCAAAGATTGTAGAGACGGGAGCCCAGCAAGGGCGTCGAGTCGTCCGAGTCTTTGGGGTCGTCGGGTGGCGGGAAACCCACCGGCAGGTTTCTCCTCGGCGCGTTGGTCGTCCTCGACTTTCTCCGGCAGGATAAGCGGTCGACGATGCGGTCGAGAGAGTCCTTCGATTGAATGTTCTTAGGCAATGGAGCGGACGGCTCCGATCGTCGGCGGCACGGCGTCAAGTGGTTCCCACGGCTGGGCAACACAACTTCGACGGGCCTCCAGCGGTTACTCAGACCTGCGAACCCTGGTCGACGGCAATGGACTTCGACAGCGTCGATGTCCGGGTGCTTCACTTCGATCTCCTCGGCGGTCCCGTCTCGGGTCGGCAGCCTTTCGAGGGTCTGACTTCCAGGGCGCTTCGGCGAAGATTCAGCGGTGCTCGATGGTCCCTCGGAGCACGGGAAGAGGGCGCCTTACCAGGTCCTCTCTCGGGTCAGTCCTCGACGATTTCGACAACCTTCAGTTCCGTCGAAGCAAATGCCACAGCAAGTCTTCTTCTTCCAGCTGGACGTCGAGGATCAGCAAATCCAGTTACTCTTGAGTGGAGACTCAGCTTCTGAATGCTTCTGAACAATTTCCAGTGGTGAGAGGTCCCCAGATATACTATTCTGTCTCTCATCCACACTGCTGGCACACACACAGCAGCCAATCACACAGAAGGGCATTCATGCAGTCAGTCAGCCAATCAGGCACACAGTGCATTCAGGCCACACTCCTCCCTTTCAGACACTCACAACAAGGAATGTGGATTGGGACAAGTACCCAGCCATTCAACACTACACACTGCATTCAGGCCAGTTTCGGGCAGGGCTGTCTCAGTCTTTGTCTCTCATGCCAGAAACCAGACAACCACAACAAGGAGTGTATATTGGTCACACACTCCATTCACCCAGGTCCCACCCACAGGAGGTACCCACAACATACAGTCACTGGGAAGGCTCCAGTCAGTCTAGCTGGGCCTTCACAACAACACCATATATGGAACTTCCACCCAACAGCCAGTCAGGGGGAAGGGACAGAGTCAGGGCATCCCAGGACTTTGGGAAAACAAGACAACAGGCAATAGAAAGCAAGAGGCCACAGGGGCCATCTTGTTTCTATCAGGAATCAACTGATCCCAATGGCAGGGCCTGGGTATCCCAAAATGGAGGACACCCAGAGCACCTGTCCAATTCAGCATGGAGCTGCCACCAGCCCATACCCTGCTCTGTGGGCCACCCACAGGTGCCCAAAAACATACACTAGGGGCACAGGGTTGTACCCCCCCACCCATGGGTGCCATAAGGGTATCCCAGGGGTCTGTTCACCAAACCAAAAGAGAGAGCTGCACTGCCAGGAGTCCCAAATGGATTCCTGGGCAGAAAACATAACAGAACACACGATAAAAGGCAGAAGAGGACAAGGATTCAGAGGCCCTGTCCCTCTGATACATTTCCAGCATCACAGTCGCCCCCCCCAGACTGAGGTGGAGGGTGCCTAATCTCCCACGGGATAGACACCCTCATCCAGACGGTCAACATACCTTCTGGAAAGGCCATCTGCATTATCGTGACTCTTCCCTGGTCTGTGCTCTATGGTGAAGTCTAGCCCTTGTAGGCTAATCGACCACCTGAGCAATTTCGGATTCTCACCCTTCATCTGCATAAGCCACTTCAGGGGCTTATGATCTGTTTGGACCTTGAAGGTGGACCCCGTAAGGTAGGGCCTAAAACGCCTAAGGCTCCAAACTATACTAAAACATTCCTTTTCAACAGTAGCCCACCTAAGTTCTCTACCCTTGAGTTGTCTACTGATGAATATGATAGGATGTTCTCTCCCTTTGTCATCTAACTGGGACAAGACAGCTCCAATTCCGGTGTCGCAGGCATCCGTCTGGACGATAAAGGGTCGGCTGTAGTCAGGCGCACTCAACACAGGTGCCCTACACAGCCTTTCTTTCAAGCCATCAAAGGCCCTCTGACAGTCTTCAGTCCAATTAACCTTCCTAGGCTGTTTGGGTGAAGTTAGAGCTGTCAGGGGTGCAGCTATGGTTCCATAGTCTGCCATGAAATTGCGATAGTACCCAGTGAGGCCCAAAAAGGCTCTCACCTGGGTTTGAGTAGTGGGAGTCTCCCAGTTCTGTACGTCCTGTACTTTACTGGAGAGAGGTTGGATTTGACCCCCTCCTACCTCATGACCAAGATAGGTAACTTTCCCCTGAGCTATCTGGCACTTGGTGGCCTTGATAGTGAGGTTAGCCCTTTTCAAGGCCTGCAACACCTTATCCAGATGTGTCAAATGCTCTTCCCAGGTGGAACTGTAGACGGCAATGTCGTCTAAGTAAGCCACACAAAAGGCTTCCAGCCCACTGAGCGCATGGTTGACCAATCTCTGGAAGGTGGCAGGGGCATTCTTCAACCCAAAGGGCATGACCCTAAACTGGTAGAGTCCCTCAGGTGTGGAGAATGCCGTCTTTTCCTTGGCATGGTCCGTCAGAGCTATTTGCCAATAGCCTGAGGTAAGGTCAAAGGTGCTCACAAATTTGGCAGCACCTATAGTGTCCACGAGCTCATCAGCCCTGGGCAATGGGTGCGCGTCAGTTTTGGTGACGGCATTGACTCCTCGGTAGTCCACACAGAACCTCCAATCCTTGGTACCCGCCGGGGAACTTGCCTTGGGGACAAGGACCACTGGACTGGACCAGGGACTGGTGGAGGGTTCAATAACACCCAGATCCAACATCTTGGCGACCTCAGCCTGGATGTGGTTTTTGACGGTATCTGACATACGATAGCTCCTGCTTTTGACAGGCACACTGTCACCAGTGTCAATTTCGTGCTTACACCACGGTGTAAGGCCCGGTGTCAGTGAAAACAGAGGGGCATACTGCTGGAGCAAAGCCCGGCAGGCCCTCTGCTGCTCTGTTGTCAAATCGGGAGAGAGTTGTACTCCCTCCACTGAGCCATCCTGAGGGTTGCTATGCAGCAAATCAGGAAGGGGCTCACTCTCATCCTCTTCTTGCCCTGAAGCTAGCAAGAGACATGAGACTTCTGCTCGCCTGTGGAAAGGCTTGAGCCTGTTGACATGGAATACCTGGGGGGCTACCCCAGAGGCTCCCATGTCCACCAGATAATTGACTTCGCCCATCTTGGAGATGATCCTGAAGGGTCCAGTCCACTTGTCTGCCAAAGCTCTAGGCTTGGTAGGCTCCATCACAAGGATTTCCTGTCCCGGAGTCCAATCCACTTGCGAAGCTTTCAGGTCATGCCAGTACTTATTCAATTCCTGGCTGGCCTTGAGATTTGCTGTTGCCTGACCCATCATTTGTGTCATCCTCCGCCTGAGGCCTAACACATAGTCCCCCACTTGCTTGGCGGGACCTGGAGGGGTGGCTTCCAAGCCTTCTCGGATCAAGGCGAGGGGCCCCCTCACGGGATGTCCAAAGAGTAACTCAAAGGGGCTGAAACCAACACCCTCTTGAGGTACCTCTCTGTAAGCAAACAGCAGGCATGGCAGGAGGAGATCCCATTTCCTCCTTAGGGGCTCTTCCAAAGCACCTAGCATGCCTTTGAGAGTTTTGTTAAATCTCTCAACCAGACCATTGGTCTGGGGGTGGTAAGAGGTGGAGAACTTGTAGGTTACCCCGCACTCTTTCCACATGGTTTTCATGTAACTAGACATGAAGTTGGATCCTCGGTCAGAGACAACCTCCTTGGGGAATCCAACACGGGTGAAAATGCCCAGGAGAGCCCTGGCAACCACCTTGGCAGTAACAGTCCGAAGGGGTATTGCCTCAGGGTACCTGGTGGCATGATCTACCAAGACCAGGATGAACCGATGTCCACCTGAAGTGGGAGGGTCAAGGGGACCGACGATGTCGATGCCCACCCTCTCAAATGGGGTGCCAACCACTGGTAATGGCTGCAGTGGGGCAATGACCCTGCCTCCAGTCTTGCCAGACAACTGACAAGTTGGGCAGGTCCTGCAGTGGGACTCCACCTCTACTCCCATCCGTGGCCAGTAGAAATGGGCAGAGAGCCTCTGCTTAGTCTTCTTGGTCCCAAGATGACCAGCCAAGGGCACCTCATGCGCCAACTGCAGTAGGAAGGGCCTGTAAACCTGGGGTACCACCAACCTCTTGCGGGCACCAGGTTCGGGCTTAGTGGGCTCACTAACAAGGAGCTCACCCTCCCAATAAATCTTGAATGTCCTAGGCACTTCACCTTGTGCCTGGGACAGGGCCTGTTTCCTCAGGCCCTCGAGAGAGTGGCACTCTCTCTGTCCCTTACAGAAGTCTGCCCGGGAGGGTCCCCCTTCAGCTAACAAGCATTGAAGGTCGGGATGATCCTCCGGGTTGAGAACCTCTCCCACAGGAGAGTCTTCTGTCTCTTCTCCCACAGGAGTTGAGTTTGGGTTTTCCGCTGGACCCAGCCCGTCCGGAGCATGGATCCCATTGGGTGCTGTCGGAACAGCAGGAAGAGAAGGTGTTCCCTCCACAGAGGTGGCCTTCTTGGTCTTCCTTCTTCTTGCCTTAGGCCTCGCCTTTGGCTCGGATACCTGACTCACAGCCAGACCCGGTGTCACCTGTGACCTAGTGACTGCAGCAGCAGTCATGGGAAGACCATCCGAGATCAACCCCAACTCTACTAGATCGTTTCCTAACAGAATGTTAGCAGGGACATTGTCCTGAACCAGGACAGGAAGCTTTGCTGTCTTGTCTCCAATCATGAGTGTGACTAGGGTTACAGGCGATAATTTGGGAGGCCCACCAGCTAACCTGGTGGTTCTCAGAGGAGCACCTACATAGTCCTCTGGCTTGAGCAGGGTCCTGTCCACCACTGTCATGCTTGCCCCAGTGTCTCTCAAACCAGTAGAAGGCTGGCCATTCAAGAGGACACTTCTCAAAAACCTACGGGTGTTCTGCGGGATAGTCGCCAGTACTTCTGCGTACTGGTCCCAGGCCCCAAGGGACACTAAGGAAATCTCTACTGGAGCACCAAATGTGATTCCTGTAGAGGAGGGGAGGACAGTGGCCTCCACCTCAGACACGGGGTAAGGGTAGGTCAGGCTGACAGCCTGTACTCCAAGTGCCTTACCTTTACACTTGGGGTCACCCCTTTTGTGATCCAGAGCCCCACAATCCCAACAAGTGCCAGGAGTGCGGGGTACGGTACTGGAACCACTGGGAGCCTGCTTTGCAGCAGGTGGACCACTACTCTTATTCCCACCCACAGAGGACTTATCCCCACTAGATTTTTGGGTCTTAGGAGAGGAAGGTTTTGGTTTACCCGACTGTGACTGCTTTTGGGACTCCTCAGCTTTCTGAGAGGCCCCCTTTTCTTTGTCCTTGTCCTTCCCACTGGAGTCCTTAGGGGACACCCGGTGGGAGACCCACTTGTCAGCCAACCTAGCCAGCTTAAAGGGGTCCAAAATGTTCTGGTCAGCCACATACTGACGCAGCTCTGGTGAACAGGCTTCAGAAAAATGCTCAAAAAACAAGAGGTGGGACAACTCAACAAAAGTTTTCACCTTGTATCCATCAATCCACCCCATCATGTTCATGTGCGCAGTACTCACCCAGTCAACCCAAGACACATTCTCTCTTTTCTTAAATTCCCTGAACCTTTTAAGGTATTGGGCAGGTGTCTTGCCAAACTTGGCAATCAAAGCAGACTTCATACACTCATACTGACCCCTTTCTTCCACACTCAGCTTCAGAATACAGTCATATCCAGTTTGAGGCACTCTGCTTAACAAACACTTAGCCCAATCTCTTTTATCTACATCATGAATTGCACAAGCCATTTCAAACGCTTCAATCCATTGGAGGATATCTGAACCCTCCACAAACACACCAACCAAATCTTTCATAAACTTGGTGGCTGGGGACCTGACACTCTCACTGGATCTAGCTGAAGTCTCCACTCTGGCTTTCTCTAGCTGGATTCTCTGACATTCAGTGTCCTGGCTTTTGAGTTCAAGGTCCTTATTTCTGAGTTCAAGATCCCTATTCTTGAGTTCCACTTGCTGTGCCAGCTCCTCTTTCTTAAGCTCAGCTTCTATTTCCAACTTGCGATATTCAAAGGCTAACTTCATCCTCAATAACTCAAGTTCCATGGAATTGCTGGGGTTTGGAACAGAGGCAGCAGGAATGGTGGCATTCCCAGAAACAGATTCAGCGACAACCCCAGGGGCAGAGTCCTCACTGGTTGCATCCCCCCCTTCCTCAAGAGTTTCACCATCAGTCTGGTAATCCACCAGGGCAGCTATCAGCTCAGCCCTAGACTTATCCACAAAGTCTAACTCCCTGGCTTCACAAGCACTCTGGAGAGCCTCTAAGCTCATCCGAGTCAATTTACCATTTGCAATGGCCTCCATTGCTTGTAATGCAGTTATTTGGTACACACCCAAACCTTAATCTAATAAAAGTGCGGATATTTTGTAAGTGGCACGGTTATACACTGAGTCTTAAAACCATAAGCATCCCACCGCTGCCACCAGCTTTGTAAAGAAGACCGGTGGGGGGGTCTGTACTTCTGCTCTCTATATGGTAGAGGGGAGGCACAGAGGACCCCAGCCAAGATTCTCTAATACGGTAGCGATGGACGAGCAATCAAGGCCTAGCTTCTCAGGAGGTGATGCAGGCTGGTTCTTAAGTACAGTGTATCCCCAAGCCCCCACAAAGGAATGTCCACACACTGTATTACTGAAAACACAGTCTTTATATAATTAATATTCAAGGGTTATGTACACTTATCACAATAACGCACTTTGTGCTCAGGAAAATCAGCAATGGTAAATATCTACAATTCTAAAGTGGTACCACTAATATTAGACCTCATTAAAGTGCATTCACAATACTGTAGAAATGGCACACAGATCAATAAGAAGGAAACCAGCAATAGAGAGAGGAGAGATAACAGAGGGTTGAAACAATAGGCAGAATACTGGCCCTTGCTACTGGACACAGTTCTGTGTGGAGATCCCCCCACCTGGGCAACCTGCAAAATAAAGAGATATAACCCCAGCCCAGTCCAGATATTGTTCAATAGTCTATTTTTCTCCTATAATGTTTTTACCCCCCCAATGTACCTGGTGGAGTCGAGTTCCTCGAAAAGGCGTCGACAAGCGTCGAGGGACTCGCTGTTCGGCGACGGGGAATCGACGGCCCTTCTTGAATGCCTTCCTTTTCAGGCGGGAGGCACGGGGCGTCGAACGTCCGTCGACGAACGAGGCCGAACGTTGTCGAAGAGGCGGCAGCTCCGTCCGAGCGGTGCTCGTCGGCGTCGGGGCGTCGGCGTCCTGCAAGGCGGAGGTGTGCGGGGCACCTCGATGACAATAGTTCTGGACCGCAAAGATTGTAGAGACGGGAGCCCAGCAAGGGCGTCGAGTCGTCCGAGTCTTTGGGGTCGTCGGGTGGCGGGAAACCCACCGGCAGGTTTCTCCTCGGCGCGTTGGTCGTCCTCGACTTTCTCCGGCAGGATAAGCGGTCGACGATGCGGTCGAGAGAGTCCTTCGATTGAATGTTCTTAGGCAATGGAGCGGACGGCTCCGATCGTCGGCGGCACGGCGTCAAGTGGTTCCCACGGCTGGGCAACACAACTTCGACGGGCCTCCAGCGGTTACTCAGACCTGCGAACCCTGGTCGACGGCAATGGACTTCGACAGCGTCGATGTCCGGGTGCTTCACTTCGATCTCCTCGGCGGTCCCGTCTCGGGTCGGCAGCCTTTCGAGGGTCTGACTTCCAGGGCGCTTCGGCGAAGATTCAGCGGTGCTCGATGGTCCCTCGGAGCACGGGAAGAGGGCGCCTTACCAGGTCCTCTCTCGGGTCAGTCCTCGACGATTTCGACAACCTTCAGTTCCGTCGAAGCAAATGCCACAGCAAGTCTTCTTCTTCCAGCTGGACGTCGAGGATCAGCAAATCCAGTTACTCTTGAGTGGAGACTCAGCTTCTGAATGCTTCTGAACAATTTCCAGTGGTGAGAGGTCCCCAGATATACTATTCTGTCTCTCATCCACACTGCTGGCACACACACAGCAGCCAATCACACAGAAGGGCATTCATGCAGTCAGTCAGCCAATCAGGCACACAGTGCATTCAGGCCACACTCCTCCCTTTCAGACACTCACAACAAGGAATGTGGATTGGGACAAGTACCCAGCCATTCAACACTACACACTGCATTCAGGCCAGTTTCGGGCAGGGCTGTCTCAGTCTTTGTCTCTCATGCCAGAAACCAGACAACCACAACAAGGAGTGTATATTGGTCACACACTCCATTCACCCAGGTCCCACCCACAGGAGGTACCCACAACATACAGTCACTGGGAAGGCTCCAGTCAGTCTAGCTGGGCCTTCACAACAACACCATATATGGAACTTCCACCCAACAGCCAGTCAGGGGGAAGGGACAGAGTCAGGGCATCCCAGGACTTTGGGAAAACAAGACAACAGGCAATAGAAAGCAAGAGGCCACAGGGGCCATCTTGTTTCTATCAGGAATCAACTGATCCCAATGGCAGGGCCTGGGTATCCCAAAATGGAGGACACCCAGAGCACCTGTCCAATTCAGCATGGAGCTGCCACCAGCCCATACCCTGCTCTGTGGGCCACCCACAGGTGCCCAAAAACATACACTAGGGGCACAGGGTTGTACCCCCCCACCCATGGGTGCCATAAGGGTATCCCAGGGGTCTGTTCACCAAACCAAAAGAGAGAGCTGCACTGCCAGGAGTCCCAAATGGATTCCTGGGCAGAAAACATAACAGAACACACGATAAAAGGCAGAAGAGGACAAGGATTCAGAGGCCCTGTCCCTCTGATACATTTCCAGCATCACAAGCATTATCCCGCCCAGCAAGAGAAATAACAGCGCTACCACCTTTGGGTAATAATTGTGCGACTTGTTTGGGAATGTTACTGCTTATTGGACTGACTTATGTATGTCAAGTTAAAACACTATTTCTCTCCCACCCCCGTAAGGGGAACTAGGGTTCTCTGATGCATGAACTAATTCTAGTTACTTTCTCTTCTCTGACAGCGGCTTCAGACAAGCCCTCCTGATCGCCTAATCAGCTCTGCTTCGGCTTCAGTCTCAAGATGACCTCAGTTACAGTTCTTCTTTTCACCGTTTTTTCAAGTTTGCATCTTTCGAAAGAGGAAGTGACATAATTTGCATGACTGTTTATATGGACAGCCAGTTATTCATTGGTGGACTAAGTCACATGTTTGTGACCCTTTGCTGGACCTTTTCCTGAAGCATCTTGGGAAATGGAGTTTTTTCTTGGACTTACACTGTTTTTGTTAATATTTACTAAGTTCTTTGTGTTTTTTCATGCACCTTTTGTCTGCCACGCACTCCTGCGCTTTCAATAAGGTGCATTAACACTTGCTGCTGAGCTTTCTATTTATATATTAATAAAAGAAAGAGAAGCATAATGCTCGCCTCCGTGTCTTTAATAGAATCAAGAATTTCTAGTAAGTTATTATGGAAAATCTTTATTCCACACATTTTTTAGATGTAAATGTTGTCACATTGGAACATCATGGCTACAAAAACACATTAATCTCATTCTCAGAGTTGAGACCCTCCATTGTGCTTCTCAATCTATGGATGCATTTTGCCTCCATTTGTCTTAAAGTACGTTTTAAATCACCACCACATTTGCCCCGTTTAACCCTCATAAGACCCACAAACTTGATGTCGCTTTTATTATCTAAATGATGGCATTCTTGCCAGTGATGGGCCAAAGGCAACCTTGGATCTGGGTTCGAGAGGCTGGACAAATGTTCCCTTGTGCGTACTCTTAATTGGCTTATCATGAGACCAATATATAGTTTATGACAAACACAAATTTTGGCATGAACGATATATGTCGATTTCCAGTTAAAGAAGTCATTAATTGGTATTTCACTGCCTTCTTTGTACATGTATTTGGTAGTGACCTTATAAGCATATTTGCACATATTGCATGTGCCACATTTGTGGAATCCAGTTGTGGTTCTCAACCAATGACTACCACTATTGGATTCATTAATGTTGGTTTCAAGGAATGATGGGCTCAGTCTGTTGCGAATAGTTGGAGCTCTAGTAAACACATATTTGGGTTTGGTCTCAATACATTGGGTAAGGTCACTATCCATGCATAGCAAGTACCAATGTTTCAGAATCATCTTATGAAGAATAAGTGTGTCCCTAGAATACTGGTTAATAACATCAATGCGTTGCCTCCTTTTTGATGCTTCCTTGGAGACTGTTTGTGACATCCCGACCCGGTCCATATTCCAAATCTTAATTCTCGATTGATTCACAATTGTAGGCGAATACCCTCTCGCCTAAAAACCTGTCTGATAACAGCTCACATTGTTTCTCGAGCTTGCAGCCTTCACTGCATTTTCTAGTGGCTCTGTGGAATTCTCCTGCTGGTATATTGTTAACTGTAGATTTACTGTGGCAGCTTCTGGCATGAAGTGCCGAATTGACCTCAGTCGCTTTTCAAAAAGTACACGTTTCAATTTTGCCCTTCAAAATGTGTATATCTAGGTCCAGAAAATCTATAGCGTGCTTATCGCAGTGTCCCGAATGTGATAATTGTGTTTCACTCACCTCTTCTGTTGCATGTCCTGGTTGTGTTCTCCCCCTTTACCGGATTAGACTAAACACATTTTGTACATATGTTACATAGTAAAAGGCATGTGTAGTAACTGTTTTATTATTACTATGGTTTATTTGTGCTTAGTTATAAAGACCAATAACAAATGTATTTTTGATATACACTTATCTAAGAGTATTCTGTGGAGTTTTACTGTGTGTGCTCATTGCGAGCTTCCGATCACTCTCACCCCTCCTGAGACTTCGGGCCTGATCACGAGTTGAGCCGTTTTCCGGCTGGGATACCGCCCAAGTATATTAGCGTTAGTGCCCACCGGTCCAGCGATATTACCGCAGGATAATGGGTTGAGTGCTAACTGTTAATCCCCATTCCCCATTGGGTCCATTGGACCCAATGGGGAATTTTTGGCGCAATTTACTTGCAGCTCAGAGCTGGGGGTAAATAAGCCAGTCTTGTGAAAGGGCCAGCCCTTAAATGCAGCGGTAATACCATTACTGCTGCCTTTGAGGGCTACCGCTGTTGGAAACTGTTAGGGAGAATTCTCTGTTAAGGCTAATTTCCCAAACCTAGTGAGTCCCCCAGCAGCTTTGCTGGATTTTTGGGGTTTATTTTTTTCTCCTGCTAAGAGTGAGACTCTTTTTCTCCCACTCTTAGACATGATTTGAGATATCCTTTGACTTTGTAATGTGTTTTATGGGCTATGGGGTCTTTTACTCCATAGGGTTTCATGTGGTTTTTGGTAAGTGTGTTACACAGCACCCTCAGTGCAGTAACACAGGGGTGTCATAGTGACCCTCAAACATAGACTCCATACCCTGGGACTGACTACTGTCTCCCAGGGCATGTAAAGTCACCATTCACTTTACTAGTCTTAAATTGGGAACAGAACCAGTACAAACCATCATATTGTGGAAGTACTGGTAGGGGTAATTAGATTGCCCCTGGGTCTGTTTTTCGAGGGGGCACTGTGCAGTCCCCCCTCGTCGAGTTTCTGGCTGGTGGCCGTGGTTACCACGCGAAATATTCCACCGGAATATTTTCCATGGGATTTTCCCATTGATTTTAACGCACCACTTTTTGGTGCAATGTTAAAGATACCGCCGGGTTATTTATTTAATATATATTCCCCGGTTGGGTCTTTTTGCCAGGACTCGGTTTTAAAATGGCGTTTGTACGCCTCTGTAACTCCAACCCAAGTCGAGCCCTTTGTTCCACTTTTTGGCGGGCTTCTACACAGAAGCCTCCAAAAGTGGTGCCACTCTGTCTGGGTCTACAGGATGTGTGGGAGGTGGGTTTAGGCACCCTGGACTGAGTTGCCTCGGCAACTGAAGTCGCACTCTTGTGTGATTGGCCCAGTGGTGAGCCGCCCGGCTCACCACTTAGCATGTTTGAGTGACAGCTAGGACTGGTGAATGGGGGTTTTCTGCATAAAAGCAGGGCTTTGGGGACTGGAACTTCAGAAGTCGCCACAGGACCAAAGAATCCGAAGAGGGAGAAGCTGAGCCGACCTGCAACGACGACACCACCGGTGGAGCCCTGCTGAACCGCCTCACCACTTTTCCCGACGACAGAGGAGATCTTCATTCCGAGGAGTCTTCCTCCTTTGACTGGTGGGAATAACCAGTTTGCCCGCCTTTTCGCCTTCCCAGATCATCTAGTGGCCACCTTGCCTGTGCCAAGCACCCCGGCAACCGGGATACCACGATTTACCACTACCGCGAATAAAAGGGTAGTACCTTTTAACCGGAGAACTCAGCGGCTGGTTTCTTCCCTGGCAGTGCAACGACCTTCAGCTTTCCTCCAGGTCGAGATCTTCTCTTCCTCTGGACGATGTCGCGACTTGCACCCGCTGCCAGGAACAACTGCCCCCGCTGGAGGATCCTCTCCATCTTAAAGGTACTGTGCCCGCCTAGCCTCCCTTGCAACGGTCTGTACAGGGTGTCTATTAAATCCTCGACTTACTACCTGGGCTGACCCTAGGCTGGCTAACTGAACTTTTCTGAGCTGAACTAATTCCTTTTTGAACTCTCTGCAAGACTTTTTCAAGCCTCTTAAACTGTGTGATCTTGGGCGCTTTGGTGTTCTGCTCTCTCTAAGAGGGAACCTGGCCTCTGAACTTTTTGCTCACAAGTAGACTTTGACTTTCCTGCCTTGCTGGGTGCTTCTAAAGTATTAGTGTTGTGTGCTTTTCTAATTTCTGCCTTTTCCCTCCCTTTTTTGATAACTTGTTGGAGTGCCATCTTCAGTTAAGCGCTCACCTCTGTCTGGAAATAAGTGGTGTTAACTAAGACTTGTCTAATAAGGAATAAGGGATGTATATATATTAATAGTGACTGTGTTTTGAACTTGCTTACAATAATAGTGCTGGAGTGTTTCTATAAGTGTGTCTTTAAATAAATAATGATATACTTTGATACCAAAGCTCTGGTCAGTGTTTGCTTGTGCTACTGTATTTTAGTACCTATCTTGTATACTCTATATACTGTCTTACTCTTCTTGAGAGAAGTCTGGCTGCTCAGCCACAGTTACCAGGAAAATCTGGGTGGTACAGACTGCTACCAATTGGGTTTACTGCCAACACCTGTAGTCTTAAGCCTTTTGCAGTGGTCCCAAAGGGAACTGCACAGGTTTCTGTCTAACAGGAACTCATGGTGACAACAGCAAATACAGACACAAGTAATCACAGTTCAAGGGTGTTTATTGAACTATAAATGCAGGTTGGAAAAACACCTCAACTAAACCTAAATCTAAGATGGGAGCAAGCGTCAACTATCAAATGAAAAAGAAGCCAGTCCTAGTGGCGTTGTGTCAAAATAAAAGGGTCTATACTAAGAAAAACCTATTGCCAATTCCTTACAACTAATTACAAAAAGAGTGTGGGATAGGGTATTCAAAATAAGGAAGAAAGTTTTCACAAATAATAAGTCAGGATGTGATTGTGGGACTTTGGAGCACAGCACACAGTCGAGCCGTCCCAGCCTGAGCTAACAGTTCTGTATCAGCTATCATGTTCTTCAATGGTTAAGTCTCTATATAATTAAGGGGCCAATTCATAGAATTCGGCGCACAAGTGGCGCACGCGGCTGGCGCACAGTGTGCGCGTGCGGTAGGCTGCGCCAGCCGCGTGCGCCGAAACACATTCAGGCGCACAGCGTATTCATGGATTCCAACATCCACAACCAGCCGTGGCGCAGAGTGGCGCAGCGACCCTGCAGCAGCGTCAGTTACGCCCCCAAGAACGCCCCTTGCGCAGGAAAAAGCCATCAAAATCCCCAATCCAGCGCAAAGGGCAGCAGCAAACGCAGTGCGGGGAGCGTGTATTTCAGGGGTGTGCGGGAGTCCCCACACGCGATAGGCCTGGGTACGTGTATTACAGGGGTGCGCGAGAAAATCTACACGCGATTGGCCTGGGTACGTGGATTTCAGGGGTGCGTGAGAAATTCTACACGCGATTAGCCTGGGTACGTGTATTACAGGGGTGCGCGAGAAAATCTACACGCGATTGGCCTGGGTACGTGGATTTCAGGGGTGCGCGAGAAAATCTACACGCGATTGGCCTGGGTACGTGGATTTCAGGGGTGCGCGAGAAATTCTACACGCGATTGGCCTGGGTACGTGGATTTCAGGGGTGCGCGAGAAATTCTACACGCGATTAGCCTGGGTACGTGTATTACAGGGGTGCGCGAGAAAATCTACACGCGATTGGCCTGGGTACGTGGATTTCAGGGGTGCGCTAGAAATTCTACACGCGATTAGCCTGGGTACGTGTATTACAGGGGTGCGCGAGAAAATCTACACGCGATTGGCCTGGGTACGTGGATTTCAGGGGTGCGCGAGAAATTCTACACGCGATTGGCCTGGGTACGTGTATTACAGGGGTGCGCGAGAAATTCTACACGCGATTAGCCTGGGTACGTGTATTACAGGGGTGCGCGAGAAAATCTACACGCGATTGGCCTGGGTACGTGGATTTCAGGGGTGCGCGAGAAAATCTACACGCGATTGGCCTGGGTACGTGGATTTCAGGGGTGCGCGAGAAATTCTACACGCGATTAGCCTGGGTACGTGTATTACAGGGGTGCGCGAGAAAATCTACACGCGATTGGCCTGGGTACGTGGATTTCAGGGGTGCGCGAGAAATTCTACACGCGATTGGCCTGGGTACGTGGATTTCAGGGGTGCGCGAGAAATTCTACACGCGATTGGCCTGGCTACGTGGATTTCAGGGGTGCGCGAGAAATTCTACACGCGATTGGCCTGGGTACGTGGATTTCAGGGGTGCGCGAGAAAATCTACACGCGATTGGCCTGGGTACGTGGATTTCAGGGGTGCGCGAGAAATTCTACACGCGATTGGCCTGGGTACGTGGATTTCAGGGGTGCGCGAGAAATTCTACACGCGATTGGCCTGGGTACGTGGATTTCAGGGGTGCGCGAGAAAATCTACACGCGATTGGCCTGGGTACGTGGATTTCAGGGGTGCGCGAGAAATTCTACACGCGATTAGCCTGGGTACGTGTATTACAGGGGTGCGCGAGAAAATCTACACGCGATTGGCCTGGGTACGTGGATTTCAGGGGTGCGCGAGAAATTCTACACGCGATTGGGCCTGTGCGAGTGGGGCAGTGTATTACGTAGGTGTGCGGGAAGTTGAAGAGGTGAATTGCCAGTGTGGGTCCTCCCAGGTCTCCCCTCTACCCCCTCCACGACCTCTGCAGGCAGCCCACACCACAGGGGACTACCCTGCACCCCTGGTCATGTCCCGCAGGCAGCCCATCCACCATGGGCATGCCCCCCAGCCAAGCCACATGTCCCCTTGCACCCCCACCCCCCAGCAGGCCCCCACTCATGTCCCCCTGCACCCCCACCCCCCAGCAGTGCAGGGGCAGCCTCCACCAGGCCCCCACCCATGTCTCCCACCACCCCCAGTCACCAGCCACCAGGGGCAGCCTCCACCAGGCCCCCACCCATGTCCGACTCATGTCTCCCAGCACCCCCACCCCCCAGCCACCAGGGGCAGCCTCCACCAGGCCCCCACCCATGTCCGACTCATGTCTCCCAGCACCCCCACCCCCCAGCCACCAGGGCCAGCCTCCACCAGGCCCCCACACATCTCACAGCACCACCACCCCCCAGCCACCAGGGGCAGCCTCCACCAGGCCCCCACCCATGTCTGACTCATGTCTCCCACCACCCCCACCCCCCCAGCCACCAGGGGCACCCTCCACCAGGCCCCCACCCATGTCTCCCAGCACACCCACCCCCCAGCCACCAGGGGCAGCCTCCACCAGGCCCCCACCCATGTCCGACTCATGTCTCCCAGCACCCCCACCCCCCCAGCCACCAGGGGCACCCTCCACCTGGCACCCACCCATGTCTCCCAGCACCCCCACCCCCCAGCCACCAGGGGCAGCCTCCACCAGGCCCCCACCCATGTCTCCCAGCACACCCACCCCCCAGCCACCAGGGGCAGCCTCCACCAGGCCCCCACCCATGTCCGACTCATGTCTCCCAGCACCCCCACCCCCCCAGCCACCAGGGGCAGCCTCCACCAGGCCCCCACCCATGTCTCCCAGCACCCCCACCCCCCAGCCACCAGGGGCAGCCTCCACCAGGCCCCCACCCATGTCTCCCAGCACCCCCACCCCCCAGCCACCAGGGGCAGCCTCCACCAGGCCCCCACCCATGTCTCCCAGCACCACCCCCCCCCAGCCACCAGGGGCATCCTCCACCAGGCCCCCACCCATGTCTCCCAGCACCACCACCCCCCAGCCACCAGGGGCAGCCTCCACCAGGCCCCCACCCATGTCTCCCAGCACCCCCACCCCCCAGCCACCAGGGGCAGCCTCCACCAGGCCCCCACCCATGTCTCCCAGCACCACCACCCCCCAGCCACCAGGGGCATCCTCCACCAGGCCCCCACCCATGTCTCCCAGCACCCCCACCCCCCAGCCACCAGGGGCAGCCTCCACCAGGCCCCCACCCATGTCTCCCAGCACCACCCCCCCCCAGCCACCAGGGGCATCCTCCACCAGGCCCCCACCCATGTCTCCCAGCACCACCACCCCCCAGCCACCAGGGGCAGCCTCCACCAGGCCCCCACCCATGTCTCCCAGCACCCCCACCCCCCAGCCACCAGGGGCAGCCTCCACCAGGCCCCCACCCATGTCTCCCAGCACCACCACCCCCCAGCCACCAGGGGCATCCTCCACCAGGCCCCCACCCATGTCTCCCAGCACCCCCACCCCCCAGCCACCAGGGGCAGCCTCCACCAGGCCCCCACCCATGTCTCCCAGCACCACCACCCCCCAGCCACCAGGGGCATCCTCCACCAGGCCCCCACCCATGTCTCCCAGCACCACCACCCCCCAGCCACCAGGGGCAGCCTCCACCAGGCCCCCACACATGTCTCCCACCACCCCCACCCCCCAGCCACCAGGGGCAGCCTCCACCAGGCCCCCACACATATGTCCCCCTGCACCCCCACCCCCTAGCATCCAGGGGCACCCTCCACCTGGCACCCACCCATGTCTCCCAGCACCCCCACCCCCCAGCCACCAGGGGCAGCCTCCACCAGGCCCCCACCCATGTCTCCCAGCACACCCACCCCCCAGCCACCAGGGGCAGCCTCCACCAGGCCCCCACCCATGTCCGACTCATGTCTCCCAGCACCCCCACCCCCCAGCCACCAGGGGCAGCCTCCACCAGGCCCCCACCCATGTCTCCCAGCACACCCACCCCCCAGCCACCAGGGGCAGCCTCCACCAGGCCCCCACCCATGTCCGACTCATGTCTCCCAGCACCCCCACCCCCCCACCCACCAGGGGCAGCCTCCACCAGGCCCCCACCCATGTCTCCCAGCACCCCCACCCCCCAGCCACCAGGGGCAGCCTCCACCAGGCCCCCACCCATGTCTCCCAGCACCACCACCCCCCAGCCACCAGGGGCATCCTCCACCAGGCCCCCACCCATGTCTCCCAGCACCCCCACCCCCCAGCCACCAGGGGCAGCCTCCACCAGGCCCCCACCCATGTCTCCCAGCACCACCCCCCCCCAGCCACCAGGGGCATCCTCCACCAGGCCCCCACCCATGTCTCCCAGCACCACCCCCCCCCAGCCACCAGGGGCAGCCCAGGCCCCCACCCATGTCTCCCAGCACCCCCACCCCCCAGCCACCAGGGGCAGCCTCCACCAGGCCCCCACCCATGTCTCCCAGCACCACCACCCCCCAGCCACCAGGGGCATCCTCCACCAGGCCCCCACCCATGTCTCCCAGCACCCCCACCCCCCAGCCACCAGGGGCAGCCTCCACCAGGCCCCCACCCATGTCTCCCAGCACCACCACCCCCCAGCCACCAGGGGCATCCTCCACCAGGCCCCCACCCATGTCTCCCAGCACCACCACCCCCCAGCCACCAGGGGCAGCCTCCACCAGGCCCCCACACATGTCTCCCACCACCCCCACCCCCCAGCCACCAGGGGCAGCCTCCACCAGGCCCCCACACATATGTCCCCCTGCACCCCCACCCCCTAGCATCCAGGGGCACCCTCCACCTGGCACCCACCCATGTCTCCCAGCACCCCCACCCCCCAGCCACTAGGGGCAGCCTCCACCAGGCCCCCACCCATGTCTTCCAGCACACCCACCCCCCAGCCACCAGGGGCAGCCTCCACCAGGCCCCCACCCATGTCCGACTCATGTCTCCCAGCACCCCCACCCCCCAGCCACCAGGGGCAGCCTCCACCAGGCCCCCACCCATGTCTCCCAGCACACCCACCCCCCAGCCACCAGGGGCAGCCTCCACCAGGCCCCCACCCATGTCCGACTCATGTCTCCCAGCACCCCCACCCCCCCAGCCACCAGGGGCAGCCTCCAGCAGGCCCCCACCCATGTCTCCCAGCACCCCCACCCCCCAGCCACCAGGGGCAGCCTCCACCAGGCCCCCACCCATGTCTCCCAGCACCACCACCCCCCAGCCACCAGGGGCATCCTCCACCAGGCCCCCACCCATGTCTCCCAGCACCCCCACCCCCCAGCCACCAGGGGCAGCCTCCACCAGGCCCCCACCCATGTCCGACTCATGTCTCCCAGCACCCCCACCCCCCAGCCACCAGGGGCAGCCTCCACCAGGCCCCCACCCATGTCTCCCAGCACACCCACCCCCCAGCCACCAGGGGCAGCCTCCACCAGGCCCCCACCCATGTCCGACTCATGTCTCCCAGCACCCCCACCCCCCCAGCCACCAGGGGCAGCCTCCACCAGGCCCCCACCCATGTCTCCCAGCACCCCCACCCCCCAGCCACCAGGGGCAGCCTCCACCAGGCCCCCACCCATGTCTCCCAGCACCACCACCCCCCAGCCACCAGGGGCATCCTCCACCAGGCCCCCACCCATGTCTCCCAGCACCCCCACCCCCCAGCCACCAGGGGCAGCCTCCACCAGGCCCCCACCCATGTCTCCCAGCACCACCCCCCCCAGCCACCAGGGGCATCCTCCACCAGGCCCCCACCCATGTCTCCCAGCACCACCACCCCCCAGCCACCAGGGGCAGCCTCCACCAGGCCCCCACCCATGTCTCCCAGCACCCCCACCCCCCAGCCACCAGGGGCAGCCTCCACCAGGCCCCCACCCATGTCTCCCAGCACCCCCACCCCCCAGCCACCAGGGGCAGCCTCCACCAGGCCCCCACCCATGTCCAGGAACAGAGACTTCCATGCTGTCATGTGTGCAATCTGCACAGGGCTCCCCATGTCACATTCAAACACATGCAACAACCATGCGGTTCACACATTACAGGTCGCACATGCATTACCATGATGTCCCTGCACACATACATGCGTACATGGCCTATGTCACACATACAGGCAGGTATCAGACAACCAGCACACTGCAACATGCCCTGTCTCACACAGCAATGCTTGGCCACTTACCGCTCAACTCCAGACGGGTCTCCCTCTCAAGGACCTGGGCGTGGAGCGCTGGGTGTATGCGTTCCAGGACCCTCAACTGGATGGAACTCATGCGGCCCCGGCCCCCCTCCACAAGGCGCCGGGCCTTCATGAGGGTCCTTGACCTCAAGTCCTCCCAGCGCTTCTTGACCTTCTGGATGGTGCGGGTTGCCACCCCCTCCGCGTCCTCTCCCGTCCTTCCCTCTTGGCGCGGGACGATCCGAAGAGGGCATCATACTGCCCCAGGACTTGCTCCACCAGGACACCAACTTCGGTGGCAGTGAAGCTGGTGCCCCTCTGCCCCTCTGCCCCTCTGGCCGGGGGTTGCAACTGGTGTCAGATGTGGTTGTGCTCCACATGGCAACCCCAGGGGCAGGAGTGGGTGACCAACTGGGTCCTGGGGCTGGGCTGTGGAGCGATGTCATTTGAGTCGGGACTCTTCTGTACCAGCAGGGGTGGACACAGCAACTGGACCCCTGCAGATGGCTGATGTGCAGGCACCAAATGGCAGGGCACGGTGGCAGCAGGCAGGCAGGCAGCAGCAGATGGTATGTGGGAGGCTGCTTGGGGCACTGGGGGCCAGTGAAGTGTCCTTCTGGGCAGGAGCGTGGTCTTCCGTGCGTTTTCGCGTGGCCAGCTTCATACGGAGTGAGTAGGCACGTGAAAAATCTGCACGCTGCGTGTAATGCGCGTAAGCGCGCGTGAAAAACTGCACGTCCGCGTGTAATAGGAGGAAAGGGCCCATGCATAAGCGTGCGCGCGTGAAAAACTGCACGTCCGCGTGTAATGCGCGTAATCAAACGTGAAAAAGTGCACGTCCGCATGTGACTTGACGCGCGCGTGCGTTTTCCCTCAGCACGGGTTAAAGGTGAGCGGGCCCAGCAGTTCGCTGTACGTGCCTATCGTGGAGACCGACGTGTGTTGCTGCTTCCAGTTGTTTCGCGCGCCATCTACTTCACAGCTCTCAAGGACGTATCTCTTCTTTTGGCGGGGGTATTGGCTACGCGTGTTTTTCTGCATCGCGCTAGTCAGACGGTGAGTCGCAAACGCTCCTTTTCCCACTGCGGGTGCCCCTGTGTATCGCACCCATTTTCGATGTCATCGTAGCCTGCGTGTCCCACGCGTACGCGTTATACGTGTTACTGGGTGCCACCGCGTACTGCGGGAGGTTTAATCCACGCACGTAGGCTGCAGGGTTGCGTGCACGGTTTTACTGCAGTTTTGGGGTGCCTGAGCGTTGCGTGACCCGTCAACACATCACCGGGGTCACATACAGCCTTGCAGGTGCAGGGGGGCTGTTAACATCTTGCTTCCCACCCCCTTCACCCCAATTGCCCAGGTCAATTGTGCTGTACACCTCCCATTGGCACCACTCCATCTGTGCCAGCACTATAACATCTGTGCCATGGTAGGGAGGCTACCAAAGGTGAGGGGCGCCTCAGCTGGGCGTCCTCCTCGTGGCGGGCGTGGTCGGGGACGTGGCCGTGGTGACCAGGGAGTAGGGGGACTCCAGGGTGTCCAGGGCAGCCACAGAGGGGGAAGAGGCAGGGGTGCGCCACTTGAGCACAATGTTGTGCCATGTGTCGGTGCAGCCATGCCACCACCCCCTGTGGTTCAGGGGGATGCAGCTCCTGCATCTGGCACTGGCACCCGTATGACCCGGCAGTCCGTTACATCGACTGCCACGGGCCCAAGGGTAGCGGTAGCTGCAGGTGCAGTTGTGGACACCGCCACCCAGGCTCAGGGTCTGCCAGCGCAGGCTGCGTTGGCACTTGAAGAGCCCTTGGTAGATCTCCAACAGGCCAGGGGGGAAACCATTGGGGCAGGCCGGGCTGCTCAGACCAAGACACGTGTCCCTGGGGCAGTCATGTCATCTGCTGCCCCGAACAGCCGGGTGTTGGCAAGTGCAGGGGCAGATGCACCCAACAGCACCCCGGTTGTGAGTCTGCCAACCAGGACCGTTGCGGTCAATGACCCTGCCACAGCTGATGTTGCTGCGCAGGGTCCATTAGTGGGCACCCAGCTGCCACTGACACAAGTCAGGCCTTTGGTCATCCCTCCACCTGCCACTCCCTCGGCTCAATCCACCCAACCCACTGGCCATACTGGTCAGGGCGGCATTAGCCAGCCAGGGTCTGCGCCACAGTCCAAGAGGAGGAAGGTTGCATCTGCAGCACAGGCTGGGACCCCACACACAGCCACGACCTCCTGCACGTCGAGGAAGAAGCCTTTCTGTAAGCAGGAACTGGACTTCCTCGTGGACTACGTGCGGGGACACAGCCGTGACATGCTAGTGGGTGCCAATAGTCAGACTACGGCTGCCCAACGTGACACCCACTGGAAGCATGTGGCGGAACATGTCAGTTCATTCGGCCATGAGGTGCGCACGGCGCAGGAGTGCAAAAAGCGCTGGAATGACATCAAGCGCAGCACTAAGGCCAAGCGTGCCTCAAATTACAACTTGACTCTGGTGACTGGCGGTGGGCCTGCACCAGAGGAGGAAGAACTCACTCCGCATGAGGCTCTCGTTGCGGAGTTCATACCACCAGAATTGGTCGAAGGTGTGGGAGAGATGCTGGACTTTGATGCCCAGTCCAGTGAGTGTTGATGCGTAGTTGTTGAGGACGTGTGTGTTTCACATGTGGGATGTGTTGTGCATGATTGCTGCTACATGTGACCTGTACATGGTTCTGATGTGTAAGTAATGCAATGCCACCGTCATGCATGTCTCCTCTGCCTGCATGCGGGACTCCATGTGGCCATGCCCCCTTGCCCCTCCACCGCCACTCTGCACCCCAGTTCCACCTTTGCACTGGTCTGCTACATTCTTGCCAATGTGTAGTTTCATGTTCATGTGTCCTGTGTAGATGCTAACTTCCAGCTTAGAAACTGCCAGACATATGCCGTGTGGTACAGCCTTAGTACTCGATGCAGGGCATCCCACTTGTACTGTGCATGGCTCAGATGTCCCGCAGGGACATGAGTGCCCATTAATGCTCCATGTGCATTGCACACATGCCCCTATGTGTCCTTGACTGGATGATCACTGTAATATGAGTCCTTGGTTACATACATTGCCTGCCATATTATCGGCCTCCCCATGTCAACTGTGGCTCAGTCCTGCGTTGCACACATGTTTAGGCTCTGACAATCTGTGTGGCTCACAGGCCTCAGCCTGTTCAATGGCCAATGACTCTGTCCAACTCCTGTCGTGTCTTCTACACACGTGGCCGGCCTCCGGATCTTCCATCATGTGTCCTGCCCACTGTCCCAGCATCATTTGCAGTGTTGTAATTGAAATCACATTAAGCTGTTGATGCCAGTCAACACTGCTTGTCAATACACAGGTGTATGCTCAGCCTTTTGATACCATGCTAGGCATCCCTGCTTTGGTACTGGGGTGGAGGGGTGCTTGCCTTCTAGACATGGTACACATTGAATACACAATGCACGTGATGTCTGATTTTGACATTGCACTGCCTTCACATTTCCTGGCACACACCATGGAGTGCTTGTACATGTAGGTAGTGAGTGGCGTACACATTTTCTGCACTGCATAGACCCACTTCCATGCAAACTGCCACCTTTCAACAGGTCTGATCACAGAAGCTATTCTAAGTAGACCCAGCATGCATGCATGGTCATATGTTGTGTGTCACATGTCTGCCAGATGCCTTTGCTGTCGGTGTGTGTGTGTGTGTTGTGTGCTTCTGACATGTGTACTGACCCTTTCCTCTCTATTTTTCAGGTGATGACGCAATGGATGCAGAGGATGGTGTTGTCATGCCAGACACAGGGTTGGTAAGACCACATCAACCCGGCACTAGTGGGGGTCGTGGGGTGGTAGGCCACGAAAACCCCCAAGTGCTGCAGTCCATCCTGTCTCTGGCTGTCTATGAGTCCAGCCTTGATGACGACTCTGACGTCCATGTTGAGTTGGATGACCATCAAGTCCATGTGTCAGGGGTGAGTGATTCTGATGTGGACACTCCTCTGTCTGCGACCCCTGCACTGAGGGATCAGACAGTCTTGGTTCCTCCGCCCGTGGTGGATCGGGACGCAGGGTCACCCTCCACACCAGTCACTGATGTGCCTGGGACATCACGTCGACGGGGGCATGTAGTCGTGCAGCCGCAGGCGGTGCCAACACAGCGAGGACCCCCGGTCCTTGGGTCCCGCAGGGGTCAAGCCCGGCAACGCGGTCGCCGCGCGCAACCGCTGTATACTGAGTGGGAGCAAGACATGACTGCCAATTCAGAACGTCAGGGGGCAGCAATGGAGAACATCGCTGACAGCATGGAGCGTGTGGCCCGATCTGTGCTCCCCCCTGCTCGGCAGGTGCTACTCCAGCAGCAGGCGGCACGGTCCACGGCCCGCTCACTCAGGCTGGGCATGGCGGCCTCAGACAGGGCACGCCAGGCTGAAATGTCGTCTCTGCGTCAAGCAATTGCTGCTCACGCAGAGGCGCACATGGATGCCCTGAGGGAGGAGTATGCCTCCCTCAGATCCACTCTGGGTGTCCTTATGATGTCCCAGAGGCAGCGGGCAGAGGAGAGGTTTGCACAGCTTGAGCGCACCATCTCGGCTGAGCTACAGGCTTGCCGGGAGGTGCAGCGGTTGTCCAGCCAGGCCTTGCAGGAGGAACTCCGTGTTACACGTGCTACCTTGCAAGAGGAAGCACGTGTATCACGTGAGGTCCTGCATGCAGACCTATGTAACATCGCCACACAGAACCAGGCTCACCTGTCCGGCAGACTTGCTGCCGACGAGGGGCAAGCTGCGGCTAGGCGTGGCCAGGCTACTGTGCCATGTCCTCCTTTCCAGGATGAGCCAGACTCGGACGACCATCTATCTCCCACATAGGTCGTGCTGTGAAGGCGTTGAGCCCATGGAGGTATTTTTTTTTGGCTCAGCATCATCGCATGTGGATGTTGAGCAGCACCCTGTACCTCCCCCCTCCTGGGTGCCTCCCCTCCCCCCCAGGTCGTATGTGGCCATTTTTGATTTTTCATTTAGTTTAGTTAGTTAAGTTTCTGTTTGATAGTTAGTTTAAATAGGTAATGTAGGTTTTCCTTAGTTAGTGTAATTAGTTAATAGTTGAGTTAGTTTAAAATTTGTAGTCTATTGTGCTTACATGTGACAGTGCGGTGCCTTGTGGTTTTTGAAGGCATCCACTGTCTGTTCCAGCTGGGCCCTTCATGGTTGTCTTGTGTATGTGTTTGCTGCTTGGGTTCCTTGACTCACATATGCCACTCCTGCCTCCCTTATCCATGGGCTCGCAAGGATGGTTCGGTGTAACAGAATTTTACACAAGGGCTTTGGACTGTCATATCTGTGGCATGTCTGGTGCTTTTTGACTTGTGTTGACACCCCTAGTGGGGATGATTTAGGTGTAATTGTCCACTGTTCAGCTTTTGCTAGATGGGGCGTGTCATGATTAATGTGGACATTGATTGCTATGCATTGTGTATTATGTTTCATATCTTTCCTGTACACGTGCTTGTTGCAAATCATGCTGTAGTTAGTGTTCCACACTTTGGAGGTGAAAGACGGACTGATGGTGTGATTTGTGATGTGACTCTCTGACATGGTCAAGTAATGAGATGCCTGATGAGACACACACAGATCACTTTGATGCATTAATCATGTGTTTCATGCACTTTCTGCAGGGGGATGAGGCATCAGAGCACCTTTGCCAGCAGACATGGCCCATTGGACGACCTAATTCCTGACCCGTTTGTTGGTGCCCACATGCACATGTGTGCACAAGCAGAGCCACAGTGATTGCAGACCCACATCCTAGAACTGCTGACATGTTCCAAGCAACTCCAGGCAAGGTGAGCATCACAGGGGGGCCACGAGACAGCAAAGCTTGCACCAGGCGAGTTGCACGTGCAGGCTTAGTCACAGCACTGAGGGTGAGCTTAGACAAATATTGGTGTTGAAGCACAGAATGCAGCTCAGATGTGTTTGTGGACTGATGGCTGTTGATAGTAGGGTTGTCTGGGACACATGCGGGGGCAGTGGCACATACCCTGCGGTACACCAGGGTTCATTGAGGCACTTGTATCAACCATGTAGCCTTCCAAGACATGGAAAGGGGCAGCTCACAGGGACATACAGCAAGGGACATACTCGGGTGCAGTGCATGTCTATTCCACGTACTTCATGATAAATGCACTGGCAACTTTCTTTTGGTCATGGTGGTACGCAACTTGATCTGTAGTCATGGCTTGCCATATGGGTCTGTCTGCTTACCCAGGGAACATTGCATGTTGTGTGCATTGTGACACATTGGTGTTCCATTTGCCACGCACCCACCAGCGGCTGACTTACTGCATTGACTGTGAATGACCCGTCACAGGGTTGATATTATATATGGGTACGAAGCATGGAGCACAGATTTTCTGTTTGTAGAGGTGTATGTTGTTATGGGGCATGTTTTGTGTTGTGTTTTTGTGCAATTGGCATGTACTGGTTGCTGACTGTGTCTCTCTTTGCAGCATTGCAGTGCTCCTGTAACTGGACCTGAGAGTGCGCAGGCAGGAGGCCAGCACTCAAAACCAGAGCTAAGTGTCTTGTTGTACTTTCTTACAAACTGCCCTGCATAGGCTTGCTGGGGAGTGTACTGATGCATGGATGTATGTGTGGTCCTATTTGGTATGTTTTTTACCCTAATCACCCTTGATCCTATGCAATTTCGAAACCTGTACCCTCTACCCGGTGTTCCTGCTTCCCATGCCTATCCAAGCAATGTTCCCTGACCCTCTTTCCCCACTGGGGTTGCGGATGCCTGTGTAAGCCCCGAACTTGCAGGCGCCAAAACCCTAGAGGGGGTGGTTGGTTCGTACCACTCCTGAGCCTGGACTACAGAAGGCCATGACAATGATGTCCAAGTTTGTTTGTATTGTGCATGTGTTCATGCAGGTTGTACATTTTCGTGCATTCCCTGGTTTCATGTGTCATTCCTGCTCCCCTCACCTGCCACGCATTCCAGTCATCCAGTGTGTCTACACCTGTCCAGACTGCATATCCCTGAACCTCTTTCCCCACCAGGATCTCAGGGGCCTGTGTGAGTTTGACCTTGCAGGCACCCGGGACATGGTGTGGGTGGTTGTTTCATGAGACTCCAGCGCCTGTACAGGGGATCTGTGACAGTACACATCCATTCATGGTGCATCATCCTATGTCATGTACCACACATGTCTCACATCCAGTCGTGACATTGTTTTGCTGTGCTACCTTGGTTGTTGCATCATTGTGGTAGTACTTGGCCTTTGAGACGTACTGCTATGTCAAGTCATCTACTGGAGGGTGTTTGGGTTCCTTTTCATGCCTTGGATTATGTGAATTTGGAAATGAGTGTGGATTCTGAGGGTTCAGGCATCTCTTTACACACAAGGTGGGAGATGGACACGAAGGGTAAAGGTGATCCTGTGGCCAGGTGGGAATGAGGGTTGGAGGCTCCATGACCCAGGTGCAGTTGTTCAGTGGGTCATGGTCATTTGCGAGGGGGGGGGTTGTTGTTGATAGTTGCGTTGCCCTGCAGTGTGATGGGAACTCTGACATTGTAATGTTGTTGTCCTATGTACATGTTGTGTTCTGCTGATCAATGCCTGTTCATGTGTTGTGTTTTCCTTTCAGGTGCGAGGGGATAGTAGTGGTTTGACATGCTGGGGTGTACACATGGTGGATGTTCACATGTGATGTGTAGGGAACACTGATGGTCACTTGAGTGCACATGCATATGTGGAGTGCATGTCCTTGCAGAACCACACACTTGCACTCGGATGCACTCCATGTACTCCCACCCTTGCATATCCACGTGTACACTGTTTGCCTTCTGGTGGCCACTGTGTCCCGCCAGCACATGTTCTGTGACCGATTATGGTTCGAGTACATGCCTAATTTGATGTTTGATGTAGTCTGTCACTTAGATGTGATGCTCAGGGTGTGCATCACACACAATGGCTGTTCACTGTGCTGTGCGCTGAGCAGTGTGATGCAGGAGTAGGACATTGCACACATGAGCTGCGGTGTTCATTTTGCAATGCATCATGTGCATATAGCCAGGCATTCATTGTGATGTTACGTCTACGACTGTTGTAATGCATTTGGAATCGACTAATTTTTGGTGGGACATTTTGTTGGTCTGTCATTTCATCGGATTCCGGGTCAGGCATCATTGTCCGATGCCACTGTACATTTAGGACATGGAAATGTGTACCTTATCGTTACTGGGTGGGTGTATGGGTATTGCTTGCCATGTCATGTTGATGTTTGGGAGGGTTTGACTGTCATGACAGTGATGGCCATGGCCTGTTTTGCAGGTGTGTGTGATGCACACCTTGCATGTCCAGGTCATCCGCTTCTCAGAGCAACTAGCTGGGGGTAGGTTTCTCTCCGCAGCAGGGCCCTCCCCCTCAAACAGACTTCCTGACTTGAACTTGAGGGGAACCATCTCCAGTTCAGGAAGCACCTCAAGACCTTCCTCTTTGCTTCTGCTTACTCTCTGCCTCTCCCTTGCAGAATTATTCACTGGAACTGCACATGAGCTGCAACTGGGCCACTCTCACCAACCTCGGTCCCTGGGCCAGCCACTGTCCACTTGCACTGCCACCCTGGCAACCCCTGCACTGCAGTACTGTCTCTCTATCCCTACAGCCCTCCCTTCCCAGCACTCGTCTGCACTTACCTTAGCAGTTGCCACCAGGCGACCTATGTATAATTGTTTGGCCTACTTCCCCTGTACTGGACTCCCCCCCACCCTTGCACTTTTCCCTTCCCCCTACCCCTGCACTTGCACAATCACAATGACACCTGGCCTAGTAGTACCATTCTCTGTGTTCCCTTGTTCCCCCCCCCCCCCTGCCTCATTGTGCCTTGTAATACTTGTGTATGGCTCATGTCATGTCACATGTCATATGTGTGCATTTTGGTTGCACAGGATAGCTTGTGTTTAAGTAGCTAGGGATGCAGACGATGTGGCACTTCCATGGCAACTATCTCAGGGTGGTAGGGTTGTGACAGTTGACTGTCACTTTGTCATCATCGATTGTCACCTGGTATGTGCCAGGCCTGTGTGCACTCCGCAGGGGTGGGAGTTTAGGTGAAAAATGTGGCCACAAGCTGGGTCCGGGCTACCTCGCCACGTGCCCTGTCCCCTCCCATGGCCAGCGCCTGTGCCTGTGGTTGGGGATGTGGGGGCACCACCATGTCCACCGGGACGCCCTGCCGTGTTGCAACATTGTGCAGGACACATGCTGCCACAATGATCCTGCACACAACTGCTGGTGCATAGAGTAGTTGCCCACCAGAGCGGTCAAGGGAGCGGAAACGTGACTTGAGCACTCCGAATGTGCGCTCCACTATGCCCCTGGTTGCAATATGGGCAGCGTTGTATCTTACCTGGGGTGGTGTGGTGGGGTTCCGGATTGGCGTCATCATGTGGTTGCTCAGAGGGTAGGCACTGTCCCCTGGGGAGGTGATAATTGTTCAGATTATTGGGGTTGGTATATTTGTCTGTGTGTGACTTGCATGCATGTGCAAGGGCATTTGTACTCACCTAGGAGCCATGTGTCGCCATGCTGCCCAGCTTCCAGGGCCCGGCTCAGGGCGGACATTCTGTATATGAAACTGTCATGGGTGGAGCCAGGGTAGTTTGCATACACAGAGGTGATGATTCCCTTTGCATCGCATACCACCTGTACATTGATGGAATGCCAGTGCTTGCGGTTTCGGTATATGTGCTCAGTGGCCCTAGGTGGACGTAGGGCCACATGGGTGCAATCTATGGCACCGAGCACTTTGGGGAAGTGTGCCACCCTGAAAAAATCCAGGACAACGGCCTGCCTTTCTGCGGGTGTTCTGGGCATGTATATGTGCCTGCGGACTGAGGGGCGCGCTGTCATGATTGCCAGTACCTGGTGTAGGCAGCGTGACTGCGTGGCCTGTGAGACCCCCCCCACTATGGCAGTGGTCCGCTGAAACGACCCAGTGGCCAAGAAATGCAAGACATTGAGCAGCTTCTCCAAGGGGCTCAATGCTTGGGAGCAAAGGGTGGGGGATGTGAGGTCATCTTCCCACTCCCTGACCAGGTCTAGGATGATATGGGGTGGAAACCTATACCTGCCGTAGACCTGGTCGTCAGGCATCCCAAAAAGGCCTGTCCGTGGTGCAAAAATGCGTGGCCTGGCTATTCTCCTCCTCCTGCGGTGTCCCACAATCACTGCAGCAACAAATGGGGCATTCATCGTCGCTGTATTTACGCGTTTGTTGTTTGCGCGCACTTTTATGCTGTGCGCGGGACGCCTCCGTGTGGGCGGAATCGTTGGTTTCCCGTATTCTGGTGTCATCGCGTGTGATCGGAGGGGAGCGGGCGTACACGCGATTGGCCTGGGTACGTGTGTTTCGGGGTGCGCGGGTAGTTCCACACGCGATTGGCCTAGGTACGTGTGTTTCGGGGTGCGCGGGAAGTTCCACACGCGATTGGCCTGGGTACGTGTGTTTCGGGGTGCGCGGGTATTTCCACACGCGATTGGCCTGGGTACGTGTTTCGGGGTGCGCGGGAAGTTCCACACGCGATTGGCCGGGGTACGTGTTTCGGGGTGCGCGGGAAGTTCCACACGCGATTGGCCGGGGTACGTGTGTTTCGGGGTCCCGTGAACTTTCACACGCGATTGGTTGGGATCCACGTGTGTACTGTCATCACGTGCAATGAGGGATACTCCCTCGCACGTCACAGACGCGCTCACGCGCTGAGGGCCTTTGGTCCAATGAAAATGCGTATGCGTGCAGACGCGCTTACGCGCTAAGGGCCTTTCCTCGAATTACACGCTGACGTGCAGAATTTTCACGTGCCTAATCACTCCGTATCAAGCTGGCCACGCGTAAGCACACGGAAGACCACGCTCCTGCCCAGAAGGCCGAACTACTGCCCCCCAGAGCCCCGAGCACGCTCCCACCTGCCATCTGCTGCTGCCTGACTGCCTGCTGCCCACGTGCCCTGCCATTTGCTGCCTGCACATCAGCCAGGGGTGCTGTTGGTGTGACCACCCCTGCTGGAACCAAAGACTCCCGACTGGGATTCCATCGCTCCACAGCCCAGCCCCAGGACCCAGTTGCCCACCCACTCCTGCCTCTGGGGTTGTCATGTCGGGGCCAACTCCATCTGTGACCACTGACAACCCCCGGCCAGAGAGGCAGAGGGGCACCAGCTTCAGTGCCACCGAAGTTGGTGTCCTGGTGGAGCAAGTCCTGGGCCAGTATGATGCCCTCTTCGGAAGTTGCCGCGCCGACAAGGAAGGACGGACTCGGATCTGGACTGACATCGTGACTGCCATCAACGCGGAGGGGGTGGCAGTCCGCGACTTCCAACATGTCAAGAAGCGCTGGGAGGACTTCAGGTCCAGGACCCTGACCAAGGCCCGGCGCCTCTTGAAGGCAGCGGATGCCAAGGGGCGCCGGGGCCACTTGTCGGAAGAACAGATGAGGGTCCTGGAACACATATCCCCAGCGCTCCACGTCCAGGTCCTTGAGAGGCAGACCCGTCTGGAGTCGAGCGGTGAGTGTACATGCATCCTGATTGTGAGCAGTGCGTGTGGTGATTGTTCAGTAGTGTGCAGGTTGCACATCTGTTTGTATGGGGTCGAATATGGGTGCGGGTGTACAGGGCCGTGGGGCTGACACATGCGAGGGCTGTAATGTGTGAGACATGGATGGTGCCTGTGTGTGTGGGCTTGCATGCCAAATGCAGTTGTGTGGGCACACAAGTCTGTATGAATGTGTATGTGAGTAGACATGTCCGTGATGTCACGCATGTATGTTGTTTTCAGCTGATTGTATCAGCGCTGTGTACATGTGCATGTGTGTGTATTTGACAAGGGTGCAACAGTGATGCAACATGGATGCATGTGACAGCGGTATGTGGAAGCCTGATTGGCAGATGTGACATGGATGCCCGTCTGAACACTGCGACACTTAGCAGAGGTGTACACATGCATGCAAGTGTGGTGGTGTGTGTACATGTGTGGTGCACTTCCTGTGTTGCATGTGATGTCTGGCTCACCTTTGCCTGCTGATGCTGTTGTATGTGTATGGATGGTGTTGGCAGTTGCAACATGGCTGTGGTATGGCTCGTGTGTGCAAGTTGTAATGACATGTGTGTTGGGGATTGTGATGACATGTCAGAGGTTTGCCAATGCCACTCATGTACAACTGTCATGTGTGTATGTGTACATTGTACAGTGCCCTGATGCCTGTGTTTTGTTTCTCCCTGTCTGCAGCGTCAACTGATGAAGAGGGCGGAGAAGGTGCTGTGGAGCACAGCGGCGGGGATCCGACCGCCAGCCGGAGACGCAAGGCCCGGCTCCCCTCCCAGGTTGTCATCTCGTCGGGGAGTGAGGAGTCCGGTGCCGCGTCCCAGGCCGCAGCTGCCGGGGGGAGGTCCAAGAGGCGGAGGTTGCAGTTGGACTCCTCGGCAGCAGAAGGGGCAGCTGGGACCCCACAGGGCCCAACGGGGGAAGATGGCACAGAGTCATCCAGGTTGGTGGGGGGTTTGGTGGAGGAGGAGGCCGTGCAAGCACCGGAGACGGGGTCTGGGGGTGGGGATCCCACTGGTGCTAGTGGTGCAGTGCAGGACCAGGGACAGGAGGCAGCACAGGCCGCCGCGGAGGTGCCTGTGTGCAATCCTGTCTCTGATCCTGTCCCTGCATCATCTTGCACCAGCAGGGATGCCCATGTCCAGACCAGTTTTCAGGCAGGGGATGAGCTGACGTCAACTGGCCTTCCCCTGCCTGCGGACGTGGCTATCCAGGCCCGGGTTGAGCCTGTCCTGGCTGGAGTGGCGTTGCGTCAACGGGCCATGCGAGGCGACCTGCAGTCTTTTCATGAAGAGACTGCAAGTCATCTCGAATGGCTCGTTGACCACGTCAGCCTGCTGGGACAGGTCACCCAGGCCGGATTCCTCCGTCTGATGGGGCTTGCCACGACCCCCTCCTCAGCTGGACCCCCTACGCGCCAGTCGTCCTCTGTGCCATCTTCCCACCCATCAGTCACCTGGGTGCCCTGTGGAGCTGCCTCTGACGGTGCGGCCAGGCTGGTGGAGGAGGCATCCCTGCCACAGTCGGGAGTCGGACGTCCAGCAGGGGTGGCCACGTCAACGACTGCACCCCAGCCGGCGGAGGATGTGCAGGCAGCAGGAGGCAGTGCAGGGGCAGAGGCACAGCAGCAGCAGCTCCATGGTGGGAGCCATGAAGGCTCGGGGCCTTCGACATCGGAGGGGCAGGCATCGGCCGGAGGGCAGGAGGACCCAGGACAAAAAGTGTCTTCCGTGTGGCAGCGGTTGGGCCACGCCATAGATGCGGAGCGGCAGCGGGCGGAAGAGGCACGGCTCTCAATGGTCAGGGCGGAGAACTCCATGCAGAGGGCCCTGAGGCGGGTCGAGTGCCTCGAGGCAATCCGCAGGGCTTTGGAGGTGGACACGTCGACGGCCCTGCGGACCCTCGGGGCCATGGAGGTGGACCGCCTCCGGGACATAGAGGAGGAGTTCGATGATGCCCTGGCCCGGCACATCCAGAAGTGAGCCGTGGAACTAGCCCGCTGCCCTTGTACATAGTTATGTAGGTAGTGTTAAGTTTCATTTTTGTTTTTATTTCATTTGGACCTTTTGGACATTGGCCACATTTTTGTATATAGTTTTTTTTATTAGTTAGTGTAGTTAGTTAGGTTTCCTTTATTTTGTTGGGATGATGGACCCTGGCTTCTTGCTTTGTACATAGTTGTGGACTTGTACATATTTTTTTTTTTTAATTATCCATGGATCAATGGCTTATGTTTTTTTTTCACATTGGATTTTGTTTGGTGGACATTGACTTTGTAGTACATTACTTTGGATTTCTATATTCTTTGATTTTTTCTTTTTTTTGGACGGACATGCTTCTTTTCATTTTTTTCCATTCACATTTCAGTTTCTTCATTTTTGTTTCTATTCATCTTTCCTTTAATACATTATTTATTTGTTGCACTTCAATGTGTGGTGTCTCATTGTTTTCATGCATTTCATGTTATGTGTTTTGAGATTCACTGACACCCATTGGGTGTATGTGAGGGACATGTGTTTGTTTTGGAACTTGCAATTGGTGTTCTGTGATGTAATTGCAGAATATGAGTGGGTGGATGCAATACTCAGGTGGGTGTTTTGCATTTGGGGGCTGACCATAGAGACCAGGGATCTGGACTGTGATGACATGTTGGGTGGGGAACATGAGTTGGACATGGGTGGGGGCCTGCTGGCAGGTGCCCCACAGTGCTGGGGGGTGGGAGACATGAGTGGGGGCCTGGTGGAGGGTGCCCCTGGATGCTAGGGGGTGGGGGTGCAGGGGGACATGAGTGGGGGCCTGTTTGAGGCTGCCCCTGCACTGCTGGGGGGTGGGGGTGCTGGGAGACATGAGTGGGGGCCTGGTGGAGGGTGCCCCTGGATGCTGGGGGGGTGGGGGTGGTGGGAGACATGAGTGGGGGCCTGGTGGAGGGTGCCCCTGGATGCTGGGGGGGTGGGGGTGGTGGGAGACATGAGTGGGGGCCTGGTGGAGGGTGCCCCTGGATGCTGGGGGGTGGGTGTGCTGGGAGACATGTGTGGGGGCCTGGTGGAGGGTGCCCCTGGATGCTGGGGGGGTGGGTGTGCTGGGAGACATGTGTGGGGGCCTGGTGGAGGGTGCCCCTGGATGCTGGGGGGGTGGGGGTGGTGGGAGACATGAGTGGGGGCCTGGTGGAGGGTGCCCTGCACTGCTGGGGAGTGGGGGTGATGGGAGACATGAGTGGGTGCCAGGTGGAGGGTGCCCCTGGATGCTGGGGGGGTGGGGGTGGTGGGAGACATGAGTGGGGGCCTGGTGGAGGGTGCCCTGCACTGCTGGGGAGTGGGGGTGATGGGAGACATGAGTGGGTGCCAGGTGGAGGGTGCCCCTGGATGCTGGGGGGGTGGGGGTGGTGGGAGACATGGGTGGGGGCCTGCTGGCAGGTGCCCCACAGTGCTGGGGGGTGGGAGACATGAGTGGGGGCCTGGTGGAGGGTGCCCCTGGATGCTAGGGGGTGGGGGTGCAGGGGGACATGAGTGGGGGCCTGTTTGAGGCTGCCCCTGCACTGCTGGGGGGTGGGGGTGGGGGGAGACATGAGTGGGGGCCTGGTGGAGGGTGCCCCTGGTGGCTGGGGGGTGGGGGTGGTGGGAGACATGAGTGGGGGCCTGGTGGAGGGTGCCCCTGCACTGCTGGGGAGTGGGGGTGATGGGAGACATGAGTGGGTGCCAGGTGGAGGGTGCCCCTGGATGCTGGGGGGGTGGGGGTGGTGGGAGACATGGGTGGGGGCCTGCTGGCAGGTGCCCCACAGTGCTGGGGGGTGGGAGACATGAGTGGGGGCCTGGTGGAGGGTGCCCCTGGATGCTGGGGGGGTGGGGGTGGTGGGAGACATGAGTGGGGGCCTGGTGGAGGGTGCCCCTGGATGCTGGGGGGGTGGGGGTGGTGGGAGACATGAGTGGGGGCCTGGTGGAGGGTGCCCCTGGATGCTGGGGGGTGGGTGTGCTGGGAGACATGTGTGGGGGCCTGGTGGAGGGTGCCCCTGGATGCTGGGGGGGTGGGTGTGCTGGGAGACATGTGTGGGGGCCTGGTGGAGGGTGCCCCTGGATGCTGGGGGGGTGGGGGTGGTGGGAGACATGAGTGGGGGCCTGTTTGAGGCTGCCCCTGCACTGCTGGGGGGTGGGGGTGGGGGGAGACATGAGTGGGGGCCTGGTGGAGGGTGCCCCTGGATGCTGGGGGGGTGGGGGTGGTGGGAGACATGGGTGGGGGCCTGCTGGCAGGTGCCCCACAGTGCTGGGGGGTGGGAGACATGAGTGGGGGCCTGGTGGAGGGTGCCCCTGGATGCTAGGGGGTGGGGGTGCAGGGGGACATGAGTGGGGGCCTGTTTGAGGCTGCCCCTGCACTGCTGGGGGGTGGGGGGTGGGGGGAGACATGGGTGGGGGCCTGCTGGAGGCTGCCCCTGGTGGCTGGGGGTGCAGGGGGACATGCGTTGGTGGGCAGTAGTGCTAGTTGATATGTGGGTTGGCTGGTGGGCATGGCCATGGTGGATGGGGTGCCTGCAGGACATGTGCTGGGTAGGCCCCTGTGGTGTGAGCCACCTGCAGGGGCCGTGGAGGGTGTAGAGGGTACACTGTAGAGGGTGTGCTGCTCCCCGCGCACCCCCGAAATACACGTACCCCGCTCAATCGCGTGTGGAACTTCCCGCGCACCCCTGATATCCACGTACCCGGCCAAATCGCGTGTGTCACTTCCCGCGCACCCCCGAAATACACGTACCCCGCTCAATCGCGTGTGGAACTTCCCGCGCACCCCTGAAATCCACGTACCCGGCCAAATCGCGTGTGGAACTTCCCGCGCACCCCTGAAATCCACGTACCCGGCCAAATCGCGTGTGGAACTTCCCGCGCACCCCTGATATCCACGTACCAGGCCGAATCGCGTGTGGAACTTCCCGCGCACCCCCGAAATACACGTACCCCGCTCAATCGCGTGTGGAACTTCCCGCGCACCCCTGAAATCCACGTACCCGGCCAAATCGCGTGTGTCACTTCCCGCGCACCCCCGAAATACACATACCCCGCTCAATCGCGTGTGGAACTTCCCGCGCACCCCTGAAATCCACGTACCCGGCCAAATCGCGTGTGGAACTTCCCGCGCACCCCCGAAATCCACGTACCCGGCCAAATCGCGTGTGGAACTTCCCGCGCACCCCTGATATCCACGTACCCGGCCAAATCGCGTGTGGAACTTCCCGCACCCCCCGAAATACACGTACCCCGCTCAATCGCGTGTGTCACTTCCCGCGCACCCCCGGAATACACGTAGCCCGCTCATTCGCGTGTGTAACTTCCCGCGCACCCCCGGAATACACGTACCCCGCTCAATCGCGTATTTTACTTCCCGCGGCGCCACTTTTTTGATGCGCTGGGACTCTACCGCCTGCCTTCGTGTGGCGGACGTGTTTGTGCGCGGCTTTGGCTGTGCGTGGGTTTGCCCTATTCCATTCCATGAATACGTGTGGTTCGTGTGCGTGTGGGCGTTACCTCTGCTTCCGTGCAGTGCATCCCCAGTTACGCCCTTATTTTCGCGTGTTGTTCCCCATTCCGCGCGTTACGCCCCATGTCCCGCCCACTTTCTGCTGTGTGCGCTGAGGTTGTGCGCTTTCACTGTGCGCGTCGCGCACCGTCGCGCACGCCTTTCGCGATGTTGCAGTGACTTGTGCGCCATGCACGGGTTTGGCGCACATCGCGCGGTGAACACGCGCAGGGACTTCCATGAATCGCGCGCGTGCGCGTGCGCCTGTTTTTTTCCGCTTGCGCCTGCTTGCGCCTCCTTGCGCCTACTTGCGCGTAGATTTTCGGCGCACGTTTGTTCCATGAATCGGCCCCTAAAAGTCTCTTGCCTTCAAGGCCCGATACTCAACAAACAAACAGCCTCATTACGACCCTGGCGCTAATGGGTTAACGGTGCCGTAAAAGGCTGCGGCGCCGTTAACCCATTAGCGCCTTACTACGAGGTCCCTTTGCGGGACCCGACCTGAACGGCTGGTCTAGACCAGCCGTTAAAGTAGGGACCCGCAAAGGGACCTTGGTGCTAAGTACGGTACCGCAAGCACCTTCCCCAGTCCCAATGAGCCCTATGGGGAAAAAATGGGAATGGGGAAGGGCCAATGTTCAATGGGGAATTACTGCCCCGCCAACCTTGGAACGGGGTGGTAATTCCCCATTGAACATTGGCGGACTTGTTACGATACCGGCACCAACCATGGTGCTAATAGCACCATGGTTTAGCGCCAGTATGATAATGAGGGCCAAAGTTCTGTTCTAAAAACACTTGGGTGATGGCTTCACCCATGGGTCCCCCTCTTCTGGGCGCTGACTCCTCGGACCACTTTTGGTGATGGCTTCACTCCTAGGTCCTCCTCTTCTGGGTGCTGACCCCTCAAAACCCTTTGGGTGATGGCTTCACCCGTGGGTACCTCCTCTTCTGGGCGCTGACCCCTCAGACGTATTCAACAAATTAACAAGACAGTTCCTTTTTCAGCGAATTTTGGGTGGTAACTTTCCACTCCTGGATCTCCCTCGGCCGGGCTCGGACCCCAGAAAACAACGGGACACTTCTCTTCCCCCTGTTTTACAATGCTTCTCGCTTTCACAAATCTTAATGTCTTTTTAAAGAGGTTTTCGGCCTTTGACCCTGGTTGTCGGCTTCCCTCTGCCGGGTTCACTCTTGCCAACATTTTACTGTCGGCTTCCCTCTCTCGGATTCACTATCGCCGACCTTTGGCTGTCGGCTTCCCTCTGCAGGGTTCACTCTCGCTGACGTTTGTAACACACTGTTCATGTATTATCTTCACCATGCAGGATTCGCTTCCATTAGCTTTCACAATTCTCTGTTGGTCAAAGACTTTAGATGGTACAGAGGATTTTACGAGACCCCCGTAGGACCACTTTGACCGTTCTTCGCCTCTTCTCAAGGCCTTCTGGTTATGGTAGTCTTTACCATTGGGTAATCGCCCAGAATTTCCTGCGTGAACACTCAACGTGGTGTCGGACTCCTCTGTATCTGGTTTTCCCCCTCTTTCTTTAATAGTATCTGTTTGCTTTTCAAAGTTCAATTTAGCCTTCGGCTACTTTTCATTCAACACAGTTCGGTTTCTTATCGACACTCCCCTCGACACGCGGCTTTCTGAGGTCTTGAAGCCAAGGTTTGTACCTCTGAGACCAGCGTCTCTCCACGTCTTGGTAATCAGCAGAGGAGGGTCTCACGTACCAGGCACATCTGTTGCAATACACGTTGGCTATTGTTCGCAGACTTATCGTTCCTTCTGCGGAGGTTCCACTGGCCTTTGTCCGAAAGGGCAAGGTCAACTATCTCCTTGTCTCCCTCTCGGTCTGTGCCATCTTTCTCCTCTTGAACTGCTGTGTTGCATTAGCTCTTACGTTGTGCTTTCTGCCTTGCTCGTCCTGTGCTCTTGTGCTCCACCTTTTATGCCTGTGGGGAAGGGAAAGGGCCATCAGGAGTGTGTGATTCCAGGCAATTGCCTGACCCTGCTATTGGGGCACGTCACGTAAACAGCTCTGGTGTTAGTCCGTTGTCTTGCGTGTTGTCAAAAGTGTTTGTGTGGAGAATGGGGGGAGTTGTGTTTTAGAATATCCTACGTGTTATGATGGGGAAACGGTGTCAAAATAAAGGCGGATTCCATGTCTCACCTTGAAAATTCCCCCAAGCATAACCCCAGGTTCCCCTACCCAGGTGATCCTCCCTCGCTCGTCCAACCGCAAGGTTGGGATCTGAAAGCGCCAGCCAGTCCCTGGCCACCTGAATAAGGAGATTCCTGAGGTCTACTTGGGAGAATACTGTCAGGTGTCTCACACCGCCCAACTCGTGATCATGCCCTTAGTCTTGACCGCCTGCCAAGCTACCGTAGATTGGTCTGGTTTGACCAGAAGGTTCCACTGTTCTACTAAACTAGGGTGGTCTCCTAAACTTCTGCCCA
Source organism: Ambystoma mexicanum (assembly GCF_040938575.1). Classification (NCBI taxonomy): domain Eukaryota; kingdom Metazoa; phylum Chordata; class Amphibia; order Caudata; family Ambystomatidae; genus Ambystoma; species Ambystoma mexicanum. Next base: position 392,344,047 of record NC_090938.1, read on the forward strand.
CCAGGTCAGAGTTTAGAAATCCATCTTAACAAATTGGTGTACAGCGGTGGGATAAGATCGGAGTACCCAGTGTTGCGCACTGGTGAAATACCCAGTTTACACTTACACAGGAAACACAGTGACCTTAAATTTAACTGTAAGCCACCTGCCTCACTTATAGCATGGAAGCAACTGCAAACATAACTTTGAGTGCTTCCAAATCAGAAATACTGAGGAAGATCTGTACAGAAAGAGACTTGTCAGCCTCTGGCACACAAGCTGAAAGGATCCAAAAGATTATGGAATGGCAGGAAAGCCAACTCACAGCTTTTTCCTCATATGACAGTGCAGAAGGTGCTGGGGCTGCTCCCAGTAACAGTGCTGAAAGAACTGTTGCTGCTGTCATTGAGGCGATAGATGATGATTGGGATGATGTAGAGTCCCCTGTTGTGTTTACTGGCTCTAAAGCCGAGACCATGCTGGAATTCAAAAGACAAGAGCTGCTGTTTAAGTAGAAGGAGCTTGAATTCTACATTGCTAAGCTAGAACTGGAGAAAGCAGAGAAACAGAAGGACAGGGATCTCCAGTTGCAGCTCACCACATTACAAGCTGCCAATGACTCCTCTAGAGGATCTGGTAATGGGTCTGGCTCCTCCTCTCATCCAAGGTCTCCAAAAGATCTGCTCAGCATGTATGATGACAAGAATGAAATCATGGATTGGTTAACTGCATTTGAGTATGCATGTGAAGCGCAAGAAGTTGTGGATGCTGATAGGATTGCATGGTTGCCCAGTCGACTACACCATTCTGGCTGCAGTGCCATTATGGAAATGTTAAAGGCTGACAAAAGACTGCGAAATTGAAGAAAACTCTGGTATTGAAGTTTGAGAAGACTCCTGCCCAATACTTGAGAAGATTTAGAGATTACAAAAAGAAAGAAGGCGATAGTTGAGTCTCATATGTAACTGATTCCTTGAAAAACTAGACTGGCTGGGTGGAAGGTTATAAGGTCACCACCTTTGAGGATATGATTTGTTTAGTTATGCTTAAACATATTTTTGCTTCTTTTTCCCCTGAGATTAAGCAGCACTTGGCTGATTCTAATGAGATAGAGCCAAAGGGGTTAGCAATTGCAGAAGATCACACAGAGTGTCCCATAAGGACAAGCCTGCTTCTGGTAAGCAGGAGGAGGGGGAAAAGCCCAAAGATAAGGAGGGTGGGGGATCTGAGAAAACTTCCTCCCATAAGGGTCACAAAACGCATAATAAGGGTAAGTCACATGAGAATGTTCAGAATAGTGGGAATCATCCTCCAAAGCATAGCTCTGGTTACAGTAAGCCTCCCTATGTCCCAAGACCCAGTGAATATTGTGTGGCTTGTGGAGCAAGTGACCACGTGAAGGGGGACCCCAGATGTAAGGTCAAAATGTTGGGGGTTCTATCTGTGAGTCTGGCCTTCCCCTCTTATGAGGAGGAAGAAATTGTCACAGTGGCACCCTTCTCTTCAGACTCCTGTAGTCTTAGTATCCCTCGGATCCTGGGAGCTTAGAGCTTCAGAGGACTATGCTAGAATTTCAGATAATACCAAGCACTACTTTAAAGGCAGTGTGTTAATCAATGGAGTTGACACTCCTGCCCTTAGGGATAGCGGGGCCAGCAGAACCTTGGTGGATTGCACATTGGTCAACCAAGAAGAGCTTGCCAGAGTTCCTTTGATGCCCACCAAGTTGGCTGATGGCCCCCCACTCAAGTTCCCAGTAATGCCATTAAATCTAGGTACAGTAGTAAGGATACCTGTGTGTGTTCAGAGGCAAGTCCCTGGAAATGTTCTGCTGGGAAATGACCCCAGAGACTTAGGTCTTGTGGGGGACACAACAGAAAGACCATGCACAGGGTCACAAACAAAGGCTGCCCTGTCCAAGTCCAAGGCTGAGCCAAAGAGTAGACCCAAGGCTAAAGGAGTCAAAAGACTCAGAAGAGGGAAAGAAAATAGTCACCCTAATTCACCTGCCACTGAGGCGGAGGTAGTTGGCCAAGCACCTGAACCTGACGAGGAAGAGGTGCTGCCCGAAATTCTCAACCCACATGCCCATCCTGAACTCCAAAGTTTATTGGTTGAAGGTGGTCCTGATCGGGAAGAGTTTAGTAAGGGCCAACAAGAGTACCCATCTTTGGAAGGGCTAAGGAGACAGGTCTGTCCCCAGCTTGAGGGTGACCCTCCTGAGAAACAAAGGATTTATTGGGAAGGTGGGCTCCTGTACAGTGAGCCCACAGAGTCTACTGAAGGTGGCCATGGGAGGTTGGTGGTCCCCCTTCAAGTAAGACCCTTCCTCCTAGAAATGGTGCATGAAGTCTCTCTAGCTGGTCACCTTGGGATCAAGAGAACCAAGCAGAGGCTAGCTATGCATTTCTACTGGCCCAAGATAGGGGTCCAGGTAGAAGGCCATTGTAGGAGTTGTGCCACTTGTCAGATTTCTGGCAAGAGTGGCTCAACAATCCAGGCTCCATTGGTGCCACTCCCTGTAGTGGGGGTGCCATTTGAAAGGGTAGGGATTGACATTGTTGTTCCCCTTGACCTACAGACATCCTCTGGCAATAGGTTTATCTTGGTGCTGGTTGACCATGCCACCAGATATCCTGAAGCCATTGCACTGAAGACTGTGACTGCCAAGTGTTAGGAAAGATTTCCATTTATAGGTAATGTTCCCTCCAGTTGTGAACCCCCCAACCTTTTGCTGTTGTTGAACCATCCTAGCCTGACTTTTGCCAGTGGATCCCAGCCTTCTGCTGTACTCCGCTGGGCGTTTGCAAATTGTGTTATGGGGAAACTGGCATGCCCTTAGGACAGCCAGTACTGGGGGACTTTGTTTCCCTTAGTCTTTCACTTTGTTGCATTTTATTAGTGCACAATGTACCTTCCAGGACAGTGTACTGGGGTCTCTTTTTCATTTTTAAGGCCCTATACACCCTAAAAGTATTTTTTCATGAATGTACAAGTGTGCCTTGGACAGGACTGGTGGCAGCTGTTACTTTTTGTGTATTTTCAAATCTTTTCAATGGTCCATACTGCGTTTGGCCCAGGACAGTGGCCAGTGCCAAAAATAACCATGTCACAAGGTCCTTTGTTCTGTCCTTTGGCCATCTCGTCCCTTTGCCTTCCCCAGGTTGAGAAGGCCCAGGACATTCCTTATTTGGTCATGCAGAGCCCCGGGCAAACCAAAGCTTTCGCTGGCTTCTGCATGCCTTGTGTGTATGCCTCTAGGATGTGGGCTGGAACAGTTTAGTTCCAATACAAATCCTGGGTGCCAGGATGTCTGGTGTGCTGGGATGACTCAGACCACCGTGGTCCGTGATTGATCCATGTCTGGGATGGCTCTATGTGAGCAGATCTCTCATTGGGTTCTCTTCGAATTGGCGCAAAGGAGATTTTGGATAAGAGAAGGCATCTTACACCCATTCCAGGTCGATATTCTGAGTTCACACCAAACTTAGTAAAGGAGCCAAGTATCCTAAACCGAAGAAGCAGAGCCGATGAACCGCTGGTGACCCGCTGGACGGTTTGGCACCTTGAGCCCGCTGTTATCCCGTCGGACCCCCTGTTTCGGATCAAACCTAGAAGGCCTGCAAGGGTGCTTTGATCCATTGGAATAGTGGGACCAGATATTCTCGGCACCTCCAACCTAGCTTGCAAACAAGCCTGGATGTCATCCAAGGTGAGATCCTACATCAATACAGAGGTCAACAAGATGTTAGGTAGTCCTGTAGTCCAGGTGTCCAACATAGCAACTCTGATAGGTTGCCCAGAATGTTTAGTCGACCTGAACATGAGTCATCCAGGAGTGGATTAATTCCCCTTGTCCTTAGGTTTGGGAGGGGCGGGTGTTAGGAAAGATTTCCCTTAGGTGCAATTTTCCCTCCATTTAAGGACCCCCCAAAATATTTTGCTTTTGTTTGGCTTACCTAACCTGGCCTTAACCAGTGGAACACAGCCTTCAGCTGCGCTCCTCTCAGCTTTTGCTCATTTGTAATGGGGAAACTAACATGTCTTTCAGGCTGTGATTATGTTGTCATTTTTTGGTAACTTTTTATCTATGTGTCAAGTACCTTAAAGTACCATGCATAGGGGTCCATTTCTTTTATGGCCTTAGCAACCCTCTAAGGATTTTTTGGTGTTTGTAAAAGTGTGCCTAGGACAAACTGGTGGCAGCAGTTTACTTTTAAAGTATTGTTCATTCGTTTTTAAGGAACATACCACGTTTATCCCGGCCCAAGACTGTGGCCAGTGCCAAAAATGGCTGTGCACGAAGTCTTTTGTTCTGTCCATTGACCATGTTGACCCTTTGCCTTCACCCAGGTCGAGGGACCCAGGTATTCCTTTTTTGGGCATGCAGCCTCCAATGAAAAACGCATCTTATGCAGGCTCCTGCATGTCACGTATGTTAGTGTCCAGGAAGAGGGTTGGGACTGCCTGGTCCCAATCCACACTACTGGTGCTACTATGTCTGGTAGGCCTGAATGACTGGAACCACTGTGGGCCACAAGTGGCCCACCTGGCGTGTATGCAAGAAAGCAGATCTTCCATTGGTCATCCCAGATTTGAGCTCGAAATTAATCTTGGATAAGAGAATGGGTTCTGCATCCATTCCAGGTCGATCACCTCAAGTTCACACCGAACTACAGAAGGAGCCAAGTATCCTGAACGAAAGAGCAGACTTGTGGAACCGCCAGAGACGTACTGGAAGGTTTGGCACCCTGACCCCGCTGTTGTCCTGTCAGACCCCTGCTTTTGTATTATACCAAGAAGGCCTGCAAGGGCGCTTCAACCCTCTGGAGTAGTGGGACCAACTACTCTCGGCACCTCCTGTTTACCCTCGCAAAGAGTATCTTCCGAAGTGTTCCTGGGCCATCCAGGGAACTGACCAGCTCGAACTCGGGGAATTGTACAGGAGCACCACCACCCCGAGTTGAGACTCGAGACTCTGGGAATTGATTACTTGTGGTCCTGGGCCATCACCCACCAAAACTCGTCCTGGCTCCTCTGGGTCGCAATTTATAAGAGTGTGCCATGCTGCAAGCATTTGCGGTCCCTGGTTTGCCCGCTGTGGTGACTGTCGCTGAAAGGGCTTGCAGAACTGCCCCCCACACCCCTCCATGTCCTGAGATGTGTTGCACCGGAACTATGCTTCTCCTTTCTTTGAGAGCTGGGAAAAGGCTACTGTCCCGCCACAGACGATCATCTCGTCCCACAGCCGTTGAGAGCTGATGCGCCTGTAACTGCAGGGTTGAAACCTACTAGCGAACTGGACTAGATTGGCAAAGTTTGGCCTGGACTGTGTCGAGGGTCAGTGAATACTTGCATCACTTATCAGTGGCCACCTGTCACATCCATTTGTTTTACGCACGAGATTCCAGCTATTCCAGAATTCCGAAAAAGTTACTCTATCTGCAAAGGTAGACCCTTCTCAAGGAGTAGGGCTTTATTCTTCATCGCCTCAACCCCCTTCCTGAACAGCTACAGCTCCACGAATAAAACCCTCTTTTCGTGTTACGCATGACCGCGCATTGTTAACACACTGCTGTACGTTGGAGCATAAGGCTCCTCACTTCTTAGGGCCGTACTGCATAAGATAGGGACTGACTTCAAAGAATTGCCTAACGCGATATCTGTGTTGAATTTAACTCTTCTGTTGCAGGTTGTAGTTATTTTCTCCCGCCATCAGCATTAGGCTTAACGCATTTTGTATATATGTTACATAGTGAAATGCGTGTGTGATAACTGTTTTATTATTACTGTGGTTTATTTGTGTTTTATTATAATGGCCTATAATAAATGTATTTTTGATGTACGTCAGTCTAAGAGTATTCTGTGCTTTCTCATTGTGAGCTTCCAATCATTCTCACCCCTCCTGAGATTTAGGGGGTCATTACAAGGTTGGAGGTAGCCATGCCGCTATTAGCGGCATGGCTACTCCCTTACTGGGTACCGGGTCCAGGTTCCTTAAATGAGGAATTACAGGGCCATTCCAACCTTGGAGGACCCAGTAATTCCTCATTTAAGGAACCCGGACCCGGTACCTCCCCATTCCCAATAGAGCCCCCATAGGGCTCAATGGGATGGGGAGGGTGCTAACAACGGGCCTGTTTATAACGGGCCCGTTGTTAGCACCCTGGTCTGCTCGGGCAGCTCTACCGGCCCGTTAAACCCCTACCGTCAACTTTGTAATGACCCACTTAGTCTTGACCACCTGCCAAGCTACCGTTTATTGGTCTGGTTTGTCCAGAAGATTCCCCTGTTCCACTAAACTAGGGTAGCCTCCTAAACTTCTGTCCACCAGGTCAGAGTTTAGAAATCCATCTTAACAGAGGGCTGTATGGATTGTTGGCCAGTCTTTCATCTGAAGGACAGCAGCACATTTCACAGGCCCAAGCACACCTGGGTCTCAGAGGGATGGTGTGTCATTGTACTGGTTTGGTGTCGGGGAATGTGCCTTCAGTAGCTCAGAGGAGTCATCTCTGATGTCCAGGCAAAAAGAGAAGTTCCACCTGCATTGTTGATGGTTGTTCATCTAGGAGGGAATGACATGGTTTATTTCTGACAGAGAGGGGTACAGGAGCTACTTATGACTGAACTGGAGTGGATTTCGCATAGGTTTCCAAACACTATGGTGGCTTGGTCTCAACTGATTCCAAGGAGGATTGGAGAACTCAAGGGAAGGAAAAGGCCACCAACTCCTCAGTGAGGAAACTTAACGGCGAGATGGCAAAATTGACCAAGGCAAATGACAAAATTCAGACAAATCACCATTGTTTTATCAAAGGTGAATTGATGTATCACAGAGATGTAGTATACCTATCTAAAAGAGGCATGGACATTTTCATTGAGGACATAATGAAGTTTGCCCAGGCGTTATGTTGGGGGAGGGGTGAATTCCCAATAATTGATGCACTTACTGGTTGACTTAATCAGTTGACAGTGAGACTCTGGACCTTATTATAAGTTTACCGGTCCGGATTCAACGGTACCGGTAAGCTTGCCAGTACAGTTGTTTCCGGACCGGCAAACTACGAGTTCTGCAAGCGGGTGCCTTTCAGCCCGGCACCCACTCTCAGACCTTGACGGATGCACCGGCACCATTCATGAATGGTGCCGGTGCATCTGTCCTCCCCATTCCCATTGAGTCCAATGGGACTCAAATGGGAATGGGAAGTCATATTTTCCGGTGCCCGGAAATGGGCAATTACCGGGTCTGCCGGGGCTGTAATGCCCCGGTAATTGCCCATTCCCGGGCGCCGGAAGATTCATGACTACAGCCAATATTTACCAGGACGGCTACCGCCAGAGTCATAATGACCCCCTCTGAATTGTTAGCAACTGCATTGTACTTTGTTTTAGTGGAATGTCAATATATTCAATAAATCAGTGCTGCCTATTTGCTGTCTATTTGTTCCCAAAGCTTCACCACATTTTGCTGGTCCTTATAATTGTAATTGTAATGGGTCATTTATAACCCGCATAATACCCAGAGGTTTCTAAGCGCGGACCCCGGGATCAAACCTGTGTTGCTCCGTGTTGTCTTGCTTCCATGGCAAGTGTGTTGCCCCTGAGCTATCCTCCCGAGCTATCCTCCTTTAGTCTTTCAGTGCTTGTGACCTTCCCCCTCCGCTCCCTACCCTATGTTTTTTCTGTGTCTGTGCATCTGTTTCTCTGCATTTCATTGGCATCTTGCACATGTATTCCCATCTGGGTGATTGTTTTGGCCTCCATCACAGTTTCTTTGCTTTCCCCTGCTTGTTCTGCATTTTCCCCATATAGGTGGAGGGATTGGCCTCCATCACTGTTCTTTGCATTTCTCCTGCATTCTCTGCATCTGCCCTGTAGGTGTATGTTCATGGGTGTGCTTGCACTGCACACAGCGTGCTGTGTCCACTAACCCTTTCTCCTCTTTTCTAGGTTCCCTCACATTTTGTGATCACTACTGTTGTCCTCCAGGTTGAGCTCAGCCTGGTCGGCTCTGTAAGGAACTCATGGTCGCAACAGTAAAGACATACACTAGTGATCAAAGTTCAAGGGTGTTTATTAAACTGTAAATGCAGGGTGGAAAAACACCTAACCTAAACCTAAATCTAAGATGGGATCAAGCTTCGAACATCAAATGAAAAATAAGGTAGTCCTTGTGGCGTCTTATCAAAGAAAAAGGCCTATACTACAAAAACCGATTGCCAAATCCTTATAAATAATTACAGAAAGAGTGGGGGTTAGGGTTTTCAATAAAGAAAGAAGTGATCGTAAATAATAAGTCAGGATGTGATTGCCAGGGTTCTCCCTTCCCCACATTTTGGGAACGGCACATGGTGGTTCTCCTGAGCACAGCATACACTCAAGCTTTTCCAGCACAAGCCGACAGTTCCGTATCAGCTATTAGGTTCTTTGATGGTTAAGCCTCTTTTCAATAAAAGTCTCTTGCCTTCAAGGGCCTGACGTATTCAACAAACAAACAAACAAACAAAAAGTTCCTTTCCTAATGAACGTTGGGGTGACGCCTTTCCACACCCTGGATCTCCCTCTCTCGGGCTCGAACCCATAGTCTTCCCTCAATCGGGCTCAGGCCTTTCTTTCGGGATCTCCCTCTGCCGGGCGCATACCCCATTGCCAAGGGGGACAATCCACTTCCCCTGGTCTTACAATACTTCTTGCATTCACAAGTCTTAATGTCTTTCCAAACAATTCACTGTGGACATCCCTCGGTCGGGTTCACTTATGTCAACACACTGTTCATAGGGACTTCAGGCCTCGCCCCTTTTTGTTAGCATCCCTCTGCCGGGTTCACTCTTGCCAACTTTTCCTATACAGTAAAAGCTGCCCCCTGTGTCCCCATCTTACTTGATACTCCTTCGTCACTGGAGTCTTCCCTTCCCCCCTGAAGCACTCCCGTGTGCACCTTCTTCTTAAGAGACCCTCTGCCAACCCGTCCTGCCCGGCTAACTATCGCCCAATCTCCATCACTCCTTTCCTAGGCAAACTTCTGGAAAAGCGGGCCATCTCCCAGCTTAATCTTCACACTGAATCTGTTGGTTGTCTCCATGACCATCAGTCTGGCTTCAGAGCTGCCAGAAGCACGGAAACTGCTCTCCTGAACATCCGTGAAGACCTGCTCTCCAACCTTGATTCCAACACCCCGTGTCCTCATCTTACTTGACCTCTCTTCTGCCTTTGACATGGTCAACCATGCCATCCTGCTCAACTGTCTCCGTGATCACCTGGGTATCACCGATAAGGCCCTGGCTTGGCTGACTTCTTTCCTCTACGATCGACCCTCCAGGGTCCAACTTGGGTCCTTCCTCTCCTCTATCTGTATCTCTACCTGTGGTATTCCCCAGGGGTCTAACCTTTCTCCCTGGCTGTTCAACGAATACCTGGCACTTCTTGGCCACCACATTGCCACTCTCTGCCCCAGCTTTCAGTGCTATGCGGATGACACTCAGCTCATTTTCACGCTCCCTTCAGCCACCTCTTCTCCTTCTCTCATCTCCGACTGTCTGTCTGCTATCGAGGAGTGGTGTGCCACCAATGATCTCTGCCTTAATGCCAGTAAGACTGAGATTGTCCTCATCGGCACACGCGCTCCCTTCTTTCCTGTCACTTTCTGGCCGGCCTTTCTTGGCCCTCTTCCTGCTCCCACCTGTGATGCTAACAACCTCGGTTCATCTTCGACTCCACACTCTCCTTCTTCCTCACATCTCTGACGTCTCTAAGAAGTCACACTACCAGCTGTACCTCCTCAGAGGTATTCTTCCTTTCCTCTCCTTCCCCCAGAAGCTCACTGTCTCCAGAGCTCTCTAGGCTGGACTACTGCAACAGTCTTTTTCTAAATCTGCCTGCCTCTACTCTCTGCCCTCTGCAACTCATCCAGAACAGGACTGCAAGACTTCTCCTTGGCCTCAAGCCCAGGGATCGTATCTCTCCAGAACTGAAATCTCTGCACTGGTTCCCAGAGGCTGCGAGGATTAAGTTCAAAACCCTCTGCATTGTCCACAAGGCCTTCCGGGGCCTCAATACCTTCAACTCTCTCTTCCTAAATGTCTTCCTTCTCGAGCTCTTCGCTCATCCAGCTCCAACTCCCTCAGGGTCAGTCACTTCGGCTGGGGCCTCCCTCTGGAACAGCCTCCCTGCCTCTCTGAAAATTGAGGGGAACCATCTCTGGTTCCGGAAACACCTCAAGACCTTCCTCTTTGCTTCTGCTTTCTCTCCTACTCTCTCCTGCTGAACTCCTGACTGAAACTGCACTGGTCACCTGGCTACCCTCTGTTCTCGGGCCCAGGTACCATCCCGCCAGTTGCACACCTGCACTGCCCCCCCCTTGCAACTCATGGGCGCACTTCTTATTAGTGTTCTTATTTATTGTTTTATTTATTTACTGTTTATCCTATGTACTGCACTTCACCTCCCCTTTCCCCTTGCACTTTTCCCCCACCCCTCTTCCCCTGCACTTGCGCAATCTCAATGTCACCTGGCCTAGTAAGATCATTGTCTCCGTCTTCCCTATGTTCCCCTCCCTTGACTCGTCGCGGCTTGAAACACTTGTGTATAGGCGCGTTATAAATACCATATCATACCATATCATAGTTCATGCATTAATTTCACCAAGCAGGATTCATTTCCCCTTTTTCACAATCATCTGTCGGTCAAAGACTTTCAACTGTACAGAGGATTTTACAAGACCCCTGTATGACCACTTTAACCTCTTTGCGCCTTTTTCGCAAGGCCTTCTGGTTACGGTAGTCCTACCATTGGGTAATCGCCCAGAGTTTCCTGCGTGAACACCCGCGTGGTGCCGGACTCCTCTGTTGCTGCTTTTACCCCCTTTTCACCAATAGCTCTTTAAGCCTTTCACAGTTCATATTAGCTGTTTGCTACTTTTCATTCAACACAGTTTGGTTTCTTATCGACTCTCCCCTCGCCTCACCCGGTGTGATGAACCGCGTGGCTTTCTTTCTCTTTGGAGTCAAGGTTGGTACCACAGAGACAAGTGTCTCCCCTCGGCTTGGTAATCAGCAGAGGAGGGTCTTGTGTACCGTTGACATCTGATGCAACACACGCTATTGTTTGCGGTCTTATAATTCCTTCTGCAGAGGTTTCACAGGCCATGGTCGGAAAGGGTAAGGTCACTTTTCTCCTCGTCACCCTCTCGGTATGCGCCGTCTTTCTCCTCCTTTTGAATTTCCATGCTGAGTAAGTTCTCACGTCATTCGGTCTGACTTGCTCCTCCTGTGTACTTGTGCTCAACCTTTTATCTCTATGGGAAAGGACCATCAATTGTGTGTGATTATGGTCAATGGCCTGACCCTTGTATACATGTCAGGTAAACAGCTCTGGTGTTAGCCCGTTGTCTTTCGAGTTGTGCGAAAGTGTTCATGTAGGAAAGGGGGGGGTGTTTTGGAATATCCTACGTGGTAGAATGGAGGAAAAGGTGTTGAAAGAAGGAGGATACCGCGTCTCACCCGTCAGTGTCCCACCCCCTAAGGATCCCTATCCCAGTGATCCTCCCTCAGTGGTCCACCCCCAGGAACTGGATCCAATAGTGATGGCCGTGTCCTGGCGATCTGGATGACAGATCCCCGGGGACTAGCCAGGGAGACACCTTCAGGTTTCTCACAGCTCCCACTGCCTTCTCTACTCAGTGCCTGCTGCTGCCTTTGCTTACTTTTCTCAGTCTGTGCTCTGCTGTTGCCTTTGCTCCCTTTGTTTACCTGCCACCACCCCCATTTTTCATCCCCTCCTTGTGCACCCTGTGGGGCGTAGCTCTGTGCAGTGTTTCCTTCTCTTCTACTCCTCTCGCCTACCCTTTCACTTTCCTCTATCACACTGACTATGGCGCTCTCAATTTCACCCATCTTCTCTAACTGCTTATCTATCTCCTATCCTACTCTTCTCACTAAGACTGGTAGGAAGAAGCGCAAGAAGGATACCCTGGTCTCCAATTCAGGCCTTCCCATCGTTGACACCTATGTCAGTGCTTCCTCCAGACAGACTCTCAATGCCATCATCTTTGTCGTTCCTTTGCCCGACCTATGGACCCTTCATATGGTTGCACTTCTCTCTCCTTCCTCCTCTTCTCCCATTAATAGTGCCACCCGGTGGGAGGCCCTCTTGGCCCCCTTCCAGTCCTCCGGAGTCATCAATAATGTCTATCTAAAGGGTACCATCATGGTCCAGGGCCCTCATCCCAATCTCCTACTATTTGATAGGCGCCTAGCTCACCTCATCAACTTTCTTTCTTCTCCTGCGATACCCTCTACCACTTCTCTTGCTCCTCTGCCTCTTCCTTTTTCTACTGCTCTGGCTCCTATGCCATCTACTACCGATCGGGCTCCTCTGTCACCTCCATCTTCTAACTCTCTGGCTCCCTTACCATCCGCTACCTCACTGGCTCCTCAGCCGCCTCCTCCTTCCACCTCTCTGGCTCTTCTGCCACTTCCGATGGATAGTCCTCTCACATGTCTCCTCCCATCCTCCGGAAGTCTTTCAAAAGTAGCAATCTGCTCTAAGTGGCTACTCTAAACTCTTGTTCTGCTGTCAAACACTGCTCTGACATCTGCCAACTCCTTGAACTCCTGGACCTAGATTTTCTCCCTCTTACCGAGACATGGTTCAAGGCAAGCTCTGTCACAAGTTATAACATACTCCTCCCGAGGGCTACAAGATCGTCTCCGAGCCCAGGCCCAATAAGCCAAGAAGCAGAATGGCCCTAATATTTTCTGAGTGGATCCCTGCTTCCATCATCCCCACTCAAACCTATACCTCCTTTGAATGCCTGGTCTGCAGGCTCTCCATCTCTCCTGGCCTCTCTTTGACCTTGGCCACCATCTACAGACCACCTGGCCAGGTCACCCTCTTCCTCTCTGAATGGGCTGACCTCACTTCCTCTCTCACGTCTTCTACCACCCCAGCTTCTCCTCTGTGGGGATCTCAACATCCACCTGGACTCCCCAGACTCTTCTGGGCTTTTTTGCAACCTATGCAACTCACTTTCCCTCTCCATTCTACCCTCTGGTCTGACTCACTCAGCCAGCCATACCTTGGATGTTCTCATCTCTTCAGACATCCCCCTCTCTAATCTCTCACTACTCCTCTCTCCTTGACTGACCACTTTCTTCTCACTTGAAATGTTCCTGTTCCCTTGACAAAGGCCCACCTAGCACTGCCACCTTCCTTTGCGGTCATCTGATGAGGAAGAGAACGAAGGGGTACATGCACCTCATCTGACACTTCCCACACAAGGTTTACCTGCAAGGTTGAGGGAACATGCAGGATGTGCCAGGAACGTGCCAGTTCAAAACATGGATAACAAGTCAGAGTGGGTGCCTCCAGCAATGGCTCAGCCTGTTGTGCCACCTTTCACTGGAGTATCAGGGTGCACAGAGAATACAGATGGTTTTGAGCCTATGGACTTTTTCAACCTTTTTGTGGATGATGGGTTCATTTCAGATATGGTTGGGAAAACCAATCTATATGCTGAACAGTTAATGGGGGCACGGGGTGCCAATCTGAAACACCATTCCAGAGTACACTCTTGGGTTCCAACTAAAGGTGTTGAGATGAGAGAATTGTGGGGTCTCACCCTGTTCATGGGAATAGTGCAGAAGCCGTCTATCTCACTGTACTTACTGGTCTACTGAAGCTTTATTTGCAAACCCTTTTTTCCAGCAATAATGACTAGAGATTGTTACCTAGCACTCCAACGTATGCTGCATTTCAATGACAATTTGGCAGCATTACCAAGAACTGACCCAAATTGTGATAGGCTATTCAAAATTCAGCCATTACTCAAGCATGCTGCATAGTCGTCTACTACAACCTACTATTTATAGTAGAGAGCCCCCACCAGCACCATTCTAGGTAAATATTCCCCTTCATATGGTGCTCCTGTTCTTGCATTAGAACTCTTTAAAGCATTTAGCTATCCATAAGCTGACCCTTTGTTCTATGTGTTTTTATTTCACAGATGCTATGAAACTTTCGTTGTTGCTATTATTGCTCCAATTGTAACTAGGCTACATTGTTAAAATTCTCCCTCCTGATGAATGTTCCATACTAATGCCTTGATGAACAGAAACATGTCGAGACAACTCTCTGGACTATAAACAGAGATATAAATCTATGACACATTTATTCTAACAGAATTGGGTACCATACTATTTGTTTTACAAGTACTCTATGTGTTTGTTTTTTCTGTGACACCGTTTTAACTTGCTATTCAAGCTTGCTACGTATTCCTTGTTGTTGTTTTATATATTGGATGTTAAGTATTGTACTGTGGACCACTTTATTTAATTATATGTTTTAATCATTATGTTTTATTATTAAAATTTGATATTCACCTTTTAATCCTGACTGGTCCCCCATTCGAATTACTTTTGAGTATTTATGTTCTGTATCTCTAACATCTGCACTATAGCTTTGTCTTCTTATATATTGATGCCTTGTAAAGGTACACCATTCCAGCTCCTTCCACTTTAAGTGTGCCTTGGCAAGCAATGGCAGTCCAGCTCCTTTCACTTGAGGCGTGCCTTAGAAAGAAACGCCAGTCTGCTCCCTCCACTCGAGGCGTGTCTTTCAAAATATGGAAACGCCAGTTTGGCTCCCTCCCCCTGAGAGCCAAGTGAAATGAAAATGGGAACTGGACACCATCTATTTGGCTGAGGTGTCTTGTATAACTCGTACAACCCTGCCATGATTTCTTTTTACTAAGGTGAAGTTCATGTTTTGTATGACTGGAATGTCTTGTTTTAGAATGACTGAGATGTGATTGGTGTAAGACTGAGGTAAAGCTGAGCTGTCCATTGTGAGAAACCTGAAGGTGTCTCACCTGCTAGTCCCCATGGATCTGTCATCCAGGTGGCCAGGACACAGCCATCGCTTTTGGTTCCAGTTCCCAGGAGTGGACCGGTGCGTGGGGATCACCTGGATGAGGGGTCTTGTGGAGTGGGAGTGGGACACCGGATGGCAAGACGCGGTATCCCCTTCCCTGTAACACCTTTACCCCATCTTACCAAGTGGGACCCTCACCCGCCCCCCCGCTCCCCGTTTCCCAACACAAACACTTTCTCACGGACAGCTCGCTATGAGAGAAAATGGACTAACACCCGAGCCGTATACATGACATGTCGCAATACAATGGTCAGGCAGGGGCAGGTAATTACTGACCATCACACACACCTGACTTCTATTACACTTCCCCACACGGATAAAAGACGGAGCACGAGAGCACGCAAAACACACAAGGAGGCAGCAGTTCCAAGATTCCAAGATGGCAGTTTAACATGAGGAGAAAGACAACAAAACAGAAGTGGATCGCAAGGAGGGAAGTGCCCTTGATCTTTCGACAGGCAGCTGTTCTTGTTACTTTCACGAACCCTAGAGAATAGAAAACATAAGACCAGGAAACCAGGCTCAAGAATCCTGCATTATGAGTCGGTAGTACCCGGGGCCCTCCCACGTAAATAATCAAGGGGGGTGGAGAATTGCTTGCCGCCGCGGTACTGTCCTTTGGCTCCTACAACAAAGCAGTGCCAGTGAAATCAACACAGCCAGTGAGTTGGAGAGACTGATAACAGACACGTCTCTGTGGAAGCCAAGGTTGCAAGCGGCAACACTGTATGGTGAGCGCTGAAGCGAACAGTGTATGAAATGTATGTGATAGCCAACGCAAGTAAACATTGAAATACAGATGAGTGATTGAACTTTGAAACCAAGATGCGATACCCTTGACAGAGTGTTTCGGCACCGTGTGTGTCCTCATTCGGAGGTCTGTAAGGTATCCAACTGAGAGTTGACAAAGGTGAAAGAGTGGCAAAGAACTGGGCATTGAAGTGGTCCTCCAACGGGTCAAGCAAAATCATGTGCACAATCAAAAAGTCTTTGATGTTGGTACTGCCAAGAAAGTTAATGGCAAAGTAGAATTAAGTTGGTCCGAGCCCGAACGAGGGAGATCAATTGAAATCTTTGGATTAAAGCAAGTTTGTGTTAATTTGTCTGAGCCCGGCGGAGGGAAACAGACTGAACATTGTGATAAAAGGGATCTGAGCCCAGCTGAGCGGGATCTGGGGGTGAACCATGAATTACCTGAGAAATTGGATACATGAAAATACTTCGAGCATTCTGTTAAAGGGATCTGAGCCCGGCTGAGGGGGATCTGAGGTGAATAGTGAATCACCTAAGAAATTGAGTACGTGTGAAATCTTGAGAGGAAAATAACTTATTGTTTGTTCGTCGCATCAGCCCCTCTGCCACAAGAGACTTTGGAAGGCAAAGGGACTTGGGGACAAAAGGCATTGATGCTAATGTTTGAACTGCACCCTCGTGTTACAAAAGCCAGAGACTGTGCTAAATTCGAATGCACCACCTTATCCCATGCTGAAAACGTGGGGAAATGAGGCCAACGGCCTGAACATCCTGGCATATAATTTCCTGAACACTTCTTTCTTTAACGTATCATTGTTTCCCACACTATTTGTACTTAGAGGTAAGGATTGGCAATAGGTTTATTAGTATAGGCCCTTATATTTTGGCAAGACACCACTAGGACTGCATTATTATTATTTGATGGTCGTAGCTTGCTCCCATATTTAGATTTTGGATTAAATAGGCGTTTTTCAAACTCTTTTTGAAGTTCAATAAACACCCTTGAACTGCAGTCACTTGTGCCTGTCTTACTGTTGATCAAGAAGAGAAATGAGGGGGCACCACTTTGTAATACGTCCACATATTCCAAATATTCGAAATTATAAACTAAGGAATTAATTTGTTCATATAGTTTGTGTCGAAATATTCAAAAGGGAGCTGGCTGAGACGAATTAGGAGACACCCAAATTCGAAATACATATAAGGCAGAAGACCAAGTGAGATACAGGGTCACACAGCCACTCTCCAAAGGACCCAATCCGGGTGTGTGAGTAGTCAAAATTGTTCAGAATTATAATGCAAGGTAGAAAAAAGGTTTCTTTTGGTTGAAGAAAGACAACAATATTGAGGTTCGGTTGTTTTTCAAAATGGTTTTCTCCACAGGAGTTCTATAAAAAAATAAGTCTCATAAAATGAGAAATCACTAATGTTTTCTTAGTGAGGAAGAAATCGCCACATTCGTTTTTTCAAACAGACCAACAATTGCCAATGCATTTCGGAATTCAATTTCCTTCATCAGGGCAGCTCTACAGGTAATATATACAAGTACATAAGTTCAGCAGTAGTAGAGAAAACAGTACATCATGATGCAAAAACACATATCCATGTTATATAGTGTAAGGAACATACCATTCAGTTGTAGATGCAGACGTGGGTGGTTGTGGTAGGGTAGAAAAGGGAAAAAAAGGAATAATAGGGTTCTGTTTGATATGCGTTTAAGAATAGTAAAATAAGCAAACTGCTCCCCCCTCTCCCCTGGAGCACCTGAAGCCAAATACAGGGAGGAGAGAACTAGTGGGGCGAATAAGGGAACCCGGGCTGAGCGATGAAACTAAGGGAGCCGCCCCTGCTACACTTGGCCCAAATAGGCCAAGAAAGGGTTGCAACGAGTTGCTCGCTGGTACCAGCCATACCTGGCAAAGACCCAGGAGACAGGTCCCAGCGACAGACAGACAGACAGGGTAAGAAACTTAAGGGCACAAAAGCACTGAGTAACTGGAAGTTACAGGGGCCAGGTGTTAGGGAGAATTCTCCTTCTAGGGTTAATTTCCCTCACCTGGTGAGTCCCCAGCAGCTTTGCTGGATTTCTGGAGTTTATTTTTTCCACCTGGTAAGAGTGTACATCTTTTTTCCACTCTTACATGTGTTTTGGCCTATGTGTTGTTACCCATTCTGTGATCTTGGGCACTGGAGCACACCACTCCAAGTGCCCAGTTCTTGTATGGCTTACACAGCACCTTTAGTATAGTAACCCAGGGTTGTCTTTTAGACTTCCCTCAGACTCCGTTTCGCTGGGGCTGACTACTTTCCCCCAGAGAAAGGTAAAGTTGCCATTTACTTTACATAGTCATTTTTACCACAGACCCAGTACACCCCATCTTACATGGAGTACTGGAAAGGGCTAATCTGTACCCCTTTTCTGTCTGTACCTCCCTGAGCATTGTTTTGCTCTTTTAACATTTAGACTTGGCTGGTGGCAGTGGTATCTACCCTAACTTTTCTACCGCGATTATATTAGATAACCGTGGTACTGTTCTTGGCTTTTATATTAGCCTCGAACATAAACCTGCTTGACCAAATCGTCTTTCTTTTGGCTCCGATTGGGTTTATTCGCCATTTCTTTTTGTTAAAGTCCTTCTTGTGTTTTACTTTGCGCTGCAAACTAGGTTCGCCTTCTTTGTTCACTATCTTTTGGCGGGCTTCTACAGAGAAGCCATCCTCTTGGCGCCTGGGTGTCTAGGTAGACTGAATGTGGGGAATGGGTGTAGTCACCCCCTACACAGGGTATCCTAGGAAACCAAAGTCTCACTTTGTCATGATTGGCTGAGGTGGCTGTCCCGGCTGGACAATCCCCCTGCTGCGTGATTGACAGCCAGGCTGTGTGAATGGGGGTTTTGCGCATAAAAGGCAGGTCTCTTGGGCTAGAAGTCAGAGTCGCCTCTGGAACTACAAGGAACTGAAGAGAAGTGGAGAGAACGACGGCTGCTTCAACTACCCCGTCCCGGTGAAGCCCTGCTGCAGTCCTGAGCTATCTTCCCTTCGACGACTAAGAGAAGATCCAGTCTGGAGTCTTCTTCCATTGAGCCTGGTGGGGATAACCAGCTCATCTTCAGCCAGAGGTCTCCGCCGTGGTCGAAATCGCTGCACACTGCTGTAGTGGTCTGGATAGCCACCTGCTGAGCCTCTCCTGTTTTTAAGGAGCACACCTTTGCGTTGTCGCTGCTGCTGGCTTCATCCCTGTGTGGTGCAGACCCCCTTCAGACGTCCTCCTTCACAACGAAGCTCCAGGAATCGTGGGTCAGCGGGAAACCAACAGGAACAACTGCCAGGGCACCAGCTGCATTGTGCGAATAAGGTACTGTGTTCTACTCGAGGAAACTGGGTGAATCCCTTTTCTTCATCCTCAAGGCTCATCCTTGTCTTCCCTCCTTCTTATAACTTTTGCTTCCGAACATTGACAATATCCAAGTACTTTTTGTCTACACTGAATCGTGAACTGTCTAACGGTGTGATCTTCGGCACAGGCCTCCGGTGTCACCTAAACCTGGCTCCGACCCTTTGACTTTTAAACTCCTGTTTCTGAGTGTTTCTCGATACTGTCTGCCTAACCTAAATATTGCCTGTGATTTTTGCCTCCAACTCCCTTTGGGTATCTCAGGTGCTAAGTGTGTTTTTGCCACGGTAGCATTTCATGTGAAGGATATGCGTTTATTTAGTAGACCGAACTGTCAAAAGGTGATTGCAACCGTATCCGCGGTATCGTGTTTTGTTCGTAACACCGGTTCATTCAAACACAGGATACTTACCTTGAGACTTACTGTACAAAGTGAATAGGTTAGTTGTAGTATATTTAACGTGTGGTTTTGTTTAAAGTTTAATAGAGGTGTTGTGTATATAACTGATGGTTTAAAAATAAATGTACTTATATTTTTTACCTGAAACCTTGAGTCAGTGTTTGCTTGAGTCAAAGTAATTGTGGTCCCTTTGTGTAATCTCTGCTACTGCTCATATACTCTTGAGATAAGCCTGGCTGCTCTGCTACTGCTACCACTATAACTTAGTAGTACGGGCTTGTACCAAAGGTATAACTTTTATTGCCACCTGTAGTCTTAATCAGGTGTAGTGGTCCCTAAGGGCACTGCACAGGATTCTGCCTAACACCAGGTGGCCTAAAACTACAGCTTTAAGGGAAGCACACACAACAAGCCCACCTAACGGGACAGCCATAATTGTGACTCACATAATACTGCCTGAGCTCTTATGGGCGGCGTACTAAGCAATAAATAATTGTGTGCAATTACAGGAGTGTCAATTGGGCAGAAAGCATCCGAGGCCAACAAGGAAAAGAGTTAAGCTGACTGAATGCCTCCCAAGTTGGCCAAAACTAAAGCAAATCAACCGACTTTAGACAGCTTCGCCAGGACCAAGCATTAGGCTCCCAGGGGAGGCATGTAACCAGCACAGGAGAAAGAAGGTGATGCCATGGAGCTGAACAATCAAGTGATGCTAGCAATAGCGGACTTAAAGGCCTCTTGCGGACGCAGATTGAAGCAGTGCAGATAGATGTTGGATTGCTATGCCAAGACATGCGCAGGTTTGCAGAGCGCACTACCACTCTAGAGACTCAAGTGAATGAGAATTCAGGAGCGCTCCGGGATACGCACGTGGATTACCATGTCCTGCAGCAGAAGGTCAGCCTCATGGAGAACAAAATAGAAGAAGCAGAGAGAAGGGCCCAGAGAAATAATATCCGCATAGTAGCCCTGCCAGAGGGGTAAGAAGGCACATACCCTACAACGTATATAAAAAACATGCTACTCCAGGAAATTGGGCCCGGAAACCTCACACAGGGCACTAACTAGGCGCCACCACCCACCTCACAGGGGCGCCCCCAAGACCGATTATCACCAAAGTCCTGAACTAGAAGGACAGGGAGAAAATACTGGCCTATTCCAGGCAGGGAGGGGAACTGAGAGCCTCAGCAGACCTGGCGGTCTACCCCGGTGATACGTTCCAAGTACAGAAGAACCAGGCACAGTTTTCAGCAGCCAAAATTAGGCTCCGGACAGCTGGTCTGAAATACATGCTGACCTACCCACCACGACTTAAAGTCATACAGAAAAATAGAACCTGGCTCTTTGACCTCCCGGAGGAGGCGCAGGCATGGGTGGACAGACAGAGTATATGCCCCTGTGAAGAGGGCGGAGATGATAACCAGAGAGGACGCAAAGGAAGCCCTACTAAATCCGAGACCAATAATGTCTAAGAAACTTTGGGCTGCAGGTGCTGTTTAGCTAAGTGCTCCAGCAAATCCGCAGTTAAACAGACATCCCGAGATCAACAGGCTTTTTGCTAGGAGACCAGCTTCTCTACGTTACAGGTCCTCGATGCTTGCAATTTTTCTTTCCACATGGCGGGTTCACTACTGGTCAATGTCTCACAACAAGTAAGAGGAGACCAAACTTACGGCTGCGACTGCCACACCCTCTAACTTCTATCTTTTGAGGGCACTTGTTTTTGTGCCCATCCGCTGTGCACCAGTCTCAAGCAAGACAGCGTGGGGCGAATGCCTGAAGCGGATACGCCTCAGCAAGGGTAACAAAGCTGGGCAGTTGTTCTTAGTTGGAGAATTTGGAGAAGTTCTGATGGGGAGGGGTTGCCAGCCTGTATGTTAAAGAGGAATAGCAGCACAAGATCCAGATTGGATCACCATATGGGGAGAAAGAGGAGCCAGTTATGATATGAGATGATATGATATGGCATTTATAACGCGCCGATACACAAGTGTTTCAAGGCGCAGTGTCATAGACGGTCAACCGTTTAGAAGGGGACAGATTCAAATGGCTGGAACTGTAAACATTCTCACTTGGAATGTGAGGGGTTTGAACGCTTATGTAAAGAGAAATAGGGTACATTTGTATCTCAAAAGATCTAAAGTAGACATTGCCATGTTGCAGGAAACATACCGTACGGCTGAAAAACAAATATTGTTGGTAAGGAGATGGAGAGAGCAGGTATTTGGTTCCCTGTATTTCACCTATGCTTGTGGGGTTTTGATATGGATAACCCCCACGGTACCCTTCAGGGTCACTCACATTAAAACGGACAATGAGGGCAGAATGGTGCTGGTGCAACGCGTCCTTGAACAAGTAGATACATGTCTGGTTAAAACACATATTCCCCAACCATAGAGCTGCCGAGTTTTTTCAGAATCTATACCCCTGATTAGGCCCCTATAGGAATGGTAACATGATATGGGGAGGCGACTTTAATTGCACATTAAACCCAATCCTGGATAGATCAGATTCCAAATCACTAAACCAGCTCCGTCTGCTAAGACATTACAGACGCTCCAGGACTCTTTCGCTCTGGAAGATGCCTAGAGAGCTCTCCACCCAGACACCAGACACAATTCACACTTTTCAGCACCACACGCAGTACACACAAGGATAAATTACTTCTATGTGGGGCGCGAACAGGCACATCTCGTCATGTACCCTCAGTACAAAGGTAGGGTCTTATCAGATCACGCCCCGCTTAGCCTACAATGGCAATATGTACCTCCCAGAACCCCGACACCCACATGGAGGCTTAGAAGTGAAGCACTGAGAGATCCCCCATTTTGTGACTGCATTAAAGACAGCATCACTGAATACGTTTCACATAATCTGGGAAGTGTACCCAGTGCTGGAACCTTTTGGGAGGCACTGAAGGTGGTAGTTAGGGGGGCTGCCACAGGGTCCCGCAGCATCCAGTCAAGCATTAATAGGGAATTGTCCTCTGCTGAGGAACGATCGAGAAAATTGGAGCAGTCTCGAGTGCAACATTCAGACAAAAAGGCAAAGGTAATGGAACTAAAACAGAAATGCATTGATTGCTGGGAGAGGCTGGGCAAACATAGTTTAGCTAAATACACAGAGAAGAAGCACATAGAGGGGGATTAACCCAGCCGATTGCTGGCATAGTTATATAAGAATGAGGAGAAACAGGGCCCCATACACTCAATATGTACGAAACAGACTTATGCCACACCCAAAGCGGGGTTAATGATGCGTTTCAAGAATTTTACCAACACCTGTACCAAGGGGGTCCCCAGACATCAAGCGCTCACCTGGCGGGGGTCTTGGACGAGATTGAGCTCCCAGAACTGAGTCACGAGGAAAGGGATAGCCTGAAGGTGCCTATCACCTTGGAAGACATACAAAATACAATTGTGGCTTTGCCGACAGGGAAGACACCAGGTTCAGATAGGCTACCCAGAGAATTCCATAAGGAATATGCACACAAAGTGGCCCCCCATTTTCTTAGTACCTTCAACAACTCATATGAGGTGGGGGTCCTTCCACTCAGCCTGAGAGAATCCATTATCGTACCACGCCTTAAACCCCATAAAAGTCTGAGGTAGAGGAGCTCTTATAGGCCCCTCTCAATACTTAATCCAGATATTAATATACTGACGTCCATCCTAGCAACTAGGATGAAGAGAATGACACACAATCTAGTGCAGCCAGATCAGAAGGGCTATGTGCCAGGGCGAAGTATGGCCTGGAATCTGAGAAGATGACATCATGTGATGGATAAAACAGCATCCTGGGATACTCTGTGCACCATAGCCACACTGGACGCAGTAAAAGCTTTTGATTCAGCGAAATGCAAATCTGCACAGATTTGGTTTTGGGCAGACATATATCAAATGGGTCCAGTAAGTGTACACTAGATCAGTAGCAAGGGTTAAAATGGGTAGATGCATTTCGGAAGCATGGGAATTAGAAAAAGGAATGAGACAAGGCTGCCCACTATCACTGTTGCTTTATATCCTTACCATGGAACCAATTGCCCTGTACCTCAGGGCGGAATACATGGAGGTAGGTATCGAAATAGATGGGGCCAGACATCTGATATCCCTGTATGCTGATGATACGTTATTATACCTTCAGAACCCCAATGATAATCTGGAGCTGCTACTAGAAGCTATGGCGCATTTTGCGAAACTGTCAGGGATCACAATTAGTACGGATGAATCAGCATTATTCCCGATTGCAGGACTGCGTAAGATAAAGCGATGAGCGCTGCCCGTTCTCGCTTTGCAATGGAAAGTGCACACTTTTAGATATTTGGGGGTAAATGTGTACCACGACCCAGCAGAAGAACACATACATAACACACTGAGTGCCCTGGAGGGCATTAAGGGCTCTATGAAGTTCTGGGCCAAACTGCCCCTTTCGCTGATGGGGAGGGCGGCCCTGCTGAAGATGGTGGTACTGCCCAGACTGCTACACTTCTTCGCAAATGTCCCGTTTTACATACCTAGACCTTTTTTCAAGACCCTGGATAGCATCTGTAGAGGTTTTCAGTGGCGAAATGGGCGGAATAGAATCGCGTTATCATCAATGTACAGGCCGTATGCAGAGGGTGGCATTAGGGTCCCACATTTTTAACTATATTATATAGCAGGACAGTTGCAATTTGTAACAGATTGAGTGGCGGAATAGAATCGCGTTATCATCACTGTACAGGCCGTATGCAGAGGGTGGCATTAGGGTCCCACATTTTTAACTATATTATATAGCAGGACAGTTGCTATTTGTAACAGATTGGCTTGCAGACGACCCTACCCCGGACACATTGATGTTGCAACCCACAGGGCTGAGTTATTATCTGAATGAACTATTGTGGTTCCGGAAGCCTCGAGGCGGCCAATGGCTGCACCTACAGTCTCTGGGGATGAAAGTATGGGACAGAGCCCTGGCAGCGATGGGGCTCACAGACCCAATCACGGTAAAGATTCCATTGGTCTCGGTAGTGCCATCTTCAACTCAGGCGAAAATGGGAATAAGCACCTACTGGGAAGCCTGCACGGTGGCCACCATAGGGGATTTGTTGCAAGATACTGCTTTTATACCCTACTTAGAGCTGGTAGGACAGACTGGCATGAACATAGGCCAATATCTGCTACATAGAACTATCAAGGGAAAGATCATGCGTAGATAGCCCGCATACAGCAAATTAATCGAGAAACATTTGATAGTGGATGCCCTATATGACATAGCCGAGGGTGGGCATACTATATTGCGAATATACGACCTCCTACTGTCTAATAGGCCTACCTCCCCTCTGGTGGTAAGGGGCAAATGGGAAGAAGATCTAAGGGCAACATTCACAGAAACACAATGGGTGGGGAAACTGGAATACCACAAGAAGGTGTCACAGAATGTGCGACTGCAGTTTATACAACTGCTAGTGACGCACAGGGCATATATGATGCCTCGGCGGATCTCAAGGTCTCCAGGTGCAGCAACACAGGGGTTCACCAGGTGCAAGGCGACAGACGCTGGGATGCTTCATATGTTCTGGGCATGTCACGTGGCAGGGCTATACTGGCAGGAGGTGGCGAGCAGACTACAAAAAGGGTGGGTGACATTGGATGCATTTTCCCCAGGTGAATGTCTGCGGGGCTGTTTTCCAAGCACCAAAAGCTTAAAATATGTTACTAAAATGAAGGATCTGGCGTGCATCCTAGCCAAGTGTAGAATTGCTATGGAAATCGCCCAAAGGCCCTGAAGTAGAGGAATGCTGGCGGGACTTGAAAAGGTGGGGGCGGCGGAAACTGCGCCATGGAAAGGGGTGGTGCAGGGTAACCATGAGGAGGCTTCCGTGGAATCATGGAATGGGAGGTCTTGCTACAAACCCTGTTCACTAAGGCAGCCAATGAGGAGGAGGCCGATTGACCCTAACAAGAGTGAAAGGTGCTACAAACTGTGTAAGATGCAGTGCGTTAATTAGTACAATTGTGAGTCAGGCAAGGTTGGGGGTTGGGAGCTGAGAGGGAGGGGAAGGGAAGTGGAGGGGGGATGTTGGTGTAGAGTATATGACATGTTATAATGTGACGTCGGTAGATATTACATATGAAAGTGATGTAAAATGTTTCTACTTATGTTCAGTAAAAATCAATAAAACAAATTAAAAAAAAAAAGAAACAGGGATTACTGTACAGGAAGGGCACGTCCACATAAGGCCTTGGCAAAACTCAGTTAGTAATCCCCAAAATCCATCGGAAGATCATACTAGAGACTGCACATTCTCATTTGACAGGGGGACATTTAGGACAATCTAAGACCCAGGGCACATCAGTGGGAAGTTTTACCCGCCAGGTATTCATGCGTACATAAAGAAAACTTCATTCAGACGTGTGAAATATGTCAGAAAACCAGTACTCACATTCCCTTGCCTGCCCCTCTGAATCCTTTACCAATAATAGAAGAACCTTTCTCAAGGATTGGGATGGATATCATTTGACCGTTAGAAACCTCTAAACTGGGTAACAAATATGTCCTCGTAATCATCGATTATACTATAGGATACCCCTAGGCAGTCCCTATGCGGAACAACAACACCCAGCAGAAAACACCAATTACCATATTTTTCCAGGGTTGGTTTTCCTAAGGAAATTCTAACGGATCAAGGATCCAATTTTATGAGCAAACGGATGGGTGAAGTCAAGGAATTGCTCCATATCGCTATCATAGGAACCTCAGTTTACCATCCCCAAACAGACGGATTGGTAGAAAGATTCAACAAAACACTCAAAAAGATCCTAAGAAAGTTGGTAGATAAGGACAGAATGGACTGGGACCGCATGATCCCCTAGGCATAATTTGCAGCAAGAAAAACCCTTCAGGCGTCCACTGAATTCTCTCCTTTTTAACTACTTTATGGTAGGTAGAGAACCTAGAGATGTCCTGGATATGCTCCTAGAGACCTGGGAAGAAAGAGAAGAGGCACCCATTCCCCTTTCGCAAACAGCTACAAGATTGCGACAACAAATGAAACTTGTTCGAAATCTAGTCTATACCGATATGGAAAAAGCCCAAGCACAACAAAAGTTCCCCTATGACAAAAAGGTAAACTTAAGATAATTTTCAATAGAACAAAAAGGTATTAGTCCTCTTTCCTACCTTGGAAAAAAAACTTGTCTCAAAGTGGCATCGGCCGTATGAAATATTGGAATGAACAAGAACCTGTACCTATAAGGTAGCCCAACCTGACAGGAAACAAAAGACCCATCTTTACCGAGGAAATTCTCTTAAAACAGTGCAAGGGAATTCTTTCCGCCTCCAATGCCACGATACTATCTTGTTTGGTACCAGAAGAAATAGATAACTTTGAATTAATTCCCTTAGAGCTATCTAGTCAACAACAAGAAGATTTAAAAGATTTAGTTACAATAATTCCCCAATGTATTTTCTGAGAAACCAGGAAGAGTGCTAGGCACTTATCACTATATCAGAAACCTCAAGTGAAAAGTGGTCCATCTGAAAACTTATAGACTCCTGGGAAGCCCGTAGACAGATAGTGGTTGAGGAAGGGAACAAAATGCTAAGGGCGAATATCATTAAACCCTCTTCAAGCCCATGGTCCTCCCCTATGGTATTGGTCACAAAACCTGACCATTCCTGGAGGTTTTGCATAGACTTCTGCCAAGTTAACGCCATCTCCGACTTCGATTGCCATCTCATGCCACGCATCGACAAATTGATTGATAAACTCGGAAATGCCACCTTTCGATCAAGCTTAGACTTAACCAAGTGGTACTGGTAGGTCGCAGTGCATGGATCTGATAAGGAAAATACAGCTTTCTCAACGCCCCTGGGTCTATTCCAGTTCAAAGTCCTCCCTTTTGGCTTACACTGGGCCCCTGCCACTTTCCAACGACTTATGACAAACATTTACAACCCTACTCATATTTCTGCAGGGCTTATATCGACTATATGTCATTTATAGTAAGACCTGTGAAGACCAGCTTTTCCATCTCTTTACTATTATGAGAGCCCTCGGAGAAGCCAGCCTAACTGCCAATCCATCAAAATGCAACCTGACTCAATCAGCCGTGAAATACCTCCGCTTCTTTGTAGGAAATGGTAGTGTCCAACCTCAACACGAGAAAGTGAAGGCTGTTCTAGATACCCCTACGCCTAAAACTAAGAGAGACCTCAGAGCGTTCTTAGGGTTAATCCGTTATTACCGTAGGTTTATGTTAGAGAGAATTCTCATTTCATGGCTAATTTCCCTCACCTAGTGAGTCCCCCAGCAACTTTTCTGGACTTCTGGAGTTTATTTATTTACTTGGTAAGAGTGTGAGCTTTCCCCCCACTCTTACCTGTGTTTTGCTATGTGTTTCCACCTGTTTCTTTGTGATTGTGGGCTCTTGAGTACACCACTTCAGTAGCCCCCTTCTTTGTGTGGGTCACCCAGCACCTTCTGTGCAGTGGCACAGGGTTGTCGTTCAGACTCCCCCGACTCCATTTCTGAGGTGACTACCGTACCCCAGGAAAGGGTAAAGTTACCATTAACTTTACTTAGTCAATCTACCACAGATCCAGTACACCCCATCTTACATGGAGTACTGGAAAGGGTTAATTCGTATCCCTTTTTATCTGTACGTCCTAGAGCATTGTTTTGCTCTTTTAACATTTATACTTGGCTGGTGGCAGTGGTATCTACCCTAACTTTTCTACCGTGATTATATTAGATAAATGTGGTACTGTTCTTGGCTATTATATTAGCCTCAAACATAAACCAACTTGACCAAATTGTCTTTCTTTTGGCTCCGATTGGGTTTATTCACCATTTCTTTTTGTTAAAGTCCTTCTTGTGTTTTACTTTGCGCGGCAAACTTTGTTCACTGTCTTTTGGCGGGCTTCTGCTCAGAAGCCCTACTCAAGGCGCCTGGGTGCCTAGGTGGGCTGAATGTGAGGGAGGGGTGTAGCCACCCCCTGCACAGGGTATCCTAGGAAACCCAAGTCGCACTTTGTCATGATTGGCCAGGGTAGTTGTCTGGGCAGGACAACCCCCCTGCTGGGTGATTGACAGCCAGGCTGTGTGAATGGCGATTTTTCGCATAAAAGGCAGGTCTCTTGGGCTAGAAGTCAGCGAGTCGCCACTGGAACTACAAGGAACCGAAGAGAAGCGGAGAGAACGACAGCTGCTGCAACTACCCCGTCCCGGTGAAGCCCTGCTGCAGTCCTGAGCTATCTTCCCTTCAACGACTTAGAGAAGATCCAGTCCGGAGTCTTCTTCCCTTGAGCTTGGTGGGGATAACCAGCTCATCTTCCACAGCCAGAGGATCCTCTTCCTTGGTCCAAATCGCTGCACGCTGCTGTAGTGGTCCGGATAGCCATCTGAAGAGCCTCTCCTGTTTTTAAGGAGTACACCTTTTATTCCTCTTCGCTGCTGCCGGCCTCATCCCTGTGTGGTGCAGACCCGCTTCAGACGTCCTCCTTCACAACGAAGCTCCAGGAATCATGGGTCTGCGGGAAACCAACAGGAACAACTGCCAGGGCACCAGCTACACCATTGTAACAACATACTGTGTTCTGCTTGAGGAAACTGGGTGAACCCCTTTTCTTCATCTCCAAGGCTTGCCCTTGTGTTCCCTCCTTCTTATAACTTTTGCTTCCGAACATTGACAATATCGAAGTACTTTTGGCTACGTTGAATCGTGAACTGTCTGTGTGATCTTCGGCAACAGGCCCCCGGTGTCACTTGACCCTGGCTCCGGCCCTTTGACTTTTGAACTCCTGTCTCTGAGTGTCGATTCTGTCTGCCTAACCAAAATATTGCCTGTGATTTTTGCCTCCAACTCCCTCTGGGTATCTCAGGTGCTAAGTGTGTTTTTTCCCCGGTAGCATCTCATGTCACGGATACGCGTTTATCTAGTAGACCGAACTGTCAAAAAGTGATCGCAATCGTATTCGCGGTAACGTGTTTTGTTCGTAACACCGGTTCATTCACACACAGGGTACTTACCTTGAGACTTACTGTACAAAGTGAATTGGCTAGTATATTTAACGTGTGGTTTTTGTTTAAGTTTAATAGAAGTATTGTGTTTATAATGAATGGTTTAAAAATAAATGTTCTTATATTTTTCTACCTGAAACCTTGAGTCAGTGTTTGCTTGAGTCACAGTAATTCTGGTCCCTTTGTGTAATCTCTGCTACTGCTCATACACTCTTGAGATAAGCCTGACTGCTCCGCCACTGCTACCACTCTGACATAGTAGTACAGGCTTGTACCAAAGGTAAAACTTGTTTTGCCACCTGTAGTCTTAATTGTGTGTAGTGATCTCTAAGGGCACTGCACAGGCTTCTGCCTAACAGTTTATCCCTAACTACTCGAACAGGACAGATAGGCTGACAGACAAATTAAAGAACATCAAACCCCAGAAAATGAATTGGACTGACAAGGACGATGTATGTTACTGTAACGCTTACGTGATGCCCTGCAGGAGCATCTTGCCTTCTGATGCCAGGTGCATGTTTCAAACGACTCCTTCCCCACCACTACACAGAAGGCGAAAACAACCCTGCGTGCAGTGTAGTAGGGAGTGGTTGGAGGAGATCCCCTCAGCGTAGGTTAATTAGGTCCCTGTGCTGGTAATGAGCTGAGGGGCAAGACAATGGGTAATCACTGACTGCTCTAACATATAGCCTTCTAAACCTCCCCTCTCCCCTATGCCCAATGGTATACTGGCTGGTAGGTAGGTTGGAACACCTCTTATTTCGCTGATATGCACCCAAGCGTGCAAGGCGAAGACACCAGACCAGTTCCTTCACTGGTGGGTGTGCGGTCCAGTCCTGCTGCAACTCACCTGGTGCTGGGGCAAGGTGCCTCTCTGTCACTTCTTCTGATATCCTTGTACTGTGTGCGTAGTGCGGGGCTGCTTGTATGTCCCTTTAATGTCTTGCATGCACTACGCGCTGCTGTCTGACTCTTGTTCGTCTTGCATGCACTGCGTGAAGAAAATGCTGCTTGATTGATGTCTCTTATTGTTCCTTGCAGGTGGACTAACTGGTTTGCTGCCACCAAGGTCCCTGAGGACCGAGATTGTCAGGTAAGCCGGCAAGAAAGTGTGGACTGGTGAGATGTCCCTGCGCTCAGCGGTTCTCACCAGATTGTCTCTTCTTTCAGGAGTGCGCCGGCGGAGCTTGAGGGAGGAGCGCATGCTCAGCCCACGTCATCCTGGATAATTACGATGGTAATGGGCTACTAGATGTGGTGTGTGTACATTGGAAGCTGTTTCCCAAGTCCTGTCTAATACACTATACCCCTTCCAGTCGATTAGATAATACAACTTCTTTCTTATTACCTTCAAAGCCAGAATACCTCGTACCTCATACTCAGGTTCTCCCCGGGACTAACACTGGGGGTGGTGTAGTTGCGGTGGTGGAATCTCGGGTACCAGGCTGAACAGAATTTAGTAGTGATAAATGAAAAACAGGGTGTACCAGTAGAGTAGATGGTATCTCCAATTTGACTGCTACTGAGTTAATTATGGATGTGATGGAGTAAGGGCCAATGTATTTTGGGTGAAATCTCCTAGGGCCCTTCAGCTGAATGCATTTAGTTGCTAACCACTCCTTGTCCCCTACTTGATAAGTTGGAGCATCGGATATCTTTTTGTCTGCACATCTTTGTAGGGTCAAGGTAGCTTGTTTTAGGGTTTCTCAGGTATTAGCATGAAAGGAGGCAATAGCGGGCATCTCCAAAGGTGTGGGTGGATCATAGGCTGAGGTGCCTGGGTGTCTGCCATGTAAAACAAAGAAAGAGAGAAGCCAGTGGCACTGTGAATGGTGGTGTTATATGCATATTCTGCCACCCAGAGCAGGACCACCCACCTCTTGTCCGTTTGTGTAAACATGCAATGCAGGTATTGTTCTACAGTCTGATTGGTTCATTTGGTTTGGCTGTCGGTTTGTGGATAGTGGCTGGTTGACAGACAAATGTCAATTTGGGGGAGGGCACAGCAATTTCTCCAGAACCAGGAAACAAATTCACTCCCTCAATCTGGTATTACAATGGAGGGGAAGCCTTGTAGTCTGACTATATTTGCTAGGAAAACCTGGGCTAGCGTCCCAGCATTAGGCAGTATCTTTAGGGCAATGAAATGTGACATTTTCGTCATGAGATTGACCACCACAGAAACGGTGTTGTAACCATTGCATGGAGGGAAGTCGGTAATAAAATCCAAGGATACAGTGTGCCAGGGGGCCGGTGGTATTGGTTATGAGTGGAGCAGACATTGGGGCTTGGTTCTCGGTGTCTTGTTTCGTGCACAGACATCACAGGTCATGACGTATTGTGCCACATCCTTCCGCCGAGTCGGCCGCCAATAAGACTGCGGGATTTCCGCGAGAGTCTTTGTAACACCTGGGTGGCCTGCAGTCAGATAATCATGATAGGCCCGCAAGACTTGGTATTGCATGACGGCTTACGGCAAATACAAGCGATCCTTGTAATACAGGAGCCCATT
The DNA here is from genome assembly GCF_040938575.1 of Ambystoma mexicanum. Lineage (NCBI taxonomy): Eukaryota > Metazoa > Chordata > Amphibia > Caudata > Ambystomatidae > Ambystoma > Ambystoma mexicanum. The sequence continues at coordinate 392,376,016 of NC_090938.1, forward strand.
GCGCTCTGCCCGTTGATGAGGGTCCAGAGAGACACAGGTCTGTATCTGTTCAGTCTTAATTCCTTGAGTGATTACCTCCTGCAAGGAATCCAAGTTGGTGGGGACCATGTCCATGGCTCCTAGAAGTTTGTCTTCGGGAATGATGGCAACTGGTGCGGGAACAGCATACATGTCGTTCCCCTCTGCATCCCAGCCTATGCGAGAGAGAGCATCTGCTTTTCCGTTTCGTACTCCAGGTTGGAATGTCACTGTGAAATCATACTTAGTAAAGAACTACACCCATGTTAGCTGTCGAGGAGAATGAGCCTTTGCCGTCCAGAAGTACTGCAGGTTACGATGATCAGTAAGCACCGTTATGGGTTGAGGTGCCCCAAGAAGGTGATGTCGCCATTCCTTGAAGGCTGCTTTGATAGTGAGTAGTTCCTTGTCCGTCACAGCATAATTCAATTCGGCAGGCGCAAACTTTTTAGACCAAAATGCTACTGGATGCAGTTGGTTGGTCTCAGGGTCTCGTTGGGACAACAATGCACCCATAGCAACGCTGGAAGCATCAGTTTCAACCAAATAAGGGAGTCCAGGATCTGGGTGTCGGAGCACTGGGGCGGTGTTGAACTGGTGTTAAAGCCGATAAAAGGCTTGTTCAGCATCGGCGGTCCAGACGAATGTCTCTGTTACGCTCACCTGACTCCCACAGAGGCGCTGGCCTGGTTCGCGCTGCTGTGACCTCTTCTAAGGTGATGTGCAGGGTTCGGAAGACGGACTGGACCGGGCCCCCAAAATCTGGCTTGTCTAGCTCGCAGAAGTATCCTTCTGTAGGCGAAAATAGGGGATTAACTGTCTGCGGGGTAATGCAATCGGCCTCCCACTTTCCCCTCTCACCCTCCTTGAAACCCTTCTGTGATTTCTCGTAGCGTCTCACCTTAGGGTCTGGAAGGACGAGCTCTCCATCCTGCTTCTGATGCAGGGGCGCGTTGGTATCCAGTTACTTCACTGGATTTTCGGATTGGTGAGAACCAAACTTGCTTGGCTTCCAGGTAAGTTTTTTGATAAGAGGTTCCCCTTGTGTCCATGCATTAATGTACTAATGCTAGTGTCTTTTTCCCCATAGGGGCCGGGGTACGGAATGCCGGGGAACAGGCACCGACCCGAGATGAGAGGTGAAATCCTTGTAGAAATCAGGTAAGTCTTTAATGAGCGTTTTTTGGTAATGTCTTTTCATTCGCTCATTAACGCTGATGTCTCTTTTTTCCCCTTAGGGGCCGGGGTCCGGAAATGCCAGGATGCGGCGCAGACCCGAAATGAAGAGGGAATGAATCAACAGGCAAGTCTTAACATGGAGATTTAGCTTTCCTTATTCCCTTCTCTCTCTCACCTTTTGTTCTGGTGTTTTTCTCCCTAGGCGCTGGGGCGTGACTGCGAATCCGGATGATCGCTGCTGAACATGGAGGCGCCCTGTGAAGGTGAGTGGAATGTGGCGCTGCAGCGATCGACGCGATGAGCTTTTAAATTAAAGTCTTCCTTTTCAGGATTGTCGGCGAGATGTCTCCGGGATGCGGATTTAGCAGGTAAGGACTTTTCCTTCTTCTGTTCTCTTCTTCTCTTCCTTTGCAGGTGATCCAGGATGCTGGCAGGCGTGGCAGAAGTCAGGATGCAGGAGCAGACACGGTGAGCGTCCAGCTGCTAGGTGCAGAACAACGCGAAGCACGTGTGGCTGTTCGGGTGGGGTTTAAATAGCCTTGGAAGAAGTTCCAGGTATGTATCCTTCCTCCAATCAGGTATGTATCCTTCCCCGACCACGCCCGGATGGTAAATTAGTCCCACAGGTAAAGTAGTTCCTTTCAGGCCTCAAGGAGGCCGGGATCCTGCAGCATGGTCTGCATCAGGTAAGTGCACCCAAGCATTCCCATAATTAGCCTGACGCCTTTGGCGCCAGGCATGATGTCTTTTATTAACACGGCGCCATAGGCGCTAGGACACTGTCCAAAGGGCCCCTATATGGGGTTGCTGGGTCCTTCCTTGGGGACTGGATGTCCGCTTTCGGGGACGCCGGGCTTGAACCGGCTCCCCGGGAGCGGGCATCATGACAGCACTCCCCCCCCAAGGCCCCTCCCAAGGTTGTTCCCTCCGGGGGTTTTGGTTTGTCTGGGAAGAGTCGGTGGAATTTCCTGACTAATCGAGGTGCATGCACATGGTCGCTGGGTTCCCACGACCTCTCCTGAGGTACGTACCCCTTCCAATCAATTAGGTAGAACAGTTTTGACCTAAACATTTTGAGTCTAAAATGTTCTTCACTTCGAATTCGGGCTCCCCATCTATTAGAATAGGTTCTGGAGGTTTGAGTAGTCGGGTTCCGGGTACCACTGGTTTCAGAAGTGACACATGAAAAACAGGGTGAATTCGCATACTAGCTGGTAAATCAAGTTTAACAGCCACTGGGTTAATTATTGCCGTAATAGAATAAGGTCCCAGATATTTTGGGTTAAAAGTTCGAGGCCCTTTGAGTGGTAAATGTCTGGTAGCTAACCACACTTGATCCCCAATCTGATACGGAGGTGCTTCACTCCGATGTAGATTAGCATTCTCCTTGTATTTTCTCTTGGCTTGTTGTAAATGCGCAGTTGCCTCTTTGAAGGCTTGGGTAATTGTAGAATGCAGATGTTCTACTGCACGCATTCCGAGGTTCTGAGGTGAGTCAAGGTTTGAGGTTCGAGGGTGATGCCCAAACAAACTATAAAAAGGACTGTGGCCAGTTCCAGAGTGTACCGAATTATTATATGCGTATTCGGCTATCCAAAGAATGTCTTTCCAGTTGCTTTCAGATTGCTGTAACATACACCGTAAGTACTGTTCAAGGGTCTGATTTGTCCTCTCGGTCTGACCATCGGTCTGAGGGTGGTGACTGGTCGATAATCTTACGTCGATCGGCGCCATTTGACAACATTTGCGCCAGAAGTGGGAAATGAATTGGCTTCCCCGGTCAGAGATTAGTATAGATGGGAATCCATGTAGCCGAACAATATTTTCGAGGAATTCTTTGGCTAGGACAGAAGCTGAAGGAAAACCTTACAAAGGAATAAAGTGGGCCATTTTGGAAAACAAATCCACAATTACCAGATTGTACCCTGAACAAGGAGTCAGGTCCGTAATAAAATCCATTGATAGGGTGTGCCAGGGTGCTGGTGGTATGTCTAGAGGTTGAAGGAGACCGGCTGGTCTTTTCTTTTGACTTTTATTTTGGGCGCAAACACCACAGGACATCACAAAAGATTTAACATCTTTTCGCCAAGAGGGCCACCAGAATTGTCGTTTCACCTTTTCCTCTGTCTTGGCAATACCGGGGTGTCCCTCTATTAATGTATCATGATAACCGGAAATAACTAGTTCGTGTAATTCCTTATGTGGCAGGAATAATCGTCCTTGGAAATAAGGTAAACCATTATCTATGGTAAAGTCTGATCCCTTTTGTATCTATTCCTGTAAGGTTGTAGGGTCCAGGAGTTGTTTCACTCTGGCTTGAATGTCTTCAAGCGTCTGTAACGAAGTCATGCCTAGAATCCTCTGTTCGGGAATTATTGGTACTGGTTCTGGGTTTGTATCAGATTCTCCCATTCCAATTCGGGATAAGGCGTCTGCTTTGCCATTCTTGCAGCCAGGTCGATAGGTAATCACGAAATCAAATTCGACGAAAAACAAAGCCCATCGGAGCTGCCGTGATGACTGAGCCATGGCGGTTTTCAAATACTGTAAATTCCGGTGATCAGTGATCACTGTAATGGTATGTTGAGCGCCAAGCAGATAATGCTGCCAGGCTTTAAAAGCGGACTTAATGGCTAACAGTTCTTTGTCCGTGATTGCATAATTAACCTCGGGTGCCGAGAATTTTCTGGACCAAAATGCTACGGGATGCAGTTGGTTGGTTTCGGGATCTCTTTGGGACAGGACAGCTCCCATGGCTAGGCTGGATGCGTCAGTCTCGACGACATAAGGGAGATCTGGACGCGGGTGTTTCAATATAGGTGCAGAGGTAAACTTAGCTTTTAAATCCTGAAAGGCCTGCTCAGCTTCTTCAGACCATTCAAAACGTTTATTTTTCCTCAAGAGTGCAGTAATGGGTTGTACCACGCGTGAAAATTCCGGGATAAACCTGCGATAGAAATTGGCAAAGCCGAGCATGCTTTGAACCCCTTTTACAGAGCTAGGTGATGGCCATTTGAGGATGGCATCCACTTTTCTTGAGTCCATTCGGACTCCTTTGGGTGTCAGGATTAAACCTAGAAACTCGACTTCTGTGGTATGGAAAACACATTTCTCCAATTTAGCTAATAGTTTGTGTTGGCAGAGTTTTTCAAGTACTGCCTTGACATGTTTTCTGTGATCAGATTCCGAAGAGGAGTACACCAGAATGTCATCGATATATACGACAACACAAACATCGATGAGTTCCCGAAGGACATCATTCATGAAGTATTGGAAGGCAGCCGGCGCGTTACACAATCCGAAAGGCATCACCTGGTACTCCAATAATCCGTATTTAGTACGGAAGGCAGTTTTCCATTCGTCGCCTTCTTTAACTCGTACCAGATGATAAGCCCCCCGGAGATCTAACTTGGTGTATATGCAAGCGTCCTTCACCTGGTCAAGGAGTTCAGGGATCAGAGGCAGAGGATAACGGTTTTTAACCGTTATCTGGTTCAATGCGCGGTAATCGATACAAGTTCTAAGGTCGCCTTCTTTTTTGGGCACGAAGAACAAAGCCGAGGAAGCCGGGGACTTTGACGGGCGAATAAAACCATTAGCTAGGTATTGATCCAAATATTGTCTCAAATGCAGATTCTCAGGTTCGGTAAGGGCATAAATCCTGCTACAAGGGGGTTGTGCACTGGGCACCAGATCGATTTGGCAATCGTACGATCTATGAGGAGGTAACGTGTTGGCCTGTTCCTTTTGGAAGACGTCCTGAAAGTCTTGGTATTCCGGAGGTAGTTGCATGGAGGCAGAGGTTACAGATGCTAGATTAATCTTCAGGTTTTCTGGGTAGCAGGTTTGTGTACAATCCGGGAAGGTTATTCTCTTAGCTCGCCAATCAATTCGAGGATTATGTGTCTCTAACCAAGGGATTCCAAGAATAACCTGAAACTGTGGAGCCTTGATTACAACAAACACAACACCCTCCCGATGGCCGTCGGGACCAATAAGAGTCACCTCAGTAGTGGAATGTGTTACCGGTCCAGAGGCAATTTCAGTTCCATCGACTGTGGTGATGACATCTTTGCTGGTTTTAGGACGGAGAGGGAGGTTAATCCTAGAGACCAATTCACGATCCACATAGTTTCCAATAGCCCCACTATCGAGGTATGCCTTTATTGCATGCAACCGCTTAGGCTGTTCTGGATCTACGAGAACCATTGGCACAATGAAATGCGAGGTCTGAGAGTTAGTTTTCAAGCTCGGCAAGCGGACCCCTACACTTGTCGGGCGGAGTCGTTTCCCGAAACAGAGTCTTCATGGTTTTTATCAGCGGCTCCTACCGCCTTTCGGGGCGGTTTTGCCGGGCAATCTCGTAGAAAGTGTCCAGAATTCCCACAATAAAGACATAATTTTAACTGCCGCCTCCTTTCACGTTCCTTTTGAGTTAAGGGTCCTTTAACCCCTCCAATTTGCATAGGCTCAGAGACATCAACTCCCTTGGGATTTGCATGGGTCTTGACCAACACCCGGGTCTCAAACCTGGACCGATCTGCTTTTCTGTTTTGAAGTCTGTAATCCAATTGGACCACTAAGTCTATATACTCTGTGCATTCTTGGGGTGGATTTACAACTTGGGCCAAGACATCTTTAAGTTCTCCGCGAAGGCCTCGATAAAACAACGTGACTCTTTTATCCTCTGGCCATCCCGTTTCCACAATTAGTCTATTAAAGGTTGCAATATAGGATAGGAGGTCCTGATTGCCCTGTCGCAGGGATAGAAGTTCGTCATCCAGCGCCTGCCCCTGAGAGTGTCGAGCAAATAACCTTTCCATGCTTGCTTGAAACCTTTGAAAATCACGGAGAATCGGGTCATCTTGAGTAACCAGTGGAACTGACCAATCGGCAGTGCAGCCGCTGAGATATGACAATACAAAGGATACCTTGGTCTGATCATTAGGGAAGGCCCCAGGTCTGCATAGGAAGTGCAAACGACACTGATTCATGAATACGGCAAATCGTTTGGGGTCCCCAGCAAAGCGTTCGGGTGGGGCCAGCGGCATGTTTCCAGGTAGATTAATCTGCACAGGGTTACTGGAAACCACAGGAGCGGGGTTCCCTCCGGAACCAGGTAGAGGAGTTTGCCCAGCTTGACCTTGCAAAAGCTGTCTGGCTAGGTCATCAGTTCTTTCTTTTGATATTATTAATTCCCTCCTGAGGGCATTAGTCTCTTGACGAGCGGCATGTACTTCGGCCCGTAATTCCCCCAGTAATTGGGCCAACTGATCAGTCTCAGAACTTTCCATAGCGCCTGGGTGGGAATTTGTAGGAAGGCTTCGCGTTCCGTTACGCTCACCTGACTCCCACGGAGGCGCTGGCCTGGTTCGCGCTGCTGTGACCTCTTCTAAGGTGATGCGCAGGGTTCGGAAGACGGACTGGACCGGGCCCCCAAAATCTGGCTTGTCTGGCTCGCAGAAGTATCCTTCTGTAGGCGAAAATAGGGGATTAACTGTCTGCGGGGTAATGCAATCGGCCTCCCACTTTCCCCTCTCACCCTCCTTGAAACCCTTCTGTGATTTCTCGTAGCGTCTCACCTTAGGGTCTGGAAGGACGAGCTCTCCATCCTGCTACTGATGCAGGGGCGCGTTGGTATCCAGTTACTTCACTGGATTTTCGGATTGGTGAGAACCAAACTTGCTTGGCTTCCAGGTAAGTTTTTTGATAAGAGGTTCCCCTTGTGTCCATGCATTAATGTACTAATGCTAGTGTCTTTTTCCCCATAGGGGCCAGGGTACGGAATGCCGGGGAACAGGCACCGACCCGAGATGAGAGGTGAAATCCTTGTAGAAATCAGATAAGTCTTTAATGAGCGTTTTTTGGTAATGTCTTTTCATTCGCTCATTAACGCTGATGTCTCTTTTTTCCCCTTAGGGGCCGGGGTCCGGAAATGCCAGGATGCGGCGCGGACCCGAAATGAAGAGGGAATGAATCAACAGGTAAGTCTTAACATGGAGATGTAGCTTTCCTTATTCCCTTCTCTCTCTCACCTTTTGTTCTGGTGTTTTTCTCCCTAGGCGCTGGGGCGTGACTGCGAATCCGGATGATCGCTGCTGAACATGGAGGCGCCCTGTGAAGGTGAGTGGAATGCGGCGCTGCAGCGATCGACGCGATGAGCTTTTAAATTAAAGTCTTCCTTTTCACTATTGTCGGCGAGATGTCTCGGGGATGCGGATTTAGCAGGTAAGGACTTTTCCTTCTTCTGTTCTCTTCTTCTCTTCCTTTGCAGGTGATCCAGGATGCTGGCAGGCGTGGCAGAAGTCAGGATGCAGGAGCAGACACGGTGAGCGTCCAGCTGCTAGGTGCAGAACAACGCGAAGCACGTGTGGCTGTTCGGGTGGGGTTTAAATAGCCTTGGAAGAAGTTCCAGGTATGTATCCTTCCTCCAATCAGGTATGTATCCTTCCCCGACCACGCCCAGATGGTAAATTAGTCCCACAGGTAAAGTAGTTCCTTTCAGGCCTCAAGGAGGCCGGGATCCTGCAGCATGGTCTGCATCAGGTAAGTGCACCCAAGCATTCCCATAATGGCGCCAGGACTGATGTCTTTTATGAGCCTAGCGCCATAGGCGCCAGGACACTATCCAAAGGGCCCCTAAATAGGGTTGCTGGGTCCTTCCTTGGGGACTGGATGTCCGCTTTCGGGGACGCCGGGCTTGAACCGGCTCCCCGGGAGCGGGCATCATGACAGCCTTGTTCTTGCGGACCAAGGACGTGATAGGATGTACTATATTGGAGCAGTCGGAAATGAAACGCCATTAAAAATTGGTGAAACCCAGGACGCTCTGAACTGCCTTCACCAAGGTGGGTGATGGCCACTGAAGGATTGTTTCTACCTTACGGTTGTCTATGCATATCCCTTGCGGAGTCAGGATGAAACACAGAAATTCTACCTCGGTGACGTGGAAGGCACACTTCTCCAATTTAGCATACAATTTATGTTGACGTAGTTTCTTCAAGACTGCCTTCACGTGTAGCAATTGGTCCTCCATTGATGCGTAGTAGATCAAAATGCCATCAATGTACACCATGGCACAGACATCTAAGAGTTCCCTAAAGACGTTGTTCATGAAAAACTGGAACGTTGCACATGCAAAAAGGCATGCCAGAGTACTCAAAGAGCCAAAATCTGGTGCCGAAAGCCATCTTCCACTCGTCACCGGCTTTCACCTGCACCAGGTGGTACGCTCCCCGAAGGTCCAGTTTAGTGTAGTTGTTAGCACTCTTCACCTGGTCTAGGAGTACCGGAATCAACGGTAGAGGAGACCGTTTTTTATTGTGATTTTATTAAGTCCGCAGTAGTCAATAAAGGGGACGAAGAAGAGGGGAGAGGCTGCTGGTGACTTGGAGGGTCGAATTAACCCATTTTCCAGGTATTGATCGAGGTAATCACAGAGTTGTTGGTTCTTTTTCTCTGTCAGTACATAAATACAACTGCAGGGCACCTGGGAGTCCGGAAATCAAGTCGATCTGGCAGTCGTATGGTCAGTGTGGCGGCAGGGTGTTGGCCTACTCCTTCTGGAGCACATCTTGTTAGGCGTCTTATTCCGGTGGTAGCCGTCCTGTGATGCCTAACACTGGGCCATAGTTTGTCCGAAGGCAGGCGGTGGAGAAGGTCAGTGTTTGCGTTCGCCAATCGATGTTTGGGTTGTGGCCCTCCAACCAGGGCATACCTAGAATGAGCTGGAACTGGAGTGTGTTGATCAAATCGAAGACGATGCGTTCCCGGTGGCCATCGCAACAGAGTAACATGACCTCCTCAGTACACTGGGTCACTGGCCCTGAGGATAATTGTGTTCCATCGACAGAGACAACATTGTCTGTTCTTTCTCTGTGTCGTATGGGAATACCAACCGTTGTGCCATAGTGACGTCCATGTACTTCCCCATGGCTCCACAGTCCACGTTTGCCTCCAAGGCATGCATCTTCTGCGGTTGTTCGGGGCAGAGGAGTATCACAGGAATTGTGAGATGTGAGACTGTTGGTGCTTTCTCCCTATTCGACAAGCCAACCTCTATTCTTGCCGAGCATAGTAGTTTTCCAAGGACTTGACTGGTGCCACCGTGTCGACCCCCTGCCAGCGATTTCCAGGGTGGCTTACTTGGGCAGTCTCTCAGAAAATGTCCCGCCTTGCCACAAAAAGCACAACTGCTGTTTCCTTCTCTTCTCTCGCTCCCCTTTGTCAATGGTCCTCTGACACTCCCTAATTGCATGGGCTCTGGGGGGGTTATCCACCAAATGTGGGCTGTTGTTTTTTGGTTGTACGTACAGAGGATGCCCCTCAGAACGGGACCGAACAGTTCTTCATTCCTGCAAACAGTGATCTAATTTGAGGACTAGATCGATGTAATCAGAACAGCGCTCAGGAGGATTGACCACTTGCGCCAGGACATACTTGAGTTCACTACGCAGGCCCTGGTAGAACAGTGTGGTTCTTTTCTCTTCCGGCCGCATTGGTCTCACCCCTCGCATTCCTTGATCGTGTGCTTATTCACACCCCTCTATCCCTGCTTGCTTCATGCGAGTCCCCGCCACCTCCATCCTAGCATCGCTCGCACTTCGCCTGCATGGTCCTTCGCAATCCTGCGATCGCGTGTGCTCTAGCGCCCTCTCCATCCTTGGCCACGCTCGTGTCTGCGCGCCTTTAGCCCGCGTGGTCTTTCACAATCCCTAACCGTGTGGTCCCTCGCAACTCCCTATCATGTGTGCCTCACGCCCCCCTTCTCCAGCCTAAAGGAATATAGGGGCAAGGAAAGCCTTCTTTTTTGTTTAAGGGGGGCTTGACTCAGAAAAGGCGTTTGGCATAATCAAGAAAAAGGGGGGAGAGTCAACAGCTACCCCTGGTCAATCGTGTAGAGGAAGTAGGCTTAGAAGAGGCAGGGAGCTAGTATGCAAATACTAGCCATTAAGAGTCACAAATAGATTAGAAAAATAATTAAATGTATTCATTGATTCGGACACATATCTTAAAAATAATTGGTTCACAACAGGAACAAACAACAACAAACAGACTTGAAAAAGTCACATATGAGCCTCATTTGGCTTACAATGGAAAGTAAAACAGGTGACAAACTGTTATGGCATCACAGTTGGTTAGGTGAGTGTTAGTAGCATATATATATAGTGTGGATTTCAAATACTACTGTTAGACTAGTAGTATGTCATTGCAGTCGACACATATTTATGCAGGTGTTTCTGGTTCGGGATCTAGTCAGCCTTCACTGGGTTTGAAATGTTCACAGATGAAGGGTCCGAACTGTCATCAGGACGTGGTTTGGGCTGGTGAACGCCTATGGAGATAGGTAAGACAAAATGGGGGGTGTGTCAGAAAAGGGGTGACCACACAGAGGGTGTTCTGTGTATAAACGAAGGTAGGCTTTCAGAGCACAGTTCGTTTATACACAGAACACCCTCTGTGTGGTCACCCCTTTTCTGACACACCCCCCATTTTGTGTTCTCCATAGGCGTTCACAAGCCCAAACCACGTCCTGATGACAGTTTGCGACAGATCGTTCGGGGTGGCAGTAAATCCTCGACTTTCTAACCTGGGTTAGCCTGGGACCTGTTAACTAACTTTTCCTGACTTGATCTCAATCTTTTGTGAACTATCTACAAAGACTCTTTGGGCATAACCCCACTTTGTGATCCTGGACACATTTCGCTTGCTCTCTCTAAGAGTGGGCCTGGCATTTGAACTTCCTTGCTCTCCAATAGACTTTGCCTAACCTGCCTCACTGTGGTTCGTTGAAAAGTATTGAAATTGTGTGCTTTCATAACTCTGCCTTTTCCCTCCCTTTTTCTAGAACTTATTAGAGTGCCATTTTATGTTAAGTGCTCACCTCTGTCTGAAAATAAGTGGTGTTTCTCATTACGACTTGTCTAATAAGTAATCAGGGTTGTATATATATAATAGTGACTGTGTGTTGAATTTACTTACCTCTTTTTGTACTAGTGTAATTTACAAGTGTGTCTTTAAATAAATAATTATATACTTTTACACCAAAGCTCTGTTTGTGTAAAAGTATATAATTATATACTTTTACACCAAAGCAGTGTTTGTTTGTGCTACTGTATCTCTGTACCTATTGTGTATACTCTATATACTGCCTAGCTCATCTTGAGAGAAGTCTGACTGCTCAGCCACAGCTACCAGGTAAATCTGGGTGGTACAGACTGCTCCAATTGGGTTTACTGCCAACCACCTGCAGTCCTAAATCTGTTGCAGTGGTCCCTAAGGGAACTGCATAGGTTTCTGCCTAACAATATTGCCACTCTCAACTCTCGCTCTGCTGTCAAACACTCCTCTGACATCTGCCACCTCCTGGAAGAAATCTATTTTGATGTCCTCGGTCTCGCTGAGACATGGTTCACAGCCAGCTCTGTCACAAGCTTTGACACTCTCCTCCCTGATGGCTACAAGATCCTCTCCGTGCCCAGATCCAACCATTCCGGAGGGGGTGTCGCCTTGATCTTCCCCGAGTGGATTCCTGCCTCTGTCATTCCTATGCAAGCCTACTCCTCTTTCGAATGCCTTGTCTGCAGGCTTTCCCTCTCTCCTGGCCACTATCTATCGGCCACATGGTTAGATCACCTCGATCTTCTCTCAGTGGGCGGACCTCTCCTCTTCACTCCTGGCCTCGACCACTCAACTACTCCTTCTTGGAGACTTTAACATCCACTTGGATGCTTCCTCCTCTGGTCTCTTTCACGACCTCTGCGACTCTCTCTCTCTTTCTTTTCTCCCCTCTGGACCGACTCACTCTGCAGGGCACACTCTGGATGTTCTGATCTCCTCAGACCTTCCCCTCTCTATCCCTCTCACCACTCCTCTCTCCTATAGTGCACACGTTCTCCTTTTCTCCTATCTCTCCCTCTCTACCCCTCAGGCCACGCCAACTCCAGCACTGCCACCTACCTTCTCAGTCATCCGACCCATGAAGCGTGTGTCACTTGAGGCTTTCGCCGCCACTTTCTCTCCCCTCCTCCTACTCTGGCTGACTCACATCCTGATACAGCCATTTCCATGCTTCACTCTTCTATCTCTGATACTCTTGATGTTCTTGCCCCTGTCATGAGATTCGCTTGAAGCCCAAAGCCAAGTGCAACTCCTGGTACGACTCTAATCTCGTCACCCTAAAATGCAAGTGCAGGGTGGCTGAAAGGAAATGGCTAGTTTCTTGTGCATCCATTGACAAACTGGCCTGCCGCCTGGTCCAAAGGCAATACCGATTCTTTGTCCACACTAAGAAAAGAGCCCATATCCAAGCCTGCGTCTCTGCGGCATCTAACAACTCGGCCGAAGTCTTTAAAATCTGCAAGGAGCTGGACAATTCTGCTGCAGTCTCTACCTCTCCTGTCCCCTCCTAGGCCCTCTGCATGACCCTGGCTTCTCATTTCATCTCTAAAACCCAGGACATCCTGTCCACCCTCTCTTCCTCTGCTCCTCCTCCCTCTACTCTCGCCTCTACCTCCGGCCCCCCTGCAGCCACCTCTCCTCCTCCTTTCTCTGCCTTTCCTCTTTTCTCCCTCTCCTGACAAGGTTTCTAGACAAGTCCGATCTATGAAAGTCTTGTCAAAACAGGTGCTTCCCTGTTCTTCCAAAACCATCAAGGATCACATTGACATCCTCGCTCCTGCCCTGGCTGACTTCTGCAACCACTCCTTCGCCACTGGAGCCTTCCCTTCCCCCCTGAAGCACTCTCCTGTGCACCCTCTTCTCAAGAAACCCTCAGCCGACCCCTCCTGCCTGGCTAACTATCGCCCGATCTCCATCACTCATTTCCTGGGCAAACTCCCGGAACAGCTGGCCATCTCCCAGCTTAATCTTCACATTGAATCTGTTGGTTGTCTCAATGACCATCTGTCTGGCTTCAGAGCAGCCAGAAGCACGGAAACTGCTTCCCTGAACATCCATGAAGACCTGCTCTCTAACCTTTATTCTAATATCCCCTCTGTCCTCATCTTACTCAATCTCTCTTCCGTCTTCGACACGGTCAACCATGCCATCTTGCTCAATCGTCCCCATGATAACCTGGGTATCACTGATCAGGCCCGGGCCTGGCTGACCTCTTTCCTCTCTGATCGACCCTCCCAGGTCCAACTTTGGTCCTTCCTTTCCTCTATCGTGCTCTCTACCTGTGGTTTTCCCCAGGGGTCTAACCTCTGTCCTTGGCTGTTCAACCAATACCTAGCACCTCTCGCCCACCGGATTGCCGCGCTCTGCTCCAACTTTCAGTGCTATGCGGATGACACTCAGCTCGTTTTCAGGCTCCCCTCTGCCACCCCTTCTCCTTCTCTCATCTCTGACTGTCTGCTATCCAGGAGTGGCGTGCCGCCTTAATGCCAGTAGGACGGAGATCCTCCTCATCGGCACACCTGAACCCTCCTTTCCTGTCACTCTCTGGCCGGCCTCCCTTGGCGCTCTTCCTGCTCCCACCTGTGAGGCTAAGAACCTCAGGGTCATCTTCGACTCCACACTATCCTTTTCCCCCTCACATCTCTGACGTCTCTAAGAAGTCAAACTACCAGCTGCACCTCCTCCTAGGTATTCTTCCTTTCCTCTCCTTCCCCCAGAAGCTCACTGTCTCTAGAACTCTGGTTCTCTCTAGGTTGGACTACTACAATAGCCTCTTTCTAAATCTGCCAGCTTCTACTCTCCGCCCTCTGCAACTCATCCAGAACAGCACTGCGAGATTTGTCCTTGGCCTCAAGCTCAGGGATCGTAATCTCTCCAGCACTGAAATCTCTGCATTGGCTCCCATTGGCTGCAAGGATTAAGTTCAAGACCCTCTGCATTGTCCACAAGGCCTTCTGGGTGGCCTCAATACCTGCAACTCTCTCTTCGTAAATACCTTCCTACTTGAGCTCTTCGCTCGCCCACCTCCAACTCCCCCAGGGTCAGTCGCTTCTCCAAGCAACGAGTTGGTGGTAGATCTCTTTCTTCGCCTGGGGCCTCCCTCTGGAACAGCCTCCCTGCCTATCTGAAACCTGAGGAGCACCATCTCCTGTTCTGAAAGCACTTCAAGGTCTTTGTCTTTGATTCTGCCTTCTCTCTTCCTCTCCCCTGCTGATTTCCTGTCTGATACTGCACTGGTCACCTGGTTACCCCTCTGATTTTGGGACCAGGTCCCTGCCCGGCTGAGGGAGACCAATTACAAAAAAAGGCAGGATCTGAGCCCGGCTGAGGAGGATCCAGGGTGAATCACCTGAATTGAGTACTTATAAGAGGAAAGGAAGGAAAAAGTTACTTACCTGTAACTGTTGTTCTCCAGCATGGGTCTGGCATGGATTGAGATGCTCATGAATATTCCCTGTCGTCAGGCTGGGAATCCTTGGTAAAGAAAAACTCAGTTTCAGTTTCATTTCTGAACTGTCTTTCTACTAATAACCAATCACTGGTCTCTGGGTCATACTGCCCCCAGCCAATGACTGCCCTCTACCTAAGCCCCTCCTCTGGCAGCCATCGTCAGATTTGGTAGCACGTAAAGTGGCAGTAGGACCAAGAGAAGAGCCGCAGAGGGGTAGGCGGGAGGGTTCGCATGTGAATCCATGCCGGACCCGTGCTGGAGAACAACAGTTACAGGTAAGTAACTTGTTCCTTCTCCAGCATGGGGTCTGGCATGGATTCACATGCTCATGAATAAAGAATACATAGCAGTACACACATGCACAACCGCAGGAGGTGGCAAGGCTCAACATTAAGCATTTTAACAACTCAACATTAAGCATCTCTTACCTCCTCACCAGGCTCACCTTCAAGCGAACAGGTTGCGCAGCACTGCCTGGCCGACTCTGGACTCCTCCCTGGAATCCCGGTCGACGCAGTAGAATCTTGTGCAGGTGTGTGCCAACCTCCACGTAGCAGCCCTGCAGATGTCCAGCAGGGGCACACCAGACAGGAACGCCGTAGTAGCAGTGATCGCTCTGGTTGAATAGGCTCTTAGACGGCCGGGCAACGGTCGGTTTGCCAACCGGTGACAGTGCATGATGCAGCCGGAGAGCCATCTGGAAATGGAACCCTTCGAGAGGGCCTTCCCTTGGTTCACAGGTCCAAAGTTCACAAACAGCTGTGATGTCTGACGAAAACTCTTTGTGCGGTCCACGTAGAACTTCAGTGCTCTAGCCACATCCAGCAAGTGCAAAGTCCTCTCAGCCGGCGACGAAGGCGACGGGAAGAAAACAGATAATACCAAGGGGACGTTGAGATGGAAGTCCGACGGCACTTTTGGCATGAAGGAGGGGTGCGTCCTAAGCAGTACCCTTGTCTTGTGGAATGTCAGGTATGGAGGTTTACAGGAGAGGGCCTGGATCTCTCCCACTCGTCATGCGGAGGTGATGGCCACAAGAAACGCTGTCTTCCACGATAGGAACTTCAGCTGCGCCGAATGCAAGGGTTCGAATGGGGGACCCATGAGCCTGGTGAGCACCACGTTGAGCTCCCACACCGGGGCCGGGGCCTTCACCGGCGGGAACAAGCTGAACAGTCCTTTCATGAACTCCTTCACCAGGCGGAGAGACCATAGCAACGACCGCCCCGAGGTTCTGGTGTAGCAGGAGATAGCCGCCAGGTGGATCTTGATGGAGGCATGTGCCAGCCCCGCCTTGGCCAGCGACAGCAAGTACGGCAGCACTTGAGGGGCCGTAATCCGTTGAGGGTTGATCTTCTGTGCATGGCACCAGACAGAGGACCTCTTCCATATATGTCCATAGCACTTAAGAGTTGAGGATGCCCTGACTTTTGCAAGTACCTCCTTGCAGTCCGCCGGGATATCGTAGCCTCCAAACTCTAGTGCTGCAGGAGCCAGGCCTGCAGGTTCAGCAATCCCGTGTCGTGATGTAGGATGGCGCCTCCTTCCCTGGCGAGAAGATCCGCGTCCGTCGGCAGTTTGACTGGGGGGGGGACACTGACAAGGCCAGAAGGTCCGGGAACCATATCTGCCTCGGCCACGGCAGTGCGATTAGGATCATCCTGCACCGGGACCGTCTGAGTTGACTGATGAGTCGCAAAAGCAACGGCAACGGTGGGAATGCATACAGGAACAGGCCGTCCCAGGGGAAGGAGAATGCATCGCCCATGCTCCCTGGCTGGGGAAACCTGCTGGTGAACCTCCGGCACTGGGTGTTTGCCACCGTCGCGAACAGGTCGATCTGGGGACTGCCCCATCATCAGAATAGGAGATCCACTTGATCCTGCCGAAGCTCCCACTCGTGGCAAGAGCGCAGCTCCCTGCTGAACGAGTCAGCGACTGTGTTTTTCACTCCTGCCAGATGAAAAGGCACCAGGAACATCCCCTGGGCGACGGCCCAGTGCCACAGATGCTGCGCTTCCATGGATAGGGCTGGGGATCTGATGCACCCCTGCTTTCGGATGTAGAACATCGTGGTGGTGTTGTTGGTGAAGATCCGTACCACTTTGCCCTTGAGGGACGGAAGGAAAGACCTGATGGCCCAGAACACGGCCCAGAGCTCCAGGACATTGATGTGCAGGGACCTCTCCTCCGGAAGCCAAAGGCCTCTTGCGTGGAGATCTCTGGTGTGCACTCCCCATCCCTCCAGGGAGGCGTCTGTCATCACCGTTTCCTGGTGCGTTTGGGTCTGGAAGTCCATGCCCGCCGCGAGATCCGCACAGGTGCCCCACCACCGGATCGCTTGACGGAAAGTCTCGTTGAGGGAGATCTTGTCTTCGAAGCTCCCCACCACTTGCATCCAATGGGCGTCGAGGAACTCCTGCAGTGGTCGCATCCTGTTAGGCAGAATCCTATGCAGTGCCCTTAGGGACCACTGCACAGAGTTAAGACTACAAGTGGTAATACAAGTTCACCTTTGGTACAAGCCTGTACTACACAGAAAGAGTGGTAGCAGTGAGTGAGCAGCCAGACTTATCTCAAAAGCAAATGAGCAGTAGTAGAGATTACACAAAGGACTACAAATACTGTGACTCAAGGAAACACTGATTCAAGGTTTCTGGTTAAAAAATATAAGTACATTTATTTTGAAACCATCTGTTCACAAAACACTTCACTTCTAGTAAAATAAAACCACACTTCAAATACACTACACACAACCAATTCCCCTTGTGCAGAACAATTCAAGGTAAGTACCTTAGGATTTGACAGACCGGTGTTATGAAACAAAAGACGTTACCGGGAATACATATGCGATCACTTTTTGACAGTAATGACAGTTCGGTCTTACTAAAGATACGCGTACCCGCGGGAAGAAATGTAAACATAGTAAAACACACTTAGCACATGAATTAACACAAGAGAGTTGGGGATAAAAATCATAGGCAATACTTTTGTCAAGGCAGAGAGAATCAGAGGGCACCTTCTAACACGAAAATAAAAGTCAATAGGCCTGCGCCAGTGTCAAGTGGAACAGGGTCCCTGCTGCGGAGGATCACACAGTTAGAACAGTTCAAGATTCAAGGTTGCCAGGAGTACTTGGATATTGTCAGAAGAGGAGGCAAAAGTTATAAGAGGGAAGGAAGAAAAGGACAACCCTTTGGTGAGGAACAAGGGTTCACCCCAATTCCTCGAAGTCGGACACAGTACCTTATTCGCTGAAGAACCCTGGTGCCACGGCAGTTGTTCCTGGTAGATTCCTGCAGACTCACTGTTCCTGGAGCTTCAGTCGTGGAGACAAGAAGGACGACGTCTGGAAGGATCTACACTACCTTGGCATGAGGCCAGCAGCAGCGACGGTGAATAAAAGGTGCGCTCCTTTAAAACAGGAGAGGCTCTTCAGATGGCTATCCGGACCACTACAGCAGTGTGCAGCGATTTCGACTACGTAGAGGATCCTCTGGCTGTGGAAGATCAGCTGGTTGACCCCACCAGGCTCAAAGGAAGAGGACTCCGGACTGGATCTTCTTTGGTCATTGAAGGGTAGATAGCTCAGGACTGCAGCAGGGCTTCACCGGGACTCGGGTTGCAGCAACCGTCTTCTTCTCCGCTTCTATTCAGTTCCTTGCAGTTCCAGTGGCGACTCTCTCTTCCAGCCCAAGAGTCCTGCCTTTTATACGAAAATCCCCCATTCACATAGCCTGGCTGTCAATCACTCAGCAGGTGGGTTGTCCGGCCCGGACAACCACCTCAGCCAATCATCACAAAGTGCGACTTGGGTCTCCAAGGAGACCCTGTGCAGGGGGTGACTACACCCCTCCCTCACATTCAGCCCACCTAGACACCGAGGCGCCAAAGGAGGGCTTCTTCGTAGAAGCCCACCAAAAGACGGTGAACAAAGAAGGCAAACCTGGTTTGCCGCACAAAGTAAGACACAAGAAGGACTTTAACAAAAAGAAATGGCGGCTAAACCCGACCGGAGCCGAAATAAAAAGTATTTGGGCAAGTGGGTTTAAGTTCGAGGCTACCACAATGGCCTGGAACAGTACCACGTTTATATAGTATAATCGCGGTAGAAAGGTTAGGGTAGATACCACTGCCACCAGCCAAGTCTAAATGTTAAAAGAGCAAAACAAAGCTCAGAGAGGCACAGACAAAAAGGGGTAGGATTTAACCCTTTCCAATACTCCATGTAAGATGGGGTGTACTGAGTCTGTAGTTTTAAAGTGACTATATAAAATCAATGGCAACTTTCCATGTTTCTGGGGTACAGTAGTCACTGGGAAGTCTAAAAGACAACCCTGTGTCACTGCACTGAAGGTGCTGTGTAACACACACAAAAAGTGGGGTTCATGGAGTGGTGTGCTCCAGAGCCCAAGATCACACAAACAGTAGAAATACACATGGCAAAACACATGTAAGAGTGAGAAAAAAGGCTCACACTCTTACCAGGTGGAAAAAATAAACCCCAGAAATCCAGCAAAGCTGCTGACTGACTCACTAGGTGAGGGTAATTAGCCATAAATGAGAATTCTCCCTAACACATCCGCAGCCTGCAGAGGTAGATGCAAGATTAAATCATGCCGAGTAGGGACTTGATGGACCTCACCCTGGCCACTTCAATGGTCAACAGCCGTTGTACCTTGCCCAGGATGGCCTTCGTCCTCTCCTCCGACGGTGAAGCCAACCGCGCCACTGTGTCGAGTCTGGTTCCCAGGAACAGGGCGTCCTGCGATGGTATCAAGTGGGACTTCGTAAAGTTGATCGAGAATCCCAGTTCCGTGAGCAGGTGAACGGTCTTCGCTGTGTGGTTGATGGCGAGTTCTCTTGACTTTGCTCGGATGAGCCAATTGTCCAGGTAGGGGTAAATGTGGATCCCCTGCAGGCGCAGCTGCGCCGCCACTGGTGCCAGACACTTAGTAAAGACCCTTGGGGCTGACTTGAACCCCAAGGGCAGGGCCCTGAACTGGTAGTGCTGCCCTTGCACCATGAAACGTAGGACATTTTGATGTCCTTTGTGTATGGGGATGTGAAAGTAAGCATCCTCCAAGTCCAGCGACGATAGGAAGTCGCCTTCCTCCAGCTGTCCCAGCACGTGCTGAAGGGTAACCAGTTATGTCTTTTCCGTCTTTATTCTGTCTCTTTCTTTCCCTCCATTTTCTCTGTCTTCTCGGCGTCTTGCTCCACTAAGCTGTTCACTAACAATGTCTCTTTATGTTTTCACAGGGATGGTTGCGATCTCAGAGTTGCCGCGCTGATGGTGAAGACCACGGTGAGATATTGATGCACGGAGCGCTGCGCTTGTTATTGCTGTTAATTGCTAACCTGTGTTCTCTTCTCTTTGTACAAGTTGTGGTGATGTTCCGGAGTGATGAGCGATCTAAGCACTGCTTGCCCAGGTAAGTGCTTTGTTAATGTTGACCTTGTTCCTTCTCCCTTGCAGGTTGCGATGAAACCCAGAGATGGCCGAGGTAAGAGAAGCGCAGGGTGCTGCCAGGACACACTGCTTGCCCAGGTGAGAATTGTTATTAATGCTGTCCTTGTTTCTTTACCTTTGCAGGTTCCGGCGAACTCCGGAGATGGGCGAGATAAGTGAAGTGCAGGATGGATTCAAGACTGGTTACTTCACAGGTAAGTGTGCTTGCTCGCTAATGCTGTTCTTGGTCTTCCAGGTTATTGATGGAATCCGGATCTAGGGCTTCAGGATCGGGCCGCCGGAGAAGCAGATGAGCAGGAGCTGGACACTGTGAGCGTTACGCTGCAGGAGTGCAGAATAACGCGAAGCGTGTTCTGCTGTTTTGGTGTGGTTTAAATAGCCCAGGTAAATTAGTTCCAGGCCAAGTAGTTCCAGGCCCAGCCACACCCAAAACACTAGACCGCATGGCTTCGTTCTCAAGAACTGAGCTGTGTAATAGGTCTCCATGTTGGATTAAGGTCCAAAACTGGTATTGCTTTATTCCTGATAATGAGCCTGGCGCCAAAGGCGCTAGGACTGACTCCATGTATGTTTCTGATGGAGTTTTAAGGCCCTTGGGGCAAGTGTGAAGGGTTGCAGAATAGGGGCGAAGCTGCCGGGGATTTGGACAGGCGGATAAAACCGTTTTCAAGGTATTGGTCCAGATATGATTTCAAGCGGAGATTTGCAGGTTCGGTGAGTGCATAAATTTGACTACATGGGATTTGTGCACCAGGTACGAGGTCAATCTGACAGTCATATGGCCTGTGAGGGGGTAAGGTATTAGCCTGTTCTTTTCGGAAAACATCTTGGAAATTGTGGTATTCGCTTGGTAGTGTACTTGTTACACCTAGTACCAACACCTCTTTATCTTGGACAGGTGTCTCTGGGTCAGACGATGACATTTCCACTTGGTAGCACGCATGAGCACACTCATTGGAGAAGGCTAATTTCTTGGCTCGCCAGTCGATGTTAGGAGTGTGAGCCACCAACCACGGCATTCTTAGAATCACCCGGAACTGAGGGGCCTTGATAGGTCGAAGGCAATGGCTTCCTGATGTCCGTCTTGGCACAGAAGGGTCAATTCTGCTGTGCATTGAGTTACAGGACCAGAAGCTATCTCCGTGCCGTCGACAGTGGTGACCTTCTCAGTTGTCGTTTTCTGACAGCGGGGAAGCCCCATCCTTGTTGCCAGGCCTTGGTTTATGTAGTTACCAACGGCTCCACTGTCTATGTATGCCTCCACAGCATGCATCCAAGACGGTTGTTGGTGACTGATCAAAATCACAGGCAGGGCAAGGTGTGAGCTCTGTGGCTCTTTTCCTTCGCTCGACAAACGGACCTCTACGCTTGCCGGGCCTGGAAGTTTGCCGACTCTTGTTCTCCTCCTTCTTTCTCTGTAGCTCCAATTGTTCTCCTAGGGGGTTTTACTGGACATTCTCTGAGGAAGTGACCTGATTTCCCGCAGTGTAGGCATAATTGCTGTGGTCTCCTTTTGTCTCTTTCGGCCTTGGTTAATGGGCTCCTTACCCCCCCCCCCCAATTTGCATGGGTTCTGAAGTGTTTTCTGATGAACGCGGACTGTTCTCCATTGAGCGTGCATACACAGTCCGATTCTCCGTTCTGGCTCAATCTGTCCTTCGATCTTGCAGCCTGTGGTCTAGCTGCACCACTAGGGTGATGAACTCTGCACAGTCTTTTGGCTGGTTTTCCACCTGAGCTAGGACGTCTTTCAATTCCCCCCGTAATACTCAATGGAATAACGTTGTTCGTTTCTCCTCAGGACATCCAGTTTCAACGACAAGTCTGTTAAAAGTGGCGATATATGTTAACAAATCTTGGCTGCCTTGGCGGAGGGACAGAAGTTTGTTATTCATAGCTTGGCCCTGGGTATGTCGGGCGAACAGCTTCTCCATCTCCTGTTGAAACTCCCTGAAATCCCACAGGAGTGGGTCTCCTGGCTTACTAATGGTATGGACCAATCCACGACACTGCCACTCAGATATGACAGAATGAAGGCAACCCGCAACTGATCGTTAGGAAAGGCTCCGGGTCTACAAAGAAAATTGAGGTGGCAGTGGTTCATGAATACTGCATATTTTCTTGGGTCCCCTGTAAAACGTTCCGGTGGGGCCAAAGGAACTGCCCCAGGGAGGATGTGGCTGGAACCGACGAAATAATTCCTGGCAACGGAGCCTGCCCAGCCTGTGTTTGGAGCAATTGTCTGGCTAATTCTTCGGTGCGGTCCTTGGTAGCAATCAACTCCCTCCTAAGGGCGTTGGTTTCTTGCCGGGCGGAGTGTACCTCAGCCCGTAATTCTCCCAGTAACTGGGCTAGTTGGTCAGTCTCTGATGTTTCCATGACGCCCAGGTGGATGTTTTAATTGAAGCTTCGCGTTCTGTTACACTAACCTGGTATCCACGGGGGCGCCACACGATACTGCATGGAGGTCTAAGTGCTCTCCCGGTCCCCTCTCTGCTTGGTTATGTGCCAGACGTTGGGTAGCACCTTAGGTTTTTGTGTGTTGAACTCTCCGTCCTGCGTCTCTGTGCAGGGGCGCATGGTTGGGGCGGCCGTTCCGTGGACCTAGTTGCCTCACTGGTCCGTGTGCCCTTATGTCGGGTCCAGACCAGCTCTTACTCTGACTCTGCTTGCTGTCTTCCAGGTGAGTTATAATGTCTTTTCCATCTTTATTCTCTCTCTTTCTTTCCCTCTGTTTTCTCTGTCTTCTTGGCTTCTTACTCCACTACACTGTTCCCTAACAATGTCTCTTTTTGTTTTCACAGTGATGGTTGCGATCTCAGAGTTGCCGCGCTGATGGCGAAGACCATGTGAGATATTGATGTGCGGAGCGCTGCGCAGTTTATTGGTGTTAATTGCTAACCTGTGTTCTCTTCTCTTTGTGCAGGTTGCAGTGATGTTCCGGAGTGATGAGCGATCGAAGCGCTGCTTGCCCAGGTAAATGCTTTGTTAATGCTGACCTTGTTCCTTCTACCTTGCAGGTTGCGGTGAAAACCGGAGATGGGTGTGGTAAGAGAAGCGCAGGGTGCCGCCAGGAGACTCGCTGCTTGCCCAGGTGAGAATTGTTATTAATGCTGTCCTTGTTTATTTACCTTTGCAGGTTGCGGCGAATTCCAGAGATGGGCGAGGTAAGCGAAGCGCAGGATGGAATCAAGACCGTTTCTTCACAGGTAAGTGTTCTTGCTTGCTAATGCTGTTCTTGTTCTTCCAGGTTATTGATGGAATCCGGATCTAGGGCTTCAGGATCAGGCCGCCGGAGAAGCAGGAGCTGGACACAGTGAGCGTTGCGCTGCAGGAGTGCGGAATAACGCGAAGCGTGTTCTGCTGTTTGGGCTAGGTTTAAATAGCCGAGGTAAAGTAGTTCCAGGCCAAGTAGTTCCAGGCCCAGCCATACCCAAAACACTAGACCGCATGGCTTGGTTCTAAAGAACTGAGCTGTGTAATGGGCCTCCATGTTGGATTAAGGTCCAAAACTGGTATTGCTTTATTCCTGACAATGGGCCTGGCGCCAAAGGCGCCAGGACTGACTCCATGTATGTTTCTGATGGAGTTTTAAGGCCCTGGGGGCCAGTGTGAAGGGCTTTAGCCCCACTGCTGCCAGGGGGCTGTTATACCTGAGGGGGTCAGGGGCATGGATCGTGACAGCCGTTGCCCATCTGGCGAAAGCCGGTGTTGGCGATGTCCGTGGCCACCGTGATGGCGTGGTCCGACGCCACCTCGCCTTCCTGCAGGATTTCAAGGGCTTCTGCCCTCTTGTTGTCTGGGAGGAAGACCAGGAGGGGAGCGATCTTGAACCACAGCTCCCTGTCATAGCATGCCACGATCGCGAGGGCGTTGGCCGCCTTGATGGTCGTCGCCGCCAACAAGATGACCCGTCGCTCCATGGCATCCAGCTTCTTTCCCTCGCCGTCCGGTGGGGAGGTGGAAGTTGATGCCATCGCCCCTGCTGATTTCTTCTTGGCTGCCGTGGAAAGGACCAAATCCGGGGACGGCTGTGCTCTCAGGCCCATAGAAGTGGAGTCCGGGACCCGGTACTTCTTCTCGTGCCGGTCCCTCTTCACATGGGCCGTGTATGGGTTCTTCAGTAGGGACAGTCCTTCGTTCCAGATGTCGTCCAGTAACGGGACTGAGAGGACGATCTTCCTCTTGACCTCCCGTCATTGGTAGAGGAAACCTTCTTTCTTCTGCTCGTCGGGGCATAGCTGGAAAAGTTCCGATGCCCTGGCGATCATGGCGTGAAAGGAGCCAATTTCGTTGGAGGGGGGAGGCCCGGGCACAGGGTGATGGGAGATCCGTCCCATCGTTACCACCGTGGTCATCCGTCCCCGTCGTTGCCGTCTCTGTTCCCGTCTCATCCCTCGGTGGAGCGGATGGAGGTGAAGGCTGGAAAGGAGGGGGAGGCTGGATTCGCCTCTGCTTGTTCAGTGGGCTTCCCGACGGTCCAGGCTCTGCTGGATCGTCCACTGGGGCTAAGGGCAACCTTGTCCTTATCTCCATACACAGGGTCTGCAAAGCCATCAAGATTGCTCCTGAATTGTCCTGTGGCGTAGGCATCAGTTGCGACGGGAGCGACGACTGGAGCGCGGGGTTCTCCGTTTCCTCCATGGTCTGCAGCTCCTCGTCGGCTCCACGTTGCTCTCCATGTCCGCCTCGTCGGGATCCCTCCCGTAGGCCTCAAACTTCTTGTCCATGATAACTTTGACGCCAGCCAGCTCATCCTCGGAGGTGGTATCTGTGTCCGTTAGGGCTGCCGTGCCCCCCCTCTTTCTCGTCCCGGGGTTTTACAGGGGTCTTCTCGATAGGCTGGAAAGATGATTCCCTTTGGGGTGGCAGGGAAACTCTAGGCCCAGGAGACGTCTCTACTGGGGTAGCCTCCACAGGCTTCGCCAGGGCCGCCACGACTCCTTCAATCGAGGCCTTCGCCGGGTGAATCAGGGCCTTCACGACCTTGGGAGCATCTGAGGCCTTCACCTTAGGGGGAGGGTCACCGCCTCGGCCCCCTTGGCTTTCTCCGTCGGGATTGACCGGGGCTTCTCCCGACGCTTACCCGGGTTCTCCGACTTCCTTTTCCCCGAGCCAGAGCATTGGCTCGTGGATGATGGCGTCGGTGACAGTGCGCCCTGCCTGGCAGTCGAGGAGCCCGAACCAATGGTGCTCCCGGTGCCCGCGGACTCGCAGTGCTTTGCCTTTTGTTGGGCTCCCGTCGCCGGAGTGCCCTCAAAGGTCTTAGAAGACTTCTTCTCACCTGCTGCTGGGCTCTTCCCCTCCAGCTAGTTGCTGAGCAGAGTACGACGGTCCTTCATTGTCCGGGCAGACATGTTCTTACAGAACGCAGTCCTCCTCTACGTGCGACTTGTCGCCGGGAAGACAACAGAGGCACCGGGAGTGCTCATCTTCCTAGAAGACATTCTGTAATCCACATCCTGGGCAGTTCCTGAACAGTTTGGATCCATTAGGTGGCGAATCTCCTTTTTCCTGTGCCAATGTCCGATCAGGGTAGGCCTCAAAAGTCTTCCGGAAATCCTCCAAGAAATGCATTTTGACAAAAATCTGCCGTTGAGGGGCGTAGAAAATTCTGAAACGGGTCCCTGTTTATCGGAAGTAGAATCGGTGGAGTTTGAGGCACGAATATCTTCGAAAAAACGCAATACGCGGTAAAACCTTGAAAGCTACAGCACGAGGACTCCCAACACTTGAACGTGCTGTAAAAATCTGAAGATGGCTGCCGGAGGAGGGGCTTAGGTAGAGGGCAGTCATTGACTGGGGGCAGTATGACCCAGAGACCAGTGATTGGTTATTAGTAGAAAGACAGTTCAGAAACCGAAACTGATTTTTTCGTTACCGAGGACTCCCAGCCTGACGACAGGGAATATTCATGAGCATGTGAATCCATGCCAGATCCCATGCTGGAAAACTTTGTGTTTTGTTTTGATACATCAGGCCCTCTGAACAAAGAGACTTTTATAAGTAAAGAGACTTGGGCACAGAAGGCCCTGATGCTGGTAATGGAACTGCATCCTCGTGCTGAAGAAGCCAGAGTGTGTGCTTTTCTCGAGTGAACCGCCTTGTCCCGTGCAGAAACCATGTGGAAGGGAGGCCAATGGCCTGAACATCCTGACATATCATTTTGTGAACACTTCTTTCTTTTTCATGAACACTATCCCACACTATTTATATTTAGCTGTAAGTATTGGCAATAGTTTTTTTTTTTTTTTTAGTATAGGCCCTTTAATTTTTACGAGACTCCACTAGAACTCCATTATTATTATTTGATGGTCGTAGCTTGCTCCCATCTGTAGATTTAGGATTAGATAGGTGTTTATCACACCCTTGTTCAAGTTCAATAAACACCTTTGAACTGTGGTCACTTGTTTCCGTCTTACTGTTGATAGCATGCCTTTTCTTACCATGAGCTCTGATAATCCTCTAATTGAGTCATACTATATACATGTTCATTATTTAATTTTTGTTTTAGCCTTTAATGCTTCAGAAGATGTTCTGATGACCGAAACCTGTAAAGCAATTCCATATGAGGCTTTGTTAAATGAAGACTGATGAAAGAATTGATGCACATAACCTATATAAAATACATTTTGTACAGACTGCAGTGACTAACATTACCAATTTGTTCTTCTAAATGTGTGCACATGTAATAGCTGAATATGGAATTAAACATCTTTACTATTAATAATATTGCTGAGTTGCACATTGGTGGTCACTCTTAAGGATAGGAGGGCTTTGGTGGATAATTTGCTAGTACACACAATGTCAGTGTGCCTTTCACCTTCAGCTCCTCACTGCTCATCTTTAACTTGTAAGCTTGATTAATTACTGTGTTGTGAATTAGGTGTGCTGTCCACCAATGTATTATTTGTATATCTGACATGGATGACAGTGGAGAGAGAAGATGAGATTAGGACAATAATTGGACTAGGCTGACTGTAGTTCAGTAGTAAGAACAAGAAGCAATTTCTTTTAGGAAGGAAGAAGAGAAGGATAGTGGATTTTGTATGAGCCGCATGTTTGTCCTCAGCTGGTAAATGGCTGGAGAGATCCAGGTACGAGATCATGGGCGAGAGTGGGTGAAGCAGTGAGCGGGCTGAAATGTAGTAGTATTTGTGTGAGGCTGAAAGTTTGTAAAGCAGTCTGAGTTCTCATGAGAATAAGGAATGTGTAGGAATAGTGGTCCAGTGCAGGAGGTAGAGACTACGGTAGGGGAGCTTGCATGCAGTACAGTGTGTGTAGAGGCTTACCAGCAGAGAAGCGCTGGAGCATCCGGAGAAGGCAGAAACATCATCAGTGAGAGTCTGGACCCTCATGGCCCTCGAGGACCTGAACAGGCCCAGACAGGGACTCAAGTGCCCCTTAAATGAGCCCCTTGGATGGGGACCGGCTGAACTTCCTGGAGCAAATCGGCAGACACTTATAAACAATTGGCATTGACTTTAGTCCGTGGAACTTGATGTTTCCTTAATCCGTGGGCAGGGGTATGATGGTGCAAGCACTATGTCCGGATGTATTGCTGGACTGCAAGCACTTGTGAAAGAAGTCCCGTCCAGAGCTATATATGTTCACTGTTGTGCACACAATTTAAACCTTGCACCGATTGATGCTGCACAGTCATGTATAAAAGGAAAGTCATGTTTTGGTACACTTGAGGCACTGTACACTTTTCTTACTGGCAGACTGCCCCACTTGACATTTCTGCAGGATCAGCAACAGGAGCATGACCTACAGGAAACAGGCCTGACATTCAAAACGTTAATCGACTCTAGATGCGCTAGTCGTAAAAAGGCAGTAGATTCTGTGAAACAAAACACTGTACCAATTAGCACAGAATTGCACCGAATATCCACTGGATGCATCCCAAACGTAAATGTAATAGCACTTTGGGATGCACAGGGGCTCTGGAACCCAAATGAAACCTTAGAGTTTAAATTCTTAATGTGTTTTTGCCACAAAGTACTGCAAACTGTGCATACACTGTCAACATATTTGCAGTAGTACCATTGACTTAGAAACTGCAGAATGCATGGTTGCGACATGGTGTAAGGAACTAGAGAAGCTTCGGTCAGATGCTATATTTGATCAGTTTGAAACAGATGCTAGAAACATGGCTGAAGAGTGTGGGACATAACACACTAAAAAAAAAGGAAGAGGGCCAAAAAAACTTTCAGGATGAAGCAGCTAATGATAATCCTTTAGAGAGTGGGAGGCAAGCATTCAAAGTAGAAACCTTCTATGTTCGTGCTGATACCTCTATTGCTCAGATGACAGTGAGGTTTCAAGATTTTAGAAATACTGTGCATACATTCTCAGCACTGGACCCTAAACATTTTACTAGCTCAGATAATTCTGATGCATTGAAAGAGTTATTTTATTCAGGTGATTTCTCTGTGCCCAACGCTGTGGAAGAGTAGTATTCTTTTTGTGCACTGTATGGGGAAATATTCTCGGACAACAAGCAGTTAATAATAAACAATGGGCTGCCTTTCTTGATAGCCAATGATATACACAGTGTTTACCCAAACTTTTCTAATCTGTACATAATAATAATAATAATTAGTGTAAGTAGTGCCGCCGCAGAATGACGTTTTAGCAGGCTGAAGCTGATCAAAAGTTACTGACGGACTGACGAGACTTTCAAATGTAGCCTTCCTAAGTATCGAAAGAGACCTGACCAACTCTGTGGACTTTGATAAAGTAATTCAGACATTTTCTTCAATGAAACCACGCAGAAAGGCTTTGTAGCGCAGATGCTCATTAGGTTTTTTTGCTGTGGCAGAGGGATTCTTGGTCCTAACCTCTTCAAGCACATTAGTCTTCCGTTGCCTACCGCTGCATGGGACACCAGGGACATTGTTTCACCAAAATGACAGGGGTAGTGGAAGTGACATCACACGACCCTTGACCTCTGATGACATCACAGGAAGTGATGTCATTTGACCCCAGCCTGATGTGATATCACGGTAAGCGATGGAACACAACCTTTCACCCCTTGACAAAACAGGAAGTGTCAACGCACAGCATTGTTCTTAAGTACATTACGAAAAATATGGTTACGATATCACTGTAATGTGATATACATTTCATACAAGAATGGAACACCATATGTATCGTTAATATCAGTGTGTATAGGCCCATATTACCAAATTACTGTGAATGCAAGTAGAAGTCCAAGGTCAAATGATTTAAGCACTTTATATAGAACAAATATACATACAATATCGCCCAACCTGTGTTGGTACTCCTTTACCAACCTCAGCAGGATGAAAGGCTGAGTTGGCTTTGCCGGGATTCGAACCTGCAACCTAGAGATCACAAAAACATTGCAGCAGCAAACGCTCAACCCACTGAGCTATCTAAAATTAGCAATTACATAACTGAATGTTCTCAAAGTCAGAAAGCAAATTACACTCTGTAGTGGATACCATTAAACTGGTAACTGAGATTTAACCGCAGGCCAGTTCATCTGCAAGTCTGGTGCAAAATTGGCCACATGACAAGCCAGCGTGGATATACCGTTCAGGCTTCAGAGGTTGGCAAAATACATACCATTGCACGGTTCATAACTGTGTATTAAAGAATTTACAGTAGCGCAAGGAAAGCAGCGCACTCACACAGGTTTAGTGGTATAGTGAGCGGGGGCTGCGGAGGACACCCCTGCAGCCTTCCGTTACAAAAAAAAAAGAAAAGAAAAGGACCCTGCAGTGCCAGTTCCCAGTCACAGAAGTGAAAGGGAACTGGTGCTGCAGGGAACCAGCATGAAGATGAAGGTAAGTGGGGTTTGTTTATGTTGGGGGTGTGGGTGGAGGTGTGCTGAGGGTGTGGGTGGGGGGTGTGTTATGGGTGTGTTGTGGGTGTGTGTGGGTGTGAGAATGTATGTTTGTTCGCATGAGAAAGGTGCAAACTTTTGGTAGTTCGCACCTTTCTCATGCAAATGATTTGCTCGCGGTACTTTCAGCCGCGGGCAAATCACTCGGATTCCTCACACAGCATACCATGCTCTAGGCACTCGTTACCTCATACATGCAAACAAACATCCTGAACAGCATGCCATGGAGATAGGAAAGATAGACACATTACAACAAAGCATTAATTGTTGCACAATGAAATCAAGGGCCCCTTTATGTGCTATGGTCAAGCATTTTGACACTGTACACAAGCTTAGGCACAAGGATTTAGTCAAGTGACCGAGGACTCCGAGATGGAATGTCTTGTGATGATCATAACAGAGACGACAGAAAAAAATATGCTATAACTGCAACTTGCGAAAAGCAAAATACAGAGGGCCTCATTACACGGTAGGCGGTAAGGGTTTACCGGTAAAGGTATTTTACCGGTACCAGTAAATCCTTACCGCCTTACTACGAGGTCCCTTTGCAGGTTGGGGAATTTAACGCCTGCTTTTTGCAGGCGTTAAAAATCCAACCCGCAAAGGGACCAGGGAGCTAATTACAGTACCGCAATTTGCGGTACCGTAATTAGCGCCTTCCCAATTATGCCCTATGGGGCAAAAATGGGAATGGGGAAGTGCAATGGAGGAAGGAGGAATTACCGCCTTCCCAACCTTGGAATAGGGCGGTAATTCCCCTTTCCTCCAAGGCGGTACTGGTAAATTACCGGCATGAACCATGGCGCTAATAGCGCCATGGTTTACCGCCTACCGTGTAATGAGGCCCAGAGTCTGCTAAATGCTTTTTGGAGGTTTTTGTATGCATTGTGAATTTTAGGTGATTAAGAACAGATTAAATCAGTGGCTCGCCCCCTGAACTGTGCCTGAAATAAACCTTTAATGAGTCTAGCAATTATTGTATAAAATTCCAGAAAGACAAATGATTTGTTATTCCTTTTCTTTCTTATTTAGGGTCACTGCTCAAAGTTTTACACTTGTAGACCCCGCTGTTTTTTTAGAGAGGCCTGAACAAGAAAGCCAGCCACTCCAGAAACAAAGAGCCACATGGCGCTGGCCACGGCACATGAGCTTCAATTTGTAAATAAGACAATTTCTTTTAGGGGTAGCCAGGGAGACCACGATGGTGGCAAGGGAGACCTCGGGGGTTTCAGGTGCGACACCTGGCGACCCCCAAATGATGTCCCAGTGGGACACAATCTCCTTCTCACCTTGCATTTGAAGGAACAGTTTGATATGATATAGCATTTATAATATGGCATTCATCCTTACATGACATTAGTGAGTCATTGTTATGCACAAGCATTTTATATTGGGGATATTTATTTTCAGCTCAAATGTTTGGCCTCATGTTGGCTTTTTGGTACTAAGAGATGTTTACAAAATATATTGCACTGATGCACTCAGGGAATAATGACAATTAGATTGAAAGATGTATACAATTGTACTTAAGTTGTTTGCTAATATTTAACTTTGTTTCATGAGGTATTGTTATTGTACTTATACCGCGCCAAAGCCCGTGGGCATCCAGGCGCGGAGAGATAGAGCCAGTGATAAAGAGTTACATGCGAATATTTATACTAATTGAAAAGGTGTGTTTTCAATTGTTTCCGGAAAGCGAGGAGATTCTCCGTTTTACGCAGTGATAGGTGCAAGGCTTTCCATGCCTTGGCTCCTTGGGTGTGAAAAGCCCGTCCAAATCCGTGGGCTCGTTTTACCCGATGCAATACCATTAGAAAATCATCTGCTGACCTCAGGTTTCTTTTAGGCTGATAGATGTTAACTACATCCTTCAGATAGGCGGGTGCATTCCCAAAGATGCATTTATGGCATATAGTTAGTAATTTGAACTGAATTCTGGGTGGGAGTGTAGTTTTTTCCTGGCTGCAGATGTAGGTTCTTAACGCTTCATCTTAAAGATGATGCAGATGGCTTTGTTCTGAATTTTTTGTAGTTCTTGGACATCAGCTTTATTTGCACCACCTAAAAGTGTGTTGCAGCGTCCACTCGTGGCAGAATAACCGCTCTCACCAGTTTGGTGCAATTTTCAGTTGAAACCAATGGAGCAACCTGCCTAAGTACTTTGAGGAGGTAGTTGGTACTGGTCGTGATGGCTGCAACATGGGCTTCACAGTCTAGGCTGCTTTCCATGTATGTGCCTAAGGTCTTTACTTTCTGCACAACCTTGATTTGCCTACTGTCTATACTAAACCAGGTGTACTCCTGACCTAGCTTAGTTTGTGCCTGCCGAGGGCCAAATAGCATGAGTTCAGTCTTTGTGGCATTCAGGCAGAGCCAATTTGAGGACATCCACTGTTTTATCATTTGATACACTGTGTTCAGCATGCATTGGTCTTTCACATAGTCACCAGTAATGTCAAGAACCAACTGAAAATCATCAGCATAGTTGCAGAAAAAAATATGTAATAGATCTAACTCATTGCAAAGAGGGAAGATGTAAACATTAAACAACAAGGGGGAGAGGCATGCACCCTGGGGCACTCCACACATTATGGTTTGGGGCTGAGAGGCACTATCACTCCAGTACATTTGTGACCGGCGGCCTTCCAAAAAGGATCTCATCCAGGTAATGGCATTTGGGGACAGGCCCCCAACAGTCTGCATCCGATCAAGTAATGTTTTATGATCTAGCAAGTCAAAGGCTGCTGATAGGTCCAACAGCATCAGCAGCCCTGACTTGCTGTGCTCTAATTTGGAGAGCATGTATGTCTGCAGGTTGAGGAGGGCACTCTCTGTGCCATGGTGACTTCTAAACCCTGACTGTTTAGCGTGTAGAATACCAGCCATTTGTACATGGGCTTGTAACTGGATGGTCGCTACCTTATCTATAAATTTAAAGAGGAACAGTATATTATAATTGGTCTTAAATTGGCTGTGTCAGTGGGTTCAAGTCCCACTTTTTTTAGTAGGAGAGTAACTGCAACATTTTTTATCGACTGGAGAATTACACAAGTCTGAAAAGAGGCATTGGGAAATCTATAAAGGAAGGGTGTAAACAGTTCCTTGTGTTCCAAAATATGTTTGGATGGCAGCAGTTCTCCAGGACAATTAGTGGGGTGCATAGTTTTAAGTATATTTATCATTTCAGATATGGTGGATTCCTTGAATATAAAACCCGCTGCTGACACAAGTAACGTTGCAGTGTCAGATGTTAGGCTTGATTGATTGTTTAACGGTTTGGCACAGATATCAGATGTCTCAGTGGGCACTGATTTCGATGTCAGTTTAGGCAATAGGGATGTCAAAGCTTCTTCTTTGATTTTATCTTGCGCTTTCAATAGTTTGTCAGTGGAGGCTCTTTGTACTCGGTTGCAATCTTCCGCTGCAGGTTTTATAGGAGGACTGCAAGCAGTCGGTTTTTCCCAAGATCTAAAAAGGCGAAAGAGTTCCTTCGTCTGATCTCCGGTTGAACTAATTTGATTATTATAGAAGGTTTTCTTTGCCTCAATAATCTCGGCCTTACAATGTTTCTTTTTACGTTTCCAGTCCAAAAGATTAGTGGTGGAGCTATCCCTACGCCAAATATGTTCGGCCTGCCTTTTACTGGCCCTGAGTTTGGCTAATGCTGGAGAGAACCATTTATGTCGGTTCGGTAAATCTCTAACCAGTTTGTCTTTATTTGGGGCATATTTGTCAAGCATTTCTGTGGTCTCCCTATTATAGTTGTTTATATGTGTCTCAGGGTCGTCGGAGTCATCAGTTTTTGTCATTAATGAATGCATGTACTTGACTAAAATAGGGGTGGTAATACCCTTTCAGTTTCGAGTTTTTACTGCATACGCAGGTTCATGCACTCTGTGTGCTAAGGCAGGAAGCCTCAGTACACAGGTGACAAAAAAGTGATCAGACCAAATACAAGGTGTGGTCAGGATGTCTCCAACCTGTATGTTTCCACTGCCAATCCAATCTAATATGTGGCCCTTATTGTGCGTGGGGTCCATATTGTGGATTATGATGTGGTGATTTCCAAGCAGTTTTTCTAATGCCAGTGCTTTCTTGTCCCTTTTATCACCTTTCCAACGATTAAAGTCGCCTAGGATGACCAAACCAGTATTGGTGGTCATCATAGGTGTGACAGTATTGACAAAATCTTAATTGAAGCTATCAGAGTCCTCAGGTGGTCTATACAAAAGTACTAAATTCAGAGTATAATTAGGATTAGATGTTAATTTGACATGAATGATATCACTTCCTGCACATTCGATTTTAACCTTAAGGATTCTTAATAATGTTTTACATATGATGGATACTCCTCCCCCAACAGTCCCCTCCCGGTGTTTCCCGAAGAACACATATCCGGAGGGGGGTGGGAACCTGTTCAATTGAGGACCCATGGTAGTCGGTAAGCCACGTCTCAGTGAAACACATAATGTCTAACTTCTGTCCCTGTATGTAGTCATGTATATCCAGTGTATGTCTCACAATGGAACGGGTGTTTAATAATGCTACGGTGAGGTATGTCTGTTGCTGGGACAAAAGGGTTAGTTTTGGTCCCACTCCTGATCTGGCATTATATTGGTATTTATATTATCAGGGTATTTTATTTTAAACTCAAATGTCTGGACAAATGGATTGTTTGTGCCAGACACACAACCTTTTGTAATGTATCAGAGAATCTAGGAAAATTATTAAAACATTTTTCCATTGCAGTCTGTGGTTTTGTATTTTTTGGCTTGGTTACCACCAGGACGGTATGGTACATTGCTTGCTTACAAATCTGTTTTGCCTTGCTGATGGATGGATCTGATTAAGATCTCTAGATTTCATTTTCAAATTGCAATTACATTTTAATTGGACGTTCCCTCCATAACAAATGTGTGGTGTGTAACTGATAATTAACAATTCCTAGTTATATGCACAAAATTAGCTATATGGTAGTGAGCCCCGTTCCGACCCCTCTCTGACCCTAATGGCGTGGCAGCGCCCCCCTGAGCGGCACTTCACCCCCGACATCAAAACCTGGCTCGGTCACTGGCTCAGCTAAAGTGTGTTAAGTCCCTCACCACTCTTCTGATGAAGGTCTTGGTTCTACACATTGAATGTGGTGAACAGATGAAGAGTTAGGGAAGTAGGCAAGTAACTTAGAAATACAGCTTTTTCTAGCACAAACATGTGTTTATATTTCTGCGCAGAGAGATGGTCTGACTTGGCATTTCAAAACATTTGCCCCTTTTTTGGGTTTACTGAGCCATGCATTAAGGTTCTGATGCCAGAGGAGAAAGACTAGGACCAATTCTTGGCCTTTTTTGTTCTTTCTTGGAACAGTACTAGGCAGTTCATATGCAGATCCATTTGTTATTACAGGTCTTCATCTAGTCTTCATTGGTGCTTTGAGTAAGTGAGGCTGCTATGAGGGACGGGAAAGGCATTTGGTTTGTTGGGTTCATTGTCATCTGGTGGAAAAGTGTTTCAGGAATGGTAGAGTATGGTAACTGGTATCAGATAGGAATTAGAGGGCGACCTGTCTAGTTTAACCTTTATTTAGGGTGTAGTAGACAAGAGTTGAGCATTGTGGGTGAAGAGTCAGGGTGTGGCCAGCGAGTGAATACGCCCAAAGCAAGTTAGCTGATATAGTGGTCCCTCGTGAGATCAAACCAGAGGTGGAACTCTCCAGGGATTATAATTTGGGATGAATTGAAATCTGAAAAGCAGTTTAAGTCTTAGTTAAGTGAGAACATTGGATTGCATGTCAAATGATTGGGCCGTGCGCAGAAGGGACCTGAACCCTTTTTCAGATTCGAGTTAAGTTCTAGGTTTAGGGCATATGGGGCAGAATTCAGTGTGAAAATCATCATCACGATCATCATCACCACCAACAAAGTTTATTTTGGATCATTACAAATCCATAAAACACCACAATAACGGTTACCAGACATTTAGTCGAAAAAAATTGGTCGACCAGACAAATGGTCGAACCAATTTGGTCGAAAACCAAATGGTCAAATTTTTTTTATTTTTTTATTTTAACCCTTTTTTTTTATTTTTTTGGGGGGGTCCCCCCCCCAACCCCTTTTTTTTCTCTAAAAACCCCTTTTTTTTACAAAACGAAAACCCGAAAAATAAATATATAAATTAAAAAAAAAATTCGACCATTTGGTTTTCGACCAAATTGCGTCGACCAAATTGCAGTCGACCAGTTTTTTTTTCGACCAATTGACTGGACACCCACAATAACCACAGTTCATAAAATCCTAGATTAAATTGCGCCTGTCAAAGCACAATGAAAAATCCCACAACAGCTATACATAACAACAATAAAACTGCATATGCATCCTGCAGCAGAATCCTCAACTGTACAGGCTTTCCAATGAGTTTTTATCACAGCATGTAGAGAAACCCCACCTCGCCCAACCATAGTTTAGTGCGTCTCCACCAAGCTGTTTGTAAAAAGCAAGTAAGAGCAAGCAGATCCGCCGGATTTGTTGAGGTTAACAGGATCATCAATGCCGGGCTCTAATACCTTATTCCACTTTCTCGAAGTATGTTCAATAGGAACAGTGGACAAAACAAAACAAAATGGCAGAGTCTTAAATTCCCTGCACATTCAGGCATTTCTGAAATACTGACCTGACAGGAAGCATCATAAATCTGGCTTTTGCGAGAAAGGCTCTGTGAAGACGCACAGACTCCTGTAGCCAAGTATGTCCAGGCCCGTTCGATGGGGCTAACGGCAAGTATGCCTTTCTCTGTTCTTTAAACATTATTTCATCCTCCCTCTGTGAGGCCAAATATTGCATAGCTCTCATTTTTATCACCTTGGAAACGTCTCTAAAACGTTCTGGCTTGTTGAAATATGGCGCCCTGGATAGTTTGTGTAGCAGAGACTTGATATGGGCCAGCCAGCATACTTTGCTATGACCATGCAACTTAATCAGATTCAAAATTAGTTCTTTTGTTAAAGGACTGTGATTGCAGGCCCATAGTGCTGCCTGGGTTAAAATAGGTCTCACATATAAAGTGGCGATGAGATATGTCATAGCCGTTTCCAGATGCACAGAATAAACATGTGTTGACTGGGGCATCATCAATAGTCTTCTTAAGAAGGGGGTCTCTATCTTTTGGAGACAATCAGCCCTTGTATACCCACAGATCTCACACTCCAAAATTCCTGTAGGAATGGCTTCGCCCTCATACCTTAATCATGTGTTCCACAGAGGAATGTCTCAAGGTTCTAGCTAGTTTAAAAGAACCTTTAACTATCTGGGGTCTTAGCCAGGAGAACAGCGTCATCAGCACAACTGAGCACTGGCATGCTCCTCGTGCCACACAGTGGGACATTGATAGTAATAGTCTAGGTAGGGAGCAAGGGAGTTAACATATAAATTAAAAAGAAGAGGTGCGAGAACGCATCTTTGACGGAGGGGACCCCCTTTCTTACCGTTATGCAATCAGTCCATTTTCCATCCGGCCCATAGCACACCAGGCCCTGGAATTTAATTTTCATGGAGTGAATCCAACATCTGTATCAGGGGAGCTGGGACACCTATATCACATAGTGTTTTCCAGAGTAATCTCCTATCCATGTGGTCAAATGCCGAACTGAGATCCATCGAGGCCCTATAGATAGCCCAGAACCTGTATGTGCTTTGCCAAAATAAGAGAAAGGTTTAGACACTGATGTAGCTCCCAGTGCCTGGTCTAAAGGCTGACTCTGTGTCGGAAAGGGTACTGTTGCCTATCAGACAATCTTCCAGACATTTCAAGATAATACCAGAGAACAACTTCGATGTCCCAGGTCTATAAGGGGAGAGTGGGGATTTACTGCCCTTTTTGAAGATCGGAACAATAATTCTGGTCTTCCAACAGTCAGGGATTTGTTCCATTAAGATAAAGGCATTGACCACCTGTACCAAAAATGGTCCCTAAATATCTTGCATACAGCAGAGTAAATCTTTTGGGACACTGCAAATTCCTGGTGATTTGATAGGTTTCTGTCTTTGAAGAAGCAGCTTGCTCTGCATTGCAACTGGCAATGTGGTATGGACGTTATACCTTGTGGACCAAGGTGTAATGGCACAACTGTGGTGCTATTTTGTGTTACGTGCAGCCCTACAGATAAGGGGAGTATCAGCCACGTTTACTCCCTAAAATAAGCAAAGAGCCAACAAAGAAAAATAGGGAGTAAAACTTCCCCTAACAAAAAATAGGAAGCAGACACATAATAGCATGTCCCTCTGCTTTGCCCCAACACAGCTACACACCTATGTTTGAATCAGCAGTACACATAGCACCATGGAAAGAAGCTCTACTATTATTTTTAAGCCCTGATCTGAAGAGGTAATAAGTGATCTTTTATTTTTTTTTAAGTCACTTTATGCAGGTGCAAAGACATTTTTTTATTTGCTTATAAAATACTGGCACTGGGAATGATACTTCTGTTTTGACTCCCTGAAAAATTATTCTACTCCTAACTCTTAAAAGTCGGCAGTGAAATAATCCCACTTGAAAATGTTGTCTGGCGGACTGGTTGCATGTATGCTGAAAGGTGACTTGCCATTATAGCTTCTGGGTGTGGGTTGGGTGGCCAAAAAGGATGTATTGAGAGGATGAATGTAGCAGGTGACTACAGTCCCAGAATTACAGGACCTTATTGACCATTACATACAGTTTTAAAGTGAGATTTCCACCCTCTCCCTTCCCCTCCTCCCGATGCCCTTATATTGGATGCTGTAACCACCCGTGCATGTCAAGACCATCCGGGAACACCCCCCCGTCTCCTTTTGAGTAAATTGTTCTATGTACTGTACCACTGTTTTTTTCAAGTTTGTAAATATGCTTCTTTATTTTGTATTGTGGTTGTTATACTGTAAAGCACTTTGGTGTAAAGCGCTATATAAACTCAATAAACATAAACAAAGTATCAGAGCCAAATATATCACAACAGAACCTGATAGAACACCACAGGCCATCAGAACCCTATAGACCATCACAGAACCAAAAGGACGTAGGCCTCATTGGCAATTACAAATCGGTTCTACAGATTTTCGGCTGACAATTATCAGTTTATTTCTGTAGATATGGAATTTCCCCAGGCAAAGAGCAGTATTCAATAACAGCTGAAATGAAATCATAATTAATGGAGCCCAGAAGCATAGGAAGCGGCTACAACGATACACACATCCTAGCAAAGATATAGACACTGAATGAAGGAATCATGTCATATAAGTTGTGGCTTCAGAGCTGAGAAGCAGGCAGGGTTGACCAGTGGGTACATAGTGTGGATCTTTATATGTATGCCATCCCAATTATTTAATGAAAATGTAACCCAACAGGCAATGTGCTATACAGAACCAAAGTCAATCACAGGCCCCAGTAAACCATTTTAATTTATGTATTTTTATAGCTTATGAAATTGATCTATTTCATACACAGGGCATGAAAGGTCTTCATACAAAACAATGTTGATTAACCCTTTTCTATCTCACAAACAAACTATGCTTCCAAACGGGTTATCAAAAATATTTTCCATTGATTTTATAATCCAGAAATCAATCCATCATGATTCAAATTCAATGAAAATATACAATCAATATTTTTATAGTCTGTCACAGAGATCTATTATACCATCAGAACCATATGTAGCAGGATGAATCTTAAAGACACCAGAAGATACATTCACCCACCACAGAGTGGTATTGATTATTTTAGTCCTCCAAAAATCTTTATGTGCTGTCAAAGCATCAAATGTTATACACCATCAGAGCTCTGTAACTCCTTAAAGTGTTTAATCAACCATTGCCAAGCTGCACAGACCAGTCATGATCCGTAAAGGTCTCAACAGAACTTTAGAGACATTAATGAGCTCATATACAGCAGAGTATCTAGGACATAACAGCCTAGGGCCATTAAAGCCTTGTAGACAATACATACTTTTTTTTATTTATTTGTTTTGGTTTTATAAAAGAAAAACCTTTACAAAATAACAACAATCGAAAATGAAAATGTACATGAAAAGTAACCAAGCAAAAAGTATGAAACAATAAAATAAAAGAAAGAAAAAGATGAGATAATAAAAACCAATAAAAAGCTAACCAAGGGTATCGCCGGGAACAGAAATCCCCACCATAACATTACCTAGTCCCAAAAAAATGTATTTTAGATTATAATGGCACTTATTTTCAATACTTGTACTATTGCTGCTGTTAACATGATCTCTTGACCAGCAATCATTCTGTCCCAAAAAAACTCTGAAAAAAGAATTTCCTCATTGGCCACAAATCTTCTAAAAAACAACAATCTGGTTTCCCAGGTACCTTTGCACTCCAATAGTAAGTGCACAGAGTTTTTTTGCTTGATCCCCTTGGTTACATCTTGCTAATATTTTTCCAGTCCGTGCCACATTAAGTCTGAGCCTCAGGAAGTTGTTTCTTATTGCTCTATCAGGGAACCTTTGTAGGTAGCGAGGCAGATGACCCAGCTTTTTTTCCATCTTTAAGCATGAGTTTGGGGGCTTACTCGATCTTGCTTTGGCAATTGTGTCAATCCAGTCCCAGGTTTCCAATGATCTTTTCACTTTATAAGGGTTTGAAACAAGTGTTTCCAGGTTCATCTCCAGTCTGTTCAAAATTCCTTTTATTTTCTTCTCCAGACGAGAGAATCTGTGATCTTGAATTTTTAAGGTGCTCATTTACCTCATAATAAAGGGAATCTTGTTTACCAGTAATGATTTCACGAAATAATGAAATAAGTTTCCAGTCTGCGCGACACCCTAATGAGACCAAACCAAGCTCAAATCGTAAACACTCCATTGATGTACATAGCGTGAGAGCCAGGGTGTTTTTCCAGATGGAGCCCTCGATTCTGTTCCAATTTATATGCCATAATAAAGGTTTTGCCTCTAAACCATACAGTATTACTGGGACTGCTTTAGCTGTGTAAAATCTAATTAGTGGTAAAATTGAGAATTTATAATATTTTGTGTTAAGTTTTTTCATTTGAGGAATTAATTGGGCAACTTTCTCCATCATTGATGAATTTACCATTTTTTTTGCAGGGTATGAAGAAATCTTATAACTCAGATATATCAATTCATCCACACGGGGGATGGCCTTCCCGTCCAGAAATCAGTTACCATAACTAACTTTCTTTTTTGGATGTTTAAAGATTAGTATTTTAGATTTCCCAGGGTTACTTGTGAGCCTGTTAGTACTGGCATCCTCCCCCAACCTCTTCAGGAGACTTCGAAGGCCCACTGCAGACCTATCCAACAGGACAACGTCATCCGCAGAGGCCAGCCAGTGTAACCTTCTTCCATTTATCACCGGACTGGCCAACGCTGCTGAGGACAAGGAATTTCCTAGGTCTGAGAGAAAAAGGTTTAAAAAACAACTGTGCCCCCATACAACCTTGCCTGACCCCTCTCAGAACCTGTACCAAATCGGAGAGGTGGCCTTGCTCATCCAGCCGTACTCTTAACGTTGTATTTCTATGAAGCTCGATTAGTATCGCTAGTAGGTGATGTGGTATACCCAGCCATAAAGTTTTCTCCAAAGCACACTTCTGTTAACATGATCAAATGCTTTGGAGAGATCTACCCAGGCCCCATAGAGAGGTGGGTCAGATTTACCCTTGGACAATACATACATATGACACACATAGCTCATCATGGTGTTAAAGACATAGTTATAAAGACAACCCCAGAGCTTTACAAACTAGTAGAGTGCCATACAGACAGAGAGATTTATACGCAACCACAGAGCTTTATGGACCGCCAGGGATGCATGTACAAATTTCACCTGATCAAAATGCCACTTGTGTCCAAATGTTTTCTATCTCTACTAAAATGATCCCCTAATTTCTACTACCGCAATCAACCTTGGTAAACCTTCTCAAACAGTAAATTCCAATCACTAAAAGTTAATTTAAAGTAATTACTTTAAAATTTGCTATCCTCTCCTAATAATCACTGTAAGGAATTGGAATTTAACTACTGCTCAACAGTTTTTTTTATTAAATAATTACAATAATTGAGAATTAAACAGGGGTATACATTTCATGTTTCAAGCTGCTACCAAGGCATGAAAAAAAATCACTCTGCCTCAGAGCTCCACATGCTCACAGCACACCATTTCTCACTCGCCAATTGTTAGTGGTGAGTGAACATTTGGAAGCCTGTAAAGAAGATGACCAAAAATAAAACAGTCAGTAACTGAAGAGACAAGTGAGAAAATTAGGAATAATCTTCTTCCCCACTCCCAGCAGAATAAGTGCATTATTAATCAGTTATTAATGAAGACTGATATGAAAAGAGAAATGAAGTAATAACATGGATCCAAGGCCTTCGCCTTCCGCCTGCCCACCCAGAACAAGATCTGTTAAATAGCCAATAAGTCTGACATAGAAAGAAAAATCCCAACTAACGGAACAGCCAATGCACACTCACCCAACCCCACCACTCCACAAACAGTAACTGTGAAATACTCTTGAAACATGTTGTTATTATTTGATGGCGAATTTCAGCAAGACCTATTCCATACTTATTTTCAGTAGCTCTTTGGTAGAGGTTGAGATTTGGTCCTAAAGTAGATCACCAGTGATGCAGATATCACAGTAGAACCATGCAGACCAAACGCAAGTGTTAGAAACACATCTGCTTCTTAAAAACCACGATCAACACATTTAAACCATCACTGGCCCACACAGGTCCTCAGAACTTTATAGACTAATTACTCATAAACAGACTGGAACAGAACCATAGTGATCTGCCATAGATTTTAAGAAGGCAAGTCATGTTTCACTTTTGGAAGGGTATTAACAACACTTTGGAGAGAGCTCGCCCTAGAAGTACAGGGTGTTGTACTCTGCATAGAAGTTCTGGGGAGATCACTGGAACCACACGGGCCATCAAAGAGCTATAAAGTCCACTACAGCATTATAGACCATCAGAGTAGAACATCAAGTATCACTGTAGCCACTTGTGTCATCTGGTCTTGTTTTCCTTCCTCATTAGTTTCCATTTTTCAATACTGCCCTCTACTCGCCTGTGCCCTCTACCCACAATGCCCCTTGTAATTTCTACTTTCTGCTCACCTGTACTTTCTTATCCCACATTCCCACTTTACATCTGTCTCCACTGCTCAACTGAACCACACTCACCCATTCTCCCTGCAACCCTGCTCTCCCATGGCTTCTGTACACCTGTAAATTCTTCACCACAGTGTTCCCTGTTAACTTGTGCCTCCCTCTCACCTATGGCCTTTGCTTACTAGTAGCATCTGCTCACCTGTCCCCCTTATCACACATCGCCCATGCAAAGCAGTGCCTTGTACCCATATATTGACACATGTTCATCCTGCCTTGTCCGTCGTGCTCACTTCAATCGCTTGATCATTTGGGTGCTAAGTTGCCTCTTCCTACTGCTTACGTAGTACTCCTAGTACTGCTCAACCATGCATCCAGCTCTGACCTCTGTACACAATGACGCCTAACCAACCTATAACACTGACCTACCCCACAGAACACCTACCTATCCGCTCATTATAAACCATGCCCTTTACTCAGATAAGCTTACTAGCCTCTCATCCCCAGAAACTTTTAAGGACATCAATCAACTATCCATTTGCCACCATGTGGTACAACAATTGAATAAGGTTGAAGCAATACTTCCAATAAACTAGAAAAACCCAAAACACTTTAAAAAAGCAGCATCCTATGGACTGCACTAGGTTTACAAAAGTTGGGAATCCTCAGAAGCATTCTTATGCTTGCTGGCGGGCAAAGAATGTACTTCATAGATTTCCTAGGTAGCTTCCCCTGGTCTCTGTTGCTCTTACAGCCATATTTGGCTGCTCTGTCTTGTGTTTTGTTCTCAGGCATGAAAAATATAAGACTCGGTGGTTTTAAGTGGCTTCTTAACTATTTTCTACTAACATCTTTGCAACGTATATCATTTACTCCCCACATTTTAGTCATGCTAGTATTTTCACTTGCAAAGAATGGTGGAATGACAATCATTTTAAATACTCTCCCACAAATTTAGCTAAAGTTCTGGACTAAACCAGAATTCA
This sequence comes from Ambystoma mexicanum, assembly GCF_040938575.1. Taxonomy (NCBI): domain Eukaryota; kingdom Metazoa; phylum Chordata; class Amphibia; order Caudata; family Ambystomatidae; genus Ambystoma; species Ambystoma mexicanum. The sequence goes on from NC_090938.1 coordinate 392,420,016, forward strand.
AATGTGCATGTGGTTTAGGATTGACTATCTGTATCTATGTCATTGTTGCGTATGGCATCCATAGGAAGCCATTAGCATCTATTTCCCAGTCTGTATGCTGCATTGTCCTGCTGTTACAGCATGGCAGAGGATTATGGATTCCCAATCAACTGCTATGATGTCATAGCAGGGGAAAACACCATTTTCTCTGTCAGGATTGTTTTCATTTGTGGGTAGCTGCGAGGTAAAGTAAATGGGAACATGACATAGTGTACTGTATAGTTCGCTCATGCCTCCCTGTCCATCCGCGCCAGGCTGGTCCCGGGTCAGTGAAGAGGATAGAAAAATAATGCAAGGGGTATACACCACTATATAGATTGTTAGCTTTCAACAACAGTGCACATTCCATCATAGGGATACAAGTGACATTATAGAGCAGGAAGAGCTTCCCTCTCATTGTCTATCAATGTCCCTCTGAACCCATTGGTGGAATATATTCCCATAGTTGACAAACACCCATCTACAATGCTATATTTTCACCAATTAATTACATTACATACTTTATTTTGCACACGCCACACACACTATCCAATCCCTAGGAAAATCCCTTTGACTATCCACTGTCTTTCAGAAAATAACATCTAAAAGTGATAGACTCCTATCTGGCAAAACTTTGGCTCCTCTCTCCTACGAGGACTCCACACAATAAGCAATCACTGTCTTCCAACTTGATTACTGGCTCTCACCATATATCTGAATCACCCATCTGTAAATATTGTTCAAAGCCAATGCAAGAGTAACATCTGGAAACCAAGAACTGGGAAGACAGAAGACACCGCCCCAACTTTACGTCTCCACCACTGTTGGTCAAGACTTGAGGTGAATTTAATGATATATGCAAAATAGACATGACTATCTGTCCCTGGCTGACTCGCTCTCTGTTACTATTGTTCAGTAACTATTACCCATTACTTTCCCAAACCTGTCCTGAAAAAGTCAGGTGCTTGATCCTTGCAGGATCTAACTCAAGCACTCAAGAACCTGTCCTCCAGAACACACTTTCTGATCCCTAATGGAAATCTGGAAACAGAAAGACCCAAAACTATTCTAGCAATACTTGCAGTTCCCCAGACCCTCACTGCGACAGCGGTCAGTCAGGGGCGTTGCTAGGGGGGGGCTAAGGGGGCTATAGCCCCTGATCTTTTGGTTGTAGCCCCGGATAGAATCTCAGGAGCTACAGCCAAAAGACTAGCTAGCCCCCAGTCCCAACAGTTCCGACATCAGCTTAGCCCCGGGTCTTTTCCAGAACTAGCAACTCCCCTGCGGTCAGTCACGTTTGTGCCATTTCCCTCCAACTCCCCAAAACCAAATACTGCAGTAAACACCTGCATCCCACTCTGATGACAACACTAGAATATATATATTTAGATCCCCCTAACCTTTGCCTCGATTCAAATCAAGGAACTGAACACAGTTAATATATACAACATTGTCTACATTAAATGCATAAACTGCAGTTGCCCAAGTTAATGCCACTCCTACACAAGCAACAAAATCTGAATAACAATCCACTGTTGTTATTGCACTCTCTGTGAAACAACATTTGGTTAATATTGTGTTATATAGAAATAGAAATAAATGCCCACCTTCTTTGTGTTGTCCTGGTAAGTGGATGTCCGCTTCTCCTATGTTGTGGGAACATTCGACTCCCCATTGACGCCAACGAAGTGCTGACTTGCTGGACCCCCTTCCGCCGTTGGGTACAGATAACTTGCCATCTAGGGTCGCTTAAGCTTAACCACCCAATTCTTAAGCCAGTGTTGCTGCAGTGCATTGGTATGGAAGAATTCAGGAAAACGTCCACCTAATTGTCAACGTGGGGCTAGTTTGACAGTTGCCCACTCTAGCGCTGCAGTGAAAAGCTTCCATCTAGGATACCTATTATTGCTGCAGTGCAAGGATGACGGACACATTCTTCCACCCTGTTAAGCTGCAGTGCCAAGTGTAGAGCCCCCTGATGGCAAAGTGGCACCATGCCAGGACCAAAGGCGGATTGCGACAAAATGAACATCCAGTGCTATAAATGTACAAAAACTGATATTTAACAGAAGGTATTAAAAAGCAGGCAGGGTTGCCCTGGCCTACTATACTGCCCTGTAGCCTCAGATATAGTGCAGGGGCTTACCCGTTCGTCCATTGTCCAATTCGGTTACATCTTGCTACCAATGTGTTTAAAATGCCATGAAAAATATGCAAAAGCGAGTTGCTTTTGGAATTCTGGATAATCATTTTAGATCTCAAAAAATGTCTATTACCCCACAGCATCTCCATTACTCCTTGTCCATCTGTCGTCTTTCTTCTGCCCCAAGCACCCGACAATCCACAGTGCATAATGCCCATTTAGTGCCAGGCGGCAAGAATGGTGTCTTTTCTGCCAACACTCCCCTTTAATGTGTTGACTCTGTGCCAAGGAGCCTGGCGCCCCCTCCTCGTCTGTTCTCATCCTGTCTTTCTTTTGGCTCTCTCCTTCCATATTTTCACTAAATGCCTATATTTTCAATGTCCCCTAGTTTTACCCTTTTTTCAAATGTTTTGCCCTCCCTCTCTTATTTCAGGTAAACCTCTACTCTCTGCTCTTGCCATATAAATAGGGTCCCATAATCCCATCTGTTAGGGATTAGTATGATGCTCACGGCGGCAGCAGGTTGGCATGCAGTTGGCAGTGCCACCCCGGCAGCAGCTTCCATGCATCGGTTTCTGAGCCTTTCCCATTACTGTGTCAGCGCGAAGAACTGCTGCGTGCCCATGGCTGACATGGGCACCCGCACAACGATGTGTGCCAATGCAACCGCTGTCTCACCGAACCCAGATGAGAAAAGAAAATACCCACCGAATGCCACCACACCCACCCAAGGAGGACAGGCACCGGATAAGGAAGTGTGGCAGGGGCTGCATTTTTTCCTGCTTCTTGCAGGGATCCAAGCAGACCCTCTAAACAGTGCCCGCTTAGGCCCCGGCGGAGACTACTTGCCTTTCTCTCTCTCTGATCTCCTTCCTATGCCAAGGAAAGGGGGTGGGGGCAAGCACCTTCATAAGCACTGTGCGACAACACACGGGGTGGGAGGGTGGTATAGATAAAATGGGTTGGGCGAGGAGGAAGGTGGGAGTGATACACCATGGGGGATACATCGTGCCTGTCTGCCCACTCCATCTGCCACTTCCCAGCTGGCAGAGCTCCCTCCCATCCCTTGATCTCTTTACGGCTGGTGACGACTTCTGCGCCACTTGCTTCCTGCCTTTTCCGACATCTCTGCGTGGTCGCCTTAAACCAGACAGCATATTCTTGAGGTGGGCAAAGCATAGTGGCCCTTATCCCTGGAAAACAAAAATGTTTAATTATCTCCTAGTTTATTCAATACAGGGACTACTTAGAAAAAAGTTATTTATGTATATGTATTTTTCATTCTCTTTTGTGCTGAGGAGGGGGGGTTTCACCATGGGCATCAAGGTGGTTAGCAGGATGAAAGAGAAATAAAGGAGGAAGCGAAGACAGTGTTTCGGAAGACGCTCTACCACACAGCTTTGGCATCTGTTGTCTTGCATGCATGTGCCCGCGGCAGTATCCTTCAGCTGTGCACGTCTGTTAGACAGCGCGCACCCGTGAGACCGCCCACCAAAGCACCCATCCGTCTATTTTGTAATTTTGTTCCAGTAATTACTAGAATATGCCCATTTTGGTGCCCAGTACCCTCAGCCGGCTCCATGTATAGCCCAGCTTCCAGAGCCCTGGTCCGTCTCCCAACACCGCCTTTGGATACCCTCACCCAAGTCGCTTTCGAACCATGCTTTTTTATTTTTTGCTTTGCGTTATGAAGTGAGAAAGAGGGTGGCACGATGCCAACCAACTCACAGCCATCTGCGATGCCTGCTGGCTGTGATGCTCCTTATTCCACCCCCCCTTCCCGCATCTCCCCACCTTTCACGCCAACCCCCCCACCGCAGCCTCACTTCGCGATCCCCATCAGTAATTAGCTCCCGAATTAATTAAATCCCATATCCTAATTAACATTCCTGCAGGGCTGTCTGCCAGGCTGATGAGGAAGGGAGCGCGCGCCAGGCAAATGTGAGCCCGCTCTCGCGCCCACGTCACGCAAGGGTCGGTGGGACGACGCACGCAGACGGCCAGACGCAGTGGCAGAGGGAGGGATGAAGGGAGAGTGACAGGGGTGGCAAGGCTGGTGAAGAAGGGGAAAGAGGCAGGCGGAAGCACTGTAACATGCACAAAGAAGTGGTGGATTGGATGCAGAGGTCTGATGGTTGGGAGGGAAGAGCAGCCCTCTGCATACTCGACCATCCTTTATCCATAGCAGCCAAGTACCCACCAGGCAGAGATTGCGCAAGAGACTGGTTGAACCAGCACAGCGATAGGTGAAGGAACAGATGAATGGATGATGAATAAATACTTGAATAGGTGAATGCTGAGAAGAAAGATTATTTGACAAATGGATGAATGCTGGAAGATAGAGCTAATTATTTCAGAAATAAATTAATGGCGGGCAATTAACGAAATAGCTGGAGGATAGTGGCAAGACAATTGAGCACAAAGATAAAAAGAGATTTGATTAGAAGTGCAAATTACTACTGGTTTGCCTTAAGAGTGGAGGAATTAGTTAATGAATACGAAAATAATAAGGGGTGACTTATTGTTGAGTGTACAAAGGAAGGCGCGTTATAAAAGAATTATCATGGGAATCATATCAAGGAAAATCACATGCAAATAAATAAAGTAAAGATCCTAGTGCAACCCTTCTGTGTTTTAATTTAAAATACTGAGTAAACACTGTAGGTCTAGATATCTTGGTGGTGTTGCTAGATGAAGGGTGACCCTATCGGATTCCCTCTCTCGCCACTATGGAAGCCATTGAAGTTTTAAATTCCCCTTACACTAAAATGTTAGGCTCTTGCATGGTATAGGACTCGAGTATGGAGCTCGCCACCAGCGCATGGAAAGGACACTGGGCTGTAGTCAAATTTTTTGCAGAAGAGTGAAGTGGTTAACAGCCACCCTCTATCTCAGGCCTCTTTTAGATTTCAGAAAAACATGGCATGCTACCTTGCCAAAATATGTCCTCTTGCTCACTCAGGACCCAGTCATGGAACATCCAAATGTTCACCTATTAGTGAAGTTGAAGAGGCGTTCCAGTGTCAGAATAAGGTTCCACTATGATTTTAACGTCAAACATATGAAGAGTCTTGAGCTTTGACTGGGATGCACCTAGCCTAATATTTCGGGGGTGGGGGGGGTCTAAACCTTCAAATGTTGGGAGAGGCCTAACTGCGGAGGCTATCTGGGAGGGGCAAAGTTACTTGCATGAGGGGCTGGCATCCATCTAACTTCTTTACACATTCTAATTAGATTATATAGTGCAGCTTCAATGTTACAAGCAGTGATCTCTTTCACGTCTGAAATCACACACTTAAGGACTGCCTTGAGAATGAGCTGTCTCAGGCCCCCACAATTCCATTCACCACCCTGCTGTGTTAGTACTAACCCCCACCTCACGATTTAAATTGCCTAAACATTTAAGCATATGAATGCAGGTGCAAACAATTAAATGATTTACTTAAGTAATTGCAAGGCCTTTGTAAATAGGGAAGACCAGGCACCTCTTAACGTACGAGTCCTGTTCTGTCCGGCCAAGGCTCTGTTGGTCAGCCATTGCGAGTCAACATGGCCCAACATTCCGGGGGAGGGGTTGGGGACTAGAGCCCGATCTGCTGAATGGTGTTGTGCCACTGAGCTCCGCACTCGAGGGCAGACAATGACCGTACCCGGTATGGCCATGCATGTGGCGCACCTCACGGGTCGAAGACGACGTCTTGTGAAAATAATGGAAACTAAGCGTGAATACGTAGATTTTTTCAAATTGACGCCTGGCAGCAACATCCGCCAAGTTTTTTTCAAGTGGATACATCCTACTGCGAGCCGAAGGCGTGGCAGATGGCGCCATTACTCCCCGGGGCATCGCGGCTCGCCGGATGAATACGCCTACCCACCCCTCCCCCAGCGGTTGGCACTTGAACTCCCTAAGGACTGTGGCGGCAGGGAAAGCAGCCTCGAATCTGCAGTGATGAAATTAACCGACATTTTGGTTTTGTTTTGTTTACTTCGGAGTTTCATATCCTTCGAAGAAAGCTGTAACGGGACACGGTCCTTAATGAATCAGGGTGTGGCCAGCACTAAATCGCCTGCTGTTTGATCAGAACACGTGCCTGCTTCTTACTACGCACCTGCCGCCTGTGTGCCCCCTCTGCCCTGCCGTGCCCATGGCTTATGTGCCCCCTATGACCGCCTCTTGAACCACCCGGCCGCAAACCTCGCCACCTCCCTGCTGAACGTGCTACTGTCGCGCGCGCGAAGCGGGAGCTGAGCTGGTGTTTCATCTTTGTGCGTTCGTCCAAAATATCGTTAATTTCTATGCAATTCAAAGCGACGAATATGACCGGCCACCATGCTCGCACGTGGTGGTAAGAGCATTAACGGTTTTGGAGTTGCGATGGTGAAGTAAAACTTGGTAGTGTAATACTTAGTAAAGAAGCACACTAAACTAGTTATATTAAATTAAATGTGTTTTCATATTGTAATATCAAAATACCTAAATTGTCATATTTGTAAACTTGGTTTAACCGGAATATTTTTAGCAGGAGATTGTATTGGGCACAATGTTAAAGTGAATGGATTTTTATTTTTTATTGAAAGCATTGTTACAAGTTTCAGCCTTCTCTTTAGTGTGTCAAGTTTGGTTGGATTACCATTTTGAAAGAAACTTGTTTCAGTTCGGAAACTGCCCTTCTTTTTTAAATTTTGCAAAGACAAGCTTTCTGTTGATTTCCTGGCTGCTTACCTAATCCCCCACACTAACGTGAGAAGGTGGGTTATGTTCTATTAAAGACAAGGAGGCGAATATTATGCATTACAATCTTTACTCTGAAACCAGAGCAGCAAAGAAGAAAAAAAAATTTGTAATAAAAAAAAGTTGAAATATAAACTCATAACAGTTCCAACAGTGTAATGGAAAACATCCCAATCCAAAATGGAGGGCGGGTCATGCCCTGGGGGACAACCAATGGGCTTAGAGCCAACCCCATGAAGGTCCATTCCTCTATCACCAACTCCTCTTTCTGACACTGTTCTTCTTCAAACGCCCACTGCACAATCCTTCTGCATAGCACGAAGAGTGATGGTCCAGCTGAAAACAGGCGGAACGTGAACTGTCCTGCAATCCGAACTGGAACAGATCTCCCTTTGAGCAGGAATTCTCACCCGAAAGCTGAAAAATAATCAAAAAACCAGTAAGGGTGGGTGGGAGCTCTAATATTCGCCTCTTTGTCTTTAATAGAATCTAAACCCCCTTCTCACATTAGGGTGGGGGATTAGGTATTCTATGACAAGACAGGAGGCTCCTATTATGCAAGTTCAAAGCCCTTGCATCACATCAACAGCAGCATGAGCAATACGTGTATGATAAAACATTTTGAAAGTTGACTCCCTTGACCAATTGGCTACTTTAAGAATTTGCTCCAAACCACCCTGAGGAAAGCGGCTTTAGAGGCCATAGCGCCCCGAACCGAATGGGGACCAAAGGAAGAAGTGTCACCCCCGCCTCGTGCATAGCCCACCTAATCCACCTGGCTAAAGTGGAAGGAGATACTGGCTTATGGGGCTTCCTGTAGGAAATCAGCTGCTGAGTGGTATTTGGAGGCCTAAAACTTTCTGTTTTCAACTCAAAACATTTCAAACATCTGATAACACTCAATTTACTATCTTCTGGAAAGGCTGGATAGGATATTGAGGAAGTCATGCATTTAGTTCTTCGTGAAATAAAGAAGGTAACCCCCTGAGGGGTAAACATCTTATTGTCCACATCCAACGCTCTGATATCAGATACTCTCTTAATGGACATCAGACATAACAACATCGCCAATTTGGAGGTAACTGCTGCAAGGACAGAACTTCATTAGGTGGCCAAGCTCGTAAGAGATCTAGCACCATATTAACATCCCAAAGAACCGAATACTTTGTCATTGGTGGAACCTTAATACAAATGTATTTAAGGGCTCTACGCACCAAGAAATGCCTACCCACAGGTTCTCCTTTAACCAAAAGGTGCCCCGCTGAAATAGCAGACCTGAAACCATTAATAAGTCCTATAGGCTTTACCTTCCTTAAACAATTCCACCAAAAAATTAACCACCTGTACAGGAGGGGCAGAAACGGGATCGAGGTGCCTAACCACACACCAGCTAACCCAGCGGTTCCATGCTGAAGAGTATCCTGACTTATTAGAGGGTGCCCAGGAGTCCCTGATGACTGACACAGAATCTTGGGAAAGCCCTCGGAAGCACCAGAAAGAGCTGAAATCTTCCAAGCCATAAGGGAGAGATGTCCCTGAAGGACCAACTCGTGAGGGAGACGCCCCGGATCTAATAGCAACTGGGGACAGAGAGGAAGAAGACGAGGAACATCCACCGCCAACTCCAGAAGAGCTGGGAACCAAACCTTAGAAGGCCAAAAGGGGGTAATCAGCACCATCGTGGCTGCCTGCCTGCAAACTTGAACCAGCACCCTGGCTATCATAGCAAAAGGAGGGAAAGCATACACCAAGGGACCCGACCAATCCTGAAGTAACGCTTCGGTTGGCTAGAGCGCCAGGATCCGGCCTCCAACTGTAGAACTTTGGAACCTGACAATTTAGCTGGAGGCAAACAGATCCACTGCAAACTGACCCATTAGATATTCTATCTTGGCAAAGAGAACCCTGTCCAACATCCAGTCGCTTCTGTCCTGCAGATGCCTGGAGTTCCAGTCCACAACCTCGTTGCTGATCCCCGGAAGGTACTCTGCCTTTAACACAATATTCCGGTCCAGGCAAAAATGCCAAAACTCCTTTGCCAGATCCGCTAGGACCTTGGACCTGGTGCCTCCCAAATGATTGATGTATCTCACTGCAGAGACATTGTCCATGCGGAGGAGGACACAACAATTCCCCTGATCTTTGAGAAGGCTTCGGACTGCAAAGGACCCCGCCAACAACTCCAGACAGTTGATATGCAGATCCTTCTCTAACTCGGACATTTCCCTCCTGTGGAAACCTGACCCAACATAGCTCCCCAACCCGCTCTGCTGGCATCTGACTCCAGAACAACATCTGGAGAGGGACCAAAAATTGCTCTGCCATTCCAGGCATCCATGTGTCTGAGCCATCAAAGGAGCTCCAACCTGGCTTCTGGGGACAACACCACTACCTGTGAATAAGACAGACACCTGCGCAGGTGTTTGTCCTTCAGACACTGTAACGCCCTGTAGTGTAGGGGGGCCGGGAAAGATAGCTTGGATGGATGCTGACAACATCCCCACAACTCTGGCCAATTGCCTGAGGGAGATTCTCCCTTTTCTGAGGATGTATCGAATCTCCTTCCTTATCTTTGAAAGTCTGCTGTCCGGGAGAAGGAGGATGCAAGGCTTTGAATCTATATTGAAGCCCAGAAACTGGATACATTGCGTAAACTTCAATATGGACTTTTTGGCATTTAACACAAAACCTAAGCTCTGTAGAAGGGTCACTGTAAACTCCAGATGAGCACACAGAATCCGAGAGCTCTGGGCTAAAAGGAGCATGTCGTTGAGGTATATGATAATCCGAATCCCCTTGGACCTGAGGAGAGCCATCACTGGCTTCATTAACTTGGTGAAGCACCATGGGGCTGATGACTGGCCAAACGGAAGGGAAGCAAACTGCAAACCGACTCTCCCACTGAAATTGAAGAAACTCTTGGTGAGGAGGGAACACAGGAACCACTAGGTATGCGTCCTTGAGGTCCAACTTGACCATCCAGTCCGCCGGAAGAAGGGTGTGCCCGAGTAGATGGATCCCCTCCATCTTGAAATGGTGGTATACAACAAAAGAGTTGAGGGCCTTCAGGTTTATGACCGGGTGAAACCCCTGATCTGGTTTTCGAACCAGGAAAATGGTACTCAGAAATTGAGAGGCCGTGTGTCATGAGTTGATTGTCGTGAAGGAATAAGAGACCTCCGTCCCAAAGTACCACACAGAAAGAAATAACATCACTCGCTGTGCAGTCCTTGAAGTCACAGATGGAAGGTCCGGAACCACGGAACACTGGGAACCCCGAAGCCGCTGCAAAGGAATCAGCTATAAGTAACAGGCAAAAAACAGTAACCAATAGTGTGTAGTGCGAGAAGGGAAGAGGCTTACCAAGTGATGATAGGAGGTTCGCTGCTACCCATGCGAGGCTGGGCAAAGGGTCTGTGGTAGGGCACGAGTGCAGTTACCTCAGATGAAGGTGGGGGTGATGCTGTGCCCAGTGTAGTGTTGGTTAACACTGAAGATCCACCTGTAACTTGAGCTGAAGAGCAATACAAAATGTCCGTAAAGAAGTCTAAGGGGTCACTTGACAGGTAGCGAAAGTCCAAATACCGAAACACCAGAACAAGAGAGGAAGATCCGATGGAGTCCACAAAAACAGTCTGGAGATCCATCAGCGATAGAGAGCAGTCTGAAGCAAGGTACCAGAAGCAAGAGGGTGATCCAAAAGAAGTTCTTGTAGCAATCCGAGGTCGTAGTTTTTCAAAGCAGACTAAGGTTACGTGGTGCCAAACAGAGATTTCAAAAGAACAGCTGTGAAGCGATAAGCATACAGCCAATCAATGCTTAAATTCCCATTACTTCCTCATCACGTGACGTGCAACAACCGCACGTGAATGGGGAGTCTAATCATGTGGACGAGAGGAGGCGGTCACGTGATGCAAGTGTTTGTCTGCGTTTGCTGGGTCCCAAGCGCCAGGCCAGTTGCCAATGGAAATGCGGGCGCCTTTGGAGGTATACAACATGCCGTGCCCGTCTCCGAGGGTTACCGCACTGCACACGACCCAGGTGAGAAAAATGTGTAGAAGCAGCGTGATGTGGGCGTGCTGTGGGAACCCAGGGGCGATGGCGGTATGTACGGAGCAAGAGTGGGAATTGTGACACCGTGTAGGAGGCCGGGACTACCGCTCCCTTGGAAATTAGGTCCTTGACCTCCGCATCTATCACAGACTGCTTGACCTCATCGAACACCAAGGGAAGGGGATAGGAGAATTGGCAAGGAGGGGAGTAAAACTCTATGTGATAACCCTGAACTGTCTGCAACACCCAAGGATCTGAGGTGAGGGTCTCCCACTGCGGGAGGAACCTGACCAGTCTGCCCCCTAGACCTCTGTGGAAAAAGACTTTTAACACATGAGAAAGTATCTGATGTTCCTCTTGACCTCCCGGCACCTCTGCCGCCACGTCCTCTCCAACCCGAGCAGAGGAGGAATTGTGCGCGCCTCTAGACGCGTACTGGCAGGGGCGGGAGGAGCCATGGGAAAAATGGCTGGAAGAGCGAGCTCTACCTCAGCCAGCCTTGGGGAAAACCTTAGGTGCAAACACTTTCTTAATGTTGGCTTGTGCCTTATCCAGAGCCATAAAGGTATGAACATATGCAGAGAGATCTTTCAAAAATCGATCTCCAAACAAATTGCCTTGGGCCGAAGGACCCCCTTCCCTCTCTGACATTTCCGCCAGCTTAGGATCCAACCTCATAAGTAAGGATTTACGCCTCTCCTTGGATATAGAGGCATTCGCATTGCCAAGCAGGCAAACCGTTCTTTGGATCCACCCCCTCAAGATGTGAACGTCAACTGGGGTATTAGAGGACGCTGCCTCTTCAGCTAGTTCAAAAATTTGCGTTACTGGACCCAAGACATCCAACAGCTTATCTTGGAAGCTACGCCAAGCTTTGTCCACCCCTTTTTTAGGGTGTTTCCCCTTTTGAGCGAGAAAAACAGCCATGGACTGATCGATCTCAGGTGTAAGAGCCACCTTGTCAGGAAGCACCGGCCTAGGGCATTCTGACCGTAATTTACTCCTGTCCCCCTTAGGCAGGGGATGCCTGACCCAAAACTCCAGAAACGAGGAATCGTCCTCTGAAGGATGCCACACGGCAGACCTAGGGTGTAGGATGAGGGCAGGATCAAAAAACGGTACCCCATTGACATCCAGGACCGGACCTTTTTGTGGAGGGACTGGGGCCACCTTCTTCTTGCGCCTTTTAGGAGGCAAATCTGAATCCTCTGAGCTATAGGAAGTGGAAATAGAAATGGGGGGTGCAGCAGCGGGAATCTGAGAGGGGGCTGGCCAAGGGGTCGAAGAGAGGGGCTGTTGGGACTCCTCCCACCTGCGTTTTTTACCTCTCCTAGAGGAAGAAACAGGTGACGGGACAGGGGAAGGACTGAGTTGTCCTTGAATGTGTTTAGTCTTACTCGTGCATTTTTTAGGGGACTGAGCTGTGACACAGGGCCCTGCTTCCTGGGAAGGATGAAAATCAGCAATGCGACTAATCAACCTGTCAAAAGCCAAACCAAGGGTGTTTATTGAGGCCAGACAAGGCAGTGTCCAATGATGACTGAGTTGCCTGTGCCACTGACGGCTGCGCATGAAGGGACTGGTCACCTACACCCTCCCCCAACCTATCACTTTTCTTGGAAGGGCGCACTTGAGTACTGGCATCTACAGAAGAGGGGACCATACTCTTATCCATGACAGCACTACCCACAAACATACATAAGTAAATATTAATAAAGCAGAAACAATAATCAAATGAACGTGTCAATGACAGAGCCTTCAGGTGACACTTAAAGAACAAAACCAGCTGTGCAGGCTCGCTTTAAAATGTACACCCTAGCAGGGTGACAACACTGGTAGCAACCTTGAGGTAGTAACAGGCTTAGCCTGTATCTTAGCTGGCAACTGTACGCGAGCAGCATACTAATAAGGTAAATGAAAAAATTAAATCAAGAGAAAAAGTGGCACGTGTCATAACAACAAAGGGTTATAATTACAAAGGCCCGGCGGCCCGAATGGGGTCGCGTGCCTCAGAACGCTGACAGGATTCCTGAGAGGGAAAACACTCCGGTACGCGCGTCACCGCCTAATATTATCTGAGGCAGGCGACGAGCGTGTCAGTAGCGGTACACTGAAGGGAGGGCGTTCACCCCCGTGAATACAAGGAGATTGGAAAACCAATACGTTCTAAACGTAATGTAATAACAAGGTTACAAGCTTTTAAAAAGGCATAACCATGTTTCAAATCGAACGCTGAGCAAAACGAACGCTGAGAAAAGCAAACATTGAGCAAGGCTAACACGTCACAATGATAGACAATGTAATTCCATACATATAGGCAACAAAGTAACATACTAAACCCAGTTAACAGTCTCTAAGGAAACAACTAGGAGTGATTTAGCTGTGGCGTCAGCAGCAAAGAAAGAGGAGTTGGTGATAGAGGAATGGACGTGTATGGGGTTGGCTCTAAGCCCATTGGTTGTCCCCCAGGGCATGACCTGCCCTCCATCTTGGATTGGGAAGTTTCCCATTACACTGTTGGAACTGTTAGGAGTTTATATTTCAACTTTTTTATTACAAAAGTTTTTTTCTCCTTTGCTGCTGTGGTTTCAGAGTAAAGATTGTAATGCTTAATAGGAGCCTCCTGTCTTGCCATAGAATATCAGGAATGCAGTCAATACCAGCAGTTGTTGACTACATTCTGCACGTGCTGGTTGGCAGGTCACCATTTTAATGTGCTAATAGTAATTATTAACCAACTTCATTATTCTCTGTTACTGAATCTCGTAAGTATGAAAGCCAGAGTTCCCTACGCAGTAAGGGTCTGATATAGAGAGCCTCATCCACTTGCCAGATTTCCCCTCCCTGGAAACATTGGTAAAAAAGGTAATTTGAGCCCAGGGCACTTGCAGTGCATGGTCCATTGGTGTTCCTGCATGATGACCAGCGTTGTCCACAAAACTGTCTAAAAAAAATAAATAAATAACAAAAGGCCCCCTCCTTGCCTCTCTCAGTGGCTGCATCCACTGCTTCACGGCCTGCCGTGAAGTGGATGGGTGGTTGTTTCGAGCTCTAGCATCAAGTGCTCTCTCTACTCGCACGGTGGATTACGGTACCAGGTCGAGTGCTCATCCCAGGACAGGTATGTTTTTGTCTGGTAGTTACAGTTTCAGTACATTTAAGTAAATTGTCATAATTTCCATGACTGGTGATTTGCAACTTACAAGTGATAATCCCTACAAGCTTCAGATTGATGTGCAGCAGCATCAGGAGTGACAGGGAGGATGAAGGGCCAAGCTCTTCCACTGTGTCCACATCAAATACATGTCTTCCCAATGTGGAAATCAGCCGTCAAGACCCTTCTGGGCTCTCTGGGAGGAGCACCTTGATATGCACTTTGTTGCAGCTCATGAGGACAATTGCGCTGCCCAGAGATTCAACACTCTCCCATACAAGGCAGGTAGGACAGTGCAGGCAAATTCCAGCTCTTACACCCCACCAGTGTATCCCATCCAGCAACCAAAGAAGCAATTGCAGCAGATTTCAATACACTGATATACGCAAATTATTAAAATTGTAATTGTGAAACATGCGCAAGAAGCAAGATGAATCCTTAGACGCGTTCCATGCACTCTTACGGCAACTGGTGTTTATATGTACGCCCAGTGATGAAGAAGATGCCAATGTTACACAGTTGGTGTTTGGGCTGGACTTCTCTCAAGCAAGAAATTGCAGGACTGCCTGGAGAAAGTAGGCAGCTGGATGTCGGCAAACTGGTTGAAGATGAATGGAAGAAAAACTGAAGTCCTGGTGGTCGGGTCCTCATGGGATGGATCACCTCTGGAACTCACAGTACTGGCCTGAGTCAATTGGCCCTGTCCGGTTCCCTCCACCTCAGTAATAAGCCAGGGAGTGAAACTTTTACCAAATAGCTTGCGCCAGGCCCATATTTCTGCTATTTGTAATGCTGGGTTTGGGAGACTGAAGGCTCTGGGGAAGATTCTCCCTTTGCATCCCCCAGCAAACCGTAAAACATTGGTGACGTCCACTATAATGGGCTCACTGGACTATTGCAATGGCATCTACCTGGCATAACCCAAGTACCAGATCCAGTGATATGATATGATAGGTTATTTATAACGCGCTTAATACCCAGAGGTTTCTGAGCGTGGACCCGGGAATTGAACCTGTGTTGCTCCGTGTTGTCTTGCTTCCAAGGCAAGCATGTTGCCGTTGAGCTACCCTCCCGAGACAAGTGGATGCAGGTTCTCCAAAATTCAGCAGCGCGCCTGCCATTTACGGCGCAGCACCTGACCCCTTCATTGGTGCTTTTGCACTGTCTGCCGGTGACCGCCCAAATCGAATTTAAGATTCTTTGTGTCGTCCATCGGGCTGTGTACAATATTGGTCCCCAATATTTAAAAGCAAATCTAGAGCGGTATTGCCTAGTGAAAACTTTGCACTCAGCATCCCATCTGCTTTTTAAGATCCCAAACTATCAGCGAAAGCGATTGGGTGGTCGCTCCTTTTCAGTTCTGGCTCCCAGTTTGTGCAATGCCCTCCCGCTATCTCTGAGAACACTGGCTGAATATCTCACTCTATCAAGAGTGCTGAAAACCCATTTGTTTTATTCCTGGTTTTCTTCCTCCTTAAGTTGAGTATGAAGTATTGGTTGTTCTGTGTCTGCTGCCCTTCCTAGCGCCTAGACGCCTTATGGCTGTAGTCCGCGCTACATACATTTAAAACAAATAAGATGAGTTCTGTGTGCAGTTGATAAAAGGAGTCTTCTTGGTCAAACTTGCGATGGCAAATACTGAGGGATCCAACATCGCTCCCCAAAATACTTAGGAACTTGGCAGGTTCTACAAGCAGGCCAGCTTGAGAGCCTGCCACATGGACAAGGTGGTCAAGCATCTCTATGTTGAAGAGGTGATGGGTAGTGAGAACATCTCCATAAAATAGTGCCGCCACCGCCCCAATAACAATCACTACGAACACACCTTGGCAATCAACCTACAATTGCCTGTCCAATCATCCTAGTTGACTCCTTGCAGGCAACCATCCTACCTCACTCTCCTCCAGCATTGTGCGATCCTGCGCCAATATTACCACTGGAACATACACAGCCTTTGAACATCCACCACTTTGAGACTTTGCACTTACCACGTTGTGCAATGACGGCTCCCCCTAAATGGCACCTCCACGATACCTGCAAAATAATCAAGCAGCCCTCTGAGACAGCGATCCTCCTAGGCACTCCCCAGCAACACACTGCTAGACAAATCTTATCCATGCTCTATCAGTACACCCATTGCTTACTACAACCCCTCTAATGAAATGACAACACTACAGAGAATAGTTATACTATTCTCCCTAATCCCCACACAAAGGTTAAATCTGATAAACCTATTGCTAAACCTTTGCCACCTCCACTTAAAGTGGCCATTGTGAATTCTAGGTCTATCCCAGCGAACGCTCTCGACATCTCTGATCTCATCACAAACAACAGCCTTGATATCTTAACTATATCAGAAACAGAAACTTGGTTCCACGCCACCTCCGGTCCTTCATTGTCCCTCGCCATTCCACCCAAATAGGCCATATTTCGTGAAGACAGACTGGATTCCAGGGGTGGCAGGGTTGCTATCATAGCTAGAGACTCATTAACCATCGGAAAAATACGTACCACTCCTTTCTCTACTGGTGAACTCCTGACAACCAAACTGAGCCTCTCACACATCTCCACAATAACCATGCATATTGTCTATCGTGCTCCTGGTCCTCTCCTCTCTTTCGCAGAGTATATCCTGCACCCCATCAAAGCCAAACCATCTTCCAAATCAATACTCCTAGGCGACTTCAACCTGGGCCTCAATGATGATTCAGATCTTATCACCTTAACCCTAACTAACTCCCTCAATGCTGTAGGCTTCACTCACTACAAAAACGGAATCTTTGATTGGCTGGCTGACCTTAAGTGGAACATTGCCATCACATCTAATCAGCGATGTCCCTGGACGGACCATAATGTCCTCTTATTCGCTATTCCAGTGTCCAATTCTCAACCCTCAGTGGCCCTACCTCTCCCCCTGCCTGTGCCACTCGGAGCAACAGAAATATCATCAAAGCCCACATCTTGCCACTACTGGACGCATTGGTCTACCCGCAGGCTCAACTCAACAACCCTGCCACACTTGTAGACCTGTCCAATCTATCGCTAACTCAGGCCATCAACTCTGTTGCTCCCCCTCACACTACAAAAAGCCAAAACAGTCGCACACTGCAACAATTGGTTTTCCCCAGAACTCAAAGCCCTCCGTCTACTGAAACACTGTGGAATAAAAACCCCACCAGGCACCGTAAAGACTGTTTCATTCTAGCAGCTAAAGAATATTAAAAAAGCTATCACCTTAGAAAAGAGTTCTACCTTTAATAACCGATTTGCCCATTCAAACTCCAGCGCCAGAGAGCTCTTCACTATATTGCGTGAGCTTAAAGCTCCTGCGCCCACCTTAACTAATTGTATTCCGAAAAGAACCTGGTGCGTCAACATACAAGATGCTCTACCGCATAAAATTAACTCACTCCAGAAAAAGATCATTTCTAAAAGATACACTATGGCCTGCACCTCTCCTACTATACCTAGCGCTGTGTCCCTACCAAACTTAGCACCCTTTGACTTCAAACCAGTCACCAAACTCAAGGTCACGCATCTCATCCAAGGGCTTAAACCCTCGCGCTGCCAAGGAGACATTTGCCCCGCGACTGTCATCAAGGACTGTGGCAAATCTGTCGTCCCATTCTTGACTACCCTTATCAACGCCTCCTTCGCCTCTTGCTCCATGCCTAGGAGTCTCAAGAGCGCTTGGACCCTTCCACTTCTAAAAAAAAAATGTGTCCCTGACATCCCCACAGATTATCGTTCCATCACCACTGTCCCCTTCTTAGAATTCTGGATCGCGCAGCTTACCTTCAGTTCCAGACCTACTTGGAATCCAACAACCTCCTGATTTCGGCACAGAATCTGCTTTGCTGGATTTAAAGAATCAATTGGACGATATCAAAGACACCGGCGAAACCGCCCTACTTCGGCAACTCGATCTGTCGGCCGCCTTTGACTTGGTAGACCACCAAATCTTGTTTAGCCACTTGACGATAACCGCACACTTCTCACCTGGACCCATCTCTTGGATCACCTCCTTCCTATCTGATAGATCCATGAGAGTGTTTTCAGCTAACACGGCAGCCCCGCCAGCCCTGGTCATGTGCGGTGTCTTGCAAGATTCTTGTGTCCCCCCGACCTTATACAACATATTCACCAAACCATTATTTGACCTTCTTGATGATAAAGGAGTCTCCTACACTAACTATGCGGACGACATACACATCCTTCTCCCCCTCTCTGGTGGCTACACCACCAATAATAACAATCCACTGTCAATCTACCACACCATTCAGGCATGGATGGCTTCCCACCTTCTGTGCCTCAACGACGACAAGACGGAACTGCTCCTGGTGGGTTCCCAAACATCACTCAACAAACTTGACCCATCTTATAAATCATTTACTATAGAGGGCAACACCATCCAAGTGTCCACCAATTTCAAGACTCTGGGTGTATACCTTGAGGCCACCTTGTCCTTTTCCAGGCAGGTCAATGCGATCACCTCCTCTGCGGTGCACACCTCTAAACCTATAAATTCTTGCAGACCTTTTCTGACCCCCGACAACTGCATCGCCATTGCGAGAACACTGCTTGGCTCCAAACTGGATTATTGCAATGTCCTATTTGCAGGTACTTCGTCCCACATTAACAAACTGCAAATAATTCCGAACAATGCCCTCAGAGCTGCTCTCAACATCCCTAAGCGTGAACACATTTCCGCAGCAGGAAAAAAGCACACTGGGTTCCAATCCGTGAGCCCATCGCTTTTAAAACCTTAGCAATCATGCATAGAGGCCACTCGAACTCAATGCCAAAATACCTCTCACAAAAACTCTCCAAAGCCCAATCTTCCAGACCTACATGCTCCTCGTATTCGCATCAACTTACTATTCCTCGCTTCAGATGCAAGAAAGCAGGGGTGGTCCAGCTTCCTGGTTATAGCCTCTAAGGCCTGGAATCATTACCTTTGACAATGAGACAGGAACAATCATACTGTGTGTTCCGGAAACACCTTAAAACTCTACTCTTCTCGCTGAATACACTTGTATGACCTTGCTGACTCTATCCTACTCCATTTGCACTTGTTCCTTTATTTGACTTTCTCTGCTTGCTCCTTGTCATATGCATCTAATGTGATGTAACCAGTGCTGTGATGCCTCCAGGCTTAGTGCACTTAACAAATACAAAAATAAATAAAGGCACTTCCACATCCACATTGCTCCACCTACTTACAAAAACATCTGGGTGACTGTGAACTCTTTTAGGGGCACATAGACCTAGGCCTCGCCAAAGGACAGACGTGGGAGCCACAGCAAACCCGAACATTTCGCCAGGGTCTGCAGTTTCCAAACTGTAGACCCATAGTCGCGTAACTGTGCAGGCCACCCAGACCTAAATTGACGATTTAGTCCAAATGGTGGAAAGAGGTACATCACAAAACGGGATACCATCAGTTTCCCCTGCACCAAGATTCTGACTACATAATGACACTCCACGAACAAAAGCCTCCATCATTACATGTGGCTGTGTTTTGCGATGTCATCTGCCGTAGAGGTGTTTCAAATTACTATCCGCAGTATCTTGGCTGGCCTCCCTGGTGTATTGAATGTTTGTGATGACATCCACATTCTTGTGACGACAGATGCAGAATACATAGAGAGCCTATGAAGCAGGCTGGCCAGACTCCATTCACAAGGTTTAACCCACAACCGAGCCAAATGTAAGTTCCCAAAAGCTAAACTGGACTTGTTTGGATATGTTTTTCAATATTCAGGCCTATCAGCAGACCCCAAGAAAGTGTCAATGTTCTGCTGGCACCAGCACTGACCAATCTACAGAGGTTCACAGCTTGTTAGGTATGGCGACGCACTGTGGCCAGTCATCCACAATATTGCTATGATCTCGGAATAGCTTAATAACCGTACCAAGAATGAAGGACTCTGAAGGACATGGAAGGTACTGGAGAAGCAGGCATTCCAGACGACCAATAAGGTGTTGAGGGCAGACACCACCTTAGCATTTTTCAACCTGCAGTAGCACACAAATAGTGGCTGGCACAAGCCCTTTTGGTTTCGGTCTGGCTTTGATCGAAAAGGATACGCTTGGAGTGAATCCTCCTATAGCATATGCAAGTAGAGTGCCAACAGCTATGGAGCAGATGTACTACCAAATAAAGCAGTAAGCTCTGGCAGTTTTGTGGGGCAGCTGACATTATCATGTTTATGTGAAAGTGCAACCTCTCATTCTAGTAAGAGATCACATACCGTTCAACCTCATCATCTCTGGTTCTGCCCTTCGCCTGCTTGTAAAAATGTAGCCGTGGCTGTTACAGCTATATGAATACAACGCCACACTGTTTTATTATCCTGTTGCAGACAATCCAGCTATCAGTCATGCCACCCAGGACCAATGCTTATGATGAAAATGGTGGAGGAATCCATGGCCGAAGAACATGTTCAGTTGGTCTACAAATCAGCACTACCAGCATTCATGACACTCACAGAAATGTTGAATGAGAACGGTAGAAATGAGTGCTTCCAGATAGTGGCAGTGGTTGTCAGGTCAGTGGAAGAAACTACTGAGCTAATAGCTCCATGGCTGCCTCCAAAACCCTTCCGACTACGCCCTGGTGAATGGAGCAATTACCGGCCCATTCCAAGGTCGGAGGGACTGGTGATTCCCCATTCACCAGGGCCATTCCCCATTCCCATTTGAGCCCTCATAGGGCTCAATGGGAATGGGGAAGGCGCTAATATGCGGTACCATTATTAGCTCTAGAGTCCCTTTGCGGGTCCCGTCCTTAACTCCTGCAAAAACCAGGCGTTAAGGAAGGACCCGCAAAGGGAACTCGTAGTAGGGAGGTAAAGAATAACCGGCACCAGTGCCCTTACCGGTGCCGGTAATCCCTTACCTCCCACCTTGTAATGAGGCCCAATGACTGTGTGTAAAGACTGGAGGGAGTATCTGTACTTCTGCCCTATATATGGCAGAGCAGAGGCACAGAGCACCCCAGCCAAGGTTCTCCATATGGTAGCGTATGGACTAGCAACCAAGGCTTAAGCTCTCAGAAGGTGATGCAGGCTGGTTCTTAAGTACAGTGAGTCCCCAAGCCCCAACAAAGGAATGTCCACACACTATGTTATGTGCTAACACAGTTCTTTATATAAAAATAAGGTTCTGAATAACATATTTTGTACTCTGGTAATATTAACATGGCAAATATATACATGTCTATGTGGTACCACACTTAGCTTTAGATTCCTTTAAAATGCATCAACAGCTGACAGTTATAGGATAGCATATAAATCATGCATTAAGTTTTATCAACATAGATCATAGGAAAGAAAGCAAGTTAGGTTAAATAATGGCAGAATGCCTTTTCCCCAGCTACCAAGACACAATTCTGAGTGAGGATCCACCCACCTGGGCAACCAATAATAAAAGTATTAAACAACCCCAGTCCATAAATGTTCAATAAGTCTTGCTACCTGGTCAAAAAGTTCAACCACCCCAATATACATAAAATAGAAGAGTTTATTCGACGGTTCCTCGATGGATCCCTCGAAAGTGGACTCCCTTTAAAGCAGGAGCCACAGGCGGTCGAGATTCCTCGAAGAAATGTGGAACACTAGTGTTGAGACAGCAGCTTCAATTTTCACGGTGCTCTTCGACGATCATTCGAGAAAGTCCTGGGAAGCTGAGGCGTGCGCGGCACCTCGATGCAAAGTATTTGGTGCCGCAAAGATGACACAGCGATGGATTTGGGCCCGGCAGCGGGTGGCGAGTGTCGGGAGTTGCTTTGGCGGTCCTCTGGCGTGTCGGTGCTGCAGCCGCAGCATGTACCTCAGGATAGCTTCAGCAATCGGGACTCGACCCTGGGTTGAACCTCGGTTCTTCACTCTGTCAGTGTCCTCGGGAAGTCTTTGTCGGCTTCTGGTGGCGGTAAACCCACCGGCAGACTTCTCAGTAGCCAACGTCCTCGACTTTCTCCAGCGGGACAAAGTGGACAACGGTGATGGCAATGAAGCTCTCATTCAAATGTTCTTAGGCTAGATGGAACTTTGCGGCTCTGGTCGGCGAGCAGCACAGCGTCAAGCTGTCCCCGCTTCTGGGCGACATGACTCGACTGGCTTCTAGCAGTCACGGAAATCTTCCAAACACTGGTCGACAACAATGGACATCGATGGCCTTGATGTCCCGGCGCTTCTCTTCAGGATTCAGGGCGGACTCCCCCTCACCGGTCGACAGCCTGTCGGGAATGGCTTCCAGGGTGCCCCGATGAAGAGCAGCATGTTTTGCACAGTGGTCCCTCGTAGCTCGGGGGGAGGTCTCCTAGTCAGATCCTCTCTCAGATCATTCCTCAACAGACTCAACAGCTTTTAGATTTAGCCAAAGGAAATGCTGCAGCAATTCTTCTTCCAGCTAGGCTTCAAGGATCGGCTTCAAGTTCAACTTCAGCTTCTAAACAAATTGGTAAGTGAGAGGTCCCCAGATATACACATCTGTCCCTCAGTCTCTCTGGCTGAGCCAGGTCAGTCAGCCAATCACACAGGAGGGCATTCATGCAGGCAGGCAGCCAATCAGGCTCACATGCATTCAGGCTATTCACTTCCACCCAGACCCCCATAACAAGGAATGTGAATTGGGGCAAGCACCCTGTCTTTCAGCCAGCACACCACACTGCATCCATGTCAGTTTCAGGCAGGGCTCTCTCATTCATTGTGTCATACACACATAAACCAGACACCCATAACATAGAATGCATGTTGGTCTCAAACTCTGTTCACACAGGTCCCACTCAAAGGGTGTACCCACAACATACACTCACTGGGAAGGCTCGAGCCAGTCTGGCCTGGACTACCCCACAATATATATATGGTTCTTCCACCCAACAGCCAGTAAGGGAAGGGGCAGAGTCATGTCTTCCCAGGACTTTGGGAAAACAAGGTAACAGGCAATAGAAACCAAGAGGCCCCAGGGGCCATCTTGCCTGCTATAAGGAATCCACGGAGTCCTATGTCAGGGCCTGTGCATCCCAACATGGAGGATACCCATAGCTCCCATCATAACAGCACAAAGCTGCCATCCGCCCATACCATGCTCTGTGGGCAACACACAGGTGCCCAAAAACATACACTAGGGGTACAGGGTTGTAAACCACCCATGGGTGCCATAAGGGTATACCAAGGGTCTCTGTTCACCAAAACCAAAAAGAGGAAGAGCTGCACTACCAGGGGTCCAACACACATGATAAGGGAGTACAGGACAAGGATATGGAGGCCTTGTCCCTTCAATGCATTTCCAGCATCACACTGTGGAAGGTCAACCAGGAGCTCAAATGCTCTCGTGAAGGGCTCCTGCTTAGGGATTCAAGAATTGTAATACCATCCAAGCTGCTGGACAGGGTCATACAGCTTGTACACACCAAGTAAGGATTAAGGACAAAATATGGCTCCCTAAAATGTCAGACAAGGTTGCATCATTGAAAGCTGTATATGGTGTCAGACTGCAGCCTTTTAGAACCTACCACCACCAATGGAAGCACATCTGAGGAGCTCTACACCATGGACACTTGCCAGTATGAGTTTTGAAATTATCCAAACGGACCAACAATTCTTGGTGGTGCTAGATAAATGGTCCAGATACTTAAAAGTGTAATTCCTCCCTGTCAGTGGCGGCTGGAGCAGTGATCCCACCCCTAAAGGGGATGTTTGTCATTTATGCTCTTCCGGAGACTGTACATACAGACAATGGCCCGCTGTTCTAGTGACAAGAATTTCATGACTTTATGACCCAGCTGTGCATCAAACACAGATAAGGACTACCAGTGTGGAAGATAAAGAGGTTTATGCACCCCTGAATAATACTTTCTTCATCCCACTGGGACAAGGCAAGAACATGGAAAGGACACTGTACCAGTTCTTCAAAGAATATTGCACCACGCGTTATTTCTTAACTGGTGTGGCACTCACTTAAGGTCTGTTGGGGCAGCTGATTAGAGGATAATTTTCTAATTACCCATCAAGGACTGTCCCTAAAGTAGAAAATGATCATTTGAGTGACAAGCAGGGGTGTACCAATGCCAGTCAGAACCAACATCAGCAAACTTAAACTTTCAAGTAAGCAATACAGTTTAGTCCTTAGTCCTGCTTAGATCTGTAATGTGGCCCATAAGTAACATCTTCCACTCAAACCCAGGCCGTGGACAAAGCAAAACATGGTAGGCACACCTCTACAAGGAATAGCAATTTCATCAAGAACATGACCATGTTAAAACAACCTATGAAGACTGCTGTCGCATGGTCGACGTTAGAACATCGGGACAGTGATGATCACACACTGTCATGATTTATTCCAGATGGAGGTGGCTGCCGCGGTTGTGACGAGGCCGCCATTGCTCACTCCATCACGTTCGACGACATCCGCTTGCAGCGGTCTAGTTTTTTTTCCCTCAGACCGCTACGCCCGACCGCTGGGAGTATTTACTTCCCGTCTCCCTAGCGGCCGGCGCGTTGCAACCGTTCTGCTAGCCGTTCGTGCTTTTTGGTGAGACGCTAGTTTTCTTGCTTTCGCTTCGTACCGAAGCTTTCTCTTGCCTTTCCTCTTTGCTCTGGCTTTCTCCCGCTCTGTCTCCCTCAGCCTCCTCTCCTCCCTTCTTCCGATTCTCCCTTTCCCCTGCTTCTCGCCATTATTTACTTACCTGGAATTGTCCTCGAATCATCCGTTTGCCTCTCTTACTTCTCCTGGGCTTTCGTACCACTCTGGCTTTTTCTCCTGCATCCCTGCTGAATATTACAGCCTTGCCTTCTTCTCAACTTTTGGGGCTGCAGCTCACTCCTGGATTTTCCACATCAGTCCATGTTTACATCCAGAGCCCCGTCCTACGGCCAGCACAGCTAGAACATCCAGGAGGTTTTTTCTGCCTACGGGCTTTTTCCTCCTACACTGTCTGTGCCCAGGGCTGGGGCCGTGGTGTGGTCCTTAAGTGGCACATCACGGTTTCTACCCGTGTCAGGTCGCAGACTGCAAAAAAGGGGAATGATTATCTGGCCCATCACCACGGCATCGAAGTAACGGACTCTGATTCTGCAGGTGAGGAGAGTGGTGCATTGAGTGGGGAGGTTCAAACTTTTTGTCGGAGTGTGCCTAGAGACCAACGAGGGGAATTAGGACAGATTACAACGCCAACTATTAATATGACCACACCGGAGCAACTTCAGGAGCAAGTCCAAGAACTTTGGAAGGCTGTGCAAGGCCTTTCTCAAGAATTGCAAACTGTCAAGGCTGAAAATGTTGTTCTCAAGCAATTGATATCCAACAGAGAACAACCTACTCCTGAACTCCCGCCCATGCCATTATCTTCAAGTAAATTCGACGGCTCACCAAAGAAGGTGAAGGAGTTTCTAGAGGCTGCCACAGTATACTTTACTTTCCGACCTCAAATGTTTTCCACTGACCAATCCAAGGTCGGATTTTTGATCTCCAATATGACCGGCAATGCATTAGCTTTGGCCACTCCCCTAGTCACGGGAGAAGATCCCATATTACAGGATTATGGGGGTTTCCGGACCCTACTTAAGCAGACCTTTGAGAGACCAGAACTGACTTACACAGCTTGTGAAAATCTCTTAGACGTTCGTGAAGGTTCCTCGGACCTCCTTTCCTATATTACCACCTTCAAGACTTTGGCTGCGGGAGCTGGTTGGCCTGAGCCAGCTCAATAAACCATCTTCCGAAGGAGGCTCAAGGAGGACATTAAAGACGAACTAGCTAGATCTCCCAGGCCTACGTCTTTTTCCGATCTTTTGTCAGCTGTATTACAGATTGAATACCGTCTTCAGGAGAGACGAAACGAGAGGCGTCGCTACAGAGGCAGTTCTTCATATACCGAACCAACTTCTGCCTTGACTCCTTTGCCGCCTCCTTCCCGAGAGGAACCCATGCAGATCGGAACAACTTGTGCACCACTCTCCTCAGAAGAAAGAAGGCGTCGAAGAGAGAGAGGTCTATGTGCCTATTGTGGCTCCGATCAGCACCAACTGAAAGATTGCACAGAATTGCCTAAACGCCGTTTGGGAAATTAACCACCCCGGTTCTAAAGGGGATGAGAGTCCGGGGTTTATCCAATTCCTCCAGTCCCTATGTTTCCTTAGCTGTTTCCACCAGCACTACACAGGAAGATTCCAGGCTCATGGTACTGAACATCAGTATAGAAATTGGAGACCAACAGGTGGAGACCCTAGCTCTGCTTGACTGCGGTGCCGCAGAGATTTTCGTGGACACTCTGTGGGCTGACAAGGTCTGCCTAAGGAGACCAGCACGCAAAGAAGGGCAGACTGTGGAAGGCGTCAACGGTACCCCACTATCGTCAGGACCCATCACCCAGACCACAGAGGATCTCAAGGTCA
The DNA here is from genome assembly GCF_040938575.1 of Ambystoma mexicanum. Taxonomy (NCBI): domain Eukaryota; kingdom Metazoa; phylum Chordata; class Amphibia; order Caudata; family Ambystomatidae; genus Ambystoma; species Ambystoma mexicanum. Next base: position 392,446,514 of record NC_090938.1, read on the forward strand.
AGATCTTTCAACACATAGAAACCCTGAGGTTTGACATCATAAGGGCAGCTCATTTCCCGGTAATATTGGGGATTACTTGGCTCAGAAAACATAACCCCCATATTAGTTGGGTTACAAATCAGCTGAGCTTTGAGTCAGAATACTGCAAACAACAATGCCTCCCACTGCCGTCTTACTCAAGAGTTGTACCCACTTCTTCTATCATCTCAGATTCCTTAAGTGTGCATGCCTTACCGCCGCTTTGCGCCCAATTCCAGGAAGTTTTCACAGAGATTAAACCTGCTGCCTTGCCACCACATCGACCTTAGAACTGTTCAATTGACCTGATACCTAATGCTTTGGTTCCATTTGGCCGCATGTATCCCTTGTCTCAAATCGAGAAAACCACCCTCCGTACCTATCTCGACACTAATCTGCATAACGGTCTTATTCAACCCTCTAAATCTCCTGCCGGAGCCCCTCTATTTTTCATCGCTAAGAGGGATTCCAAAGACCTCAGACCTTGCATAGACTATCGGGGATTGAACAAGGTTACCATTCGAGATCGATACCCCATGCCTCTGATCACGAACAACATAGAGGCCGTGCAAGGAGCTAAGGTACTTACCAAGGTAGACCTTCGTAATGCTTATCATTTGCTGCGCATTGCCAAAGGGGATGAAAGGAAGACCGCATTTCGCACACCTTATGGTCTATATGACAATCGGGTGATGCCTTTCGGTCAGGTCAATGCCCCGGCAGTATTCCGGTGCTTTATGGACCGCATGTTCTCTGACCTTCTGTTTTTGTCTGTCATCGTCTATTTAGACGATATTTTGGTGTTTTCAGCCAACAAGGAAGAACATGAACAACACGTTCTTACCGTATTAGACTGCCTAAAGAGGAACAGATTGTCAGCCAAACCCGAGAAATGCCAATTTGGTTTGGCATCTATCCACTATTTGGGGTTTATTCTTTCTGAACAGGGTATTTCTATGGACCCAAGCAAGATTTCCGCGGTTCTGGATTGGCCTTCTCCATCGTCCATCAAGAGATCCAATGATTCTTGGGCTTGGCCAACTTCTACAGAAGATTTATCCCAAGGTTCTCAGATACTGTGCTACCCATAACTTCTTTACTTAAGAGAAGTGCTGGAACCTTCAAATGGTCAGACGCTGCTGAAGAAAGCTTTCAACGGCTGAAATTCCAGTTTTGCTCGGCTCCTATATTACAACAGCCGGACCAGTCTAAGCAATTCATAGTTCAGACTGATACCTCTTCGGCAGCCATTGGAGCTGCTCTCCTTCAGGTTAAGGATGGTGTGGAACATCCCGTGGCGTACCTTTCTCGAACCCTTACCACCAGTCAAATGAATTATTCAGTTCTTGAAAAATAATTGTTGGCTATGAAGCAGGCATGCAAGGAATGGCGTCATCTCCTTTTAGGAGCTACACATCCTTTTGTTATCTGCACGGATCACAAGAATCTCAAGGCCCTTCAATACATGGAATGCTCCAACTCTCGTCAAGCTCGATGGGCCCATTTCTTTGCCCAATATAATTTCTCGATAACCTATCTCCCAGGTTCGAACAACATTCTAGCGGATGCCCTTTCACGCAAGGAAGCTGGGTTCGTGGAAGTTGAATTCCCTCAACTAATGTTTCCCCGGAACCTCATAGTGGCTCAAATCAATACCTTTCTTCAAGAAGTAAAGGAACCCCTTAATTCCGAACCTCAGGATACAAGACTTGCTTCCTTCCATCCTTACCAAACCAAGGAGGGGTTGAGGTTCTACCAGAACAGATTGTATATACCTCTGGGTGACCTTCGCAAAAGAATCATAAGCTGGTGTCATGACAGCAAGTCGGCTGGTCACAGAGGACAATCAAACACAATCGAGCTCATCGGAAGAACCTTCTTTTGGCCTAATCTTAAAAGAGACGTGCAGGCGTATGTTAATCTTGCCCAGTATGTGCCATGTCCAAAAACCCTACAGGCAAACCTTTTGGGCTCCTCACTCAGCAGGAAATCCCTTCGCGTCATTGGGGTCAAATATCTACTGACTTCATTGTTGAACTTCCCATGTAGGATTCTTGCACTTGCATAATGGTGACGGTTGACTCCCTATCTAAGATGGCTAATTTCTCCCTCCTTTCTGGTCTACCTACAGCGGCTGTGATGGCTGAAGTTTTCATCAGAGACATCTTTCGCTTACATGGCCTTCCTGATAAAATCACTTCAGATAGAGGCAGCCAATACATCTCTAAGTTTTGGAGGGCTCTCTGCCATCGTCTGGGCATTGAACATGCCCTTTCTTCGGGCTACCATCCCCAGACAAATGGCCAAACAGAGAGACCCAACGCAACTCTGGAGCAGTACCTTAGGTGCTACAGTAACCAAATGCAAGATAATTGGGTTGCTACCCACGGCTGAGTTCGCCTATAACAACACCAGACATTCTGCTACAGGGCTCACACCCTTCTACTGCACCTATGGGGTTCATCCTCGGTCTTTTCTACCAACCCTCCCCTGCTGTGGAATCCGCCTTGGGTGATATTGCAGAGGTGCACAGGACAGCTAAACTTAGCCTAGAGAAAAGTCTCCGTACATACAAGCTACAGGCTGACCGTCATCGGCTTAAGGCTCCAGAATGGGGAAAGGGGACTAAGGTATGGCTTTCCACGAAATTTCTACCGAGGTGGGTCCGTCCTACAAAATTATTTATTTATTTATTTTTATTTTTTATTTTAATATTTATATTGCGCCGGTAGCTCGCGACCATTGGGCGCAGAAACAAGGACACGAGAACGGACGGACAGATAGTGATTAGACAGAGCGGACGGGACAGTCACATAGAATTAAGCTAACTGAGGTATAGGCAGTGATGACCGTTTATTTGAAGATGTGGGTTTTTACCTGTTTGCGAAAACGCGAGTAGTTGTTTTCCAGTCTAAGGTGGTCTGGTAGGTTGTTCCAAAGGTTGGCTGCAAGGGTTGGAAAGGCTCTACCTAAGCCACTTTTGAGTTTGTGTGGTGCTGTAGCATTTTTACCAAGTTGGGATGATCTCAGTGTTCTATTAGGAACGTATGGTTTGATCCTAGTTTTTAAGTAGTTTGGAGCCTTTCCGTAGATGCATCTGTGAACGATGGTTAAGGTTTTGAAATGCACCCTATCTTCGATTTTCAGCCAATGAAGCTCCCTTCTGGAGTTGCAGATATGCTCCGTTTTAGTTTTGAGCTTGACAATTCTTACCGCGTTGTTCTGTACAATTTGGTAGCTTTGTAGGCATTGCTTGGAGGCACCCAGGACTAAAGCGTTGCCATAGTCAAGGCGCGACAAGATGGTGGCTCTTGCTATGGTCGCGCAATTTTCCTCAGATATGAATGGTCTTATGGCTTTTATTAGGCGGAGGTGGTAAGCACAGTTTTTTTTTGATGAACTGTACTTGGGCGTCCGCACCCAACGATGCTTCTAGCAGCATACCTAGGGTTTTAACCTTGCTTAGGACCGGAATGGGGGTATCTTTAATGTGGAAGGATGTGTAGGATGAGGGTAGCTTAGCACGAGCAGAGGATGAGCCGAAAATCACAAGTTCCGTTTTTTTTCCGTTTAGGCACATCCAATTGGAGTCCATCCATTGCTCCACGTGGTTGTATATCGTGGTAAGTTGCTCGCTATCTTTCTGATAATTGCCACTTAGTTTGAATACAAGCTGCGTGTCGTCAGCATAGTTAGTGAAATAGGTGTTTATGTGGTCGAGAACAAGGCATAGGTACTTTAAGTAAAGATTAAACAGTAGGGGTGACATACTGGCCCCTTGGGGAACTCCACAGAGGATTTCTTTTTCGAGGGAGAACTTATTATCCCCTCGGTATTTGGGTCCTTTTCCCATAATAGAAAGAATTAATCCAGTAGCCTTCAAGATCAAATTGCCACCTGGCCTTAGCCGTATTCATCCGGTGTTTCACTCTTCCTACTCAAGGAATACCGACCTGACGCTGATCACAGGCGAGTATCCCGCCAGAAGTTACAGCTGGTTCCATCCGAGGAAGAATATGAGGTCTCAAGAATTCGAGACTTCAGATACTATAGAGGTCGTCTCCAGTACCTTATTTCCTGGAAGGGATACCCTAGCTCCGAGGATTCCTGGGAACCTGCACATCACGTTACGGCCCCTAGGCTTGTGGCCCGTTTCCACCGGAGCCATCCCGGGAAGCCCGGTGGTGTGGGTAGTAAGAGGGGGCATACTGTCATGATTTATTCCAGATGTAGGTGGCTGCCGCGGTTGCGACGAGGCCACCATTGCTCACTCCATCACGTTCGGTGACGTCCACTTGCAGCGGTCAAGTTTTTTTTTCTCAGGCCGCTACGCGCGACCGCTGGGAGTATTTACTTCCTGTCTCCCTAGCGGCTGGCGCGTTGCAACCGTTCTGCTAGCCGTTCGTGCTTTTCGTGAGACGCTCGTTTTCTTGCTTTTGCTTCATACCAAAGCTTTCTCTTGCCTTTCCTCTTTGCTCTGGCTTTCTCCCGCTCTGTCTCCCTCAGCCTCCTCTCCTCCCTTCTTCCGGTTGTCCCTTTCCCCTGCTTCTCGCCATTATTTACTTACCTGGAATTGTCTTCGAATCATCAGTTTGCCTCTCTCTTACTTCTCCTGGGCTTTCGTACAACTCCAGCTTTTTCTCCTGCATACCTGCCGTATATTACAGCCTAGCCTTCTTCTCAACTTTTGGGGCTGCAGCTCACTCCTGGAATTTCCACATCAGTCCATGTTTACATCCAGCGCCCCGTCCTACGGCCAGCACCGCTAGAACATCCAGGAGATTTTTTCTGCCTACGGGCTTTTTCCTCCTACACTGCCTGTGCCCAGGGCTGGGGCCGTGGTGTGGTCCTTAAGTGGCATATCACAGCTTCTACCCGTGTCAGGTCGCAGACTGCAAAAAGGGGAAAGATTATCTGGCCCATCGCCACGGCATCGAAGTAACGGACCCTGATTCTGCAGGTGAGGAGAGTGGTGCATTGAGTGGGGAGGTTCAAACTCTTTGTCAGAGTGTGCCTAGAGACCAACGAGTGGAATTAGGACACACACTCCCCAACAACCACCCAAGCTCCTCAGGAAGAACATTTGGAGGAGAGAGGTTCATTGCAGGACCGAACCTCAGAGCATAACAACAGGGTTTCTTAATCATAACCATCAGTCGTTCCGAGGCATTGGCAGAAGTATCCAGATATTCAAAGAAACCAGGACGGCTTGCCCTTATCACTTCAAGAGCTATGTAATGTATGGCAAGGCGTAGTGCACCACAAGATCTCAGAAGATGTTGGTCAAGTGCTTTTGTAGCTGGGGGCAGTCCCCTAAAGGTAGGTAGGTGCTATAGAGTTTGGTGGGAAAGGATTTAAAATTGTGATGTAATATATGTGATGATGCCCTTTGCTTGATCACAGGTTTTCACTAAAAGGTCTGTCAGCTCACCACTCGTGCCCCCTTCCCCACAACAGGCTGCACTAATTCCTGTTATTATTCTTGTAACATGCTAAACACTGTGAGTGGCATAAAAGTAAACAAGCCAGTCGGAATAAAGCGGAGGAGTTCAGGGAGAAGGTTTAGTTATTGAAGATAGAGGGCAGAGGGGAGGCATGGCTGGCCCTTGCAGATGCACCTGTCCTTGAGCTCATTGTGGGAGACAGGGGGCATTGCAGCCCTCACCGTCCTTAGAACCTGTGATCAGTTACTGGGCATAGGATTCCCAGCAAATTCTGCAGGGCCTCCCACTGGGGCCGCACAAATACTTCCTTAGTTCAGCAGAACATTTCAATGGGACGTTTTTTATTACTGGTGGATCATTGCAGCAACCAGTCTTTACGAAGACCCTTACATGAGAGTACCAATAACTGATGAGTGCGTTTCCTTCTCAAAGCTGCACAAAGCTCCAGTTAGCTACCAACATCTGTGCTTTCTGTCAAGACTTTCAAACTTAGACACGCATTTTCAAACTGATTCCCTTATTTTCATGAGTGTGCTTATTTCATACACACACACAGAACTTCAAATAGTTTTTCACATATATAAGAACAAATTACATACACGTGTCAAATAGCAACACTAAGCATGTTTGTGTTGTGTCTTTAAGTCGTAAATGTTTATTTGCAAAACACAGATGATGTACCTTTAGGATACATCAGATTTAATTTCGACATTTGTACTCTTCAATTCCAGTTAGGTAAGATACAACTACAATCATACTCGTTTTTTTGCTATTTCTAGTACAAATTATATATTTGTCAAGTGATTTGTGTATTTTCCAAATTATCTTTAAAAACATTCTTGAAAGCCAAACATGAACACATATTTCTACCAACCTGAGCTGAGAAGGTATTTGCCAAGTGCCTAAATTGCGGATGGGACTGCAATCATACATTTTAACTAAATTGTGTGATCCTATGCAAATTATTTTAGCTCACTATGCTGACATTAAAAGTCCCCAGAAGTGATTTACTTTGCACTGTACTCCATTAAATAATAGTCTCACTCATAGTATTGCACCATGTACAATACCATATTTAATATTAACAGTGACCATTCACATATTGCATATCAAGGTTATTTGTCTCCTTGCTTAATCATGGCAACTTGTAATTTAACTTCTCACGATGCCCTCGAGTATGAAAGACTGATGGGACTCCTGGTGATGTCCTTTTCTGTGATTGTCAGTACAAATATAAATGAAAGGGCCTGCACTTCTTTTTTTTTCCTAGCTCCTTGCAAATCGTAGAACTGGCTCTGCTCAAAGAGGCAGGTCTTCAGTCTTTTCATACATTTGAATGGAGTGGCTGCCAGGTAAATTGTGGTAAGGAGTGCACTCCACATAGCTCTGAAGCACAAGTATTTTATTTTATTTACATAGGGCATAAATAGCCCGTGGGCATCGTGGCACTGTTATAGAGTTAAGTAGGCTCCTTAGTTACAGTGTTACATAAAATGACCATAAAGATATAACAACGGTAGGTGAATTGGTTACAGTGGTACAGGAATTAGTTACAGTGGTACAGGACATAACAGATGAAGTGTACACAGTTCATTTGGATACAGGGAACATGAGTACACAAGAGTAAGCCACAAAGCGGGGATGCAGAGGTTAGTTAAACATCCAGGTTTGAGTGCTTTGCGGAATGCAGTGTAGGAGGGTTCATTTCTGAGGGTGAGTGGCAGGGAATTCCATTGTCTGCCAGCAATGAAATGGAAGCTACCACCACCTGCTTTGGCTCGTTTCACTCTGGGGATTATGAGTCGGTGGGAGTGTGGTGTTCTAATGGGTCTGGAAGAGCCCGTTCTCACTACTTTTGAGGAAAGGTGGGGGGGTAGTGTGAGTGATGCACTTGTGAGCGATGGCGAGGGTTTTAAATAGGATGCATTATTTGATGGGGAGCCAGTGGGCTTCGCTTCTGGCGGCAGAGATGTGTTCTCTTTTGGGAATGTTGAGAGCACCTCGCAGTGCGTTGTTTTGGATTATTTGGAGTTTCATTCGGTTTTTAGATGTAGTGCCAGCAAAGAGGACGTTGCAGTAATCCAGTCTTGAACCTATTATAGCTCTGGCGATGGAGAGGCAGTTCTCTGTGGATAAAAATGGTTTGGCTGGGGGGGGCGCTGTTGAGCAGCCTGCAAGATGGCTGCCTAGCTTCCTAGCTCCGTGACCCGACTGCCGTATATCCGCCTGCATCAGCGGTTCTTTGAATCCTCCGCCACTGGGAATGGGTGTAGTGTGTTGGTGAATGATTTAGCAACACACTGATCTGCCTGTCGGTGAATGTCGGAACGCCATTGCTGTATGAGGTCCTTTCATCTCCTGTGCCAGCGCCCTGACAGCTGAGGCCCGCCGGGCCGCGTGTTGTCATTGCGAGCCCGGCTCCTGTTTGCTGTTGAGGACATGGCTCCTGATCCTTCGTTGGACTGTTGCCGGTCGGTGGCCCTGCTGAGCTGTTTTCTCCTGCTGCAGGCTTTACCCTTCGGGGGCTGGATGAGCGGCGGGCCGGCTTTTCTCTCTGCCTGACCCCCTGTGCATCGCTGGAGCGGCGCTCCTCCCCCCGGCTCCGCTCTCCCTTCGGTGCCGCGCGCCTGGGCCGTTGCTGTTTTCGGCGACCCCCTGATCCCACCGGCTTCTCCTGCTGCAGGCTTTGCCCTTCGAGGGCTGGCTGGGCGGCGGGCCTGCTCTCATCTTTGCCCGGCCCCCTGTGCATCGCTGGGGCGGCACCCCTCCCCCCGGCTCCACACACCACACGGTGCCGCGCGCCTGAGCCGTTGCTGTCCTCAGCGGCCCCCGATCCCGTCTTTGGCTGTGGTTGCCCATACTGTGCCGCGGGAGCGGTTTGTGTGGCCTTGCTGCTCCTGATTCCCCCGCTGCTCGGGGGGGGCTCCCCGCCAAGTGCCTGGCTCCCTGATTACCTCGGGCCGGGGGTGCCCTTGGTGCGGGGCTGGGCGCCGCCTCCTGTTGTGGCCCTGGACACTGCGGCCCGTCTTCATATCCTCGTTTTGACTGCTGGGGAGGTATGGTGACGGCTGGAGCTGCGCTGAGGCTGGGAGCCTGATATACATACCTGTAGGTGAGGGGCTGGGGGACGGCAATGGTCATGTGAGGTGCCTCTGAGAGGCCATTACGAGTGGAGCCTGCCTGCACCGAATATCCTAGTAACTCCAATTATGTGTGTTAGACTGCAGTGAGTCCACCGGTCCGGGGACTTTTATAAGACTGAGTGCCTCCCTGGCCTATTATTAGGTGAGGCTCCGTTCCTCCATTGCAAGATTGGTCAAGCTGTCACTCTGCTGTCCTCCTCTTTTGTGGCTTCCTCTGTCTGTGGTGGACATTGCCAGTGGAGTCCTGTCCAATTTGCTTCCAATGGCCGCCTGGGCGATTGTGGGATCCTGTACCTAACCACTCACACTGTCCTTTCGCCTGGCGGCCTCTGTTTGTGTTTCTACTGGCGCTGTGGGGGGTCTCTCTTGCTCGGCTCCCTGTTCCCTGTTTCGGCTGCGCTGCTGTGCATCTCTCGTGGACACGCCGGCCACCTCTGAACATCGCTGACTGTGCCCTGGAACATTGCTGCCCCGCTAACATTGTACCCTCATATCTACGCTGTGTTTTGTCCTTGGTGTGAGAGAAATTGAGGCCCCCCTCTTCGCCCTGGTGCTGCTTTATCCAAGGGACCCATTGCCTACTGTCCAACCACCCAGTGGTCACTGTCCAGTGGTACGCCTGTGCGCCCCCGCAATATGCCAAGTAAATCTCGTGGGGCCACTGGGGTGGGGGCTATGGACAAATTTGCTAAGTCACTTTCCGGACATGGGCAGGGCGGGTCCGCCTCGATCCAGGACGATCCAGATGCACCTACGTGCCCCCCCCAGCCTGACCTCACGACTCTAATGGAAAGCGTGCCCCCCCCAGCCTGACCTCACGACTCTAATGGAAAGCATGGCGAAGAACTTTGCGTCATTTCATGAGAAGCTGGATGATATTAATGCTAGTGTGGCCTCCATGCATGCTAAATTGGATCAGCATAGTGCCAGGCTGGTGGAGGCCGAGACAAGGATTGGGGCCAATGAGGACGTGGTGCACACCCTACAGGGCACAGTCCCTGAGCTGGTGCGGGATATGAAACAAGTCAAAGCGAAATGCGATGACTTGGAGTCCAGATCCCGTAGGAATAATATTCACATTGTGGGGGTCCCTGAGAATGCCCTCAGCGGCAGGATGGAACTGGCTGTCGAAAATCTACTCCGGGATCTCTTGGGTAATCCCCCTCTATCCCCGTTCTTCACGATTGAGCGAGCTCACCGAGCGCTCACCCCCGTCCCAAACCCGGGGATTTCCCCAGGCCGATCATTGCTAAGGTCCTAAGCTTTAGAGATAGAGATAACATACTACGCTTGGCCAGAGAGAAGGGGGAACTGAAACTTGAGTCTCAAACCATCTGCATTTTTCCCGACTTCTCCGTCAGTGTGCAAATGGAGCGTAGACAGTTCAACGGCATGAAAAAGCTGCTCAGAGAGAGGAAAATCGAATATGCCATGCTGTTCCCGGCGCGGCTGAGGCTCACCCATCGCAATAAGCTATATTTTTTCACTGTGCCTGAGGAAGCTGTGAAATTCATTAAAGCTCATATTCGACTCCCTGACCCAGTGGGTGAGCCTGCTGATGATGGTTGAGGACATTCGCCCTACCCCCGCGGGTGGGCCTCTCTTGCTCCACCTATGCACTTGTCATCTGTATCTTCCTTGTTGGACATATGGATTTTGTATCCTGTGTATCTCCTTTTAGATGTAACCTGTTGTAATGGTTCCCAGAAAGAGTAATATCTGTTCTCGCTGTATGATCCACGGTGCACTGCACTACTCTTACTTTTGTGTTGGGTTCACGGCAGCAGCGACCCCCGCTGCAGCTGCAATGCCGTGTTTGGCATGTTATGACCACTGGTTATGCCCCAGTTGGGCGTATAGGCGGGCGTCGTGATGTTGGGTTTGCCACGCCTGCATTAGGTCTCTGGGTGGGTTTCTGGGCACTGCTAGGTTGGGGTGGGCAGTGAGGGTGGGGGGGTATTGGTGTGGGATGTTATATCAAAAACGGCAGGGAAGTAGTGGAAGGTAAGGCGAAGAGGTGAGCCATTGCATCGAGAACCATCACATGGTCAAAAGACTGGGCCACGCGGTGCTGGGATGCTCCATAAAACTGAAGCATGACTATTAGGCTCATGTCATGGAATATCCGAGGGCTCAGCAATTACACGAAGGCCCGCAGGATAACGGCGTACGCCCAGAGGCATGGGGTCAAGATACCCCTCCTACAAGAAACCCACGCTCTTGCGCACCTCTCATCCTCTCTGGCACCGGCATGGGGCGCTAATAGATATTATACATCATATTCCTCTCAGTCCAGGGGGGGTCCTCACCCTGATTCATAAGTCTGTGCAATTCTCCCTACGCACTAGCCATATAGATCAAGAGGGTAGGTTTGTGATCCTCCACTGTCTGCTAGCTAACACAGAGTGCCTTTTAGTTAACACATACGCTCTGAGCATAGACATTCCAGCTGGCGTTTCAAACCAGAGGCATTGCATGACATAGTATTCAGGGCCGAAATCCTTGCAGATATCACTTCGTTTTTCGATAACAATAAACGCCACAACACAACTGACAGGGTTTGGTGGGAGGTATTTAAGGTGTTCATCAGAGGGATGTGCATCTCTAGGGAAGCAGGGGTCCTCAAGGATGTTAGGAACTCTCTACAGTGCTCCGAGACCAAATTCAAGGAACTGGAGCGTGAATACGCCTCTGCCCCCGCCCACCCAAGCTGGCGCAGATACAAACTGAACTGGAAACCTTTGAGTCTCATGCCCTCAGGGAAATACGATATCTTGCCCGACCCATCGCGGCTCGGAAGTATGGTGAGGGGGAAAGGCCTGGTCGAACCCTGGCTAAATTGGCCGAATTGAGGGGGGCAGGACCCGGATCGAATGTATCAGGAACAAGAACGGAGTGCGGCAATGGTCTGACCAACACATTCTTGAGGCCTTCGCAGAATTCTACGCCGCCCTCTACGCTCCGCAATGCGAGCATCCCCAGTGAGACCTGGATCTTCTCCTTGACAGTATCCCCATGTCCTATGTATCCAACGCCACTAAAGAGCAATTGGACGCCCCCATCACCCTTGAAGAGATAACCGTAGCCATCTCAGCCCTCCCCAAGGGCAACGCTCCTGGCCCGGATGGCCTAACCGCTGATTTTTATCAGGAGCATGTTGCATTGCTGGCCCCGCGACTACATGAGGTGTGGACCTAGTCGCTCCGCCTTGCCACTCTCCCCCAGTCACTACGTGAGGCTATCATTATCGTGCTCCCTAAACCGGGAAAACCCCTGGAGGAGTGCAGCTCCTACAGACCCCTTTCTCTCATTAACACTGACACCAAAATATTCGCCAAGATTATTGCGAACAGGTTTCTCCCCATTATGACTTATTTGATCCATCCGGACCAAAGCGGCTTTGTCCCTGCCCGCTCTACTGCCTTAAACATCCGACTGTTTAATGTCATCTCTAGAATTGACCCTAATGCTAACGCGGTTGCTGTGACACTAGATGCCCAAAAGGCGTTTGACATGGTGTCATGGCAATACCTGTGGGCGGTGCTTGAGAAGATGGGGATCGGCCCACGCATGCTCTCCTATATCAAACTGCTTTATACCAAACCTGTGGCCAGAGTCCTGGTTAATTCTCACCTGTCAGCTTCTTTCACCCTCCATAGAGGGACGCGCCAGGGGTGTCCATTCTCCCCCTTAATTTTTGCAATCACCATCGAGCCTATGGCCAACAGTGTAAGAAACAAACATACTCGCGAGGGGATCCGCTTGCGGGACACACCCGAAATTATATCATTATACGCGGATGATGTGTTTCTGTACGTCAGGGACCCCTCTGCCCATTTAGATCCCATCATTCGCGAGATAATAAAAATAGGTACATTCTCGGGCTTCACCATAAATTACACCAAGTCAGACATCTTTCCTCTCACACCCGCAACTCCCCAACCGACATGCGAATTCCCTCCTAGGTGGGCCCCTGAAGGCATCAAGAATCTCGGGGTCCAGGTATCCTTGCCGAGATCCTCCTTACTAGCTGACAACTACGAGGAAGCTGCGCAATATGCAGAAGCCAGAATGAAGAGGTGGTGTAGCCTCCCTCTGTCCTTGTCGGGGAGGCTGTCACTAATCAAAATGATTATAGTCACAAAGCTTCTATATATATTTGCTAACGTCCCACTCTGGCCCGGGCAACACAATTTCAAAGATCTGCATGCAGGGTTTGCCCGGTTCCTATGGCACTCTGGGGCTGTCCGCAGGAAATGGCTGCACATGACTTTACCTTATGAGAAGGGGGGTCTCAACGCACCGGGTCTAACTCAATACTGGATCGCTGCGCAAGCCCAACATGCAACACACTGGTATAAACTCCAAGACCCTCCTCCTCATGTTAAACTTGAGATCCTGGTAACCGAGGAGGTGAATGTTATGTCCCTGATTCTCTTCCACTCATATAATTCTGATGCCACGGCTGATCCGGTATCCACCACAATTAGGGCATGGAAACTGATGCTGCACTCCTATTCCGAACGCCGCCCGTACTATAAATGGTTGCCCATATGGTCATTGCCAGGCCTCGCCCCTACACAGGATAAATTTCTAGTGCGACACTGGCTGGGCCTGGGGTATCGAGCGCTCTCCGACCTATTTCCCGAGGGTAAATTCATCACCCTGCAGACATGGAGGCCGGGACACTCTGGGTCTCCCCTAGAGTTACTGCATTACTAGAGACTAAGAGCGGCAGTGCAGGACATGTGGTCGTCGTACCCGAATGAGCCCCCTGAGTCTCCGGAGATCTGCTACATTGCTAATTCTGTGGGGGGTAGGGGCATGGTATCCGCCCTGTATAAAATGCTGATAGCATATCCACGGAGTCGTCCCATAGGGTCCAGGACGCCTGGAGCCATGAACTGGCGTTGGAAATCACTGACAATATGTGGGTGAAAATGTGTACACACACGCGTAAGGTCTCTCTCAACTCTAGATTTAGATGTGTGCAATATAAGCGACTTAACCGCCTGTATTATACTCCTCATGTGGTTGGGAAATTTGCACGTGGTCAGTCTCAAGCCTGCCAGAGATGCAGATCCAATGATGCAGATCATGCCCATATGTTCTGGTCCTGTGGGGCGCTGGCTCCGTTCTGGGAGGCTGTGCTCGAGGCCCTCTCAGAGATGGTGGGGTTCCGTATTGACCCTGACCCATTGGCAGTGTTGTTCAGACTGTGGGAGGGGTCTGGGGCGGTGCGGGTTGCTAAATTCCTAAATGTGGGGGCTATAGTGGCTAAGAGGTGCATCCTACAGTGCTGGAAGCGGCGATCCCCCCCTTCACTAGAAATGTGGTTGAGGGCTCTTACCTGGACACAGGTGTGTGAGGAGGACTAAATTAACACTGCCTGTGAATGCCCGGCCCAAGAATGTGTGGACAGAATTTTGTAGCTACTTGAACAGCAAGGCTGACCTGGAGCTCCTATCCTCTCCCCCATCTCCAGATTGAGCAGTTGGGTAACCTGAACTGTGAGCAGCCTCACTGGACACGATGCACTCTTATGAATGTGCCCGTTCTATTGTTAATGCTCTGCTTGCTTGTCCATGTTCTTGAGTATGCGATATGGTTTGCTGATGTAATGTGTATAATACCTGCTATGCTTCACTGCCAATAAAGAAAAGTTAAAAAATGGTTTGGCTGTGTTAATCAGTTTGGTTTAATAGGCGTCTGAGGAGGCGATAGCACTGACTTGACATGACATGGAGAGGGTGGGATCAAGATAGACTCCTAAGGATTTGACCGAGGGGGAGACAGGGAACTGTATGTTATCAATTGTGAAAGTGGTGTATTGGCTGTGAGTTTATTTAGGGTTTCCTGGGAACCTACTAGGAGGATTTCAGTCTTATCGCCGTTGAGGCAGAGACGGTTGGCTGCCACCCAGGCCTGAATAGTGGAGTAGGCTGTGTTGAGGGCCTTAGCGTCAGTTTCGTAGTTACCAGAGAGTGAGAGGAGGACTTGGGTATCATCAGCATAGTTGGTATACTCAGCCTTCTTTCATATCCTTCTTAATTTTCAGGTTGCAAAGTAGGATGGATTCATCTGAGCTGCGAGGTCTCGGGTGGGTGGGACGTGACACTTTGGAATATCCGATCTATGTCTATGGATGTCTTTGTTGACAGTGCAGGTTGATTTAAACTGGTTTTGCGTATTGATAGGAGACCTTGTTGGTCAAAATGGCCAGGGAAATGTGCTCTAAGCAATCAGTCAGCCTTAGGAACCTGGTGCATTTTAAACAGGGTTGTTGGAATTGATCCGGTAGCTGGCCAATGTAGGAGCTGTTTCCTAGTCAAGGTGGCTAGAGAACAGGGCATTCACGCAAAAGGTTTTGCCCTGAAAGGCAAACAGCAGGAAGATGTGCTGCAACTGGTTAAGATGATAGAAAGAGGTGTTCCTGAAGACATTCATTTGTGATGTGAGGGATGTATTTTTTATGGCAATACTCTGTTTGTTGGGGTAGATAGATTTTATCTCAATGGGAAGGAGAGGTTCAAGTTGCACACACCATATTAATGTTAAGAATGGATGTGATATTGTTACAATGTTGCAGTTTTGCATGTATCTAGGATAGTTAGTTACGGGTTGTTAAAGGTTACCTTTAGTGTTATTTTGTGTCAAGTGTGATACATTTTAGATTTGCATATATGTAGCAACATAACGAAGATTACATGAACATAATATGGGAGCACATTGTGCAATTTAGCGCAGTGAGATTTAAAGTGTAGAGCTTAATACAAAGTGGAAAAAAGCTCTTGAATAGGGAACCCATTATGAGGGGATGCAGTACTTTTGAACACAAGTAAGCGGAGGCCTGGGTTTGTGCAATAGATTTCTAGCTTGTTCGGGAGACTGGCTGGCCAAGGAGAAAAGTATCAATTGGCAGAGGAACAGCTGTAACAACATAACATGGAAGTGCCTATTTGAAGCTGAAATAGAATAAAGAACATGGGCCCAGGGTTTATGCTTGGAATTTTTGAGTGAGTGGCCGAACAAGCATCTGCCACCTGGCAGTGTCAATCTAGAGTTAGTGGCTAAAATTGTAAAGGGGTGACTGGGAGCGGAGAGGACCGTAGGCCTATGAGAAAGTCAAATAAATTAGCAAGGAAAAGATTATAATGGGAACTAAGGCCAGATGGATTAAACTGGTGGTCGCATAATGAAAGGGCACGAGAGGACGCCAAGAATAAATATCCACAGTGTTTTGAAAAATGAGTTAGTGCCCGTTTAAAGGAGCCTTTTGTTAGCTCTCTATAGCCTCATAAAGTCTCCATACATAACCCATGTGTGCCAGATTGAGCGTTGCAGGTCTGTGACCAAATAGAATCCCATGTTAGGGTTGTGTGACTTGCAGAAAGAAACCCAAGAAGAGAGTTGTGTGTGTATTTGCAATGTCATGATCATTGTATGTCTAAGGGGATGGTGCCACAGTGAAGGCAGCCAATGAGATGGAGGGGATCAGAATTCCTTGTATAGGGTCAACCCATTGTATTTTGGGTGATGACTTTGTAAGGAAACATGAGAGCGAGGTGAGAGCGTGTTGAATGTTCTAGAAATGTATATATACTGTATCTGTTCTGTGGTTCAGGGAGACTCATGTTAGTTCATTCTCCAAGGAGTTGTCTAGCCTCTCTCCCAGTGACCATTGTGAAATGAACTTGGTTTAATGTAAACGTGCATTCACTTCTTGAGAGGTGGACTATTTTAGAATGCAGAGATCCGAGATCAGCACTTACATGTTTTAACTAGAAATACATACAAAATAACCAGTATGGAGATTGGAGCAGTCCAGCAAGCAGATGCCTTGCAATAGTTGGCAATTTGAGAATGTGCCGGTTGAGGATGGGCATGTGGTGGAACAGGAAAGGGGGCGATACATATCACAGGGGACACAATAGTGTGTGTATTGGGTGTATTCAATGCATGTATGTACACAGCGTGTGTACCAAAAGGTAATCAAAATATATGTGTTTCATTAGTGGGGGTCGGCAAGGTTTAGTGGTGAATATAATTTACTGAGATAGTAAAGGAGTCCTTTCTAGGAAGAGGAGCTGTTCCTTGTCCTTGTGTGTGGCTTCAAGCACCAGGATGCTGCTAATGTTTTCGATTTCTGGGACTAGGGAATTGCAGTGATCAGGGACAAGGCGGGAGAAGATGCAGAAGCAAGCAAAGGCAGACAATCCTGAGTAGCAGAAAGATTGAGGAGAACGATATTAGGAGAATAGCATAGAATAGCGGGAGACAGAAGTAGCTAGATAAGAGGGGCAGAGGTGACTAGCCCATGAATTGGTTTAAAGAAAAGCAGACATATTTGAAGAGAGATTGGTGTTGCCTAGAGAGCCAATCAGCGGGACGGCAGTGTGGAGAGGTAGGAAAATAGTCGGGGAAGTTGTACAGTGTACGGCTCGTGAGGTTTCTGGAATGTTACAGAGAAGGAGAGAGATGAGTGATTCTGGTGAGGAGTGAGCAAAAAGGGAGCAGACTTTCTATATGCTATGATGATTGAGCCGAGCAGCTGTAGTGGTGTAGATGATAAACTGTTAGTGTAAGGTCGTTGTCAAAGCGGACATCCAGATTGTTAGCCTTTTGGTTGAGGAAAAGGAGGTCTGAAGAAAAGGAAGTGGGCTAGGCTAAGAGTGATGGGAAGAGTGAAAAACATCTGTGCATCATCAGCAAAGGGGAGTACAAGAATCCAAAGAAGGAGGTGAGCTTGCCAAGGGAGATGGTGTAGAGTGGTAAATAGTAGAGACCCTGGTGGATTTTATTTTGGGGGTGTAATGGAGCCAGGGATATGCATGTTCCAGGTGATTAAATATGATCGATAAGAGAGGTAGGATGCCATCCACGCGAGTGACAAATCCAGGATTAGAAAGTTGGAGACATGAGAAAAAGAGACCGTGGTTGATAGTGTTGTATGTATCAAAACAGTCATGAGGCAGAAGGAAGGATAAGAGTCTGCAGTGATGGGCAGTGGAGCGAATGTTGAAAATGGGGGGTGGGGGGAACAATGCTGTTTTACATAAAGTGGCAGTTACAGAATCCAGAATGGACAGTGTTGCGCTACCTGTTAACCTCCAAGGTTTGGGCGATTCTGTTAAAGAACACGCACTCCATGATTATGGGAAGGGAGAGGAGGATAGCGACTGACCAATAGTTGGCTGGTGGTCAGCATGTGCCAATGGCTTCTTCGGAATAGTGGCTATTTTATCTCAGTTTAGAGGGAGAGGTTGAAGAAGGAAGAGATATGTCTGAAGGTAAAAGATCACAGTCTTAGACAGTTTGTGGAGCAAACAGTTCCATAGGAGCACAGTATGGGTGGCTGCCTGGAGAATGGGAGCCAACTCAGTAGGAGAGGTTGGGGGAAAGGAGGCTACGTAGAGGTTATCAGTAGAAGGAGACTCTGATGATGGGGTTACATATCCTAGAGGAGAATACAGAAGGAAGAGGTTTATTTGCTGCTTATTACTGTGACAACCTATGAATGCCCTTCCAACGAATGCCTGGACCACCAAATTCCCTTTCATAGCTGTTATCTATGTGGGTCCTCTTGTATAGAAACGTGTTCACTAGAACTTTCTATTAAACAAATGCAACATAGAAATATTTTGGAAGTCCAGTGCAGGAAAAATGTAATTTTTAAAATAAATAATAATGTAATATGCTGGCCATATGCTGCATTACGTTAACATGGCCATACTTACCAGGTATATAACATTAAATACATACATCACATCCGGTGTGAATTTTGATTTGGTGTTTTTATTGTGCTTGTGGTTTCGCGTTAGGCTAATGGTGGTCCAAGGGGGATTGCAGGGTACCAACAGGAACACAATACTTCACTAGAATCCCCACTAGCTCCAGACCAGGCAGATAGGACTCAGCTGGGCAGGACAATGGATATGCATGGACTTCAGTGGGTTTGGGGGTGTTTCTTTTTCTCTAATGTTGGAGTTTCAATGTCATGGAGGAAGAGGCAGTGTTTTTCTCTACAGATGGCTATGTATTACCACCATCGCGTTTGTATCCAATACATAAAAAGTTACTCACAGTAGCGACTAAAGTGCTCCTAGTCAATAGTCCTCTTTCCTTCATATTGCATGGGAGTCCCTGTACAGAGACAGTACCGGAACCGATTGCTACATAAAAATTAACTTTTCCTCAGTAAATTTGGTGCGCCTGGAGGCAGGGCCGTGGACGTAGTCATGCCCAGCTGACCCCGCCCACCAGCGCCTCACCTCAGTCCCCTGCATTGGACACCAGACAGCCCATATTGGCAACTTTTTAATAGCGGATGGAGAGTGGGTCTTATGGAGGAAAGGGGACTATCGACTAGGAGTACTTCAGTCACTACTGTGAGTAACATATTATTACTCCTATGCCTGTCCCCTTTCCTCCATACTGCATGGGCAATTACAACACACCATTTAAGCTGGGAGGGGGCCGAAACTAATATACTTATGAGCTGTAAGCAAACAGCTTTTTTAGCACTGCCTGACCAAATGCTGCATCTGACCTGGCACTGGTATCTAGGCAGATGGGGATGCCCAGGTTGCTGCTTTACTGATTACATCCAAGGACTTGCCTCTGGTAAGCCACAGCTGTGGCTTTACCTCTTACCACATGGGAATGTATACCCACTGGAGGGGACTTTTTCTAAAATGTATAGGCGTCTGCAATTGCTGTTACCATCCACCTAGCTATGGAAGCTTTGGATGTCTGGGAACCCAGAGAGGAACCTCTGAAGGTGACTAAAAGAGCGTCCAATTTCCAAAGCTTTTTGGTTCTGTCTGAATACCATTTTTGTGTCTTCCGCACATCTAGACAATGTAGAACTTAATCTGCCTCTGTCGTGGGTCCTGGAAAGAATGTGGGGAGCACACTTTTCTGATTAAGATGGAATGCAGAAACTACCTTAGGCCGAAAGAATGAGTGTGTTCTGAAAACTATCTTGTATTTGTGGACTACTGTGTATGGTTTGTTCGTTGAGAGAGCTTGGATTTCACTAACTCTGTGAGCTGAGGTTACAGCCACCAGGAGGGCTGTTTTGCAACTGATGAACCTAACATGTTGATCATGTTAACTGGGCAAACTGTGCAAACCCTAACTGGGCAAACCCTCTCTTAGAGGTGATGATGATATGGGCTCAAAAGTCTTGTGTGCGAGAGCCGCTAGAACCACATTAAGACCCCACACCTGATGAGGCTTGGTTATTGGAGGGTAGATCCTTGCTAAACCTTGCAGATGTTTGAGGTTACACATAAGGTCCGGTCCACCTCTGCGAGCATTCAACGTTTCTCCTTTAAAGAACGCTGTTTGCAATAGGCCTCCCCGTTTTTGCAGCGTTGGTGGTTGTCAGGGAAACAGAGACGCTGACGGCGCATCACGTCTCCCAGAAGATGATTGAGCGCGCCCGGCAATCCAGCGTGGTACCACAAGCCACGACTTCTATTCATTAAAACGCTCTGTGAACTCACCTACAGTGCTTTTAATTAGCGTTACTACCCCTTTCGTATCGAATTGCTGTTTTTGGAATCTTCCTCCTTGATCTCGGACTGCCTTATTGACCATTCTTTGTCTGTGCCTTTGGCCCTGGTATCGACTGCCCATTTACGACCCGGAACGTTTAACAGAACTTCTTGCCTTTCTCCCCAGAGTCCATGTGTTTCTTCGGACCTATTCAGGTGGTGTATTCCATTGCACTTCCTATTGGATTACCTTCCATAAGCCCGCTGCAGCTTCACACAGAGTTTCTTTCTGTCTTCGGTTCCGTGAGAGTCAGCACCAACCCGAAGCTACGGCTGCAATTGTTATCCAGTGGCCGCCCGAAGCTCTAGGGGTTATTTTATTATCGGTGTGCTGCCTGCCTGCATATCTACTGAAACAATGTATCCTGTTACGTCTTTTCTTTTCCTCTGGTAAGCTCAGAACATTGTATTGTGTTACTCTGCATCTTGCTCCTTGATCTCTTTCCTGTACTGTTTAATTGCACTCAGAGCCACTTACCTTTACTGGGAACTTTCTTGGAACTTACTTGGATTGTTATCTGTGCAATTCTGAACGCTCTGCTGCCCATTGCACCATCCCGGATCAAGTTGCGACCCTCGTGCCGCCCGGGGAGTTACCCTGTACTAACCTAACTTTTTATTATTTTCTCCTGCCGTTGTTTCCTATTGGATCATCCACTCTACCCAAGGGGGTAAGACCTATTATACTAGTACCCTTTGCCTTCCCTAATAATTCTATTAGCTAGCTAATTGCCCTATCCTTCTCTCTAGGATACTTCCTTACAGTTCAGTCGCCATTTCCCTTCAGGGAGTTACTGCATCCATTGATCTGTATCTGCTGCTTGGTGTGTACAAGTGTTAATTCCTTTTATTTTCCTTACAGGTTGGTTTGGCGGTGTGGGTCCCCCCGCTCTTTTGGGTAATCTACCGCCCTACCTGTCTTGTAGGTTCAGCAGGGTGGTCTATTGTCAAAAAGAGCTACCTCATGTAGAGGAATTCCGGTCTGAGACATCCTACTTTTACTAGGGTAGTCTCAGCAGTGACTGAAGATCTAGAGTTCTGCTCTGCTTCTTCTGAACAACGCCTCGGCTAGTCTGCACGGTGGTGAGTAACAGAATTAGAAGCCATACCTAAAGAGAATATCATGGATCCCTCGGAACCAATTCGCACAAATCATGCAGATGGTCTCTGATCTTAGGGCTGACATGGTCTCTGCTCAGGAATCCCTTCATCTGAGGATTGATGCACTTCAGGACATAGTCACCTCACCTGGTCTACAGGGTGCAGAAGCGAGGGGTGCCTCTGCATCCATCCCCGGGTTCCCTCAGCCTGGGCAGGACCCTACGCCTATTGTGGTCTCAACTCAGTTCCCATTGGCTCCTCCGGAACGCTTCACATGAGATCCAAAGCAGTATCGCACTTTTGTTAACCAGTGCACTTTCTTTGTCGGCCCAATCCCTTTCCCACCTCCACCACCAAGGCCGTGTTTGTCTTGTCTCATTTGGGGGGCACAGCGGCTGCCTTGGCAAACCCTCTCTTAGAGGCAAACAGCCATGTCTTGTATGACTGCGATGCCTTTCTTACGGCCATGAGTAGAATATTTGATACGCGCTATACTACACAGGCATCGGCTCTCAAGCTTCTCAAGCTCAGGCTAGGTTCTACCACCCTCCTCACCTACTTGGCTCACTTTAATCAACTTGCTGCTGAAACCGACTGGCCGGAAGAGAATAAATCAGCCATTTTCTATCAGGGTCTTTCCGAGGAGCTGAAAGACACTCTCCACGATTCCCGTGGTCCCTACCGCTTTTGGTGACTTGCTGGATCTGGTTCTCCAGATCGACCCCCGTAGGGCGGAACGAAAGGGTGAGAAGAGACCAGCTCTTCCTCCTCTGATCACGGAGTCAGCTCATTCGGCTAGCACTGCTCCGGAGCCTATGCAGATAGGAGCCATAAGAGGTCCTCTGACACCTGCTCAATGGGAGCCTCGCAGAAAAAAACAATCTCTGCATGTATTGTGGGTCATCAGAACACTTGCTACCCGAATGTACCAAAAAACCCAAGAAAAAGGCGGGAAACGCCAGTTCCCGACAAAAGACAGAGTCTCTTTGTCGGTAAGGCCTGTTTTGAACTCATTTATTGCTAGCCCGCCTTTATTGTTTCACCTCCCGGTCACCTTCTCCATGGCTTCTGGTGCTCCTTTTTCTGTGTCAGCCATATTGACTCGGTAGCCACAGGTATAGACCAGGATTTTGCCTTCTCCTCTGGTATTGCTCTGGTGACCAAATCACAGCCAGAGACGGTCAGTGCCATCGACGGTTCTGCACTTGTCTCTGGGTTAGTTGTCCAACACACCGTGCCCCTTACAATGTGCACTACAGATGGACATGTGGAGGAAATCATCTTCAATGTCATTAAAGCTCCGGCCTACAGAGTCATACTAGGGATACCTTGGTTGCAACTGGACAATCCAGTTATTGATTGGGCTTTGGGTACTATTCAGTTTCCCGCTGCATTTTGCAATGGCCAGTGTCTGACCAACCACAGGGTTACCACAGACACTCCTAGCCAGGTTCTGGCTTGGGTTTCAGCTTCAATCGGGGCCATATCGGCCGACTCTATCGCTCAGATACCGCCGGAATACTCCTCTTTCTGTGATGTCTTCGACAAAAGGATGGCCGAGACTTTGCCCCCACACCGTGTCTATGACTGCCCTATTGAGTTGGTCCCAGGGGCGAAAATATCACCAGGAAGGGTGTATTCTCTGACTCCGAAGGAAGACAAGGTTCTCAAAGAGTATTTGGATAAGGCATTGGCCATGGGCTTTATCCGACCGTCCACATCCCTGCTGCCTCAACACTCTTTTATGTGCCCAAAAAGGAAGGGGATCTCCGGCCATAGATTAGAGGGCCCTCAATGCAATAACAGTAAAAAACCAGTACCCCCTCCTGTTGATTTCCGTTTTGCTCGATCAACTGGGACAATCCAAGTACTTCACTAAACTGAATTTACATGGTGCTTACAACTTGGTGCGCATGAGAAACGGTGGTGAGTGGAAAACCGCTTTCAAGACCCGTTTTGGTCTATTCGAATACCTTGTAATGCCCTTCGGGCTTTGCAACGCACTAGTAGCTACTTTCCAGGCGTTTATGAATGATGTGTTTCATGACATCCTCGATCAATAAGAAGTGATATACCTCGATGATATCCTGATATATTCCCCTTCTATGACGGACCATATTCAACACGTCTCTACAGTCTTGCAACATCTCCGAGATGACCAACTTTTCATCAAAGCAGAGAAATGTGTGTTTCACGCTACCGAAGTCGAATTCCTCGGTTTTGATCTTACCAACCAAGGAATCCGAATGAGCTCATCCAATGTAAAGGCGGTATTGACCTGGCCAGCTCCGACCTCGGTCAAGGCATTACAATCTTTTTTGGGATTCGCCAACTTTTACAGGCGCTTCATACACTCTTTCTCTTCCCTGGAAGCTCCTCTCACTGCTTTGACAAGTGCTTAAGTTCCTTTTGTATGGTCTAAAGAAGCCCAAAAAGCCTTTGAAGACCTCAAGGCCGCCTTCACTACAGCACCTGTGCTCCTACATCCCAACCCGGACCAGCCTTTCTTTGTGGAAGCTGATGCCTCGGGTTTCGCTATTGGGACGGTCTTGACCCAGGCTTGTCCTCACTCAGGGGAAATACATACTTTTGCTTACTTTTCCCGAAAGCTTACTGCCTATGAGAGGAATTAAGCTATTACTGAAAGAGAACTATTTGCTATTAATGAGGCTTTCATTGAATGGAGACATCATCTTTTGGCCTTCAAGTCCATGTCCATGAAATGCCTTACAGCAAGACAAGCCCGCTGGCATCTATTTTTTTCTCAGTTTCATTTCACTATAACTTACCGTCCTGCATGCCTACATGTATCGGCTGACGCCTTATCTCGGTTACATTCGGGTGACCTTGATCATCCAGTAGATATTGCTCCTCTTTTTCAGGGCGATGTGGTTTGCGGTTGTTCAGTCCAGCCCTCACTGCGTGCTCTCTTTGAAGAATGGGTGAAGTCTGGTCCCGCTGAAATAAACAATCTAGAGCTTAAAATTGTTCAAGGTTTACCTTACATCCAAGCATGGATTTTCTTTCCACCCGGTCCAGTGCCGGGTCTCGCTCTCCAGTGGGGCCATGAATCTGTGGTTGACAATAGAGTCCTTGCGTCAGTGGTCATGGTGGCCCTCCATGGCGCTAGATGTTATCGACTATCTGGCTTCCTGTGCTGTGTGCGCCCAATGTAAATTGTCCAGGATGAAACCAATGGGTTTGCTACACCGTCTTCCGGTACCTTACAAACCCTGGCAAATGGTGGCCATAGACTTTGTGGTCGAACTACCAAGGATCGAAGGATATGACTCCATCTTTGTTGTCATCGACTATTTCACCAAATATGCAGTGTTCATTCCTTGTAAAGGCATTCCCACGGCCCCATGCGCTGGCTGATTTAGTTTTGGTTCACATTTTCTAATGTTTCGGCCTGCCTTCTGTTCTTATCACTGACAGGGGATCGCAGTTTACCTCCCGTTTTTGGAAGGCCCTGACTGCATCATTACTTGTAGATAACAGGTATTCCTCTTCCTATCATCCGCAGATGGACAGACAGACTGGACGGACAGACCGAGCGGACGAACTCCACTATGGAACAATACTTACGGTGTTTGTGTCTCCAATACCAAAAGTCCTGGTTAGTTGCATTAACACAAGCTGAATTTGCATATAACAATTCCATTCACACTGCTACTAAGGTCTCTCCTTTCTATGCATTGTATGGGTACCACCCACGCTCCCTACCTCTGGATCCTACTCTGCCGATTGACAACCCGGCAGCCCTTGCCTGTGTCAGAGTTATGGACCAGATGCATCGGGACATTCGCTTACACCTACTGGGTGCCCAGGTGAGGTAAAAAAAATATGCGGACGCCCATCGCATTCCAGCTCCTGCTTACCGCACAGGAATGTCTGTCTGGCTGACCACGCGCCACTTGCGCTTACCCGGTAAAAGATCGTTGCTGCCTCGATTTGTGAGTCCCTTCAAGATAACGGCCATGATCAATCCTGTGGCAGTTCGTTTGGCTCTACCAATGGCTTGGCGAGTACACCCGGTGTTCCACGTCTCCCTGCTGAAGACTTGTCCTTCTGGAACCCGCCTGCCTGCTCATCCAGCTCCTGTGCTGGTGGACAGGGAGGAGGAGTTTGAGGTGGCCCGTATCTTGGATGTTAAAATCTCCAGGGGTTCGTTATTCTATTTGGTTGACTGGAAGGGTTACAGCCCACAGGATCGGACCTGGGAACCCCTGGCTCATATAAATTCTTCTCGCCTCCTGCGGGACTTCCATGCCTCCAGGGCATGGCAGCCGTCTTTGGGGGCGGATGCTGTTACACATAAGGTCCGGTCCGCCTCTCTGAGCTTTCAACGTTTCTCCTTTAAGGAACACTGTTTGCAACGGGCTTCCCCGTTTTTGCAGCGTTGGTGCTTGTCAGGGAAACGGAAACGCTGAGGGCGCATTACGTGTCCCAGCATCTGATTCAATGCACCCGGCAATCCAGCGTGGTACCACAAGCCACGCCTTCTAGTCATTAAAAGGCTCTGTGAACTCACCTACAACGCTTCTAATTAGCATTACTACCTCTATCGTATTGGATTGCTGTTTTTGGATTCGTCCTCCTTGATCTCGGACTGCCTTATTGACCATTCTTTGTCTGTTCCTTTGGCCCTGGTATCGACTGCCCAATTACAACCCAGAACGTTTAATGGAACTTCTTGCCTTTCTCCCCAGAGTCTGTGGGCCTCATTACACGGAAGGCGGTAAGGGTTAACGGTCACCGGTAATGGTACCGGTGACCGTTAACCCTTACCGCCTGATTACGAGGTCCCTTTGCGGGTTGGTACTTTAACGCCTGCTTTTTAGCAGGCGTTAAAAACCAACCCGCAAAGGGACCAAGGTGCTAATTACGGTACCGCAATTTGCGGTACCGTAATTAGCACCTTCCCCATTCCCATTATGCCCTATGGGGCAAAAATGGGAATGGGGAAGGGCAATGGGGGAAGGGGGAATTACCGCCCCGCCAACCTTGGAATAGGGCGGTAATTCCCCTTTCCTCCAAGGCGGTGCCGGTATTTTACTGGCATGGACCAAGGTGCTAATAGCACCTTGGTCCACCGCCTACCGTGTAATGAGGCCCTGTGTGTTTCTCCGGACCTATTCAGGTGGTGTATTCCGTTGCACTTCCTATTGGATTACCTTCCATAAACCCGCTGCAGCTTCGCACAGAATTTCTTTCTGTCTTCGGTTCAGTGAGAGTCTGCACCAACCCGAAGCTACGGGTGCAATTGTTATCCAGTAGCCGCCCGAAGCTCTAGGGGTTATTTCATTATCGGTGTGCTGCCTGTCTCCATATCTACTGAAACAACGTATCCTGTTACGTCTTTTCTTTTCCTCCAGTAAGATCAGAACGTTGTATTGTGTTCCTTGCATCTTGCTCCTTGATCTCCTTCCTGTACTGTTTCATTGCACTCAGGGCGATTTACCTTTACTGGGAACTTTCTTGGAACTTACTTGGATTGTTATCTTTGCAATCCTGAACGCTCTGCTGCCCATTGCACCATCCTGGATCTAGTTGCGACCCTCGTGCCGCCCGGGTAGTTACCCTGTACTAACCTTCATTTTTATTATTTTCTCCTGCCGTTGTTTCCTATTGGAGCATCCACTCTAACCAAAGGGGGTAAAACCTGTTATACTAGTACCTTTTGCCATCCCTAATAATTCTGTTAGCTAGCTAATTGCCCTATCCTTCTCTCTAGGATTCTTCCTTACAGTTCAGTCGCTATTTCCCTTCAGGTAGTTACTGCATCCATTGATCTGTATCTGCTGCTTGGTGTGTACTAGTGTTAATTCCTTTTATTTCCCTTACAGGTTGGTGTGACGGTGTAGTTCCCACACTCTTTTGGGTAATCTACAGCCCTACCTGTCTTGTAGGTTCAGCAGGGTGGTCTATTGTCAAAAAGAGCTACCTCATGTAGAGGAAGTCCGGTTTGAAGAAATCCTAATTTTAATAGGGTAGTCTCAGCAGTGACTGAAGATCTGGAGTTCTGCTCTGCTTCTTCTGAACAACGCCCCGGCCAGTCTGCATGGTGGTGAGTAACACTTGACCACTGGATTAGATGAGGATAACAATAATTTGGGCAAGTTTCTATAGGCTTGCATAGCTGCTAATTAAGTACAGCATGTGACAACCTGCACTCCCGTATGAACAAGGAATGTACATCATCCAGAGAACATGAGGGGTTTGACGTTATTGTCTTTAGCCCAAAAGCAGAAACAAGTCCACTTGCTCTTGTATTGATCTGTAGTGAAGTTTCTGCAAGCCTTATGAATTATTTGTACATTTTGCTGTGATAGACCAAGATGCCCTAGCTTCAGGTCTTCAGGAACCAAGCTGAAAGGGATAGTTTGTTCAGAGCCGGATGGATCACTGACTCTTTCTGCTGTGTTAATAGGTGAAGACGCCCTGTCTGTAACTGAATGGGCTCGGACTGTGACATATGGAGCACACCATGGCCAAATAGGAGGAATTGGAAATAAATCCTGCAATTCTCTGAATTCCTGATATTCTGAACAACCCTTTGGAGGAGGGGAGTTGAAGAGAAGGCATATCCTCAGATATGGTTCCATGGAATCCGAAACACATCCCCTAAGGATGTCCTGCCCTGGCCTGTCCAGGAGGCAAAGAGGGGACAATTGGTGTTCTCCATGGCAAGATGGTTGACTTCCGCTTGACCCCACTTGTGGAATATCATGTTTATTGCTTTTTGGACAAATTCCCACTCGTACGACATATCTGCCAGTCTGTCTGCCTCTGAGTTGTCCTCTGCTGGTAGGTGAACTGCTCTGTGGAAAATGCCCTGCGTCACATCCCAGTTCCAAGTCTGTACTACCAGCCTGCATAGAGCAGGGGACCTTGTCCCTCCCTACTTCTTGATATAATACATCGCAGTGGAGATGTCTGTTCTGATCAAAAAACCACCTTGTTGTGTATCATGGGCTGAAAGCTAAAGCAATGGCTAACAGCTCTAGGTAGTTTATGTGATGTTGTTTCTCCAGATTGGACCACGTCCCGTGAATTGAATTAGACTGCAAAGTGCCCCCCCACCCTTCCATGGATGAATCATTGAATAGAGGGCTAGTTGGAATGGAGCCCACCTCATTTGATTGGACTTTAGTGACCATCCCAGTAGATCTTGATACTGGAAGCTGGGGATGGCTATATTGTCTGATTGGTTTCCCGATTCTTGGTCCCAAGAGCTTAATGATGGCATCTGAATAGCTCTAATTTTGAGTCTGGCGAGGGGAACTGTGAAGACCCATGAAGCTAGAAACCCCAGTAGAGGCCGGCCCCACCGTGCTGAAGTGAAATGTCTGGAGAGAAAATGCTTGATGGCTGCTCAAATGTCTACAAACCTCTCCAGGGTAGGAAACATCCTCTCGGCCACAGTGTCCCTTCTTATCAATAAGAATATGAGATTCTTTGTGGGACAGAGGTCCGACTTCTTTTGATTTATTGAGAACCCTAGGTCAAATAGAATATCCAACAGGCTCTGGCTTGTCATTGCCACTCCCTCCAGAGAACTGGACCTGATTAGCTAGTCATCCAAGTAGGGATAAATATGATGTCTTTGCTGTCTGAGGAAGGATGCCACCACATTCATAATTTTTGTGAACACTCGAGCCCAGTTTAGACAAAACGGGAGGACCTTGTATTGAAAATGATGGCACATAATGCTGAAACGTAAAATCCTTCTGTGTAAATGCTAGGTGGGGACATGTAAGTAAGCTTCCTTCAGGTTCAGGGAGCATATCCATTCTCCCCTGCAGAGAGCCTCGGCAATGTGAGCTGGTGTCACCATCTTGAACCTCTCTAAAGGAAGAGAAAGGGTGAGGTAGGAAAGATCCAGGACTACTCGCAAGCCTGTCTGGTTCTTCTTAAGGATCATGAACATCCTCGAGTAGAAAACCTGGTTCCTGATAGGAAGGAGAACTGGT
The DNA here is from genome assembly GCF_040938575.1 of Ambystoma mexicanum. Lineage (NCBI taxonomy): Eukaryota > Metazoa > Chordata > Amphibia > Caudata > Ambystomatidae > Ambystoma > Ambystoma mexicanum. The sequence goes on from NC_090938.1 coordinate 392,475,757, forward strand.
TCCACAGCTTGGTCTTGCACCAACTTCCTAATTTCTTTGAGATGCGCTGGAGAACCAATTTGAAGGAGGGGAGGAGATGATGGAAGATTTGGAGCGAGGGGAAGTTGAAAACCCTTTGAAACTACAGATAATAACCATGGGCCTTGAAAAAGAAGCCGCCACCGAAGCACATTCAGAGATAGCCTGCCCCCCTCCGGAATATTGTGGACCCAGACACAAGCCTCATAGTTTTTTTGATTCTGAGGTTTGTGAGGAGGAGGGGGCGAAAAGAAACCGTTAGAGCCTGTGCATGCCTGTTTTCTGCAATAAGTGCTAAGGGAATGGTTAGGTTACCTGGCTCTCGTGTCCTGGAACCCCCTGAAGCGCCCAAATGTTCTGGCTCTTTGATCCATTCTTACTTGACCTTGAGAGAAACCCTTAGATGCTGGTTTTGAAAGTATGGCTAGTGATTTAACTGTTTGGGTTCTTGTTGTTTCTTGGGGAGCTCCTCATCGTTAGACGAATGAAAGAGCTACGTGCCCTCAAAAGGCAGATCTAAAATCCTGTCTTGGACGTCCTACCTAAACCTGGTGGCATGCATCCAGGCTGATCGCCTCATGTCTGTGCCAACACAGAGCCCTCTATTTGCAGTATCGATGTGTGATACTGAGGCTTCTAGAATGTCTTGAACTATAATCTTGGCTTCTGCCAAACATGTCTTAAATGCAGTTTGGCAGTGTATATGCAATTTTGGGAGGAATTCACTAATCTCTGAGGGGACAGGAATGAGACACAGACACAGAGGATCATTGCTGGTTGTTATAGACTTTTATTGAAATGATAAAGGGGTTGAAAATGCCTCACTGTCCCTAATTTAGGAGGTGTTTCCCTATCTCAACAAAAACAAAGGGTCTGTCAAGTGTCAAGATGTCCAAAGCAATAACAGCCTGTGTCTGAAATCTATCTAGCCTTCACATTCTAAAACTAACTAAGGTGTTAGGGGTATTGTTTTTTGCTTAGAAAGTGCACAAATGTTCAAGCCCAACAAAAGGTATAACTCAAACCAAAGTTCCAAATGGATAATGTTCACGGTTCCAGACGGAATGGCTCCCTTACCCAGGTTTCTCTCTACCAAAACAAAAGGTCAAAAAATAACCAAGTTCTTTATAGTTCAAGAGGATATCTCCCTCCTCCTGTTTTGCAATTCACTCTAGGGGAAATGATTCCCTTCCCCCAAGCCTTTTTTCATATTCAAATATAATTTCAAATCTTAAGGGCATGAGTCTTCCTTAGGATTATTATTTCAAGATAACACAACTTGGGTGCGGGCCCCAGACTTGCAAAACACCTTGTATGCGCCCCTGCTAGGTTCTTTTGTACAGTTCCTTTACAGAATTTGGGTGCAGGCCCCTGACTCGCAAAATACCTGGTATACTTCCCTGCCAGGTTTTCTGATACAACCCAATTCTTTTGGGGGCATATCCCAGGTCTGCTCTTTGCCTGGTATACTCTCCTGCCAGGACTTTATGTTACTATATCTCTTTCTTAATTCAGTACAAGGGGGCATGGGGTTTGCCCAAGTTACTTTATGGCAAAGTACTCTGACAATGAAGATGACACTGATTTCAATGAGGATTACTCTTCCTTCACTTGCACACTTCTGCCTGCCTGGTCTACTCTTCTGTTAGGACTTTACAATGTACAGTTCTCACAAAAAGGTGTATGCCCCTTCCCTTCTATCTTTCAGCTTGCCGGGTATACTCTACTGCCAGAACCTTACAACTTTCTTCCACTTTTAGGGGAATGCAGCTTCCCCTTTGTTGCGTTTATCTGTGGGGTACTTGTATTCTTCCAGCTCCCCAAGTACTGGGACTATGAAAATCAACTATGATGCAATCCGTAAGGGCTTGTCTCCCCCGTCTGACTGGTAGTGCCTTCTCCAGCTCCAACCCGGTGTCTACCCCTCCACTATGGGCTCACCATTATCAAAAAAGCTCCCCTGACTTCTCCGACCCGCTCAGGACCTTCTCTGCATCTGCTCTCCCTTTGTGCGGTTCATACTGAACCATCAATCTGGATTTCGAGCATCCAGAGGCACTGAAACTGCTCTTCTGAACACCCATGACGATCTGCTTGCATCTCTTGACTCCAACGCTCCAGCTGTTCACCAGTTACTTGAGATCTCCTCTGCATTGGATATGGTCAACCACTCCATCCTCATAAAACAGCTCCACGATACCCTAGGTATCTCGGGGCGGACCCTAGACTGGCTGACCTCCTTCCTAAATAACAGCCCATCCCAGGTTATTCTGGACTCTTTCTCCTCCTGCAACCCTACCTCCGCATGCAGCGTCCCTTAGGGATCCACCCTTTCTCCCTGGCTCTTCAACACCTATCTTACTCCAATTGCACACCTCATTTCTACCTTCTCCCTTCACTTCGTGTTATGCAGGTGACACACAACTCTTCCTCAAACTTGCCTCTGACCCTCTCCTTACTTCCTCCCTCATTCCTGACGGCCTATCTGCCATCTAGTCCTGGTGTACTTCCAAAAATATCTGCCTAATGCTAGCAATACTGTGATCCTTCTTATTGGGACACCTGCTTCCTCTTTCTTCCCCCTCTTTGGCCATCTTCTATGGGCTCTCCCCCTTCTCCTTCATCTGAAGCCAGAAACCTTGGAGTCATCTTCGGCTCCCCTCTTTCCTTCCTCCATCACATCCAGGACCTTGGCAAGAAGGCCCACTTTCAACTCCACCGCCTCAAAGGAATTCTTTCTTTCCTCACTTCCCCCAAAAGCTCAATGTCATTTTCCTTAACCTACCCTCTTCTTCTCTGCGACCCCTCCAGCTAATCCAGAACAGGGCTGCAAGACTTATCCTTGGCCTTACGCCCAGGGACCGCATCCCTCCAGCCCTAAAAACTCTCCACTGGCTCCCGTTTGCTGCAAAGATCACATTCAAATCCCCCTGCATCATCTATAAGGGCGTCTGGGACCAGAGACCACGCTATCTACAACTTTTTCTCACTAAATACTCTCCCTCCAGATCTTTACGCTCCTCCGGCACCAACTCTATGTGTGTTAAGCGCTTTGTTAAACAGCAAGCTGGTGGCAGATCTCTTTCCTCTGCATGCTCCCTCCTTTGAAACAGCCTCCCTCTTCCACTTCATCTTGAGCCGTATCTCCTCAAATTCCGGAAGCTCCTCAAGAATTTTCTTTTTACCTGCTCCTTCCCTCCCTCCCCTGCTAAACCCCACAGTTGCTGAGATTGGTGACCAGGGCCTGTATGTGTCCTCCTGGGTCCTGACTTCCTACACCCAACTGCCCTGGGTCCTGACCTCCCACACCCAACCGCCTTCAGCATCCACCCGCTCCCAGCACTTGCCTTGGCACTCACTGGCCTATGTCACCACAGGACTGCACTTACTTATCTATTGTCAGCTGACTTATCTATTGGCAGCTGACCACTCTCACCTAGTCACTTAACAGCTGCTCACTCACTAGCACTTCCCTTTTAGTACACCTTGCACTTTCCCCCCCACTCCCTCTTCCCTATTCTCTCTCTGCACTTGCACGTTCTGAATGCTCACAAGGTCTAGTAGGCCTATTTTTCATTGTTGTATTTGCTTTTCATTCCCATGTTCCCTCCCTGTTGCCCTGTGGGCACTTTGAAACACAATGTACTTGATGTATAAGCGCCTTACAAATGCTCAATAAAATAAAAAGAGATAACCTGATAGTTCAGACAAAAGGACATGCATTGAATGTATCTTTGATATATTTGACAATTGTGCATGTAATTTGCATGTGACTGCTGTGACATGGCAAGTGTTGTGGCCCTGGCAGAGGGGGTGCCCGACCCCCAACACATTTCCCCGGTGCCTGGTTGTGGGCAGGCCCCCTCCTTACCTGGAGTCACAGTGGGGAGCACCAATGCCGAAAAGGGGCTGGGCTGCTCCCTCCAGCCCTGCAAGAAGACTTGCAGGTTGCTGCACCAGCCCAGTGACATAACCCAGAGGAAAGAGTCTGCTGGAGCCCACGCATGAAGAGGCAGGGACAACACCATGTCGGTGCAGAGGCAACTCCCTTTCTAGCGGTGCGGTGGCCGGGACAACACCGGTGGTCAAGTAACTCCGGCTGGCACTGCCAGCTGGAGACCGCGCATACAGAAAGCCCTAATAGCCCACCAGGGTATCTCTCGGAAACAAGGGCCTACTAGGCCACCAAGGAAACCTTAAAGGGATAAAGGTCTTCAGGGAGGCCTTGGAGGTACACTGTTCCCTGGGAGCCATGCCAGAAATGCAGTAAGACTGTATGAAGAAGGGAACAGGGCTTACAGGCTCTTTTCAAGCCTCCCAGCACTTTCCATGTGACAACCCCCCAGCTAGGTAAGTGATTGCATAAGACAAGGAGCCAATACTGGCAGGGGCTGCGGTCTATAAGTGCCTGTGAGTGTGCAAGTGTGGGTTATTAGGGTGAGGACAGGAGGTGGTGAGGGAGGCGTCCGAGAGACCAGATGAGGTGAGAGCGATTGGAGTGCGGAGGCTACTTTTAAGTGGTTTGTGGAGTGTTTTAGTGTGAGAACAGTAAGTGTGAGGAGTAGAGTAGGAGTGGCTCAGTAGTTGTATTGGTGGTGGCAATATAGTAGTTGGGAGTGGAGACAAGCAGAGGTAGTAGTAGAGGGGACTGAAGGTAGTGGGAGTAGCCGAATAGCAATTGAGGGAGAGGGAGTAATTATAAGATACTCACCGTAGTGACTAACCTACTCCTAGAATATATAAAGGGTTCTGAACCAGAGTATACAGGATGACAAGAAAATCTCTTTTACTTCATTCTAAAAATAAGTTTTTATTCAATAAAATACACTTTTTTTTTCTATATGTTTAAAACAATTCTCATAATTCATATAACCAATTTCTAATAACCATTGACATTACTCATCAAATCACAACCCACGTACAACTCACACACACATTTCTCTCTCAGTCATTCAAATATTCCCATATTGTCCACATTGGCAAAAACTCTTTTTGAATTTCAGTGATATCATAAATTGTATCACTATTACAATATTCTTTTATTAATTTTTCAACCCTATCATAAATACAGGTGTTGTTCACTGTTCATTCTTATTTTGAGGAGTTTATGATCATCGCCATATGTTTCGGTCTTTTTCAGGCACTAGAAGTATAGCCCTCAAATTCTCAACCTTCTTCAGGACGTTAGAACAAAGATCTTGGAACTGAGCCATGTGGTTGCTTTCATATTGTATTTAAAGGCCCATGTACATAAATGGGACCTGGTTTGAACAGTTCCTCCTTACCATATATGAGCCTGGCTTCAGGAGCCCTTTTGCAGTGGTTTTAAGACCCCAGGGTTCTAGTGGGAGCCTGTTAGTGGCACAGCTTGTGCCCCCTAACAGTGGTCATGACAGCACTCCCCCTGCCCCCCCTCCCCCCCTCCAAGTCCCCTCTCATGGTATTCTTCCTGTCCGGTCCGGTTTGGTGGGGTTATCCAGATGAAACCTCTTAATCAGACGTGGTGCATGAATATGTTCACTTGGTTCCCATGTTCTGTCTTGAGGCCCGTACCCTTTCCAGTCCACTAAATAATATAGCTTAGATCTGGTATGTTTTGAATCCAGGATGTCTTTAACTTCAAATTCAGGCTCTCCATCAACTAGCACGGTTTTTGGCTGTGTTAAAACTCGGGTTCCTGGTTGTACAGGTTTTATAAGTGATACATGGAACACCGGATGAATTTGCATACTTGGTGGTAAGGCTAACTTGACTGCCACATGATTTATCACCGATTCGATGACATAGGGTCCTAGATATCTTCGACGACACGTCCGGGTACCTTTTATTGGCACATATTTTGATGCTAACCAGACTTCGTCTCCAACTTGGTAATCAGGAGCTTTCTTTCGGTGCTGGTCCGAGAATTTATTTTGTCTGTTTTTGGCTTGCAGTAAGTGTTCATTTGCCTTTTTGAAGGCTTGGGTTATATTTGTGTGTAGAGTCTTTACCGCTGGCATGTCCAAGGTCGTGTGGGAGTCTAGTTCAGAGGTACGTGGATGTCTTCCGTATATTGTGTAGAACGGGCTTTGTCCTGTGCTGGTGTGTATGGAGTTGTTGTATGCGTATTCCGCTATCCATAACAAGTCTTTCCAGCTCTCTTCCACTTGATGCAGCATGCAACATAGATATTGTTCAAATGTCTGGTTTGTTCTCTCTGTTTGTCCATCTGTTTGAGGGTGATGGCTAGTGAACAATCGAACATCGATTTGTGCCATTGTACAGCATTTCCTCCAGAAGTTGGATACAAATTGGCTTCCACGATCTGATATTAGGACTGAGGGGAAACCGTGCAGTTTTATAATCTGTTCAAGAAATACCTTTGCCAGACCGGTAGCGTTGGGAAGTCCTTTGAAAGGAATGAAATGTGCCATCTTAGAGAAGAGATCTACAACCACCAAGATGGTATTAAACCCTTGACAGGGAGGTGAGTCCATAATAAAATCAAGAGAAAGTGTATGCCAGGGAGCAAGTGGAATATCCAGTGGTTGTAGAAGGCCGGCTTGTTTCTGCTTTTGTGATTTATTCTGTGCACATACCCCACAGGATAGAACGAATTGAGCAATGTCCTTAAGCCAGGTTGGCCACCAATAATTTCGCTTAACCTTGGCTAGAGTCTTAGTAATTCCGGGATGGCCTTCGATCAGGGAATCGTGATAACCAGACATGACCAACTCTTGCAGATCTTTATTTGGTAGATATAGTTGTTCCCTGAAGTATGGTAGTCCATCCAGAACCATGTGATGTTCATTTTGGGAATTCCATTTTTGCAAGATCTTGGGGCTCATTAAGGATTGAATCTTATCATAAAGTTCACTTAGAGTCAATATGGGAGTGAGTCCCAGTAATGTATCATTTGGGATGATGGCAACAGAGTCCAGGGTACTATTAGTTTTTTCTTCAACTCCCATACGAGATAACGCATCGGCCTTCCCATTCCGTACTCCCAGTTGGTATGTTATTACGTAATCGTATTCTGCGAAGAATAAAGCCCACCGCAATTGTCGTGATTATTGAGGTTTTGCTGACTTTAGGTTTGAAGGTTTTGGTGATCTGTGATTACTGTGATGGTATGTATGGCACCTAATAGATATTGCTGCCGGGCTTCGAAGGCCGATTTTATTGCTATCAATTGCTATCTTTGTCTGTAATTGCATAGTTAAGTTCTGGTGGTGAGAATCTACATGACCAAAAGGCCACGGGGTGTAATTGGCCCGTTTCTGGATCTCTTTGAGAGAGAACTGCTCCCATAGCTACGCTTGAAGTATCAGTTTCTGCTACATAGGGGAGGTCTGGATGAGGATGACGTAGTATAGGCACAGAGGTGAATCTTTTCTTGAGTTCTTGAAAGGCCTGTTCTGCTTCTTCAGCCCATTGGAATCTTTTGTTGTTTTTTTCTCAGTAACAATGTGTTTGGATGTACTATCTGTGAGAAACATGGAATAAATCAGAGATAAAAATTTGCAAAGCCGGCATGCTTTGGATTCCTTTAAGTGAAGAAGGTGACGGCCAATTAAGGATGGCATCAACTTTGTGTATATCCATCTTGACTACCTTTGGTGAGAGAATAAAACAGAGGAACTCAACTTCGGTGACATGGAAGGAGCATTTCTCGAGTTTAGCATACAGTTTGTGCTGGTGAAGTTTTCCAAGGACTGAGTGAACATGTTCAACATGGTCTTATTTAGAGGGGGAATACACCAGGATGTCGTCAATATAGACCAGGGCACAGACATCGATTAGTTCCCGTAATACATCATTCATGAAGTATTCGAACGCTGCGGTAGCGTTGCACAGCCCGAAAGGCATTACCTGATATTCGTACAGGCCATACTTGGTGCGAAATGCTCTTTTCCATTCATCCCCTTTCTTTACACGTACAAGGTGGTATGCTCCTCTGAGGTCTAGTTTGGGGTACATTTGGGCATCCTTGACTTAGTCCAAAAGTTCCAGGATAAGGAGCAAAAGGTAGCGGTTTCTTACTGTGATCTGATTAAGTGCACGGTAATCCATACAAGTCCTCAAATCTCCTTCCTTCTTTGGCACGAAGAATAAGGGGTAGGCTGCCGGTGACTTTGACGTGCGGATAAACCCATTAGCCAGGTATTGATCCAGATAGGACTTCAAGTGGAGATTTTCGGTTTCCGTAAGGGCATAAATTCGACCACAAGGAACCTGTGCGCCAGGTATTAGGTCAATCTGACAGTCATAGGGCCTATGTTGCGCTAATGTGTTAGCCTGTTCCTTCTGAAGAACATCTTGATAATCTTGATATTCTCTTGGTAAGATGTCCATCGGTTCCACGATCCCAGACGCTATTCCTTGAACAGATTTCTGGTTTGGCTGTGGTATAGATTTCGGGTTGAAAGTGTGGGCGCATTTGTTAGAAAAGGTCAGCCTCTTTGCAAGCCAGTCTATGTGGGGATTGTGAGTTACTAACCATGGCATCCCTAAGATCAACCGGAACTGAGGAGCTTTGATGAGGTCAAACGTGATTGATCAAGATTACTGGTAGGGCGATATGTGAGGTCTGCGACTCATCCTTCTCGCTCGACAAGTGGACCTCTACGCCTGCCGGGCCCGGTAGTTTCCCGATTCCTTTACATCCTCTTCTTTCTCTGTGGTACCTAGTACCTTCGTTGGAGGTTTCACTGGGCATTCTTTGAGGTAGTGACCCGATTTACCACAAGAAAGGCATAGTTGTAGCTGTCTCCTCTTGTCTCTTTCAACCTCGGTTAAAGGGGGTCGTACTCATCCAATCTGCATGGGTTCTGTGGTATTTTCTGATGGACGTTGAACATTATCACTTGAACGTACGTACATGGAACAGTTTTCGAGTCTACTTCGGTCTGTTCTTCGATCTTGTAATCTGTGGTCCAACTGCACTACCAGGTTTTTAAACTCTGCACAGTCTTTAGGTGGGTCTACCACTTGAGCAAGGACATCCTTCAGGTCTCCTCGTAGGCCCCGATAAAATAACTTGGTTCTTTTATCTTCAGGCCACCCCGCTTCCACGACCAGTCTATTAAAGGTAGCAATATAAATCAGCAAATCTTGATTTCCTTGGCGTAGGGACAGGACTTCGTTATCAAGAGCTTATCCATGCAAGTGTCGAGCAAATAGCTTTTCCATCTCTTGTTGAAAACCCCTGAAGTCCTGCAGTAACGGCTCATCCCGGCTCACTAAAAGTACCGACCAGTCTGCGGCACTCCCACTCAAATATGATAACACGAAGGCCACCCTCGCCTGGTCGTTCGGGAAGGCCCTAGGTCTACAAAGAAAATGGAGACAGCACTGGTTCATAAATGTTGCCTACCTTCTGGGGTCTCCATTAAATCATTCTGGTGATGCATGGGGTACTGCTCCCGGCAACGCTATCTGTACTGGGATGACTGATGATGGTGTAGTGATGGATGGGACGAATCCGGGCAATGGAGCTTGCCCCGCCTGTGTTTGTAGTAGCTGTTTGCTTAGTTCATCAGTACGGTCCTTTGTGACTATTAACTCTCGCCTTAAGGCATTGGTTTCTTGCCGGGCTGCGTGTGCCTCGGCGCGTAATTGTCCCAAAAACTGGGCTAACTGGTCAGTTTCAGATGTCTCCATGACGCCCAGGTGGATAAGGTTTAAAGGCTTTGCGTTCTGTTAGGCTCACCTGATATCCCCGGGTGCGTCTGGAAGGCTCTGAGATCTGAAACCCTGGATGCGTAGTTGCCCGGTGCTGAATAATGAATCTGCAATTACAGAAGGGAGGATTTGTGATAACTGTCTCTAATGGGTGAATCTCCCACCTCCCTCTGACCGATCCCCTTCCCACTGGGTCTTTCTCACCTTAGTTGTTTGTAGGGTGAGCTATCCGCCCTGCGTTTTCTTGTGCAGGGGTGCTTGATGTTCGTTGGCGAGCTGCCTGAGTTGCTCCCCTGGTGCAGTACCCCTTCCTTGGGCCCAGGCCTGCTGTGACCCCGAATCTGCTGATTGGCAGGTAGGTCTGTTAATTGTAAATCTTTGTTCTGTTTATGGTGGGAATTCGTTAAAGTCTTTATCTCCTTCTTTTCAGGTGTGAAGGTCTTGATGGTGGCGTGCCGGGTGGAGAGGCTCATTTTTAGGTAAGAGAAAGCGTGAAGCGCGGCGCCTTTATTGTCTTTTAGAGCTAACCTGTGTTTTCTACTTCCTCTCCTCACAGGCCGCTGTGGTGCTGCGATTGGATGACAGTGCGGTGAAAATAAAACTGGCCCCCGGAATCCGTTAAGGTAAGTAAAGTGCTGTGCAGTTGTTTAATATAGAATGCAAACCTGAATTTGTCTCCTTTTCCTTTGCAGGATGTTGCTGTGGTGCTCCGGATGGAAGCGCGTGGTGTAGCATGATGGAATTCAGGTGAGACTATTGTTTTCCTGTTCTCTTTATTGTAGGTCGCGATGTTCGAGCAGCAGCTCTGGTAGCGGTTCGCCAGAAGTCCTAAGCTAGTACTCACAGGTGAGTGATGTTTCTTCTTCCCTCGGTTTTCACAGATTGCAGCCCGGTTGAGATGCTGAGTGCTGGATGGTGAATTCTCAGGTAAGACGGAACAACCTTATTCTTGTTCTTGCAGGAGGAAGCTGGAGACCAGGAGCTGGACATGGTGAGCGTCACGCTTCTAGTTGCAGAATAACGCGAAGCGTGTTCTGCAGCCTGGGCATGGTTTATATATATAGCCCATGTAAAATAGTACCAAGTAAAGTAGTCCCAGGCCCCAGCCACACCCAAGACACTAGACCGCATCGTTTGGTTCACAGAAACTGAGCCATCCGGTTGCTTCCATGTTGGATTTAAAGGCCCATGTACATAAACGGGACCTAGTTTGAACAGTTCCTCCTTACCATATATGCCAAAGGCACCAGGACCTGCTCCGGGAGCCCTTTTGCAGTGGTTTTAAGGCCCCCAGTGGTCATGACAATTAGCTGCTCTTGTGCCTTTTCAAACACTCTCACCTCTACCATATGGTAGGATCGCATCACATGTGTCTTACTCATTGCAAACCTGTATTCCTGCATTACAGTATCGCGAGCTGCATTCCACCTTTTCCTTTATATTCATGTATATTCAAATTAGGGTCATCTCTTTTACTCTTACAAACGACTCACTCGCGCGTTATATTCCTACACATCGGAGACATCAGCTATGTGCCCCAATCTCTTCATCTCATTGGTACCATCCACCTACTTCATTCATACTTCATTCATATATGATGCAGCCGTTATAGAGCCAGCAGTCCGCTAACCTAGATTGTGCCTCTCTCACAGATTTTCAATCACTCTTCCGCGTACATTCCCGTGGCGGCTCGCTTTCTTTTGCAGCTCGACTATAATGTCAAACACAGAAGAAGGACTCTCATGTTTACTTATCAGGAATAGAGAGTGCTGCCTAGTGTCTCCCATCTCCTCGCGAATCGCAGGTTTTATCACCAGTTCCTAGTATTTTGCACCATTGTACAAACCACATATGTACATTCTATCCTTCCTCATAGATAGTGCCTTTTTTCATTTTTTCATATTTCTCAAAGTAAAGGCTCACATTCTTTTCCAACTGGATGGTGTCCAACAGGGAAGGAGGACTCCCATATTCACTTGTCGAATATAGAAAGAGGACTGCTTAATGTGCCCTGTCTCCTTGCAAATCGCGAGGTCTGTTGCCGGTATTTCATATTTTTTCAATATACATGCTGCATATGTACCCTCCCTACTTACTTCTAGTAAGTAGGGAGGGTACATATGCAAGCAGTGTAGTGCCCTAGCAAGTAGTGCCCTATTTGCGTGTTATTTAGAATGCACGTTCTTACATATAAGTGTACATTATTTTCATGTGTTAAAATATAATTTAATTCGTATGTTGGTATGCAATCATATGTATTCTAATTCTCCTACCAACCGGGAACTTGGTATATTGTGTTTTGATGTCCAAAGTAATCACACTTATACAAAACCGAAGTGCGTCCAAAAGCAATGTCAGGAGTACATATCAGGAGATCATTCCCCCACAATATGCTCACCTAGTAACCAGCGTGTTCCACTCTTCAGACACGTTTAATCCTTGTTGCACCATGTTCAGATTGTAAATCCACCGTTGCTCAATGTGATGTAATATGGTGCCCATGCCACCCCTCTTGTGTTTACTACTACTTGCTGTAACACAAACCACCTTAAATCCACATCTCTGTGGTTGTATTTCACAAAATGTTCAACCAGTGACTTGTCGGTCACTTTGTTTCTTATACAAGACCTGTGCTCCGCTATGCGCTGGCGCACTTCCCTGGTTATTTTTCATACATACATCAGTCAACATGGACACTTGAAAAAGCTGCATCAAGGCAAAGACCGGAGGACAAGGCCTTTGCCACTCTCTGCAGCTCCTCTGCAAGAGACCTTCCCAGGAGCCCAGAACTGACAGGAGCCTGCTGCAGCCACTGGAGCAAGGAGCCCTGCACCCGCCGCCATCACGACCCACGCGGCCTCCGCCGCAATACACAACATCAATGAGCTGTGTCCCATCACCAAGGCAACCAGGGTAAACACAGCCGGAGCTGAGTCAGCTGACTCGCGCCCTGCAGCCCCTCTCTCCCGCTTTAAAGGGAGAGAAGGTCCGCCGCCAGGCAAAGCCGCATCAAGGCAAAGGCCAGAGGACAAGGCCTTTGCCACTCTCTGCAGCTCTGCTGCGAGAGACCTTCCCAGGAGCCTGGAACAGGCAGGAGCCTGCTGCAGCCACTGGAGCAAGGAGCCCTGCACCCGCCGCCATCACGACCCACGCGGCCTCCGCCGCAATACACAACATCAATGAGCTGTGTCTCATCACCAAGGCAACCAGGGTAAACACAGCCGGAGCTGAGTCAGCTGACTCGCGCTCTGCGCCCTGCAGCCCCTCCTTTCCCGCTTTAAAGGGAGAGGAGGTCCGCCGCCAGGCAAAGCCACATCAAGGCAAAGGCCAGAGGACAAGGCCCTTGCCACTCTCTGCAGCTCCCCTGCGAGAGACCTTCCCAGGAGCCCGGAACAGGCAGGAGCCTGCTGCAGCCACCGGAGCGAGGAGCCCTGCACCCGCCGCCATCACGACCTACGCAGCCTCCGCCGCAATACACAACATCAATGAGCCGTGTCTCATCACCACGGCAACCAGGGTAAACACAGCTGGAGCCGAGTCAGCTGACTCGCGCTCCGCGCCCTGCAGCCCCTCCTCTCCAGCTTTCAAGGGAGAGGAGGTCCGCCGCCAGGCAAAGCCGCATCAAGACAAAGGCCAGAGGACAAGGCCTTTGCCACTCTCTGCAGCTCCGCTGCGAGAGACCTTCCCAGGAGCCTGGAACAGGCAGGAGCCTGCTGCAGCCACTGGAGCAAGGAGCCCTGCACCCGCAGCCATCACGGCCCACGCGACCTCCGTCGCAATACACAACATCAATGAGCTGTGTCTCATCACCAAGGCAACCAGGGTAAACACAGCCGGAGCTGAGTCAGCTGACTCGCGCTCTGCGCCCTGCAGCCCCTCCTCTCCCGCTTTAAAGGGAGAGGAGGTCCGTCGCCAGGCAAAGCCGCATCAAGGCAAAGGCCGGAGGACAAGGCCCTTGCCACTCTCTGCAGCGCCGCTGCGAGAGACCTTCCCAGGAGCTCGGAACAGGCAGGAGCCTGTTGCAGCCACCGGAGCGAGGAGCCCTGCACCCGCCGCCATCACGACCCACGCGACCTCCGCCGCAATACACAACATCAATGAGCCGTGTCTCATCACCACGGCAACCAGGGTAAACACAGCCGGAGCCGAGTCAGCTGACTTGCGCTCTGCGTCCTGCAGCCCCTCCTCTCCAGCTTTAAAGGGAGAGGAGGTCCGCCGCCAGGCAAAGCCGCATCAAGGCAAAGGCCAGAGGACAAGGCCTTTGCCACTCTCTGTAGCTCCCCTGCGAGAGACCTTCCCAGGAGCCCGGAACAGGCAGGAGCCTGCTGCAGCCACCGGAGCGAGGAGCTCTGCACCCGCCGCCATCACGACCCACGCGGCCTCCGCCGCAATACACATCAATGAGCTGTGTCTCATCACCACGGCAACCAGGGTAAACACAGCCAGAGCCGAGTCAGCTGACTCGCGCTCCGCTCCCTGCAGTCCTTCCTCTCCGGCTTTAAAGGGAGAGGAGGTCCGCCGCCAGGCAAAGCCGCATCAAGCCAAAGGCCGGACAACAAGGCCTTTGCCACTCTCTGCAGCTCTCCGCTGCTTGACGGCGCTGGAAGGAGCTCCCTGACGCCGTCAACAAGGTAAGCCCTCCAGCTGCCTCCCATCCCTATCCCCTAGTCTTGCTAATTATTCTGCTCGCAACGCACGCCTTTGCTCACGCATTCAACTGGCCCCACCCACCTACATACCTAGCACAAGCACTCGTAACAAGCGTCTTGGGAGCAGGTGTTGGACTACTATCTCCTCGGCCAGCCCCACCATCTGCTCGCCCGGATCTGCTTACAGTGTCGCTCACCCAGAACAGCGACCCCAGCAGCATACGTTAGGCTCTCCACCATCTTACTCCTATGCCGGTATGCTTACACCGGAGGCTGAGTCCCACGCCTCCAAAACAACAACCGCACTTCTCGCACATCTGATCAATCCTACTCCGGAGTTATGGCCTAATGCGCCTACTACTCCACGGCGTCCACATTATGATGCCAGCAACCTCCAAGGGCCTGCAGCCCCCACTGCAATGACTATGCCTGTGCCTGTTGCACCACTGTATCTAATATGCCTGTGCCTGCAGCACCCACTGCAATGAATATGCCTGTGCCTGTTGTCACCCCTGCAATGACTATGCCTGTGCCTGCGGCCACCACTGCATCTAATATGCCTGTGCATGCAGCCCCCACTGCAATAACTATGCCTGTGCCCCTTGCCCCCACTGCAATGACTATGCATGTGGCCACCAGTGTATCTAATAAGCATATGCCTGCAGCCCCCACCGCAATGACTATGTCTGTGCCTGCGGCCACCACTGTATCTCATATGCCTGTGCCTGCAGCCCCCACTGCAATGACTATGCCTGTGCCTGTTGCCACCACTGTATCTTATATGCCTGTGCCTGCTGCACCCACCGCCATACAGACCACCACCCTCAAGTGTGCCTTAATCAATGCCCGGTCAGTCCCTGCACACGCCTTGGACATCCATGACCTAATCCTTAACAACAACACTGACCTCCTTATTATTACTGAATCCTGGTTGAATGATACCTCAGGTCCTGCCCTCCCTTTGGCCATCCCGGACGGATACACCATCTACAGGCAAGACCGACCCCTTCTCAGGGGTGGGGGTGTAGCCCTCATCGCCAAAGAAAACATTGTTATTAGGAGGATTGAAGGTGAACTCTGCCACAGCTGTGATTACCTTCCCCTTAAAATTAACTCTCACCATACGTAACCCTGGCCCTCCATATTGTCTATCGACCCCCAGGCCCAATCACTGAATTCCAGGAATCCCTCATTCAAGCACTCTCAGAGAATCTTAAAAAAAAATCCAAAGTCCTACTCACAGGTGACCTTAACCTAGGCCTCAACGATCCTAACGACGCTCACGCTGCCGCTCTGAATAAAGCCCTCGCCACATTGGGGTTCGCGCAAACCATCTCTGGTCCCACCCACATTAAAGGACGCTCCCTAGATTGGGTCTCCCACCACAACTGCCCAGTGCTAATTACCGAAAATTCATGCGTCCCCTGGACAGACCACCACTTCATACAATTTGATCTAAACACTTCCAGAGGGCCCCCCAAGCCCACTAACACCCCTCTTCGTGCAGCTCTCGCTAGAAGCTCCCGTCTTCTAACCGTAGAAAGGATCACGCCCCTCCTTGAGGTGCCAGCTCTCCAGGGCCCTTTCTCAGGACCCTGACTGTCTTGCAAACGCCTTTAAACTGGCTATCACTCAAGCAGTTGATGCTATCGCCCCTCTCACTCTCAGAAAAGCAAAGAAAGCCAAGCATACTAACGCATGGTTCTCCCAAGAGATTCTCGAGCTTCGGGCCAAGAAGCGAGCTGTCCTCTCAGCCTGGAAAAACAAACCTAATGATGATACTAAATCTGCCTTTAAGACCATCTCTAAAAGCTACAAATCAGCCATTATCCTCGCTAAAGCCAACTCCTTCAACAACAGGATTGCCAACGCCAAATCCAGAACTAAAGACATTTTCACCATTTTCAGGGAACTTGGAAACTCTATCCACCCCACCTTCCACCATAGTGAAAGATAAAGAATGGTGCAACGACATCCAACTTGCCATGCTTAATAAATTAAACACCATGCAACCCAAAATCTGGGCACACCAAAAAGCCCTAACCCTCCTAATTGCCGACCAGAATAATAACACAGCCAAGGAGACAAAAATCAGCTCCTCCCTGCTTTTCGACTTCAAGGACATTACTGAATCCCAGGTCATCATGCTCCTAAAAACCATCAAACCCTCCAACTGCAAAGGCGACGTCTGCCCTGCTAAACTAGTCAAAGACTGTGGCCCTACCCTTGCACCCTTCCTCACGGCTTTTATAAAAGCTTCATTTCAGGCTGGACATGTTCCGACTGATCTGAAGGAAGCCTGGGTTTGTCCACTCCTCAAAAAACCCTCCCTTGACCCATCGGTACCAGGGAACTATAGGCCTATCACTACTGTCCCCTTTCTACTGAAAATATTGGACAAAGTGGCTTATCAGCAAGTCCAAAAATTCCTCGAGGACCACAGCCTTTGGGATTTCGGCAGTCTGGATTCAGACCTCGACACGGGACGGAAACAGCTCTCCTCGAGCTGAAAAATCAAATGGACGGCATCCGAGACGCTGGTAAACCAGCGCTCCTGCTGCTCCTCGATCTATCATCTGCATTCAACCTCGTGGATCATAACACTCTCCGCCACCATCTCTCAACAGCAGCCAACTTCTCCCCCAAGGCATGCGCCTGGATCACCCTTTTCCTACAGGAAAGGGCCATGAACGTCTTCTCTGACTCAGCATGCGCCTCCCCCAATCACATAAAATGCGGAGTGCTCCAGGGTTCTTGCATAGCGCCCACCCTCTATAACCTCTTCACCCGGCCTCTTTTCAATCTCCTTGACACCTTGGGCATCTCATACATCAATTATGCCGATGACACCCAAGTGCTCATCCCGCTCACAGGTGATTATGACTTGGACAAGAATACCCTCAACTCAATCTACTCCACCATCCAAGCCTGGATGGCAGACAACTGGTTATGTCTTAATAGTGACAAGACCGAGCTCTTAATTATTGGGTCACCAACCATTCTGGGTAGCCTCTACAAAAAATATTGCTCCTTCACTATCGACAACATACCCATTGCTGTGTCCCAAACAGTCAAGACTCTAGGAGTCTATCTCGACTCTAATCTCACCATGGACAGGCAAGTCAATGCCATAGCCTCGTCCTCGGCATACTACTCAAAACTGATCAATGCAGCAAGACCCTTCCTATCACCTCAGAATGGCCTCACCATTGCCAGGGCCTTGATAGGGTCCAGGTTGGATTATTGCAATGCTCTCCTTGGTGGGACTTCCAGTAAAAATATTGCCAAGCTTCAACTCACCCAAAACAATGCCCTTAGGACGGCCACAGGTCTATCCAAGAAGGACCATATTTCGAATCTTAGAAGGAAGGCCCACTGGCTGCTCATTAGGCAGAGAATAATTTTTAAAATCCTCTCCCTCACCCACAAATGTCTCCATGACCTTGTTCCCCCTTACCTCACCCAATGAATATCCCGGCCGACTTCCTCCAGGCCTCCCAGAACTGCATACACCAACCTGATCTCCATCCCTAAGACCTGCAGAGTTTTTGCGGGCGGCACCAGCTTCCCAGCTTTAGCAGCCTCAGACTGGAATGCCCTACCTACGCATCTCAGGGCGATTGACTCTCACCTGGCCTTCCGCAAAGCCATCAAAACCAGCCTGTTTGTCTGACCCACCTGCTTTGACTTCTGTCTGCATGCCAATGGCACATATAACCGTGTTCTGATTCTGCAACTAAGTACCCCATGTTATCTATGTATCCACTATCTTGCCTGCGTACACTTTCATGTTTAGCGCCTCAATGCCTTCGGGCTGCAGCACGTTCTATAAAGGTAAAACATAAAATCAAATAAATTGATTATGTATATCACATTTTTGGGTAGACAATTCATATGCTCTTTCAATTTCCAGACATTACTGCCCCACCTGAACTCATGCATTCTTTCTGTTAGGAGACACACCACACAGTAACCACATTTGTGGTGTCCGGTGATGGGTGGTAAGCCCCATTGATTCAACACTGTCTGGTCCTTTTTCACTTCTCTGTATGTATGGACCAATCTCTGGCTTCTCTTGAAGGCGAACATTGGTTTTTTTTATAGTGTCCCCGGCTGTTTTACTATTCCAGTTTTTATTTGTAATCGTTTTAATGTCACAGCTTACAGGGTTAAAAGTTGTGACACAGACTATTCTGTTATTTGATCTTTTTTGACGTGCTGCCAAACATATTTCCCCGTCAGTGTTCAGGGCCCTTTTCATCTGGTCTTTTACTAGTTTCTTGGGATAACATCTATCATGTAATCTGCCTCTGAGTTGGTCAGCATGCTTCAAAAATTCTCCTCTCTCTGTACAATTACGTCTAATAAGTAGGAACTGCCCTTAGGGCAGGTTCTGATGCAGCCCTGATGGATGGAAACTCTGAAAATGTAACAATACGTTTTTTTCCATGGGCTTCCTGTAGAGAGTTGTGGTAAGTCTACCCTCAGATTTAACTATGAGCAGATCCAGGAAACTCACTTGTTGCACGCTGTGTTCCATGGTAAACCTGATGTTACTATCACGTATGTTCAACCATTCCTGGAACATATTAAGCAAAGCCAGACCTCCTCTCCACACCAAAAACACATCCTCTATATACCTCCGCCAAACCACAAGGTGATGGCGGAGTACAAGATGATGTGTCAGGGCATTATCAATGCCAGATATGTACTTCTCCTCAAAATCTGCCATGTACATATTTGCAACATCGGGGGCAAATGTTGCCCCCATGCTGACTCCCTTCTCTTGTTTATATAGTTGGTTTTTATAAAGAAACAAATGTTCTGTCATAGCGAGGCGAATACATTCGAGCACAAAGCCTGTCGGTGGTTGATGAGGTAAAGTGCGTCTGTCCAAGACATCCCCCAGAATCTCAAGACAATTCATCTGGGTTATGGAGGTGTACAGGGACTCGACGTCCATTGTCACCAGTATGTCTCCTTGAGTGATCTGAAGATCTTGCAAAATTCGGATCATGTCTGTCGAGTACCGCATATATGAGGGAGTTATTAGTACAAATGGTTTCAGAAACACTTCTGAGTATACAGATAAAGGTTCTAAAAGAGAGTCAATAGCAGACACAATTGGTTTACCCGGCGGTGCTTTGTTGTTCTTGTGTATTTTAGGAAGGTTATAAAAAGCAGCCTTTTTAGAGCATTTTTTATTTAAAAACCGCGCTTCTTCTTCGCTGGTCCACTCTTCTGCGGTGGCATGATTTGTTAAACTTTTTATCTCCTCCTGTAATCTAGTGGTTGGGTGGTGATCCAGCTTTTTGTATGTGTTCCTATCGCTTAGTAACCGCATACATTCGCTCTCATAGGCGCTAGTTTCTAGAATCACAATCCCACCCCCTTGTCCGCGGGTTTGATGGTTATCTCTTGTATCCCACATAATGGGCCTCATTACACGTAGTGCGGTAAGGGTTTACCGGTACCGGTAAGGGCACCGGTACCGGTAAACCCTTACCGCCTTACTACGAGTTACCTTTGCGGGACCCGACCTTAACGGCTGGTTTTACCAGTAGGGTGCTGCAAAGGGACCTCGGTGCTAATTACGGTACCGCAATTTGTGGTACCGTAATAAGCTCCTTCCCCATTCCCATTATGCCCTATGGGGGCAAAAATGGGAATGGGGAAGTGCCTTGGTGAATGGGGAATTACCGCCCCCGCTCACCTTGGAGTAGGGCGGTAATTCCGCCATTCACCAAGGCGGACACTGTAAAATACCGGCAGCAACCATTGCGCTAATAGCGCCATGGTTACCGCCTACCGTGTAATGAGGCCCAATGTCTTTAAACTATCTCTTTCAGCCTTATTCAGATTATCTGGTTTGTAATTCCTCTTCTGTATTGCTTCCAAAACCTGTTTGGTAACTGTTTTCGAATACCGCAATTTCAGGCGCACAGGTATGAGATGGAGGTATAAATGTAGACCTTACTTTCAATCCACTCACATTAGGTACTTCCTCATTTGTTCCCGCACCACTGTTACTTTCCATCCGGTGCTGTGGAAGATACACTTAAAAAAAATGCGTTAAACGAATGGTCCTAAAGAATTTTTGCAATTCCAATTCTGTATCAAAAGGAACAGCCTTGTTTGTGGGAACATACGAGAGGCCTTTCGAGAGTAAATCCAAATCAGCTTTTTCTAAATGGTAGGTGGACAGGTTGACAATGGGTATTCGGTCTAGGTCCATAGATGTTATTGGTTCTGGTACCATTGTCTGGTTCGCATCCCCTATCCTTGGCTGTACTGCGATCGTCTCTGTCGGTTACGACCTCTTGGTCCCCTCCCTGTAAAAACCCTGTTGTTGCTTCTGGTTCTGTCCTCTTCCTCCTGTACTGCCCCAGCTTGGTTATTCAACGCTTGATCAGACCCACTTGAAGACCCAGATGTGTTCGAGAAGGAGACATACCTGTTGTTATTTCTACGGTAATTCCCTCCCCCTATGGGTGGATCTGTAAAAAATCCTGTCCTTAATTATGGATATGTTCTTTCTTCACTATAATTCGCAATATCCTTTTGTAGTTTATTTATTTTACGATCCAAATTCATTTGTTTAAACTTTTTTATTTCCTCCTCCAGACCCTCAAGCTGTTTGTTTTGCATCTTTCATTGTTTTGTTATCAAGAAACATTTTTTCAAGGACCTCCAACTCTGCAACCTTTTTTTGTTTCCTCTTCTGCAGTTTCTATGATGAGGATAATCCAATCCCGAGAACACTTGTTGCCAACCCCACTAAAATATTTTGGGAATTTGGGGTTTTCAATAAATATTCTCTGGATGTTCTTTACCTGCAGAGCATCTGGGATAATCCCAGCTCTTACGTATTGGAGCATGAATTGACCATAAAGGTCTGTTCTTGTCAGTTTCTTCATTTTCTGTAAAAGGGATTATAAATAAAAACTGGAATCTAGTAAAACAGCCGGGGACACTATAAAAAAAACGATGTTCGCCTTCAAGAGAAGCCAGAATTTGAGACAGAGATTGTTCCATACGTACAGAGAAGTGAAAAAGGACCAGTGTTTAATCAATGGGGTTTACCACCCATCACTGGACACCACACATGTGGTAACTGTGTGGTGTGTCCACTAACAGAAAGAATGCATGAGTTCAGGTGGGGGAGTAATGTCTGGAAATTGAAACAACATATGAATTGTCTATCCAAAAATGTGATATACATAATCAAGTGTCTATGTTCACTGATGTATGTAGGAAAAACAACCAGCGAAGTGCGCCAGCGCATAGCAGAGCACAGGTCATGTATAAGAAACAAAATGACCGACAAGCCACTGGTTGAACATTTTGTGAAATATAACCAGAGAGATGTGGATTTAAGGTGGTTTGTGTTACAGCAAGTAGTAGTAAACATGAGAGGGGGTGACATGGGCCCCATATTACATCACATTGAGGAACGGTGGATTTACAAGCTGAACACGGTACGACAAGGATTAAACGTGTCTGTAGAGTGCAACGCCCTGGTTACTAGGTGAGCATATTGTTGGGGAATGATCTCCTGATATGTGCTCCTGACATTGCTTTTGGACGTATTTCGGTTTTGTATAAGTGTGATTACTTTGGCCATCAAGACACAATATACCAAGTGCCGGTTGGTAGGAGAATTAGAATAGATATGATTGCATACCAACATACGAATTAAATTATAAACACATGAAAAGAATGTACACTTATATGTAAGAATGTTAATTCCAAATAACACACAAATAGGGCACTACTTAGGAGTAAGTAGTGAGGGTACATATGCGGCATGTATATTGAAAAAATATGAAATGCCGGCAACAGACCTCGCGATTTGCGAGGAGACAGGGGACACCAAGCAGTCCTCTTTCTATATTCGACAAGTGAGTATGGGAGTCCTCCTTCATTGTTGGACACCATCCAGTTGGAAAAGAATGTGAGCCTTTACTTTGAGAAATATGAAAAAAAGAAAAAAGGCACTATCTATGAGGAAGGATAGAATGTACATATGTGGTTTGTACAATGGTGCAAAATACTAGGAACTGGTGATAAAACCTGCGATCGCGAGGAGACAGGGGACACTAGGCAGCCCTCTTTCTATTCCTGATAAGTAAACATTGGAGTCCTTCTTCTGTGTTTGACATTAAAGCCATGCTGCAGAAGAAAGAGAGCCGCCACGGGAACGGACGCGGAAGAGTGATTGCAAATCTGTGAAAGAGGCACAATCTAGGTAAGAGGATTGCTGGCTCCATAACGGCTGCATGATATATGAAGGAAGTAGGTGGGTGGTACCAATGAGATGTAGAGATTGGGGCACATAGCTGATGACTTCGATGTGTAGGAGTATAATGCGCAAATTTACGAAGTTGAAAGATAAAGGTAGGATGTTGCAACACGTCGCGTTGTGAGTACATCATAGTGAGGCGTTTGTAAGAGTAAAAGAGATGGCTCTAATTTGAATATACACGAATATAAAGGAAAAAGTGGAATGCAGCTCGTGAAACTGTAATGCAGGAATTCAGGTTTGCAACAAGTAAGACACATGTGATGCAATCCTACCATATGGTAGGGGTGAGAGTGTTTGAAAAGGCACAAGGGCAGCTAACAGAACAGAGTTGTATTGGAAAAGGCAGAAGTGGGAAGGGGATTATTACAACAGGAACTCCCTTACAAAATGCTGCTATTTGATTACAGGGTAATACTGCCTGGTAAAGATGGAATAATCAGGAACATTAATGACACAGGAGAAGTTGAAGACTAATATTATCACATGGGATTGGTTGCCTAGTGTGAAGCAAGATTTGGTGAGTTTCCCGTGGCAATAATAACAATACTTACAAGAATGTCGCCAATGTGTAAAGGCTGAATACAATACATATGATTGATATAGATATATGTCCTCATGATGTCGCAGGAGGAACAGGCAAGAAGGAGATATACCTGTTGTAAGTTGGAAGAATTGAATCCATAAAATTGAAGCAATTCCTGAACGTGATCTACATCAAGCTTCAGGTACTCGTGGGCAATGGTTGATGACAATATGGATATGTTACAAAGAACTGTAAAGACAAGATTGAATATATCAGTGATTCCGTGTATTTACTTTTTAATAGTCCTGAGCTGAAGATATCACTGTCTGGTCCTAGTGAAGGATTTATTCCAGTTTACCTTTCCGTGCATTTCCTATATTATATGTGGAGGTGAGGTAAGGTGGGGGCAACTATGTACAGAGTTGCCGGATACAATTGTTGCGTCTATATAAAAAGAAATATGGATGACAAGATGAAGACACAGGTTTTAAAATAGTATTTATATGTTTTTGTGTAGGTGGAGTGACTCACATCAGTCTATATAAGGCAAAGAGACAACAAGATCTTTGTTCTAACATCCTGAAGAAGGTCGAGAATTTGAGGGCTCTACTTCTAGTGCCTGAAAAAGACAAACATATGTCGATAATCATAAACTGCTCAAAATAAGAATGAACAGTGAACAACACCTGTATTTATGATAGGGTTGAAAAATTCATAAAAGAACATTCTAATAGTGATAACATTTATGATATCACTGAAATTCGAAAAGAGTTTTTGCCAATGTGGACAATATGGGAATATTTGAATGACAGAGAGAAATGTGTGTGTGAGTTGTATGTGGGTTGTGAGTTGATGAGTAATGTCAATGGTTATTAGAAATTGGTTATATGAATTATGAGAATTGTTTTAAACATATAGAAAAAAAATGTGTATTGTATTGAATAAAAACTTATTTTTAGAATGAAGTAAAAGACATTTTCTTGTCATCCTGTATACTCTGGTTCAAAACCCTTTATATATTCTGCTTGATATTTACCCGAAGAGCCAGAGATTGAATAACAGGTAATCCCCTTATATCTGTGTAACGTACTCCTAGTCCACAGTCCCCTTTCCTCCATAATGTATGGCTGTCCTTCGCTAGGGACGGGAGACAGAACCTTTTTCACCAGAAAAACCATCTTTCCCTTTAAATTTAGATACATGCAGGGGCGTGCCCTGGGAGCATGCGCTCCCCTGACTCTGCCCATCGGCACCACTGCTCAGTCCCCTTTGACGCATCAACAATATTAACCTTGCCTAATGACTCCAGTTCTATTAGTGGGGAAGACGGTGGAATGTATGGAGGAAAGAGGACTATGGACTAGGAGTATGTTAGTCACTACTGTGAGTAACTTATAATTACTCCTATGTTCCGTCCCCTTTCCTCTATTCTGTATGGGCGATTACAACTGAATGTAGCCCCAGGGTGGAGAGTTGCCCCTCTTAAGAAAACAAGTTCCTCAACACTGCCTTACCAAATGCTGCGTCCGACCTGGTGCTGGCATCCAAGCACTAGTGCTTGCAGAAGGCCAAGGGAGTAGCCCACATAGCCGTTTTGCTGATATCCTGCCACGGGACCTGTCTTTGGAAAGCTACCGCTGTGGCCTTGGCTCTGATGGCGTGGGCATGCATGTTTGATGGCAATGGCTTGTGCTACCCGTCCTACGCCTCCTTGATGGCCATAACCATCCACCTTGCTATGGAAGCCTTGGACGCCCGACAGCCTGGTTTTGATCCCACAAAGGTGAAAAGGGTGTCCGATTTACGGAAGCTCTTGGTTCTGTCCAGGTAGAATCTTAGCACACGTCTGACATCCAGACAGTGCAATACCCTCTGAGCCTCATCTTTAGGGTCTGCAAAGAATGTTGGTAATACTATCTCCTCATTCAGGTGAAAAGAGGAGACAACCTTAGGTAGAAATGCAGAGTGTGTTCTGAGCACCACATTGTCATTGTGAAATGTAGTATATGGCTCTGATGCAACCAGGGTCTGGATTTCACGGATTCAAATGCCGAGGTAAGGCCCACTAACAGGGCCGTCTTGATGGTAACTAGCCTGATGTCCGCGCAAGCAATGGGTTCCAATGGTTTATGCGCCAGGGCGCCCAGCACCACATTAAGGTCCCAAACAGAGTGTGGTTTCTTGATAGGTGGATACAGTCTAGTCAGACCCGCCAAGTGCCTCTTAACCACCGGATTCTAGGATGAAAAAGGCCTCCTTGCCCAAGTTCTTGTAGGCCCCCAATGGTCACCAGATATACGTGCAGCATGTGTCTACCTGCACCTCTGAGTGGGTAAGGTGCGCTGAGAAGGATATAACGTCGTTGAACGAGCAAGTCAGTGGGTCAATTTCCTTTGATTCTGCACAGTGACAGAACTTCAGATGCTTCAGGGTAAACTGTTCAGGAACCACACTGCAAGGGCTAACTTCTGCGGGGTAGGGTGAACCACTGTGCCCCCCTGCTGGGAGAGTAGGTGGGCTGGGCCCACCGGGAAGTGTACCGGGGGCCGATCCGGCTGACTGAGAAGTTCCGAGAACCGGGGTCTTTCGGGCCACCATGGCGCTATCAGGATAAGCCAAAGGCTCCGTGGCTCCCTGACCCTGCAGATGGCCCTGTGGACCAGGGGAGTGGGGGGAAAAGTGCACGCGTTCATGTTGTTCCACGGGATCTGCATCACATCATCTAACGAACCCCTGCCTTGCCCCAGCCATGAGGCAAACTGGGGGCACCTCCTGTTGGTACAGGTGGCAAAGAGGTCCACCTGCGGATGACCCCAACTGGTGAAGATCCCCTGAAGGACCTCCTCATTCAACTACCATTCGTAGTTGTTTGAGCCCAGCCTGTTGAGCCTGTCCGCCTCTAAATTGGACTCCCCAGGGAGGTAGATTGCTGACATGTGCATGTTGTTCACCAGAGCCCACTCCCAAATGTCGATCGACAGTCTGCAGAGTGGACGGGACCTGCTGTCACCCTGTTTGTTGATGTAATACATGCAGGTGGGGCTGTCTGTCTGAATGAGAATAGACTTGCCGGTGACCATGGGGAGGAAGGCTTTGAGGGCAAGCCAGATATCCATCATCTCGAGCCAATTGATATGCTCCAGCAGCTCCTGACGTGACCATACTCCATGGACAATGTGGCTGTCCAGGGTAGACCGATCCCTCTAGGGACGAGTCTGTGGTAATGGTGATCTGAGGTGCCGCCAGCTGGAAGGGCCTGCCGATCCGCAGGTTGATGTCTGTACCCCACCAGACTAGATCCTGGTGGAGATGCTGTCGTATGTTGACCTGCTGAACCGGACTTCTCTTCTCTTGATTCCAGGAGGCTGAGAAGTGCAGCTGCAGCCTCCTCATTTTGAGCCTCGTATGTGGCACTGCGAGGAGGCATGAGCATGGCCCCAACAGGTGTAGGTACCACCACACCGAGGTCATTGCTCTGCTGAGAAAATGCCCAGTGGCACTATTGATAGCTGCGATCTTGTCCGCTGAGGGAAAGATCCTCTTGGACCTCGTGTCCCATATAAGGCCCAGACTCTGCGTGGGCAATAACTGTGACTTTTTGAGATTGATCGAAAATCCCAGGTCGTATAGTGTCTCCAGGAGGGCAGAGGTCGTGTGCTGGACCGCCTTCCGAGATCTCGCCCTGTCTAGCCAGTCATCTAGATATGGATAAATGTGGTGCCCCTGTGCCCTCAGTAGGGCTGCCACTGCGTTTGTTAGCCTTGTAATGACCCTGGGGGCTGAATTGAGTCCACAGGGTAGAACCATGTATTTAAAGTGAAAACTCATGATCCTGAACCTCAGTAAGGACCGATGCGGTACCCAGATTGGGATGTGTAGGTAGGCATCCTTCAGTTCCAGGAAGCACATCCAGTCTCTCACACACAATGTCTCCGCTTTGAAGGCTGGGATAACCATCTTGAACTTTTTGAGGGAAAGGTTCAAGGAGGAAAGGTCCAACACAACTCTCACGCCAGCCTGGTTCTTTTTGTGTATGGCAAAAATTCATGAATAGAAGCCCAGGCCCCGCTGTGAGTCTGAGACTTCCTGCACTGCCTGGCTCGCTACGAGCGAGCGGATTTCCGCCAGCAGAGTTGCTGTACCAATCTGCTGGAGCGGAGGGGAGGAAGGAGAAGTAGGAGGAATTGGAGCCGGACGCCCGTGGATACCACAGAGAGGATCCATGGGTCCGTGAACTTTGTCTGCTAGCAATGTATGTGAAGGGCAAGCCTGCCCCCCCACCGCAGACTCGTGGATCCGGATGAGCCTGTCACAACTTCTTCCCCGCTGAGGAGGGGGACTGGAAAAAAACCCTTGTTAGCAGATTTGTGCTGTTTGTTTGATTGTCTGAACTGTCTCTCCTGGGAGCCCCTCCAGCCTCCTAAGGACCGACCTTTATCCAAGCGCTGGTGCGTTTTGCTGTAGGTCTTGGGCGTGGACTTAGTAAGAATATATAAAGATTTCACTGTCTGGGAGCTATTCTTTTTCTTATCAAGTTCCTCATCCATTGTCGAATGGAACAGATCACCCTCCTCAAAAGACAGGTCTAGTATGCGCTCCGGTACGTCAGGGTTGAATTTTGTCGCCATGAGCCAGGCTTCTCATGTCCGTGGCGATACAAATGGCTCTGCCTGATGTGTCAATGTGGGCCACTGTGGACTCCAATATATCTTGGGCCACGATTTTGGGCTCCGCCAGCCCAGCCTTGAAGCATCCTTGACTGTGGGGGGGGGGCTTAGGAAGGAAGTCTGCAATTTCCCACCACAGTTTATGGTTGACAGCTGGCATCAGTGTTGGCCTGGCGCAGGTGGAGAGTGGCGTTTCAGTACATTTTCTTTCCAGACACTTTCAAGAGCTTCTCCTCCTTGCCCAGGAGTGCAGACGCCGAAGCCACTGAGTATAGTGATGCTGCCGCTATCACCGAGGAGTGTGGTTGGGGGTGCGCTGACAATAGCAGGGGTCCCATTCCATTTGCCTGTACTTAGCGTCGATACACCTGTTGGTAGGCTGGGTAGAGTGTGGCTTAAAACAGCCTTTTTTGGCTAAGGCTTCAACATCCTTTTGAAGTGGCATTCCAGTTCTAGTAGGAGGATGTAACGTAAGTACTTCAGTCAGAACCCCCACCTCCTGTTGTTCCATCTGTGGCTGCAGGATGTCTAGGTACTCAGCCAGGCCCGCCAGTTTCTCTTGAAATGCTTTGGCTGACGATGGGATGCCCAGGTCTTCCTCCTCGTCTGTCTCCACTGTTGTGTACTGCGGATCCGGGGGAGCCGGAGTAGAGCTGGGCATAGGCAGCTGTGGCGTGCTGATATTCAGTGCAGGAGTCTGCTGAGGGGCAAAACCTGAGCTGCCATTATTGGTACAGGCATGGGAGCCAGGGGCTGAGCTGGACCCAGAGGCAGTACCGCCGTGGGTGCTTGCGGCTGTACAGGGGGAGCATGTCCCCGATGATGTCCCTGAGGATGGTACCCATCTGTGGTGATCTCATGAGAGCGAGGAACCTCTCGAAGAACCTTTCTTCACAAGCAGGAGGTGTGCCTCATGGGATAGGCATACGGGTCGGGCACTGAGGCTGCTCTGTCCTGGGCCTGACCTGTCTCGCTAAATTGGGCGATGTGTACCTGCCCTGCAAATTAGAGGGATAGGATGTGAACCCGGTGACAGGCGTTGGTCAGTTCCACCTGGAAGAGCGCTCCCCTGCCTGATCTCCGAAGGGAAAGGGCACTGGGTGAGCCGCCATTTTATTCTGGCCCAGCAGCCATTTTGTTTGCTCCGTGCCATGTGCCTGAGTTGTGGTACTTGCTGAGATGGGTCTGGCCTCCACCGGATTGCTGAGCGGTGGTGGTTGCAACCTTTCCTATACCTCAGGTCAAGGCATGGTAGGCAGAGTGCCCTTGGCCACGGTACCGGTAGTGCTGTGTGCAGGCGCCCCCTCAGACAGGGGTCCAATACTAGGGCGTAGCCCCTCGGGTTGGGACCCAGTAAAAGAGACTTGCGGCCCCTCAGCGGTAGCACCGGTAGGATCTTGTGACCCCCTCGGCCCGTGGGCCGGTAGCTGGCGAAGCCTCGGTATTCCTGCTGGTTTTAGGACCTGAGAGGTCCCTCCTGCTTGGGTGCCTACCAGGGAAGGATTCTACCTTGCGGGGTGCAAAGGAGAACAGTGCACCTACCTTGGGCCTGGTCTTCCATTTCACAAATGCCTTAAGGTCCCCTGGAGGTGATCTTCCGAAGAGCTCCCGCCACCTGTCTAGTCGATTCTTGAGAACGCACAGAGTCAAGGTGTTGCACGCGGTACAGCCGGCCCAGCGGTGGTTTGGGCCAAGGCACCGGAGGCAGAGGGTGTGGGGGTTGGACATTAGGAAGGGACCCTCGCAGGCTGAACACCTGCCGAAGCCTGCCATTGTTCACATGTGCCGGGGAGGAGCATGGCGCCAGAGGACAGAGCAGTACCTAACAATTGGAATAGAAAATGAAGACAAGAATACTTCTCCGGGGAAGAGCGCGTGAAATTACAAGGCTGGAAGCCTAACCCAGGAGCGCTGGTCAAAGCGTTCCGTTCCTGTCGACGTGGAAAAGAGGACTGGGGAATGGCGGCAGTGGGTGGAGCCAGGGGAACGCATGCTCCCAGGGCTGTGCCCACATGCACATCTAAATTTAAAGGGGAAGATGATTTTTCTAGTGAAAAAGGTTCCAGCTGCCGTCCCTAGCGAGGGATGCCCGTACAGTATGGAGGAAAGAGGACGGGACATAGGAGTAAGTAGTGGTAGTAAAGTATAATAGTGGAAGTGGAGTAGGTAGTAGAGAACATTAGTGAGTAGACGACGGGGCAGAGGGGTAGTAAAGGGCAATAGCAAGGGTCAGTTATGGAGTAGAAATGGTAGGAAAGACAGTGAGTGGGAGAATAGGAGTGACGATCAGCATCAAGTGAGACAGAGATTACAACGGGAGAATAGTGAGAGGCGAGGAAGGAGAGTAGGGGAAGTAAGAGGAGAAGTAAGATCAAAGGGTGGAGGTGCAAAGTCAGATTGAGATATTGGCGAGACTTTTAGTACAGTGGTCGGAGAACATCTTGGTACCCAGAGTAGAGAATGGTCACAAGAGATTGGTTTTGAGAGACAGAGTAGTGATACCGGGCAAAAGAAGGCACCATCCCTAACTTCCTAGAGCATTAAGTGGGCTAGGTCGGGGAAAGATTAGAAAGTCCCTAGGGAGTTAGTTAGCCAACGTGTCAGGGAAAACAGCATCAGCCTTAGTCAGAAAGATCAGACAGATGGGTGTCCCTGTTGGCGAGATACTAGCATCCCCATTGGGGACGCCTGGGCTAGGAAGTTGGAAAACATGTGGGAACCGGGTAGAGAGGGCCCACTCTAGTGCCAAAATCCCAAGCCACTCCAGGTCCTAAATACATTTGCGCAGAAAATACAGCCATCCTGTCTAAAAAGATTTTCAAATAAACACCCTAGTAACTTGTCAGGGAGTCATTGTGGTTCTTTGTGGCAGGTGCACCATCACACTGCATATTATTCAGTGTGCATGTGCTCTGCATGTAAAGTGTAGCAGAGCCCTCAACTGTAGACTATTTATAATACCTATTCCTTCTCTTGCACTGCGACCTATAGAATGCAGCTGAGTCCCACGAAATAGTCGGTCCAGCTGTCACATGTCACTGACATAACAGTCATCTCTGTGCCTGAACGCAATGCTCTGCATGATTTTTGTAATGTTTTAAACTAGTCATATCTGCTAGTAATTGAACAGTCACCCAATTCTAATTACTATTTGCATGCAATGTAATGCTCTTTTTATTTTTATGTTTGCACAGACTGCGGTCTCCAGAATGGCCTTTCACCCCACAGCACCTCGAATCCACAACAATGGCGGTAGGTTCTATACAAATATCAAATAGCCTAACATTGCACCATAACTGCTATTTACTGGAACATCTATATTCTTTGTGCTTGGTCGTTAGGTACAGGTTGCTGTGCTTACCATTTGACATTTCACCTTTGCTTTATGCACTAGCCAGTCCTCTTGGAGAAGGTTTTGTTTCTGATTTTCCTTTTTTATATGATACAACTTAGAGAAGCGGTGGAACAAGAAAATGAGCTAAACTCACACCTTGTAGCTTGTAGCAGAAAATATATTGCCCATAATTATCCACACTCAATATAGCCGCTTAGCAGCCCTTAATCAAGGGTTTTACCCTAAAATCAAGCAGTGCACTCAAGCTGTCGGTATGTCAAAATTCAATAAGGAAGCAGAAAATACTGCCACAGTCTAAAGATACCATCTTTTT
Source organism: Ambystoma mexicanum (assembly GCF_040938575.1). Classification (NCBI taxonomy): domain Eukaryota; kingdom Metazoa; phylum Chordata; class Amphibia; order Caudata; family Ambystomatidae; genus Ambystoma; species Ambystoma mexicanum. The sequence goes on from NC_090938.1 coordinate 392,507,250, forward strand.
AAATGTCACTTTGTCAGCTGACATAGACATTTCTCAGAGATATTCAACAACTAAACACATGCCTGGTCTTTTTTGGGGCTCCTCAACCTAATGAATTGGCCTTACACGGAATATTTTTTTTTTTTTTTACTTGAAGTATCTTTGATGTGAACTCTATTTGCTACCTTTGGTAAGGCTGAGCAGTGACAATGCCTTTAAGGTGTTTGTACAGCAGGCCTTTCTTAATCCATTGCATGTGCATATAGGCTCTAAGAGCAGCTTTGCAAACAATAGTTTTATCCTAAGGTAAATAGTTCCTTAACACCCATCCACCCATACAACCTTGTCATCCAGTACAGCAGTTCACTGTTTTTAGCGTTTTACTGTAGCGGCTGTATCTCTGACAAGTAAATATATAAATCAAGTTCATACAAAGGCCCATTTGAATGAATACGAATATCCTCCCACGTCCATGTCCGAGGTAGTTCAGAATCTGGTCCAGCACAGCAACAGTCTTAGTTTTTCCACTTCCCCCTATAGCTATTCAAATGTTTGCAGGCAACCCCTGTTTTTGTACAACAATCTTTCAAATTACATACACCAGTCTATACCAATATCTCCTTGTGTAGATATCCCCAGCACCCACATAACTGTCATATCCCTCTTGTTGATTGTGAATGGAATTGCCAAGAGATCACGTCTGGAAAAGCCAATCTCCCGAACTTAAATACCTTGGGTCCAGATATTCCATCCTATCCAACACTTAATTGTCTCCAAAATATCTGTATCCTTTAAAGAGGGACTCTTTGCTCTCCAATTTGTCAGGCCCCTTTCCTATGGATCTACAGTATTATTGTTATCCTGCAAACTTGGAAATCCTAACACAATAACGGTCTGCAAAATGTTCACAGTGAAACAGAGCGACGCCATGCTGGCTCCGCTCTCTATTCCCAATGTGTGCATGGGTGTGTGCGTACGTGGAAAGCCAGAAACCTAGATGTCGGACCAGCCTCATAAAGTCTTGGTCCATGTAACCTAGCAGAGCCAGGGATGCCAATTTCACACCGCTCAATTATTTACCCATTCTGCCACCTACCAAGCCCCAGAAATAACTAATTATGGTTCCATAGAGCCATGCATCAGCTTAAACCAGGCCTGGTGGTGGGGGATGGACATGGATATAAACCAAGGAAAAGAAAGAATATATTTGGGCACTTGGATTACCAAGCACTGAAAAAGGCAGAGATGCAGATGGAGACACACAGAGGTAGAGGTTCAGAATTGGATGAAAATGTAGGAAGAGATGTAGTAAGAGTTGAAGGTGCAGGAGAAAGTGGAGGTGCAAAAAGAGTTAAAGCTACAAGAATTAAAGGGGCAGATGAGTTGCAGATACAGGAGTAGGTGGAGAAGGAGTGCTGGGAATGGAGAGAACAGAAGAGGCCAAAGGACGTGAACATCAAGGAGAAAAGAAGAGATGAACATCAAGATGGTTTGGAGGGAGCAGAAAAGGTTGAAGAAGGTGAATAAGTGGAGGAAAGCAGAGAGAGGAAAACCTCTGTAAAAGGGAAGGTGGAAAAAGTGGCAGGGAGCAAGGAGCAGTAGCTGGAGGTTTAGAGAAGAGGTATGGAACCAGGGAGTAGGACAGTAAGCATTCCCTTGGGTGTACAAGGATAGTGACAGCAAGAGAGTAAGACAATGTAGGCCTGTACATTGTCTGGGAGAAGGAACAAGAAAGTGGTGGAATGTTGAGGAGGTTAGACAACAGCGAGCTTGAGGGCTATGGTAAAGTCCTATCTTTGAACGCCTAGTCTGCAAGCTGTCTATCTCCCCCTCTTTTTCTGTTACTCTCACTACCATCTACAGACCTCCTGGTCAGTCCTCCCTTTTCCTCTCGGAATGGGCCGACCTCTCATCTTCTCTTCTCCTCCGCCAGACCTACCTTCCTTGGGGATTTCAACATCCATCTCGACTCGCCTGATGCGTCAACCCCTCTCTTTCGTGACCTCTGTAACTCTCTCGCCCTCACTCTCCGTCCCTCTGGCCCTACCCGCTCTACAGTGCATCCCTTGGATGCTCTCATCTCATCAGACATTCCTCTCTTAAACCCCCTCACTACCCCTCTATCGTGGTCTGACCACTTCTCCTCTCCTCCTTCCTTGACCTCCCCTGTCCCCAGACATCTTCTCCTGCACTTTTAATCTCCTTCACTGTCATGCGACCAATGAAGCGTATGTCAATTGCTGCCCTTTCCTCCTCCTTCGTCCCTCCCCCATCTCCTTCTTGGCACTCTTTCCCTGACACTGTCCTAACAAACCTCCATCTCTTTATCACTAACATGATATGATATGGCATTTATAACGCGCCTATACACAAGTGTTTCAATCCTGGACATCCTTGCCCCTGCCATGAGGATTCGCATGAAGCCTGCCACCAAATGCAACTATTGGTATGACTCTGACCTAGCAGCCTTGAAACGAAAGTGCAAGGCGGCAGAGCGGAAGTGGCAGACATCTAGCTCATTCCCTAACAAACTAGCCTGCTACCTACTCCAAAGGCAATACTGACTCCCCATCTGCTCCAAAAATAGAGCCCATGTCCAAGCTTGCATCTCTGGAGCCACAAACAACACTGCTGAACTGTTTAAAATGTGCAAGGAACTTGCCATCCTACCGCTGTCTCCTCCCCCCCTCTCCCTTCCCAGGCCTTATGCTCTGCGCTGGCCTGACAATTTTCCTCTAAAACACTTGACATCCTGTCCTCTCTGTCATCTGTTCCCTCCTCCTACACCCTTCCCCCATTCAGCATTTCTGACCCGCCTCTCTCTCCCTTACTCTCCTCCCTCCCTCACATTACACCTGTTGAGATATCTAGAGTTGTCCACTCTATGAAAGTCTTGTCTAAACAGGTGTTTCCCTGCTCCTCCAGAACCATCAAGCTCAACATCAACATTCTCACCCCTGCCTTGGTTGACCTCTGCAACCACTATTTTGCCACAGGCTCTTTCCCTCAACCTCTCAAGCACTCCCTTTTGCACCCTCTCCTCATCAAAGCTGTCTGCTGACCCCTCTTGTCTGGCTAACTATCGACCTATCTCCATCACCCTCTTCTTGGCCAAACTCATGGAGAAGCTGGTCATTCCCCAATTGACACTTCACACCAAAAGAGGCACGGAAACCGCTCTCCTGAATACCTGTCATTACCTACTCTCCAATCTGGACTCAAACTCTCCATCTGTGCTGATCCTCTTCGATCTCTCCTCTGCCTTTGACACTGTCAACCCCTCTATCCTCATAAACCATCTCCGTGGCACCCTAGGCATCACGGACAGGGCAATAGTGTGGGTTACCTCTTTCCTCTCGAACAGAGCCTCTCAAGTTGCAATGGGTCCGTTTCTGTCCACCTCACTTTCTACTTGTGGCGTCCCTTAGGGCTCTATCCTATCGCCATGGTTCTTCAACATCTACCTGGCCCTTTTGGATCACCTGATCTCCACCTACGGTCCTCACTTCCACTGTTATGCAGACAACACACAACTCTCTTTCCGGCTGCCATCTCCTACCTCCTCCTCCTGCCTTATACCTGACTGCTATTCAGGCATGGTGCTCTGCCAATGATCTTTGCCTTAATGCCAGCAAGACTGAGATCCTTCTAATTGGGACGCCTGCTCTCAGCTTCCCGCTCACTCTCTTGGGTCCCCTCCCCTCACCCACTTGTGAGGCAAAAAATGTTGCGATCACCTTTGACTCATCTCTCTCCTTCTCTTCACACATCACGGACCTTGCCAAGAAGTCCAACTTTCAGCTCCATCTTCTTAGGGGTAGCCTACCTTTCCTCACCTTCCCCCGGAAGCTCATTGTCTGCAGAGCCTTGGTTCTCTCTAAACTTGACTACTGCAAGCCTCTTCTTCTACCTTCCTCTTTCCTCCCTTCGCCCCCTCCAAATAATCCAGAATAGGGCTGCAAGACTTATCCTTGGCCTTAAGCCAGGGGACCGCATCTCTCCTGCCCTAAAGTCTCTCCACTGGCTTCCAGTGACTGCAAGGATCAAATTCATAACCCTCTGTATCATCCACAAGGCTGTCTGGGGCCTGGGACCTCTCTACATACAGCCCTCCATCCCTAAATACCACCCAGCCAGAACACTTTGGTCCTCTGGTTCCAACTTTCTGTAGGTCAGACATTTCTCCAAGCAGAGAGTGGGAGGTAGATCCCTCTCCTCGGCTGGTGACTCCCTCTGGAACAGCCTCCCTCTCCCCATCAGACTTGAGCCAGATCGCCTTAAGTTCCGGAAACTTCTCAAGACCTTCCTTTTGTCCTCTGCCTTCCATCTCCCCCTCCCTTGCTAAGCTCTCCACCTGCCGCTGCGATTGTGCCCTGGTCCCTTCTGAGTCTTACAGGGACCAGACCACCCCCCTACCAGCATCCTTCACCAGTACTTGCTCTTGGGCTCCCTTTCCCAGACTATCCCTACCCTGTCCACCTGCCCACTGCACTTTGCTTCCCCTCCCCCCTTCTCTCCCCTGGCACTTACCGCCCTGGCCTGTACAGCACTTGTGCCCCCCGTGGGGTCACCCCACTATTGTACTTCTGCCTCTACTCCTCCCTCCGGCACTTATCCTGTAGCACTGCATGGCAGGATTGTCACTAGGCCAATATAACCGTATCTCTTTCTTTTGATGCTTTTCGTTTGATATCCCATGTTTACCCCTCCCCCTTTCTTGCCTTGTGGCACCTGGAAACACTTTTGTATAGGCGCCATACAAATGTCAATTAAAATAGAAAAATCACGTCATTCCCTAACACTTTCCCTTCCCACAGGCAGACTCCTCCAGTACCACCTCATCTCCTCCATTCCAGTTTCCAACATCAATGGGGTCCACCAAGGTTACAACATGGAAATGTGCCACAGCAGCATCCGGGTGAATAGCACCTGGCTCAGCCCTGTTTCAGAGATGTTGCCTGAACCTCTGGAAGCCAGGGAGGTAGCCTGGAAAATCTTTAACCGGAAGGACAAAGATGTCTCAACAGCACAAATAAAAGACCACTGCCAAAGATTACCCCCTCAGCAATGCCATGAAGAGTGTTGCTGTCAGGGCCCCACTCTCACTACAGGGTAGACGCCAAGGACCAATCCATCCTTTCAGAATTTCAAGACTCACTCTATATGAATCTTGTAATAAGGTATTCCCTAGATAGGGCCAGGTATTTTTTCATCCATCTTAGACTCCAATAGAAAAGTCCTCCAAGACCTGCTTACGATTCCACAGCCCCGGTCTAAATCCAGCTGCTGAGACAATCTGGATGCAGATTTCTAGAGAAGGGGGGGGAGAAGGGGGAGTTATGAGAAGCTAAAGGGGATTTGAACTAATTTGCTTTATGTTCCTCCTGTGTCTCTCACATACTGCAACTCGCCTAACTATGTTAAAATCTTCCCATCAGGGCCCCTCTTCTCATCCCAATTAATAGCATGCGGACTGGGAGAGGGTTTTTCGTACGCAAACCTAGGCTGGTGGTAGTGAGGAGCAGTGTGGACAGAAACATACTTCAGCGACATCGCCCACACACCTTGCAGTTTCTCTGGCAACTGGAAACCATCCTTTAGGTTCCATGAACCAAAAGTACTAAAATGCTATTGCCGTGGTCCAGCAACATGTCCCAAGCACGGGTAAGCATCAAGTCAGTGTAGAGGGAAGTAAGACAGTGTTTGGTGGTGGATGATTTAGTTCCCTGAGACAGGGAGGCCAGCAAGAACCCATTCAGGCACCTTCAGGCCCTCCTGGATTAACTCTGGGAGATGCTCCCAAATGATCTCTGGGACATTCCATAGTGCTTGTTGCAACATAGTCTGGAGCTGCAGCACGAATAGATGCAAAGCCTGAGCGGCACTACCTTATCTGTAGCCAAGGGAGCGATGCCAATCAATGAACAAGTAGTCGCTCGCTGGGGAATCGTAGCACCTAAGACTGTAAGTGAGATGGGTTGGGAGGAGACCCACATAGACCTTTGAAAGCAACTCTTGAAGACCACTTTTAAGCTTCCCAACCTTGTATAAATCCCGAATACAATTTTCTGAAATAAATCTGTTATTTGTGTCCTTTGTGGAGTCCACTTGGCTTTGTGACAGTGGCTTAGTAGCTGTGTTTTAGGCCCAATTTCATTCAGAATGTCGAGATATCAAATCAAAAGTTAAGTGCCAAATTAGCCATTAAGAAATGTTTGGACATTTTGAAATGATTGCAGTGCTTAATCTGCAGTCTGTACATAGCTATACACATCTTAAAATATTACAGTATGTAGAGCCATGGTAAAATCCAGAATCCATATTATGTGGGGAAAATGTGGATTTACCTTTGGGTCTGGCAATGCCCATACACACAGTCCACTGCCCCCCTCGCAGTGCAAAAGGATAGAACTAGAAAGTTGACTGTCTACCTCAGACATACTCTCTTAGCATCAAAAGAGATTGACCTATGTGTGGGAAGTCCATTGGTCAAGTACAGTGTATGTGGCTTAGACTGAAATCTAATGGATGTGTGACGTTCATGTGTCTCTGTTCCTGTAGCTCTTTCCCCTTTCCATCCATGCCCTGGAACTATTTTTAGAGAAAAGTAGGCTATGTCTGACTATTAAAGGAATTTGAGTAGGGCTGGGAATTCAAAATAACTGCTTATGGAGACAGTATTCTTTTACTCGTTTAAATTTCCTCTAGTAGTTACTTTGACTCATATCAACAAATGTTCTCTTCTCTCTCGATAACTTGACAGGATGTGACAAATTGAGAGGTTCCGTCCCTTCTTCCCTGGGGTGGGGGGCTTGGGCTTCCCTTGGAGGCTAGGGAGGTGAGCCCCCTTAGCAAAACCCTACTTAGGGGTTTAAGAAAGCTGGGCCTCATCGGGAGTGACTCTACGCAATGGGATAAAGGACTCCCATCCCCACAGGGAACTACCTACACCAAGGTATTATCTGCATATAGGGTAATAAGAGAAGCTGAAGTTGCATCCATATATGGGACTCAAAACAATGGTAACTTTACCTCTATGTGTTTAGCACAAGGCAATGCTGGATTCTCCATGAACTTTACACAAAAACAATCAGGGAATATGATTGAGAGTAAAGATTGGCCTTAGGTGTTAACTAAGGTATCCGTTATATCACATAAAACTCTTTAAAGGAGAGACATTGCTTGTAATCTTACATCTTTTTTCAATCAATGAGTAAGCTACCTGAGTCCCGAGGCGGAAGAACACCCTTTCCCTGTGCGGAGTCCCTGTCCCTAGGTTATAGGGGATGTGCCGCCTATCTGATAAGAAAGGAGAGAAGATAGCGGTCCCTGCGTCTACAACGTATACAGTTAAAGCCTCTCTCAATAGCTAAAATATTTTTTGGCGAGGGAGCTGAACCAAATTTACTTGCATACCATGGACATTTCATGGAGAACGTATTTCCTCAGGGCACACCGTATCTTTGATAGCGGTGGGAACGCCACCGCTATCAAAGATACTGCTCCCACTGGAACAAACCCACGGTCCAGAGGGTATCTGGGTTGTTCAGGGCAGAGGGAGGCAGAGAGAGGAGAGAACGAAAGGGGAGGAAAGAAGGATTGCCCAGAAAGATAGAAGGAACAAGTGAGAATGAGAGGGGTTAGGGAGGCCCAAAAAACCCATGGATTATAAACCACTTGCCGGCTCAGAGAAACCCCCAAGATCTAGGAGAGCCACATAACAAGAGGGGCTGCCAATACCCCAGAGAGAAGAGAGAGACAATGGGACAGAGGAACCCAAGGGTGAAAGAGAGGCCCAATAAACACAGTGAAGAAAAAATACAAAGGGAATACAGCGACTCCCAAGATGTGAAGCAAGTGAGGAGATGTCACAAATTGCAGAGGGGGAATATCCCTCTATCTAAAGAAATTAAGGCACTTTGGTACTCATTACGAGTTGGGCGGTGCGGGTTAAATGCAGCAGAATTACAGTATACCGCTGCATTACCGCACTCCTCAACTATGAGATGGGCGGAAAGTTGGAGGATTCAGCTCCAGCTATGAGCTGGAGGTAAATCTGACAACTTTCTGCCCGACTTCGGTGGAATTATCAGGGAGGAATTACCGCTGTGGTAATTCTGGTGAAATGCCCCATGGAGGTCTATGGACTTCAAATAAACACCACCACTTGTAATCCGGCAGTAATACTGCCGGACCAAGTGGCGGTACCGGTAATTCCGTTTGGTGGTATCTCAGTGGATTTATCATCAAGATAACACCAAACCTATGAGGACCTTTGTTTTTTCAGGGACTTCAAACTTTGAGGAGCTTTTGGAAACTTTAAGAGGCTGCCAAGACTTGTTAAAAAGTAGCAAGAATTGTTTTTATACTGACACTTATTGAATCTAGAACCAGGAATGGTTCCTGGGACACCAGAGAGAGATTGGGGTGAACTCTAAGTGCAGGCAGGGCACTCTGCCTAGTTTTTCTTAGTGGTAGGGCCAGGTTTAGCAGAAAGGTTTGGACCAAGGACTATTTCTTTGTTTTGACTATCGAGGAGTATTGTTGTTGTAGTTTTGATAGGAAGGGAACTTCCCTTGACAAATAGGGCTAGAAAGACGCAGGAACATCATTTGGGGGTCACAACTGCAACCACTGAGGTCTCCCTTGCTACCCCTGTGGTCTCCCTTGCTACCCCTAAAAATAAAAGAAGAAAAAAACACTTTTTTTCTCTTTTCTTTTTTTAAAATGGAAGCTCCTGGGCTGTGGCCAACGCCAGGTGGCTCTTTCTTTCTGGAGTGGCGGGCTTTCTTGTTCAGGCCTCTTAAAAAAAAAACAGGGGGTTTTACAAGTGTAACGCTTTGAGCAGTGACACTAAATAAGAAAGAATTGGAATGACAAATAGTCTTTCTGGAATTCTATAAAATAATTGCTATAGTCATTAAAGGTTTATTTTAGGCACACTTCAGGGGGTGAGCCACTGATTTAGTCTGTTCTGAAACATCTCAAATTCACAATGCAGACACAAACAATATTAATTTTGCTTTTTGCAAGTTGCAGTTATAGCATGTGTTTTCTGCCGTTGTCTCTGTTACAATCACCACAAGACATTCCATCTCAGTGTCCTCGGTCTCTTGACAAAATCCTTGCACCTAAAAGCTTCCGTACAGTGTACAAGGAGAAATTACCGTAATTATCTTTCTATGGATTCTTCTCCTGCAGATTTCTCATCTTGATAGATATCCATCATCCAGCTCTGGTGCTCGGAACATTTTCAATATGGGCGTAGGGGACCTCAACTCGGCTGTCGATTGTCTATTCGACTTGCACGGGGTCGATCGTTGGCTCCGGAAGTGACGTCAGGCACCATATATATGCCTCGTCACTTTGCCCCATGCTTCAGTACCTCCCAATTCTTCCCGTGCTCAAACGCTGCATACGAAAATGGAAGGAGGTTAACCAGCCTTAAAAAGCAACTATGGAATAGAAACTAACAGGTTAAAAACATTCCAATCAGAAAACATTTTTTTTGGTTCAATTTACTAACTGAGATGAGCACCCCAAAGTCATTGCCTACGCACTTCATGAAATCAGAAGCGAAGAGCCACAACACTTTCCGAGTGGGGTCGGCTGGGAGAGGTGATGAAGAATCTGCGGGAGAAGAATCCATAGAAAGATCATTATGGTGAGTAATTTCTCCTTCAATGGATTGCTTTTCTCCTGCAGATTCCTCATCGTGATAGACCTCCCGAGCAGTAAGCTAAAGGAGGAAGGCAGAAAGGATTGTGCAAGCAGATTCTGCAGAATCGCTCTGCCAAAACATGCATCAGCCCCATGTGCAACGCCCAACGCATAATGCTTTGTAAAAGTATGTAATGAAGACCACGTGGCAGCATGGCAAATGTCCCGAACAGGGACCCCCCTTTGAAGGGCCATGGAAGCAGAGACTCCAGGTGGGACGTCTTTTCTTGCCGACTGGTAGCACTCAAAGAAGCATAAAATGATCTAGCGTGAGATGGTTTGTTTAGTGATTGCAAGACCCTTGCGGGAAAGAGAATGGGCGACGAACAACTGGTCCGTCTTCCTGAGCTCTGCTGTGCGGGCAACATGATATGATATTTTATTTATAGCGCGCCTATACACAAGTGTTTCAAGGCGTGACGAGGCAGGGGTGGGGTACAAGTGAGGACAAGACAAGAATCTTACTAGGCCCAGTGACATTGAGACAGCGCAAGTGCAGCGAATAAACTCAAGGCATTTTTCAGGTTGATGCAGTGAAAGCACTCTTCCTCCTTTGAGGGGAGAGGAGGAGGGTAGACCACCAGTAAGTCAATAGACTGTAAAAGGTGGAATTCCGAAACAACCTTCTTTATTTTTTGCATTTAAATTGAAAGTCAAACTTGGGTGTGTTTTGCATTTAACTTGAAAGTCAAACTTGGGTGTATTTTGAATTTAACTTGAAAGTCAAACGTTGGTGTATTTTGCATTTAACTTGAAAGTCAAACCTGGGTGTATTTTGTGTTTAACTTGAAAGTCAAACTTGGGTGTTTTTTGCATTTAACTTGAAAGTCATACTTGGGTGTATTGTGCATTTAACTTGAAAGTCAAACTTGGGTGTATTGTGAATTTAACTTTAAAGTTAAACGTGGGTGTATTTTGCATTTAATTTGAAAGTCAAACTTCGGTGTATTTTGCATTTAACTTGAAAGTCAAACTTGGATGTATTGTGCATTTAACTTGAAAGTCAAAGTTCGGTGTATTGTGGGTGTATTTTGCATTTAACTTGAAAGTCAAACTTGGGTGTATTGTGCATTTAACATGAAAGTCATACTTGGGTGTATTGTGCATTTAACTTGAAAGTCAAAAGTGGGTGTATTTTGCATTTAACTTTGGCCATTGATTGTAACCTGCTAGCCCAGTGACTGTTCCATTCGACTTTTCGTACATATCCCTCCCTTTACCTACTCTCTCTTTCCACTCATGGCGCTTTGTTTCTCCCAGCTACTCAAACTGCTTCTCTATTAACTATCCTTCCCGTCTCACTAAGTCTGGAAAGAAGAAGTTTAAAAAGGATATCTTGGGGTGTGTGGCTTGGAGCCGACTCGAGCAGCATGGCTCCGTAAAAGCTCCTGGCTGGGCCCATCATCCAAACACATTTTAGCAAGCTCGAGCCTCCGTTACTTCTCCAAAATCCCCTCATAGGGGTATTAAAGGACACTGCATCCAACGCTTGAGGACCGGACCCGCCGACTAGCCCCTGCAACCCAATATCACTGACTGGAAATCATGATTTCAGCCCGCAGCAGAGGGGGAAAGGTGGCGGGCACTGAGTCCTGGAGCTCCACAATCCGCGGGAAGAGGAGGAGCCGCAGCCATATCAGCGACCCGAACGCCTAGCAGCATGTTAACGGTCGTAGTGCAGCACCAACATTTGTGGACCGGACCATCAGTATGAAGCACGCACTGTGAGACAGCCACAACCTCACGTCGGCGCACAGTGTCTGGAGAGGAGCTTGCTCGCCTGGTTCTTCCCCCTTGCAGCATACCGCGCCAGGACCCCACCGGAGTCGTCCTACAATACGGCATCATGGAGGCGGGAGGATCGCGGAGCAGGAGCTGGGGCAGGAGCAAGCCCTGCGCTGATACGCTGCCGATGGGGGTAGCCAGCATGCACTAGCACGCCCATCTGCCAATCCACCACCACACTGGAGCTTGCAACGGCCCCCGGAGCACCATACGCAATTTGAGAGTCGGTGTGCTCTCCAACAAATATAGCAGTCCCTTCTTTATAGCTGGCACAGAGGGGAAGAGCGGGAGACGTTCGTAGACAGACTCGGAGCTGGAAAACCAGGATCACGCGGCGTACACACCTGGAGCGGGCTCCCAGCAGCAGCTAATTGCCACAGACACTTGGACGCCCGCAGAGGAAACAGTGATCCCAAGCACCGCAACTAGCCTCTTGGGAACCACCCCACAGCAGAGAGGGAGCAGGCACACTCCCCTAGGCCCTCCATGGACCCTAATCTGAGCGGGGGTAGGAGGCTGTGAAAGCCCTCCAAATCAACCCCCACCTGTACAAGCCCCTCATGCCCGCGGGAGATGCGGAATCCCCAGGTAACTGCCATTGGGAGTACTCCCACCATCCATCTGAGCCTCTCCCACGAGTCGAGGGTGAAAAGAAGAAGCACTCCCCCAACAGCATATGAGCATGCTGGAGACATATTGAAAAGAAGTGACCGTAGCACAGCATCTCGCGGGCGGAGGTGGCAGAAGCACACAGCTGAGTCAGGGTGCCTACACCCGCAAATGGTATCTGGGACCTGGTGGCCTCCACTCTACCCACACGGCGGTGAAGGTCCATCCCTGAGGTCTGACCCAGGAGTGAGGGGTCCTCATCGCCACACGTAGCCGTCAACAAAGTAACCATGGCAAAGAGCGGAAAAGCAACAAAACAAACTGACATTGCAGCCCTGATGAGCAACCCTACCCAGGAAAAATTGAAGAAAAACAAATAATGGGGTCTACTACCGAGGTAATCAATACTCCAGAGATGTCCGAATCAGCCCAATCCGTGACTAAATCAGACCTTAAAGACCATAACAAAGGAGATCCAGAAAGAGACAGACAAGGTCATGAAGAAGATCCCGGTGTTGGACAAGAGAGTGGAAGAGGTAGAAAAACGCATCGGAGATGTGGAAAACAACCTATGCGACAACGCCTTTGAGCTGAAAAGGGGCCTGGACCGAATCACAACACTTGAAGCAAGATGTGAGTCGCTAGAGGTCAAACAGGAGGATCTGAAAAACTGCTCCAGGAGGAATAACATCTGCCTTTGAGGAATCCCTACAGCAATCACTGATGCAGAGCTGGAAAGCTTTACAAGGGATTTGTTCAGATTTATCATAACTCTCCCGGATAGCTCTCCCTTGGAGATCGAACGAGTCCACCGAACAACCCCAAGACATGCATCCTCGCCACCTCCCGACGTTCTAGCGCGGATTCATTTCTTTAAAATGAAAGAAGAAATAATGAGGGAGGCCAGATCATCTAAACAGATATTCTTCAGAGGGGCAACCATCTCGTTATACCAAGACTTAGCCAACGCTACCTTACAGAAGCAGAAAGCACTACGGAACCTCACGGAATGGCTACAGGAACGGAAAGTTCAGTATCACTGGTGCTTCCCAACAGCCATGAATTTCATGTGGGAAGGTAACCGAAGGCAAATCCACACTCCAAAAGAAGCAGAGAAATTCATGGGAACAGGGGCAGAAAGTGGAGGCTCTGAATCTGAAGCACCTGCCCAGGATCAAACAAAGACTCCCTCAGCTGGCACCTGGTCCCGAGCCACTACGAGGCGAAGGCTCCGGGGCCCTCAGAAATCCACCAAACCGGACTGAGCCAGAATAACGATGACTACACTCAGAAGGTCCGTTACTCCCCTTCATGATGCCCTCTCCCAAGGACACACCGCAAAATCATCACACATGCAACCATTAGAGGGGCATACAAATAGGAGGGGGAGCTTCCGGTACTCAGGGGAGCCGCTACCTGTGCATCCAAACAAGAATCCTACGGTGCGATCAGAACAGAACACGCAGGTCCATTTCGGTGTCTGATTGCACTCTCCAGCTATCCCGTTGATAGCTTGCGAAGCCCGTTGGCCTCTACTGGTTCGATGATGGGGCCGAGCTAGTTACCCCGTTGGGTGAGGCTGGTCACATACCTAGAAGTTTGGAGGGTAGAAGGGGGACAGGGGGAATTGGGGGGCAGGGAAGGATCCACAACCCTGGCTTCCCAAAAAACCAATCACTTTGCAACTCAGACATATACAGACAGGACACACGCATACCCTCACATGGGGGCACCCCAAGACTTTAGTTTAGTTTAGTTTATTATTTGTATAGCGCCGCCTGGCCCTGGGGCATCCAAGCGCATGAATTGATTACAACATAACAATATAATACAGCATGGTCCGTAGGTGGACACCACAGAAAGTTTAGAGCATTATCAAACAGTTACAGGTAATGTGCAAGGTATTGCAAACAAGGCAGAATTTAAACGGGTTGCAGGCAGTAGGTGCGATTATAGGGTAGAGATGGGCGTTCTAGGCTTCTTTGGTGAGTAACCAGGTTTTGGCACTGTGTCTGAATCTATGAAAGGACGGTTCAGATCTAAGATCGAGTGGTAGTGCGTTCCAGAGTTTAGTGGCAAGCACAGGGAAGCTAGAGCCTCCTGCTATTTGGAGTTTGTATCTGGGGATATTTAAGCAGTGTGTTTGAGCTGATCTGGTTGGACGAGATGGGGTGTGGTGAGTGAAGTTGTCGGATAGGTATCTGGGAGCTTGGTTAGATAGGCATTTGTGAGTGAGTGAGAGGGTTTTATATTCAATTCTCTGCGGTATAGATAGCCATTGGCATGAGCGTCTGACGTTGGAGATGTGATTATGTTTGAGTATGTTCAGGGCTGCTCGAAGGGCGTTATTTTGGATAACTTGCAGCTTATTAATGTTTTTCTGGCTGGTGCCCAGGTATAGAGCGTTACAATAATCGACTTTGGAAAGGACTAGCGCTCTAGCTAAGGTGGTGCAGTTGGAGGGTGAGAGATAAGGTCTGCTGGCATTGATGAGCTTACAAGTGTAAGCAGTGGCGGATGAGATGGCGTTGATCTGTCTTGTCAGTGTGAGGGAGGAGTCGAGGTAAATCCATAGGGTTTTGACGCTGTTGGAGACGGAGATGTTATTGCCGTCGATAGTGAATGGCTGGTGGAGTTTGTCAAGTTTGTTGGATAATGGAGTAAATGTTGTTGAGTGCTGTGTTGTCTGTGGAGTAGTCGCCTGTTAATGGGATCAGTATTTGAGTGTCATCTGCATAATTCCTGTAGATGACACCCAAGCGGTCCAGTATGTCGAAGAGGGTTTTTTTAAACACATTGTATAGTGTAGGGGAGACGCAGGAGCCCTGAGGGACACACATGTGACTGGGGCTGGTTTGGCAGAGGCTGTAGGTGCAAAGACCCTCATGGATCTGTTGTTCAGGAAGGACTGGATCCACGCGTTGGCATTGTCCGAAAATTTGGCTGCAGAGGATAGATGTTTGCAGAGAATGTCGTGGTTGACCAGGTCGAAGGCGGCCGATAAGTCGAGGAGGAGAAGGAGTGCAAGTTTGCCATTGTCTTTGATGTTGTCCATTTGTGTCTTGAGGTCAATCAGTGCAGTCTCGGTGCCGTGTTTAGGGCGGAAGCCTGATTGTCTAAGGCCTAGTAAGTTGTTTTTCTCAAGGTGGTTCTGTATCTGAAGGTAGGCAGCTCTGTCAAGGATTTTTAGGAGGAAGGGTACAGTCGTGATAGGTCTATCATTGGTAGGGACACTTGGGTCTAGGGTGGGCTTCTTGAGTAGGGGAAGAACCCAAGAGTCCTTAAGGTTGTTAGGCACTATGTTGGATGTGAAAGATGAGTTAATGAGGGATGTGATGAAAGGAGCAAGATGTTTGGCTGCGTCTTTGATGACTGGGGCCGGGCAGATGTCGCCTTGGCATTTGGAGGGTTTCAGCGAGTTGATTATTTCTTCAACCTCTTTGGTAGTTATGGTGGAAAATTCAAATAGGTTATTGTCATCCCTTTGTGTGGTGTGGGTGTGATTGGAGGGGGTGGTGTTATCAGCGAAGGTGAGACTTTCTTTCTTAGACTCGATTTTGGCTTGTAACATGGCAATTTTGCCTAGGAGAGCTTCTTGTATGTTCGTACACCAAGAGATGTCTTTGTTACATGTATCTGGAATGGGTGAGGGGGATTTGAGGTCTCTCAGGATATTTAAGAGCTCTTTGGCATTGGATTTGGCGTTGCAGATTCTTTGATTATACATGTTTTTTTTAGTCTGGATGATTGCTGACTTATAGATATTGGAGGCCAGTGCGTAGGATGTCTTATTATTTGTGGATGGCGACTGTTTCCATGCTAATTCAGCTTGTCTTTTGGTTTTGCGGAGCGTTTTTAGTTTAGGGGTGAACCAAGAATTGAGATGTGCGCGTGGTTTGGCTTTCCGTGGCTTAAGTGGTTCTACAGTGTTTATGGTCTTAAGGACAGTTGTATTGTAGAGCTCTACTAGTTCAGTGGGGTTAGTAGTGGTGGGTGAAAAGTCGATGATAGGTTGGAGTAGAGGGAGGAGTTTCTCTGCTGTGATGTTTTTGTTATTTCTTGTGAGTGTGCTTGGAGAATTAGGTGGAGGCACAGGTGTTTGAGTGCCTTTGTTGATGGTGAAAGTGATGAGGTGGTGGTCGGTCCAGGCGCATGGTGTGTTGGAGAGGATGGTGGTATTGCAATTAAGATCAGCTATCCAATCAAGGATGCGACCTTTGTTGTGTGTGGGTTGCGAGATGTGGTGGGTGAGTCCTAATTCTGAGATGGTGTTGGCGATGGTGTTTGCTTTGTCATCTTTCTCGTCGTTACCTAGATTAAAGTCGCCTAGGATGAGTAGACGTGAGTTGGGTTTGGTATTGTTAGAGAGTAAGAGAGCTATGTCTTCATTGAAGGATAGTATGGGGCCTGGCGGTCTGTAAATGAGGTGGGTGGTGATTGTGCTTGTGTGGGTTGTGGATAGTTTGATGGTGAGTAATTCTGCGGATGGGAGGGATTGGTTTTGTATGTGCCTTATGTTGAGGGAGCTTTTTGCGATAATGGCTACTCCTCCGCCTTTGGCCGTTTGTCTGTCTACCCGGTAGATAGTATAGTCATTGGGCATAGCTAGCGCTAGTGCAGGGCCGGAGGCTGGGTGGAGCCAGGTCTCGGTAATAGCTATGAAATCAAGTTCATTGAGGGAGATGATGTCGGCTGTATCTAAGGCATGGGCGACTAAGGATCTCGCATTAATGAGTGCACCTTTGATTGTTTTGGTGGTATGGCATGGTTTTTTGATGAGGGTGCGAGGGGAGGAGGCGTTCGGGCAGGGAGTGATCTGGTCAGTAGGTGGTGTAGTGTGTGTGAGATGAATGGCAGGTTTGGGTTTGGTGCTGTTTTGTTTATTGCCTGAATTGGGAAGGGTCGAAGAGGTGTGTGTTCTAGATCCGAGTCGGGCGAGTCTTGATGTGCCTATGCTGGGGTAAGAGTTGCTAGTAGTAAGGTTCATGAGGGTAGGAATGCCAGGGGGGGTGGTCTGTATTGCTTTTTGGGGGCTGGAGGTATCTGCTATACGGTGAGATTCAGTGGTAGGGGCAGGCTGGCAAGGGTTTATGTTAGGTAGGAAAGGGGTAGGACAGGGGATGGGATGATGTCTTGGGCATGCTGGTCTGCTAAGGCCATTGGGGTGGGAGCGGAAGTGTAGCCCTGTGCAAGGGATGTCATGAGGGACCAAACAGAATGGAAACATGATGAGGAAGTTCCAGGTTAACATAGCTGATGTTGGATTGGCCAGGGGGTTTCAGTGATCTTGTGTCAATATGCTGGGGCGTGAACCGGCACAACGGTAGATAGCATGCTCAAATGGTGATGCACAAGTAGGTAACATTCTAATGCACACTTAGGTAAAATCTAGGTTCAAAAGCTAATGCACAATCACAATCCAGTACACAATATGCAGCTCAGGGCAAGCAGGTAGGCCAGTACACAATATGCAGCTCAGGGCAGGCAAAGTAGGCCAGTACACAATATGCAGCTCAGGGCAGGCAGGTAGGCCAGTACACAATATGCAGCTCAGGGCAGGCAAAGTAGGCCAGTACACAATATGCAGCTCAGGGCAGGCAGGTAGGCCAGTACACAATATGCAGCTCAGGGCAGGCAAAGTAGGCCAGTACACAATATGCAGTTTAGGGCAGGCAAGCTAGGCAGGTACACAATATGCAGCACAGGGCAGGCAGGTAGGCCAGTACACAATATGCAGCTCAGGGCAGGCAGGTAGGCCAGTACACAATATGCAGCTCAGGGCAGGCAAGGTAGGCAGGTACACAATATGCAGCTCAGGGCAGGCAAAGTAGGCCAGTACGCAATATGCAGCTCAGGGCAGGCAAGGTAGGCAGGTACACAATATGCAACTCAGTGCAGGCAAAGTAGGCAGGTACACAATATGCAGCTCAGGGCAGGCAGGTAGGCTAGTGCACAGTATGCAGCTCAGGGCAGGCAAGGTAGGCAGGTACACAATATGCAACTCAGGGCAGGCAAAGTAGGCAGGTACACAGTATGCAGCTCAGGGCAGGCAGGTAGGCCAGTGCACAGTATGCAGCTCAGAGCAGGCAAAGTAGGCAGGTACACAATATGCAGCACAGGGCAGGCAGGTAGGCCAGTACACAATATGCAGCTCAGGGCAGGCAGGTAGGCCAGTACACAGTATGCAGCTCAGGGCAGGCAGGAAGGCCAGTGCACAATATGCAGCTCAGGGCAGGCAGGGTGGGATAATGCACAATGGGTAGATTGGCACAGGTTAACAAGTCTGCATTGCACTGCTGTAGTGCATGGTGTCAGGTAGAGAGTGTAGTATGGGCAAAGCAATGGAATTCATAATACAAAGAATGCTATTATGAGCGTTGAGCTATGGCAAAGTCAGAGGTAGTATCAAAGTAATTTCACTGTAGTGAGTATTGGTGGTTTCTTACCCAGTTACACAACATCATGTGAGGGCTGGTGGAGAATGGGCAGGGTTTCAGGCCCTGGCCTCTGCAGCCTCTAGACAGGCTCGAGACAGGCACTGATCCTTTGTGTGAAGATCCTTGGTGGGAGGGCCAGCTTCGCCTGCCGGCTCACGATTGGCCCTGAAAAGGGGTGGCAAACCAATCGGATTGTGTTGTGCTGGTGACATAGGGCCCATTATAAAGGCGGCCATAGCTGAATCCACTCAGGAGCCCCATGGGGTCGGATGATGAAAGAGACATTCGCATTGTCACATGGAAAATACGAGGCCTCAACTTTCCAGGGAAGCGCAAATCGGTAGTAAGCAGGCTTAATGCTCTGGCAGGTGATATAGTAACTCTCCAAGAGACGCATTTATTAGCGGCAGATGAGTGGCGCGTCAGATTCAATCGGTTCAACAAGGCCTATTTTGCCACCTCTGGGGAGAAAAAGCGGGGGGTAGAGCGATTCTACTTAGCGATAATTTCCACTCATAGAACCCACAGTAAAAAGAGACCCTGAAGGCAGGTTCCTCTTGATAAAAGGATACATCTCAGAGCAACCGATCACTATAGTCGGGATCTACTGTCCCAATGCTGGCCAAGATAATATCCTGCAGGATCTAATCCCAATATTATTGACATTCACAACAGGACACCTCCTCATTGGTGGAGACTTTAACTTGGTTCCTGATTCTCTAACAGACAAACCCCCCCCCCATCCAATTCTGATTTTACCCGGGGCCTAACTCTCTCTAGACTCCTGCGAGAAACAGAAACAGTAGACACATGGAGGCTGGAAAACATGGGGGTCAGGGATTACACCTTCTACTCTAACGCACACAAAGGCCACTCACGGTTTGACCTAATCCTGATCACAGGGACCCTGTTTCTCTGTCTAGGGAAAATAGAAATTCACACCCGGATGATCTCTGATCACGCCCCTGTATCAACAGATCTATTAATAAGAGGTTCACCCACACCTCCTCCGAGATACTGGAAGCTAAATGGCTCCATCTTACTGGACGAAACAATTAAAGCAGAGGTGAAGGAATCACTGACGAACTATTTCAAAGAAAATAGAACTCCTGACACATCCATTGGAATAATCTGGGAAGCCATGAAGTCTGTGATGAGGTGGACACTCATCAGCGCAGCCGCTGAACAATATCGGATCTCTAAGATCCAAGCATCCACTCTGGAGCTGAAAGTCTCAGTACTGGAGAAGGACCTAAAGATTCGCCATACCAGGAAATTAGAGAGGGAATTGAAAAAAGCGAGAATAGCCCTGGAAACCCACTTGGTGGACCGCTCAGCTAAAACCCTAGCATACACAAAGCAGTTTTATTATGGCAAAAGCAAATCGCATACTAGGTTATAAACTGCAACAGGTACATAAAAGGAACAATATATCTCGCCTACTCTGGGAGGATGGCAAACCCCTATACACCAACACTGAAATCAAATCCCTGAAGAACACCGCCCCCAGCAACATTTGACAAAATATACGCACAAATCCTAGCCCCACAACTCACACTTGTATTCAATTCATTCTTGGAATCCGGGAAGGTGACCAAATCAATGGCGGAATCACTTTCCATACTAGTTCATAAACCAGGGAAAGACCCCAATCATGTGGCCTCTTATAGACCGATAACACTCATGAACATGGATAGGAAGATCTACTCTAAGGTTCTGGCATCCAGTTTGGGGAAAATACTCCCAGACATGACAGACAGGGACCAGATGGGGTTCATACCAGGGAGGGGAACACATGATAACATCAGAAGAACGCTGGACCGCATTTTAAGTGCCAACCGGAGGGTGGGGAGGAGCTATTGGTCATCTCCCTAGATGCTCACAAAGCATTTGACCTCGTGGACATACACTTACACACATGGGATTTGGCCACAACTTTACGAAATGGATAATGGAAAACTATCAAAAACACTCAGCTACGGGTGAATGGAATGAGATCGGAGAATATATCTATAAATAGGGGCATGCGACAGGGTTGCCCGTTATCTCCCCTGGTGTTCGCATTATCCATGGAACCTTTCACTGGAAGGGTCCGACTAAACACAGACACACAGGGACTCACGGATGAAGGTAGGGAATATAAAGCAGCATTATATGTTTATGTTGTTCTCTTAACAATAACCCACCCTGGTGCGTCCTTAGAACCCTTACTGGAGGAGCTCGACACATTCGGAAGAGCCTCTAAATTCAAGGTAAACTATGATAAATACTCTGCATTAGCGACCAATATTACAAAGAAACAAAAGGAAGAGCTCAACCCCAAACTCCCCATTCCATGGCCAGACGCAGCAATTGGATACCTGGGGGTTCACATTCCCAAAAACCACACTCAGATCTACCAGAGCAACTTCCTGCAATTGATTATGGACCTGCAGAGGGATGTACGCCACTGGGATAAACAGGCGATCTCGTGGCTGGGCAGGATAGCGGCGATAAAAATGAACCCGATTCCCAGATTAATCTACCACTGCCTAGCACTCCCGACACACATCCCAGAGAGTGAAATAAACGCCCTACAGAGATCCATATTAAAATTTGTCTGGGGGGAAGAAACCCTGAATAGCGAGACGGATCATGATTCGGGGCCGAAACTCAGGGGGACTGGGAGTCCCAGATGTGTCCAGATATAGACGAGCAGCACAACTATCCCACGCATTCACATGGACACAAACTTCGGACCCACCATTCTGGAAGCAGATGGAGGAAGCATGGTGCAAATCTCCCCATATATCAACTTTTGGACAAGTCAGACCCCACCATCAAAGAAAAATACATGATAAACTGGGAGAAAGACCTGGGGCGAACAATAGACATTGAAGCCTGGAACAAGATCTGGGCGAGAATGCATAAAAGCACCCAATGTGTCACCAACAGAGAGGGCGGGTATAAGGTTTATTACAGATACTACATCACTCCAGTACAGTTACATAAATCCAACCCAAACATCCCACCGAGCTGCTGGAGAGGCTGCACAACTGAGGGAACGCTATTCCACCTGCTATGGACATGCCCGCAGGATGTGAACTACTGGCGATGGGTACTAGACCACATAAAGTCGATCACAGGTCTTGCAAGTCCCTGGGACCCGGGGATCATACTGTTGGGGGATACCAGTGACAGGGAATTCCCATTGCCAGGCCACACAGCCCGCCTATGTACCCACCCTCTGACAGCAGCCAAAATCGCACTAGCACAGATCTGGAAAAACCCAGAGGGTCCTTTAATCCAGATATGGTGGTCAAAGTGCTGGGACATTATAGTGGTCAAAAAGATCACAGCATTGCGAGCAGGGAACCTGAACCACTTTCGAAATACATGGGCCCCATTCATGGACTACGGAGTAAAATTCCCTGGTCTCACCCGAAGGCCCCCACTAGCCCGCTGGCTGGAATGAGCTGAGCGACTAAGAGTTAAGACCGCACTGAATGTACACCCCACCCCAGAAGGCTGTACACCTCCTCAGACCCACCCGACTCCCCTAATGTAAGACTATACTAAGAGCGTGCTAATGTTGTATTTCCCATGAATACATGCAATGTCTGATATCTTTGTCAATTCTTAAAATGCTAATAAAATGTTGAGTTGAAAAAAAAGAATATCTTGGCCTCCAACCCAGGTCTCCCTATTGCTGATACCTATTCCAGCGCCTCATCCAGACAGAGCCTCTCCGACATTCTCTTTGTCGTCCCCTCGCTGGATCTATGGAGCCCGCATATGATCTCTGTGCTCTGTCCTGTCTCCTTCTCTCCCATTAATGCTGGCACTCCCTGGAAAGTCCTCATGGATTCGTTCGACTCCTCCAGAGTCATCCTTAATGTCTACCTAAATGGCACTGTCATGGTCCAAGGTCCTCAGGCCAATCTCCTCCTTTTCGAGAGGCAGTTCCCTCGACTCATCAACTTTCTTTCATCTCTGGCTATCCCCTCCTCCCACTCCTGGGCTACCTTGCACACTCATCCCTCCTCCTCTGCCCCACTTCGGGTTCCTCCACACCTCCGCAGGGCATACCTCTGATTTGTCCCCCTCCCTGGAAGGTCTTTAAGGCTGGCAACCTTCTTCATCTTGCCCCTCTCAACTCTCGCTCTGCGGTCAAACACTCCTCTGACAACTGTCACCTTCTTGAAGACCTGGACCTTGATGTCCTCGGTCTTACTGAGGCATGGTTCACGGCCAGCTCTGTCACAAGCTTTGACATTCTCCTCTCTGATGGCTAAAAGATCCTCTCCGCACCCAGATCCACTCAGCCAGGAGGAGGTGTAGCCCTGATCTTTCCTGAGTGGATTCCTGCCACTATCATTCCCACTCAGACTTACTCCTCCTTCGAATGCCTTGTATGCAGGCTCTCAATCTCTTTTAGCCACTCTCTCACTGTTGCTACTCTCTACAGACCCCCTGGTCAAATCACCTCTTCTCCCTGAGTGGGATCTCCTCCTCTCTCCTGGCCTCAACCACTCAACTCCTCCTCCTTGGTGACCTCAACATCCAAGAAAATACTTTTTGAGGAACCTTATTTGTTTGGGCTTCCCTTCGAACTACCTCAGCGCCCTGACAATTTCCAGATACTATACTGTTTTGTTAGGACTTTTCTCTTTTTCGTGGTCGCATGTGATTATAACCACGGAGTTCCGGTTCCTCAACTCTGTTTTGATTAACACACAAAAGCAAACGTTTGGTTACTGTTTCTCTCATGCGCCCTTAGGCTTTGAGAAGAAAAAATCCACCAGACTCTCCTTCTCTTGATTTTGTAAAGGGTGGATATCTTTTATTTAAACAACTTAATTGTACTCTTTATGTTGCCCTTTATGATGGCGCCCGAACAGGGACATGAACCCTGGAACCTCAGATGTTCGGGCGCCATCATAAAGGGCAACATAAAGAGTACAATTAAGTTGTTTAAATAAAAGATATCCATCCTTTACAAAATCAAGAGAAGGAGAGTCTGGTGGATTTTTTCTTCTCAAAGCTTAAGGGCGCATGAGAGAAACAGTAACCCTCTCTATCCTCCCCTCTGGCCCAACGCACTCTGCAGGACACACACTTGATGTCTTGATCTCCTCTGGTCTCCCCCCCTCTATCCCTCTGTCCACTTCCCTCTCTTGGAGTGACCACTGCCTTCTCTCCTCTCATCTCTCTCTCTCTTCCCGCCAAGCCAAGCCTACACCAACACTGCCACCTACCTTCTTGGACATCCGGCCAATGAAGCGTGTGTCAGTCGAGGCTTTCGCTGCCACCTTCTCCCCCGCCCCCTCATCCCATGGCTGACTCACACCCTGACACAACTCTGTGAGTTCTATCCATGACCGCCCGTCTTGCTTCAGAGCTGTCAGAAGCACAGAAACTGCTCTCCTGAACATCTGTGAAGATCTGCTCTCCAACCTTGACTCTAACATTCCCTCTGTCCTCATCCTCCTCGATCTCTCCTCTGCCTTCGACACGGCCAGCCATACCATCCTGCTCAACAGTTTCCGTGAAAACCTGGGTATCGTTGGTCAGGCTGTGGCCTGGCTGACCTCTTTCCTCTCTGATCGACCATCCCAGGTCCAACTTGGGTCCTTCCTATCATCTATCTTTCTCTCCACCTGTGGTGTTCCCCAGAGGTCTAACCTCTTGCCCTGGCTTATCAACCAATACCTGGCAACTCTCGCCCACTGTATTGACATTTTCTGCTCAAACTTCCAGTGTTACGTGGACGACACACAACTCATTTTCAGGCTGCCCTCGACCACTTCCTCCACCTCTCTCATCATCAATTGCCTAACTGCCATTCAATATTGGTGTGCCGCCAACGATCTTTGTCTGAATCCAACAAGACGGAGATCCTCCTCATCGGCACACTATCACCTTTCTTTCCCCTCACTCTCTGGCCGGTCTCCCTTGGCCCTCCTCCTATCCCCACCTGCAAGGCCAAGAACCTTGGTGCCACCTTTGATTCCACACTTTCCTTCTCCACCCACATCGCTGATGTATCAAAAAAGTCAAACTTCTTATTGCACCTCCTCAGAGGTACTCTGCCTTTCCTCTCCTTCCCCCAAAAGCTCACTGTCTCCCAAGCTCTGGTTCTCTCTAGGTTGGACTATTGCAACAGCCTCTTTCTTAATCTACCTGCCTCTACTCTCCGCCCTTTGCAACTTATCCAAAACAAGACTGCAAGACTTGTCCTTGGCCCCAAGCCCTGGGATCGTATCTCTCCAACTCTGAAATATCTCCATTGGCTCCCAGTGGATGCAAGGATTAAATTCAAAACCCTCTGCATTGTCCACAAGGCTTTCTGGGGCCTGGGTCCAACATACCTTCAGCTATCCCTCTGCAAATACCTCCCATCTCGAGCTCTCAGCTCCTCTACCTTTAACTCCCTCAGGGTCAGTCGTTTCTCAAAGAAAAGAGCTTGGGGTAGATCTCTGTTTTCGGCTGGGGTCTCCCTCTGGAACAGCCTCCCTGCCACTCTAAAACTTGAGGAGAACCATCTCTGGTTCCGGAAGCACCTCAAGACCTTCCTCTTTGCTTCTGCCTTTGCCGCCCCTCTCCCCTGCTGATTCTGTTCTCCCTCTGCAACATGCACGTGGCCACCCTCTGTCCTCCGGGCCCAGGTACCTTCTCACCCTGCCACCCTCACGCACTTCCTCCAGGCCACCCCTTGCACTAGAGTCTGTGTCTGTACCCATACAGCCCCCCCTTTTCTTCCTGCACTTATTAGACCTACCCAGCCTGCTGCCTTTAACCCAGCACTTGCTGGCTGCACTACCATTGTTTGTTGCCTTTATTATTTATACATTTATTATTATGTATCTGTTTTTTCCTCCTTGGTCCGCACTCTCCTTTTCTCCCCCCTTCCATGCACTTCTCCCCCACCCTCTCTCCCACGCACTTGCGCGTTCTCAATGTCACTGGGCCTAATAGGATTGTTGTTTTTGTTCTCCCCTGTTCCCCTTCCCTTGCCTTGTCGCGCTCTGAATCACTTGTGTATGAGCGTGATAGAAATAAAATATCATTCAATCAAAACCTTCAGAAGGAACCCTGGTCTAGCCTTAAGACCTTCTCTCTGAAGAAATGCAAAAAGGGGGGCTTGCAGCATAAGGCCTGCAGTCTGCTAACCTTCCTGGCCGATGTGATTGCAACCAAAAAGGCCGTCTTAAGGGACAACAACCCAAGTGAACAAGAATGTATAGGCGCAAACAGAGCCACCATTAGAAAGGTGAGAACTAGGTTAAGGTCGCAATACGGAACAATAAATGGAGTTGGCGGAATTTTGTTGAGAAGGCCCTTCAGGAATTGGGTCATGAACGGTATGGTGAAAAAAGAACCTTGATTCAGAGACCTTTAAAATACAGAAAGGGCTGCCAAATACCCTTTGGCCGTTGTAACCTGAAGGCATGTGGAGGCTAGGGACAGAAGGAACTCCATCACTCTTGTGGTGGGACAAGAGATGGGATCAACCTTGTGCTCCCTACACCACGCCTGTAATCTTCCCCAACTTCACGCATACAGACATCTTGTAGACGGTCTGTGTGCAGCCAGCAACACCTCAGAAACTTCCTTAAGAGGTCCCAGTCATCATACCACATCCGCTCAAGAGCCACGTATGTAGGTTGAGGGAATCTTGGGTCGAGTGCAGTATTCGACCCTCCGACTGGGTGAGGAGATCCAGCTGCTGAGGGAGCCGGTGAGGTGGACAGATCCAAGAGGTCGGAGTACCACGTCCTCCTGGCCCAATCTGGGGTGATCAAAATCCTGGTTGCTCGAAACCTCTTCAACCTCCTGAGAATCCAAGGAATGACGGGGATCAGAGGGAACGTGTAATGGAGAGGGAATGTGCAATCCACAAAAAACGCATCCCCCATTGCACCGTTCACTGGGAATTCCCTCGAGAAAAACTGTTTGCACTTCCTGTTGGTTTCCGTGGCAAACAGATCCACTGCTGAGGTACCCCAGAGAGCGAAGACCTCTTCCATGACTTCCTGGCACACTTCCCACCCGTGTGAAACCGTGCTCTGCCTGCTCAGAGCATCTGCCAAGCTGTTCTCTGCCCCTGCCAGATATGATATGATATGGCATTTAAAACGCGCCTATATACAAGTATTTCAAGGCAGATGAACTGCAGAGACCGAGATATAATTCTCTAGCGACCAGAACCACAGTTGCATCGCTTCTGTGCAGAGGGGACGGGAATGAAATCTACCCTGCTTGTTCAGGTAGTGCATGGATACTGTGTTGCCCGTCAGAATCAGGACATGCTTCCCCTTGAGCGATGGGGCAAAGGCGTTCAGGGCTAGCCCGGTGGCTTGCAACTCCATCCTGTTGATATGCCACCTGGCTTCCAACGCAGTCCAAACGCTGCTCACCTGCAAATCCTCACAGTAAGCACCCCAACCCTTCAGGGACGCATCCGTGACCACTCAGGTCTGAGGCCATGGAGGCCAGAAGGGTTCCCTCGCCATAAATTCCTGAACGGGTCCCCCAAGCCGAGTCCACAAACTACCTGGCTCGACACCTTGAGAGGATCTGAGAGAGCTCCCAGATACTGGGACCACTAGTCTCGTAGGAACAACTGAAGGGAAGTCATGCGCTGTCTGGCCTCTGGCAACAGGCAAAAAAGGTGGAGAAAGGAAGCCGATGGTAAGGTGTTGTGGTTCCGGAACAACTGGACCATCTGCTGTATGTTGTTGGCTCTCATCTGGGGAGGGGAGGCCTTCCGTGCCAGAGTGTCTAGGACTGCCCTGATGAACTGGAGCCTTTGGATCGGTGTCATGTGGGACATCTTTAAGTTCAGGGAGAAGCCCAGCCTGTGCAGTAGCAGACAGGTGTCTTTCAGGTGAGACAAAACCTGTCCAGCGGACTTTCCCCGCGGACTTTCCCCGGATCAGCCAGTCATCCAGGTACGGGAATACATGGACTCCCGATTTCCTGAGGTGAGCCACGACTACCGCTACAAGCTTGGTGAAGACCCTTGGAGAGGAGGTCAACCCAAAGGCCAGCACTTTGAACTGATAGAGCTTGTCCCCAATGAGGAGCCGCAAGAATTTCCTGTGCTTCTGATGTATGGACACATGGAAATAGGCATCCTGCAGGTCTATGGACACCAGCCAATCCTGAAGCTCAAGAGCGTGGAGAATTTCTCTCAACATGACCATCCTGAATCTGCCTTTTCTCAGGAACTTGTTTAGAGCCCCCAGGTCCAGAATGGGACAGAGACCTCCTCCTTTTTTGGGCACCAGGAATACCAGCCTGACTCTCTCTGATCAGGAGGCACCTCTTCTACGGCACCCTTTGACAACAGGGCTGTCAGTTCTTCCTGGATCTCCTGTCCCGGTGGATCTGTGATGATAGGGGTCTGTCCAGAGGTTTTCTTAAAAAGGGCAGACAATTACCCCACTGAATTAACTGCAGGGCCCAGACATCAGAGGTTATCTCCTGCCACTAGGACCAATGCCCTATCAAAGGTCCACCAACTGGTACGTCGTGGGACGGGAAAATCAACGCAGCTTTGAAGGCGCAGCTGCCCCAGCTGCTGTCTGCTGGCCCTTCGTAGCTCCTCTGCCCCTTCCGGGACACGAGTAACGCCTCTGCCTTTGCTCTTGCCTGGCTTATGGGAGTTGCACTTTCCTGCCATAGGGCACATAGCACCTATAGCCTCTGCCTCTAGAGGCAAAGCTGAAGGATACATTTGGGCTCAAATCTTGTGGGCATGACTTGACATATTTCAGTATTAAGTGTGCTTCCCCTATCGAGCGATACAGTTAAATTGAACATAGAAGATATCTTCAGGAAGGTTTTTATGATCTCCCTTATTCCTTTCATGGTGGGGACAGGTTGGAAATTATTAACCTAATGATATTGCCAATAGTACTATATTTTCTTACTATACTACCAATCCCTTTACCACATTGCTTTTTTGAAAAAATAGACTCCTTGTTATCCAAGCTCTAAAGGGTAAATCTAGGTATTTCCTTAGTAAATTAAAATGTACGAAGGATTCGGGTTGTATCAACTTTCTACATTATTTATCCTATCACAAGGCATTTATCCTAAAACAAAGCCAGTATTGCTTTGGGGATCCCTGCTTGGAATCTTAACCCTATTGGGTCACTCTGGAACAATCTGTAATTTATCTCTTCTCTCTCCAAGATTTGTTGGAGTTTAATAACTTTTGAAAAAAGTGTATATCATTAAATTCACTGGCGCGGTGGTTAAAGCCTTTATTTTCCCTCAAAATCGTTCTGTATTTTGGCCTGATTGGCATTTGAGGGGTGTTTCATTTGCTAATCAACTAGGTATTGCTGATTAATTTCTCATCCTTACATACATCGTCAATATATTTTACCTTCCCTTTTTGGAATACTCCTTTTTGGATATAATGATATTCTCAATGTGTTTAAGAAAAGCAGACATATAATGTCTGGTGTTAAACTCGCTCCAGGTAAACTTGGACCGCATTACAGATTAAACTAACCAAATCCACTAAGGTTTCTGTGTTTTGTATGTCCTTGTTGATACTGGTGATTTACCCGATAAATGACATTCATAATCAAAATGAGAGGAAGCATGTGGGACTTGCTAGTCCAAAGAAATCTAGAATATATGAAAAAAAAGACTTCTCATACCTCACTTGGGTACTTCACTCTCTGTGAGTCTGTCACAAACGTACTTCTTTGCACTTAATTGTGCTTCCTCTACATTGTTAGATTTATTTAAAAAGGTTTGTGGCTTTCAAGCCCTATACACCAACTGAAACGATTTCTGTAAACTTAATAGCGAGGCTTGGTGGAATAATGTGTGCAATAGTTATAGAATCGGAAGGGCACTTTTCATAACTCTGGCTGAGCTTCAGAAGCACGTACTGAACGGTCTATAATTATAGAATACTCGTCTATATCAACTACTGCTCAAATTATCCCCTTAAAGTGCTAGGAACATGTACAAGGAGAAATAAAACATAAAATTGTGTTGTATGAAGGTTTTGCATCAGCACATTTTTTCTTGCATTTATAACTTCAATACTTTATTGCATTCTTCTCTTTTGTGCGACTTTCAGGCCTCCCCTATCCTATCCCTCTGTGGCCGGAGGTCGTAGTTGCATTGGACATGAAGCAAGCGGCTCTAAGGCACTACTCCAGAACCTAACTGTAGATACACATTGGTGTTTCAACCTTTATTCAGAGCCAACTGAGTACCCTGGATAACAATTGTGAGGTACTGGTACCAGCAGAACCATGGATTGACTGGTAATGAAATCCTATCTAAAAACTATACCGCATTTATTAACATTTAAAATCATTTGACTTCTGGAAGGGTCATTTCTGCCACCGATTGTTTCATGCTTTTTAAAGGTTGTAACTTCTATACTGTTGAGACTAGATGACCACATTTTCTTTCCTGTATATATGTTGATTGTGCACACCTCACAAATTCTTAAAAATCACACTAGACATGCAGGGTGAGTTCTTTAGTTTATGTACTCAACCGAAGAGAAATGCACTAGCCCTATGGTCAGAAAACTTACTAGTGCTTTGTGTAAAATGGTGCATGTCAGCATAAACACACTTAATATTTGGTGCAATGCTGCCGCCTAAAAGAGACCCAAAGACGAGCTATGCACAGTGAAATGTTTATTTGAAATAAAAGTTTCAAACATCTCTACACTCGCAAGCAAGGTCAAGTACCATGCAACCTGTGAAACTCCTCACCAATGAAAATGGCCTTGTAGATTTTGCGGGCCATGAGTGTGTTGGTATTTTGTTGAAATGATTTACATAACTGTTTTTAATTAAATACCTCTGTCTGAAACTCTGTTGATGAACTGACTATTGGATGGCTGAGCAGTACTCTCGAACTCACTCCACCCCAAATCCTTGATGTCAAACTTGGCCTTGTCTTCAGACTAGTGCTGTGACTGGTGAAGCAAGGAGGCTTAGGTGCTTGTTTTGGACTACTAGGCCCTCACTTGGTTTCCAAAGAGCTTTATTGCTACCCTTTGGATTTTGATTTGAGGGAAAAAACAGCGAGTAGAGCGCTTGCTTTGACATCTGTGCAGAGCCTGCTGACACAGGTTCAAAACCCGGCGGGGCCAAACTCAGCCTTTCATCCTTCTGAGGTCGATAAATGAGCACCACACACCGTGGGTAATAATAAGCAGCGCTCAGAAACCTGAGGGTTCATAGCTCTATATAAATGCCTAATTATTATTATTATTATTATGAAAAGGAAGATGAATCCATAAATTCAAGTCTGTTGTTCCCTTGGTTGCTGGAACAAGTCATCTTCTATTGAGTGGTATATTCATGCACCCCCATTTGCTAGAAAATGTGGCCTCTGGTTTTCTACCCAATAATATTCTGTTCTGCATCATGACACTCAAACATAGAGAATCACCATTTCGACCATCAACCTATTTCCAGAGGCTCTTGTCTCACTGTATGCTTTAATGTTCCCTTTGATTTACTGGGGCTGTCGCCTGGTGTGCCAAGCCTCTACAGAGAATTTGCTCCCCTTGACTTGTCATCTATTCTTTAAAGTCTGCAAGGAGAAAAGCTATGTCAGTGTAGAGATCTCCCCCAAACATGTCTAAATAAACATCCTCTAAGGTGGGGAACCAAAATAATATGTGACAGGGTTGCTAACTAGTACGTTTAATATCTAGGGGACCTTAGTTCTAGTCCTGTCAACCCTGTAGCTTGGTCAATTGTTGTTTAGGACAACAGTAAGTCCTAACCATTTCTGACCTTAAACTCTTTGGGGTGTCCTCCTAGGCAGTGGCGTGTCTAGGCTTTCTGCTTCTCTAGGCCCAACTAAGTGCATGCACCTCCCCCAACTTTACTCCACCCCTGTCACACTCTGCAACTTCACCAAATGACGCCCCTTCAACAGATTCTGTCCAACCTTAGCCAAACTACACCCCTTCACCCCCATTTTGTCTCCATAACAACATAAGGATGTTTTTAAGGCTGCAGGGAATACAAAGTGATTGCTTCCACTCTATTCATTGAAGCCTATCTTCTTCTGTTATGTTAGTTGAAAGAGTGTTTACTAATCTCTGCTGCCATGATTTGGAGATGGCAGCTTGTTCTACACTTGAGTGCACTATAGGTACTTGCTGAGGCCAATTGTCTATTTTCGGTTAAGTCAGAAAAGAGATTTTTTTAGAGGAAGCAATCAGAACTTAAGATGTCTGTGCCAACTGGACACAAGTGAGAGAAGGTTGTAACAAGGAATTATGGTTTCAATGCTAACATCTGGATTCTCACACGTTGCCTGCTGTCACTCTATGAGAAGCTCCTGGATTGGTTTGAAATATGAATGCTTCAGGCAGCATAACTACATTTCTACATGCGGTCTTGTCAAATAGTAAACTTTACATATAAAACATAGGCAAGTGGTACAGCGCATCTTATAAAAATGTTGAATAAAAATTACTTGTTACAGCACTGGTGTTAGCAAAGGCAAAATTGAAGTAAGGCAAGTTACCTGCTGCAGCCCATGCACCTCAAATCCCTTGGGATGGAATGAAATTAAACAGTGGCAAAATCACAAGTGAAATTTGCAAACTCTGCCCGGGCTTAAACACCTTAATAAAGACACTACACTAGGAGAAGGTTTTTGGAATCTTTGGCTGTGCATTCTTACAGTAGAGTAATGGATAAGGGTGACCGTGAATATTCATGGGTGAGAAACAACAGCATTCTTCGTAACTTCACAGTGCAGGCAGCTTTTATAACAAATGAAATGGTACAAAGTGTTTATATCATTGCGTTTGTGCAATTGTCCAAAATACCCAACACTCCAAGAGTAAAACTGAGTAATGGGCCGGGAGTGCTAATACATTACATTTGTGGGTGGGGTTTAGGCTATGGGTCTAGCCAGCTTGCGCTTATGGTAATTTAACATGTTTGTTAACACCTTAGAGTTGGTAGGACTGTTTAAAACAGGGGAACATTTTGAGATTTGTGGGTTACAGCTAGGTACATTTCCTGCTGTCGTTCGAGTTGCTGCTTCCCAGTAAAGGTCCAACCATGTATGTAAAATCTCATTCTTGTAAAGGTTACTTATAATGTAACTTTCATGCATTGTATGCCATAGTTCGCAGTTGTTTCTCCTGGTAGTACTGAGTGTGCAGCTGAATGTTAACAAAGATACATGAGTAAAGCCAGCAGGGATGCTATTTGGGCAGGTCTGTAAAGATGGCTGAATGGATATCTTGACAGGCCATCATCTTTGCAGCTGTGAAACAGTGTGTACCTTTGGCACACCGTTTTTATTCTCTCTCCCGCCGTTCTATGGCTTTCTGTATCTTTTCACAGGTTTCTTTATGCACTTGCTCATTTAGATTTGCTCTTCAACATTTTAACATCTGTATGATCTATTTCATGCTTGCAGCTTTTGGGCGGCCACAACCCTCTGAAATGTGTGGCTGGGGATGGAAAGTAGTGCTTTGCTTCTGAACATCATTTTAGTGCCCACCTGTGGGAACTCTGTAGTTGACTTATGCATAGGGATGCGTTTAATATTGTAAATGGATGCACCATTTTTAACCTTTACTTTTTTGAAGGGGAAACCCTCATTGTTGCAACGGTTTAAAAATAGCATGTTATGTGTATTTGAGCCTAAAGCTATTGCTGAACACAATGTATGAGTGTGCTGATTAGAAAGAACTCCAATGATAATAGGGATTGGTACCAATAAAACCAATGAGGGTCTGGCTGTTTGGCATATTAAAGAGCATTTTGGGAACATAAGAATTACCAAAGAGCTTTATATGTCATTTGTGTGTGAAAGTTGTATCACTGAATCAGTAAATACCTAATGCACGCTGAGTTTGGTACGCATTTGCTTTTTTTTCTTTTTTAACAAAAGTGCCCCTAAAAATAAAGCTATTGTAAATATCAAGCATATATGCAAGTTTGGCCTGCAGAGACTTTAGCAGTCAGAGTGGAGTGATTACCAACAGCTTGAAATAACATCACTGTTGTAGATCAGAAACAAAAGTAGATTTATATTTAAAAAAACCTACTACCAGTAAATTGAAAATAAACTGCTAGAAAATGCTGCTCCTCTGGCAATCTGCCGGCCTAGTCATACAAACGCCTCGGTCCCTAGGGCTTTTCATACCGTTCAGCTAGTAGGTTCTTCCCCATAATGGTTATTTATCCCACACACACCACACCCGCCCAGATTGAAAACCCCAGTCTGGAAAGAGGTGTACAGTTTATCATTAGGTTCACTCTGGGGTCCAGGATGTGCTTATCCCATGTGCATCTTTGCAGTCCAGCTCTGGTGGTTTCTTACTATCCGTCATGTTTCCCAATGTCTCCAGTAAACACAACATTGGCTGGAGTGGAACTGGTTTTCTCTGCCGTTCTAGCAACAGCAGTTTCTACAAATGGGTAGCAACATCAGGTCCACCTCCTTATCATTTAAGTCATGGAATCACAGGGAGATGCAATGAAAGACATCCAAACCAAGGTGAGCAAACATGACAAGGTCACATGAAGCAAACTGAAGTTCTGCAACCATATCTAGACCCCAACCATTAAAAAAGTCAAATTAAATTGCGTTTGTAGACTCTTCTGTAAGTCCCACCTACTCCTCCGTCTATATATATAACAAATTGTTTTGCTGTAGCTTTCATGGTAACTGTTGATTGAATTTTGTATTTGTATTTATTTGTGTTTTATAAAGCGCCTTAAGCCAATGTGTTGTACAGAGAACGAGGAACAGTGCAATAAAATGAATAAACAAACATTTAAAAAATCAATCAAGGATGTTGCAGCAAGTGAGACTTTAATGACCTACGAAATAAAGAATAGACAGAGATAGAATGAAGAGAGTGGGGAAGAGCATTCCAGTGAAGAGGGGCTAAAAGCGTGGAAGCACAAAAACAGGAGTGAGCACAACGGGGGTGAGGTGCCGCCAATAGAAAATGGGAAGAAGAGCAAAGAGAACGAGGAGTATAGAAAGCTATCAAAGCAGAGATATAGTTGAGAGCAAGACCATGGAGAGATTTAAAGACAAGGCAGAGAACATTTTATTTGATTTGAGTATGAAAGGATAACCAGCCAAGAGTGGTTAGAGAAGAGGAGAGAATCTCGGAAAGCGAGAAGACGGATAGAATAGTTGAATTCAGATTTGAGAGGGGCAAGGCAGGAAATAGGAAGCCCGAAGAGGGCAGAGGAACACCAGAGAGTCGGGAGAAAATCAGGTAAGAATTCAGCAGTTTAGAACCTTGAAAAGTGAGAAAAGGATGAGCATTGCAAATATTGTGTAAATGAAAGCGACAGGCGCGTGAGGTTAGAGAAATATGATGAGAGAAGGAGAGACTAGAGTCAAAGTGGAGGCCAAGATTTCAGGCTGTGGATGAAATTGGAAGCTGGGATGGAGACAAGGAAATAAAAGACAGGGGAGGGGGTATTAGCGGGGGAAAAAAGGACTTCATTTTTCCCAGGATTGAGCGTGAGATAGTTAAAGGACATCCAAGATTTGATAGCCACGAGACAGGCCGAAAGAGTGTGGGGAATTTCAGAAGAGAAAGAGTTAAGTGTCATCAGCATAAAAGTGGTGTGATAAACCAAAGGAAGAAATAACAGCAGCAAGAGGGGAAGTGTAAACAGAGAACAGAAAAGGGCCCAAGACGCTCTCTTGGGGAACACCATAGGGAAGCAGGAAAGATTTGGATGACTTGCCGACCCAAGAAACAGAAAAAGTTATTTGAGATAGATAGGATTGAAACCAGGAAAGGACAGTACCCTTGAAACCAAAAGAAGAAAGTGACGCCAATAGGAGAGAGTGGTTGACAGTGTCGAACACAGCAGATAAGTCCAAAAAGATGAGACAAGATGAGCATTTGGAGTAACGCGCAGAAAGAAGTGAGTCCAAAACAGAGAAGAGAGCAGTTTCAGTGGAGTGGAGAGTGCGAAAAGCAGATTGGGATTGTGGGAGAGTATAAGAGTTGGAGACAAAAGTAGAGACTTGAGAATAGACCAGCCATTCCCATAATTTAGAAAGATAGAGTAGTAAAGAAGTAGGGCGAACATTTGAGACAATCCGTGGATCAGCAGTGGGTTTATTTAAAATTAGGATAATGGGAGCATGTTTGAAGGACGTGGGAAAGGTAGAGGTAGAGAGACATGTTGAAGAAGGAGGTAAGGTAAGACACTAATGAAGGGTAAACTTTAAGACTGAGTGCAGAAGGGATTGGGTCAGTAGGAGAGACAGCAGGGTGAGCTTTAGCTAATAGAAAAAAGTATCATTGTTAGAAATAGGTTGAAAGCAAGAAATAGAGGTGAGGGAAACAGGGGCAGAAGAAGTCACAACTTCAGATGAAATGGAAGCTTCAATGTCATAACGAAGAGAAGTTACCTTAGAGGAGAGGAATTGGGCAAAGTCAGAGGCGGACATAGTAGAATTAGCAGAATAGTTGAAAGTTGGAGGAGACAGAAGCCGAGAGCGAATTTGAAAAAGACGCCTA
The DNA here is from genome assembly GCF_040938575.1 of Ambystoma mexicanum. Lineage (NCBI taxonomy): Eukaryota > Metazoa > Chordata > Amphibia > Caudata > Ambystomatidae > Ambystoma > Ambystoma mexicanum. Next base: position 392,543,295 of record NC_090938.1, read on the forward strand.
GGGTGGACAGCATAAGTGTGTAAAAGATCCGAAAAGTAGAGACGTTTAGCAGAGAATAAACAGTCATCATAGAGAGCATGGTAAGAAAAGTAAGATGAATCATCAGCCATCCATTTGGTCTTAAGCGAACGTCTTTCAAGGCGACGCAGGAAATGGCGCATGGAGCAGCGATGACGGGAGAGCCAAGGTTGGGAAGATTTGCGAGTGGGAGGGAAAGGTGATAAAGGGTAGAGCAAATTAAGAGAGGAAGAAAGAGATGAGGAGATAGAGGAAGCAGCCTCGTCAGGTGTTAGAGATGAGAAGGAGGAGAGAGTAGGAAGGGCAGAGGTACAAGTAGAAGTAAAGAATGAAGGGTCAAAATTGCATAGATCATGCCGAAAAAAGGATGACCTGGGAGAAAAAGCAGAGGAATGCACAGGAACTATAGGAAACACTGATACTGAAAGGAGATGGTTATCGTAAAGATAGACTGGGGAGAGAAGACACAGGAGAACCCGAAAAGGACTAAATAAAAATAAGATCAAGAGAGGAGCCGGAGATATTGGATGGGGGAGTAGAGAGAGTATGGAGGAAATGAGAGTCAAGTATCGAAAGAAGAGGGAGAGTGGGGTGTGATGACAAAAGATGGAGATTGAAGTCCACCAGTAGTATTACAGGAGTGGAGGAAGGGAGACTATAAGAAAGATGATCAATATCATTGCAAAAAGATCCAGCAGGGCCAGGGGTTCGGTAGACAAGAAGAAAAGAAATGGGATGTGGCCTAGCAGTTCGGGCTGGACTGCCCCTTTTGGGGTGGGGCCAAGCCTGATTTGCATATGGTCTTTCCCCTTCTGTAATGGCTTGGCAGACGAAGAACGGTGGTCTGGAGGGTTGCCCAGAGCATTGCCAGTGGTTATGATTCATTCTAAACCTTCCAGTCATCACCTCTTTGTTTTTGCTTTCTCACAATCCTCTTCTTGGTATCGCTATCACTTCCCTCCTTCACCTCTCCTCTCCTCTCCTCCATCTCACCCCCTCTTTCTCTCCCTTTATCTCCCTGTCACTCTATTACCTCTTGCACCCTTCTACACCACCACCCACAATCACAGCTACTCTCTCTGCACTTGGCACCATCCCCATCTCACATAATAACTCACCTGCATTCCTATCCAGCTTCTCCACAGACTTCTCAGAACTGAGCCTCTGTCTTTCTCCTAGGTTTTTTTGTATACCCATCACTTCCTGTATCTCTCCCCCCCCCCCACCGAACCCCAATTATTGAGTACATGCTCCACCGGACTCTGGGACACAATCTAAACCTGCCCTTTTTCCCAGGGTTTGGTCAAGGCAATGGCCTGCTACATAAATCCCTCTTATTCCTGCCCCTTTATGGTGTGTTGCATTTTGAACAGCATTACGTTCACTTTCAGTTGTGGTAATGAACCTCTTGTCTTTGTTTGACAGGTGTCGGCGTGTTGAAGCCTGTTTGTGTGCTGTCGGCTTTCTCCAGCAGTCCCCTGGGCTCCTCTATATTGCATGGTGGCTCTTGAAGTTCTGAAACAAAGCACAGAGAACTTGGTCCAGAATTGCAGGAGAATGGTACCACAATCAACAGTCAAGGCACATATAGGGGTGCAGGGAGTGAGGCTCTCCTACTCCCCACCCCAAATCTCCCTTCCCTCCCTGCAGTAAGATGAGCTGTGGCATACGCCCTGGTAGGACTCCTCTCTCAAACCCCTGACCCTGTCATAAGTGTCAAACTAAAGCCAACCTAGGCCCTATGTCTAGGACAAGCCCCCTATTAAACCTCATCTCCACCAGATCTCCCATCAGACACAGGCATCACCATGACTCCAACTAAGCAGGGCTCCACGCCTTGACTATATTATCAAACCATTTGAGGGTGTGTATGGGTCCCAACCGTAAGAGTGTGCTTTGACCACTATGAATATAAACAGCGGCGAGCTGCATCATCAATTACACAAGGTCTGCCCATAAAGACCTAAGATAAGTAATGCAGAAAATGGATTGGTATCGGCAAATCGCGCTCTGCCTCCTTGTAGTAAGTTATGCACAATTAGTACAAAGACAAGTCAATTTTGTCAATTTTCTAGAAAATGGACAAAATTGACTTGTCTTTGAATTCATTGGGCCTCATTATAACTCCGGCGGTAGCCGTGCTGGAGTTAGACGTCAGAAAAAGTTTCTTCCCATTCCCATTCGAGTCCCATTGGACTCAATGGGAATGGGGAGGACAGATGCACTGGCACTGTGTGCAACAGTGCCGGTGCATCTGGCAAAGCCTGCGAGCGGGTGCCTTTCCGCCCGCCAGGTCAGACCTGGCGGCAGGGCCATCTTAAGCGTTTTTTGGGCTCTGGGCATAGACATCTTTGGGGCCCCAATCCACCAAACCAAAGGAATGAAGTGATCAAGAATATCTGCCGCCGCCCTGCTGCAATCACAACCGATAGGTTGATATACTGCCTCACAGCATTAAAAATAAGGATGTTTACTCCCTTTAAGTTTCCTTACCCTCTTCATTCTTGCACTAATCAGAATGATATACAAGTACCATTTGAAGGCCAACATTATGAAGAGGTTACTTCTTTTCTAGCATAGATTCAGGAGACTTTTTAGCTGTAGCATCTGGGAAGGTATGCAGCCTGTAGTATTAAAGCAGGAATGTATATAAAAGCTGCATGTAACCCAGAATAGACAGACAACTCACATTTGCTGCCTCACAGAATGCAGAAATGCTCAAGCATGTATAGAGTAGACCTTTGGTAAGAAGGAGAAAGCTACACATATGATGGCATGGATAGTGGATGTAGATTAGGAGCTACCAGGAAGGTGTCGATATCCAGACAGACAGATCATAAATGGGACATGGTTTTCAAATTGTGTTGCCATTAGAGATCAAAAGAATACAGTGCTTGTGGTGTGCAATATATCAATGCTCACTATTATAGTGGAAGCAACACTATAGCCAGTGAAACCACGAGTGAGACTGTTTTGAAGATCATACCCTGCGAAGGAAGTCTTTCTGAAGGGCTGACAATTTTGAAAGGTTTAGGGACTGGCAATTTTCGAGAGGCTAGGCAATACAAGATTAAATTAGATGCCCAGCATTACACACACTGGTTAAGGGGTGAATCTCAGATGTGTGCCAACTCTGCAATTTCTGCATTTGAACACTTTCATTATCAGTTCTTACCATGAACTAAAATAATTTCATTTTTATAAAACTGACTTGGAAAGTACACCAATCACATTACCAAACATGACCATTTTTAAAACCAAAATATTATAGAAGGGTGTAACACAGAATGATTCTTGTTTCATTCTCTCCATCATCAAGAGAAGAACATAAGTATCAGCATACCAATCAGTGTAATTTAACAGATTTAATCTGGGTTGGTCTTTTGTATTTTAAAGCTTTATTTACATAGTTCCAAAACACTGGCTTGTGAAATTGTCATTTATAAAACGTGCAGAAAAACCTTTGACTTTTAGAAGAATGCAAAGCGTTTTTGTGTCAAATGAGCAGACTTTAAAATATGCTTGCCTGAGCCCTGCACCATCTGGTCCGCTCCCTTCTGTCTACCACCCCTTTCACTCAAATGGCCTACATAAGAAGAAAGATCAAGTAATGGGATAAACGATCACACCAGCATGCAAGGAAGAAAACGTCACAGAAGACAGTACAGTAATGTACAAGATATTAAATGATTTGACCAGGATCACTGTATTGTCTGCTGGCAAAGCCAGGATACAAGCATGAATGCTTTGGTTCCAAATTTGGATACTTATTCATCTCTTGGACAAATAACAGTTTATGCTAATCATTGCAGGTGATTGCCTAGGTTTTACAACACCCCATCTGAACAAACCAATTTCTAGACCTTGACCATAAGGATGACATGTTAGTTTTTATAGCAACCCCTATCTGGTGCAGGTACATTGCTGATAATAGCATCTGTTGTGCTGAAAGACCAAGTACAAACGCGGGCAGGTTTATAACCTTCAGACATAGGAAAGGCTCAGCTAGCCTTACATGAATGTGCTATTCTAATCTTGCATATGAACACATATCTCTGCAATGAGTGCTTAACACACTGAGCTAACTTCTGAACCATTGTGGCAGTCAATTTACCAATATGCATTTCAAATGTGTCTATTGCACATGATCAACATAATTCCCACAGGAAGGAAGGAATGCTACAGGAGGTGTGCTGCAAGGAACACACAAACTATATATACCACAGTGAACACAGGAAGCGTTACATGATTAATTGATGTACCTGCCAAAACAGGCAATAGGTTTAGAGCCTCAGTGCCATGCCAGACAATATCCTGATGTGTGCTATGTCTGGTGAACAAAGGAATCTTACTTCTTTAGATCAGGCAGCCTTGTGGGGCCCCCTCCAAGGTGGGGACCATGGGCAAGTGCCCCTTTTGCCCTCTCATAAAAACGTCTCTGCGCTGGCCGGCGGAAAGGCACCCGCGCGCAGAACTTGGAGTATGCCGGTCCGGTAACAACAGTGCATGTATACCGGCATACTCATAATGAGGCCCACTGTGCATAAATTACTACAAAGAGGCAGAGCGCGATTCGCCAATACCAATCCATTTTCTGTATTATCAAACCATGTCTTGGACAGCTCTCTCATGAACAAGAGATTGAGCAGTCACCAAATCGCTCACTAACGAGGACCTTTCCTGTGGTTAGGCTTGCCAAGCATCCCAGGACATTGTGCCAAAGACGGGCTTAGTTAGGCGACCCATCATACTACAAATGTGCAGTGCAATGATAGCTTATCATGACCTCCCTTTTTACAAGGGTGTTGCGCAGTGGTCGAAGTGTACGGATAGAAGCAGGGGTACCATATCCCTGCTGGCTCTCCCCACTCCACATAAACACCATCACCGAGCACATTCCCACGTGCAATCTAAACCCCCAAACAAACGCACCTGCTGTTTAAAGGAACGTTCAGTGCAGTGCAAGTTTCAACTTCTTCCTACCGTTTGTTCTTGAATTTAAACCCTTCCGGAAAGGGTTTCTTTTTAAAATAAAAGTATACGAACGGTAAAACGTCATTAAAAAAAATGTAGAGGAGCACCGTTCCCAACCGCTCCCGCCCACGTCGACCACAGGTTTTGTCAGGCCTCCCTGCATACTTGATACGGCGGGATTCCTATGAAACGAGGCCTAGTTAGTGCCACCCAAAAAAACTGGGGGCCGGCCAGGCCTCAAATGAAACCAGGCTTCTCCCTACTTAGGGTGGCCAGACGTCCCGGTTTTGTCGGGACTGTCCGGGTATTTGGTGCTCTGTCCCCCTTTCTCAAGGTTATGGTCCCATTGGAAACTGAAGTGGTCCCGGTTTTTTGTAGTATGTCTTCATAGCTGGCAGACAGGGAAGCACAGTCTCACACAGAAGATACGCTGCATTTTACATCTCAAAATAGTGTTAGTTTGTGATAAATAAATTATAATATGCGTTTCTTTGAACAGTAACACGTAAACATCCTTCTCCTCCAATCACTAATGAAGTGTAGTGCCTTGACAGCCACTTACAAGAGTTAGTCCTACTTTTATGTTAGTTGCGCTGTCCCCCTTTTTAACTTTTTAAATCTGGTTACCCTACCTGTACTCACTTATTTAGCTAGACACCATAAAAGAACATGCAAAACCAGCACGCCTGCCAAGATGGGGCTTGGGCAGGCAAGGCCACTCGGTGAAATTATCGCGGTCTCAGAAGAGAGGCCTAGGATTGCGCGAGCATGAGGTATGCATGCCCCTCTCGCCAGCCAGAGCGCAGCTGGAATACATGTAATCTGTACACAAATCCTTCTCTGTCATCATCTTTCTGAAACCCTCCATTCCATCGCGCCATGCCACCCGCACACCCCACCGGACCCTTTTCCCCTGGCATTCAGCCCGGCAGAGGTGGTAATTAGCGTTGCAGGTTTAATTAATTCTGCATCTTATTAATAATGGGGGGAGGGCAGGGGGTGCACGGAGGACCCGCAGCTGGTCCCTGCAGAGCTGGCACAGTGCCACACTTTCCCTAAAAGGACACGGCGAGAAGGAAGAGCTGGTAGCATGGGACAGTGGGTTATGCACCTGCCGCTGAGTCTGAGATGCGTGTGTGAACTGCACATCATCAAATGTGTTCAAAATAGGCACATTCGGGCTCTTGCTGCGTAGATCGCGTGTGGGCTGGGGCTGTAACCCCAGTGGGTTAACTGTTTTGTTGCGGAGATATAAATACGGGCAGGTCTCAAGCAGTAATCACAGTATTTTAATGCATCGTGATTAGTGTATATCTCAGTGGTGGAAACGGGAAAAACACATTTAAAGGGGGATCCCACAAGGGCAGAGGGTGGTGGTGGAGTTCCGAGGGGGCGAAGTTCTGAGGACGCGTAGTAAGCAGCTGGACTCCGCTCAAAGAAAATGTTCAAAATAATAGTTTAAAAATGATGCCATTTCTTTCATGCTGCTTCTTTCCAAACTCCACACTGTACATCAATTCCACTTGAAATCACTACCATTGCAGTGGTGCACCCAAAGGAATGGTGTTATTTGTTGTACATTAAGGGATCCATAGACCCGCTCTACAGTACAAGGCTACCAGCGCAGCTCAGCAAGTTGACAGACCGTTGCTGAGATATGTTATATTCAAAACGTGTTAATCGTGCGCCTTTTTGCAATTCCTTATAAAAAAAAGTGCTATACAATTATAAAATATGTTTGGCCAGTGGATAGGTTGGGCTGGTCGATGGGTTGCTTATATTTAGGGTGGAGGTGGGTGGTATTTCTGACCCTGTAGTAAAAATCAAAAGTTGGCACCCATGAACCACAGTTTAATTGCCTTATAACTGTCAGCACAACATAAGCATTTATTTGGGATTAAACAGTTTGACAAGCATATAACATCTTTATAAATATAACCTGTGATAAAACACAAAGCAATGGGCGCACACATTACAGAGTATTATTGGTGTGGTAGTCTGACTAAAAAACATTCAAAGAGAACTAGTGAATGCAAGAAGCATTTTTGAGTTTGGAAATTACTGTTTTCTATGAAAGTGTAAAATGCACATTCTGAAAACAATAATGTGCCCAGCATGTAGAATGCCTGCTTTCAACAGTGATATTCATGGCCCATTGATTCCCATGGTGTCCCTTTCAGGACAGAAGAATGAAAACGGGCGGAGCAAATACAGCCAGGAAATGCACGGTGACGGCTGGGGGCTTGGTAAAAGCCTGTTCAGGGCTGAGGCCGACCTGATCCCAAAATCCGGCCGGACATCTGATGCCGGATCTCGGTCTGGCAAGAGTCGGCCCACTGACCAGCGCTGTGTATAACTGCAGTTTACGAGTTTGAATCATCTGAGGTTACAAGAGCTTAGTAGGGAAATGTACCTGCTGCCAAGAAGTGGGTGTGGAGGATATGCTCAGATTCCAATTAAGGTAGCTCGGTTGGTTCACGCACCTGCTGCATAGATCTTTGTTTAACCTTTTCTTTTGACATAGGAGGACCTGAGATTCCCTTGCTTTTGAACATCTCACTAGCTTCTCCTCATATTCACATCATGGGAATCGGGTTGCAGGGATTTGGGGAACTGATGGGAATAACGATTACCCCTGCCTTGGCGTAGGGAGTCTTGATTCTATTAAAGACACGCAGGCAAGCATTATGCTTTCTCTTCTTTATCTCTACCCTTCAGCAGATTTAAATTTTCAGACCTTTCTTTTCAATAAAATGTTTTTTTTTACTGAAAACAAAACAATTCTTTCAAACTTCATTTCCCATGAACCCCAGTGTTCCTGGTAGTCCACATGTCCATATTCAGTCCCATGAGGCACTTCCTGCCTAGGTCCTTTCCTCTTCTTTTGATGCCTTCCAACTGACATCCTGATACATTATGAACATTTTAGAATGGAAAAACTCGACATGACGCACCACGGTTCATGAAATTGATCCACCGGCGCCTGACGTCCTCTCACGGCCAATCTTGGCAACTTGGACTGCCACTCTGTTCTCACTCTGCCCTCCAATTCTCAGGTCGTTTTCAGGCCATCTCCTGTCGGAGAAGGACATATGTTAGGGAGGGATATATGACGCAAGATAGCAAAAAAGCCAATGCTATGCATCATCACATTATTAGATCTAGTGGTCTTGCATCACTGGGTGGGATAATGCTCGTCTCAGTGTCTTTAACAGAATCAAGACTCCCTGCGCCAAAATCTTTATTCTATGTCAAGACCGGAGGCAAGCATTATGCTTGTTCAAAGATATCTACTACTGCTGCACTCGCTATAGGCTTAAAGTAAAAGGTCCTAAACTTGGTGTCGGACCAATCTGCCAGTTTCAGTATGTCTTGAAGATTCGCACTAGCTCCAAAAGCCTTGAGGGCCATGGCCCCTCTTACTGAATGCGCCCCAAATCTAGATACATCTACGCCTGCTAGGGACATGATTTCTCGCACCCCACGCTCTGTGGTTGCAGCTGCTACTGCTTTAAACGGCTTCTTGCGCCTGATGAGTAGCTGTGAGACGTCTGCTGGCCGTATTTCATCTGTCCTCACTTCCTATTCTTTAATACAGTGCGCTACGCATAACTTGGTTTGCTCCGGGAAGTAGGGATGGGAATAGTTTCTTACCTGTAACTCCATTTCTCCAGCATTGGTATCTTTCATGGATTCACATTCTTGGAATATTCCCCGTCGTCAGACTGGGACCCTCGGTACACATATATAGCCTTTTCCTATAGGAAAAACTTCCGACACTTTTGTGTCCTATCTACGTCCTTTTAGGACCCGCGTACGCATGCTCCGTAGGCCGTCCCAGTATAAGAGGCCCGCCCCCGCGGCTCCCCTTCAGATTTCGGCCCCTCCAAAGTAGGAAGGGTTAAACTTATCAAGCAAATACATTGCATTCCGGGGAGGCTGGCGGGCGCATGTGAATCCATGAAAGATACCAATGCTGGAGAAATGGAGTTACAGGTAAGAAACTATTCCCTTCTCCAGCATTGGATCTTTCATGGATTCACATGCTTAGAATAGATTGTATAGCAGTAACACCTGAAGCGGCGGTGAGAATGTAATGTAATATACCCTCACCATAATACACAATGCATATGTACAGCAGGAATAAGTTTACTCATATAACCTTACCCACATAAAGTATACGGTCATCAAAAGGTACAAAACAGACTCTCCACAGCGTGGAGCTTACCTTACTGAAACAGATGGCGCAGGACAGATCTTCCCATCTGCACCTCGTCCGCATGCTGCCTGGCAAGGCAGTAGTGGCGGGTAAAGGTGTGGGGCACTGACCATGCCGCAGCCTGGCATATGTCTGTTAGCGGAATTCCTGCCCATAATGCTGTTGAGGAGGACGTTGATCTTGTAGAATGGGCTCTAGGATGCCCTTGCAGTGGCCTTCCGGCCTTGGAGTGGCAAAATGCAATCGTCGATGAGATCCATCGAGCCAATCCTTGTTTAGAGATTGCTTTTCCCCTCGTCGACGGACCATATGCGATGAACAGTTGTCGAGTAGACCTGAGTTCCTGTGTACGATGTAGGTAAAATTTCAGAGCCCTCTTAACGTCCAAGGTATGAAGAGCTTTTTCTGCTGCCGATGATGGGGTCGCGAAGAAAGTAGGGAGAACAATGGACGAGTGTTTGTGATACACTGTCAGAACTTTTGGGACGAACGTAGGATTAGTTGCCAGGACCACCTTGTCCTTAAAGAATCTTAAGTATGGCGGGTCTACAACCAGCGCTTGCAGTTCTGAGATTCTCCTAGCTGATGTGATAGCAATTAAGAATGCCAACTTCCACGATATTAATTTCATGTCCGACGTGGCCATAGGCTCAAAGGGCGGTTTCATTAAGCCTGCCAACACTGTGTTGAGACTCCAAGTTGGAGGGACACGTTTTACCGGGGGAAAAGTTCGAAATAAACCCCTCATGAAGTGTTTCACAAGTCTGTCGCTGAATAGAGGAGACGACTGTCTCTTCCTCGTGAACCTCGAGATGGCCGCCAGGTGCACCTTTATCGATGTGAAGGATAAACCCCTCTCTGCCAAGAGAAGCAGGTAAGGTAGAACTTGTTCCGGCGTCACTGTCAACGGTTGTAGGCCTTGCTGTCCTCGACACCATTCACAGAACCTCCGCCACTTATAGGTGTAAGATTTGTTGGTAGAAGGGGCTCGAGCCGCCTGCAGAATTTTTTGACAATCCTCCGAAACGTCTAAAGCACCGAACTCCGAAAAGTCAGGAGCCAGGCTGCAAGGTTGAGACTGTCCGGGTCGTGATGCCACACCGTGCCTTTGTCCCGGGGTAGTAGGTTCGGGACTCTCGGAAACGCTATTGGATGTTCCAGCGACAGGTGAAGCAGGTCGGAGAACCACGGTTGCCGCGGCCAGTACGGTGCCACTAGAATTACCCGGCAACTGTATCTGCGTATCCACTGTACTGACCTCCGTATGAGGGGGAACGGAGGAAAAGCATAAAGGAACATGTCCGTTCATGGGAAGGAGAATGCCTCCCCCATGGAATCCTCCTGAGGCCATCTGCTTGCGAATTGCTCGCATTTCTTGTTGTCCTTGGTTGCGAAAGCGTCCAGAGGGGGGTGACCCCATTTCTCGAACACTTTCATCAGCTGAACTGTGTCCATTTCCCATTCGTGTATCTGGGCCATGCTTCTGCTGAGGGAATCTGCTTGCGAATTCCTCACTTCCGGGAGATGGTGAGCCACGATGGAAATCTCGTGCTTTAATGCCCAATGCCATGTTTTCTGGGCCTCTATGGAAAGAGTTCTTGATCGCGTCCCTCCTTGTTTTCTCAAATAAAACATGGCCGTCGTATTGTCGGTCAGTACTCGTACTCGCGATCCCTTGATGTGTGGTAGGAAAGCCTTCAAGGCCCATCGTACTGCTCTGAGCTCTAACACGTTTATGTGTAGGAGTGACTCCGTTGGAGACCAGCGACCTTGCTTTTGAAGAGTACCCATGTGAGCTCCCCATCCGGTTAGGGACGCATCCGTGACTATGGTTCGCTGAAACTCCGGTTCCTGTAGGGGTACACCGTTGTTCAGATTGTGGAAACTCTGCCACCACTGAAGGGTCCGAAGCAGCTTGTCGTCGTCGATGGTTATCTTGTCTGACCACGATCCTTGGGCCTGCGTCCATCGGTCCGCGAGGAATTCCTGGACTGGCCTCATGAATAGGCGACAGTTTGCCACCAGATGGATGCAGGATGCATGGCCCCTAGGACCGAAACGTATTTTCTCACTGAGAGCCTGGTGGTTTGTCGTAGTCGGCTCGCCAGCTGATTGAGTTTTGAGGTTCTGTCGAGAGAAGGCTTCACTAGCCCTAACTGGGTCTCGAACTGTGCCCCCAGGAACACCAATGTTCTCGATGGCCGCAGAGAGGATTTTTCGAAGTTTATGGCAAATCCCAGCTGTTGTAGAAGCTGCATGGTGGCTTGCAAACTTGTGTTGGTCGACGCTGGGGAGGATCCCCTTATCAGCCAGTCGTCGAGGTATGGGTATACGTGGTGGCCTTGCTTCCTTAGCCAGGCCGCTACTGGGGCCAGGCATTTCGTGAACGTTCTGGGGGAGGTCTTGAGCCCAAAGGGTAGAACCATGAACTGGTAGTGAGTCCGCCCTATTACAAATCTCAGGAATTTCCTGTGTTTCCGACACATTGGAATATGGAAGTACGCGTCCTGTAAATCCAGGGACGCTAGAAAATCCCCTTCTTGAACGGCGCGGATCACTTCCTGCAGCGTGAGCATTTTAAGTCTAAAATGGGACGCCATTTGCCGTTCGGCTTTTTTACGACGAAGTATCTTGATGTAACGCTCACCTGATTCCCGTAGAGGCGCCGGTCTTGACTGGGCGTATACCGTATCTTCAAAGGTGATGTGTAACACACGGCTGGCTCTTTGGGCTGGACCTCTGTGCACTGTATGTCTGACTCGAAGGGTAAGATGTCTGCAGATAGAAAATATGGGATTAAGGAACTGGGTTATTGAATGTCTCTCTCTTCTTCCCTTTCTCTTCTCCTGTAGAACCCCAAAGGTTAACGCTCTCACCTTAGGTAAGTGAACGCCGTGCTCTCCATCTGCCTCGGGGCAGGGTGCTGTAACCAGTTTCTTCACTGGATAAGGGGAGCAGGCCTCTTGACTTCAGAGGACTGCTGTCCGTCGTTTACTGCACGAACGGTAAGTTTCGAGTAATTCTAATGTCTTTAAAGTCTTTAGTAATGATGTTTCTTGTTTTGCAGGGTTCCGGCGATGGCGGATGACGGGCTGAAGTGAGTTGAAGATGGAGCCCGTGTGATGAATAGAAGCGCCTGGAAGCACGTAAGTAAGCGCTTGTTGCCTGCTTCACGATGCGCTCTAACTGTCTTTTTATTTTGCAGGTACAAGTTCGGAGCGGCTGCAGGGTGCCGGAATACCCACTGGGTTAGATGTGGAAAGGAGTAATGGCACGTGAGTATTAAAGTTACCCAATGTCTTTAAACGCACCTTGTTTTGTCTTTCAGATGCGGGATGCAGCGCCGAAGGCCTTCGGAGTGTGCGAAGAGTTGGTAAGCTTTTGTCTTTCAGATGCCGGAATGCAGTGTGAAGACCTCCGGAGCGCACAAAGAGTAGGTAAGCCTTTGTCTTTCAGATGCCGGAATGCAGCGCGAGGCGTTGGTGACATAGCCGCTGGACCAGGTAAGTGAAGAGCTGTCACTGAAGACTGTAATGCTAACCTGTTCTTTCTTGTCTTTATAGGTGTTGCTGAAGACTGGATTCAGGATGGTAAGCCTTTTTCCTTAGGCCCAGGATCAGATGCAGAAGACACGATGAGCGTTCTGCTGCAGAGGATGCAGAATAACGCAAAGCAAGATTCATCCATCGGGTGTGGTTTAAATAGCCTCCTGTAGTGCTTAGGTGTCTCCTTCCACAGCCACGCCTAGGTAAGAAAAGAGTTCCTGCTTTCCAGAAGAGTTCCAGTGTTCTGAATCTAGGGAGTGGCTCCTGCCCCACCCAACAGGAAAAGTAGTTCCAAACAGAAGAGGATCAGAGGCTCAACTGGCAGGCAAGTAAGCAGCATGGTCTGCTGCAGTTAAGTCCACCCAAGCATTATGAGCCCGGCGCTTCCAGCGCTGGGACTGGGCATATTTATGAGCCTGGTGCCACTGGCGCCAGGACTGGGTCCAAAAGGTCCCAATTGGGACTGGTTGGCACTCGGAACCTGGGTTATGGATCTGCTTCCAAGGGAGTTGGGAAAACCCTGACCTTTTGGAAGCAGAGATCATGACACTTGAGTAGACTCCTTGACCTTTCTGTGATGTTGGAACTAATTCTATCACGCCCTTTGCTAACATGAGTGTTACCTCTTGTTGCAGTATCCTCAGATGGGAATGAGCGGTGAACGCAGGTGGAATGTGCGGAGGGCTGTGCTTGAATTGTAGAGAGTGCCCGTTCCTTTTAGTGTCCAGCACCCATTGATCCGTCGTTATTCGTTCCCATTCGTCGACATATGCTGACACTCTTCCCCCCCAGAACGGTGTGTTGTCTGTCACTGCTGATCTTTATTTTGCTTGTCTCTCGACGACGACGGATAGGATGGTCTCTTCCTGGACGTCAGGAAGTTCCGGCGTCGGTTTGCCGTTTGGGAAGCACGCCTGTATCCCTGGGAGTGGTAAGCCGACCTGCCAAAGGATCTGTCTCCAGACGCGGAGAATCTGGAATTACCTGAAGCCCCTCTAAAGGGACGAAAAGACTTGTAGCTTCGGCCACTCTGGAGGGCACCCAATGAACGTGCCGTGTCCGAGTCCTCTTTCATTCCCTTTAGGGCCTCGTCTACCTTCTCTCCGAATAGAAGGTCTCCCTCAAAAGGCATATCTAATACTTTGTATTGTACCTCTGGTCTGAAGTAGGTACACTTAAGCCATGACTGTCGTAATACGACCCCATTATTGACTTGCTTGAAGCCTGACTCAGCGAGGTCCACCGCGATGTTTATTGCGTGATTGGAGGCTTCCTCACCCTCTCGGACAAGTAACATCGCTGCCTTCCTATGCTCTTCCGGAAGATGATCCAGCAACGGCGCTAGCCTGTGCCACATCTCTCTGTCGTATCTGGCTACAATAGCCAGAGAGTTTGCGGCCTTTACTGTGGTTGCTCCCACGGATAGCACTTTTTTGCCAAAGGCATCCTGGCGTCTTGCTTCGTTTTCAGGCGGAGTCGTGCACTTGTGCTGGGCCTTCGCCTTCCTCGCCGCTGCCGCCGACACCACCGATTCTGGCGTTGGTTGGGAGGATAAACACTTGGGGGTAGATTCTGAAGCCTTAAACTTGTTCTCAAGGCGTCCTTTCACTGCCGGCTCCGAAAAGGGGCGACGCATTGTCTGCAACCCCTCCTTCCACACGTGGTCTAGTATTGGTATTGAGAACACAGACCTCCTTCTCTTACCCATGTGGTCGAACAAAAAACAGTCCTTTTTCTGTTCTTCCTGGGACAAACCAAATTCCTTACACGCCTTCTCCATCATAGAATGGAATGATGCAATGTCGTCCGGAGGGGACGGGTGAGCTGGGCTTCTTGGGGTTTCTAACTCCACTTCTGACTACCAGGTTGGATCCCTGGAGGGGGATGATGAGATATCCGACATGGCTCCCCTGTCAGACTCCGAATCTGGCAGCTCACCTTCCTCTTGGGGTGCCAGTGCTGAGATTGGCGTGCGTAAGTGCGTCAGTGGACGGGACGGGCTCGGCTCGTCGACGGGTGACTGTGGCAGGTTTACCTGAAGTAGTCTCTGGTCCAACGACTGTACCAAAGACTGAAGCGTGGACAGAATTTCCAACGACAAAAACAGATTGAGGATTGAGAAGAGGGGCAGATACCGGTATACCGGATCCCCTCGTCGACGACTTGTCAACCACTCGTAGCCCGAGGTCTGCCGGGCCAGCTATTCTGCCGCTCTCGTCCTCCCCCGAGGACAGCGACACAGCCTGTTCTTGCAGTAAAGTATCTGGGGGGATCGGATCAAAAACTTCTGGCCTCCAGGCTTCCTGTAGAACCCCCGTTGACGAGGCCACCGTCGCAGTCGTTGTCGGTGGGACGGTGGATACCACATGCGTCAGTGGCAGGGTGGAGGCCGATGACTGGACCGCCGTTGACGACGGTGACTTAGCAGGTGGTTTAGGCGGTCCCACCTTTTCCACACTTGGCCTGCCTTTACTCGACTCTCGACTCGAAGTCGATCTATGGTGATCGCCCGAGGAGGATTTCGGCCTTTCATTGTCATGGTTTTTTGATGAAGATGACGATTTTTTTCGACGAGGAATCTCTAGCTGAATGACTCCGAGATGACTCTTTTTCCGTCGGTCGAGATTTCTTCGCCGGTGGTTCCGACGAGGCAGCGCGGTGTGATGTTTTCGCTGATTGTGTGGAGCCTACCTCCGAGGGGGGGTATGCCCCCGCTCCATCATTCAGCCATGCCACCAGCCGTCGATTTCGGTCTTTGAGGGTCTTTTGAGGAAACCCTTTGCATATGTCGCAGTTATCAGCCGAATGATGAGGGTGGAGGCAGTATATACAATCCATATGTCCGTCCCCCTCGTAAACTTTTTTCAAGCCGCACGTCGCGCATGGACGGAACAGCGTCTTTCCTGACATGGAGGAAAAATTTCCTCGAACTCCAACTCTAGGTACACAACCTTGTACAAAATAGTAAGACGACGCGAGGAGATCCCACTACTTTGGAGACGGTTGAAATCTGAAGGGGAGCCGCGGGGGCGGGCCTCTTATACTGGGACGGCCTACAGAACATGCGTAGGCGGGTCCTAAAAGGACGTAGATAGGACACGAAAGTGTCGGAAGTTTTTCCTATAGGAAAAGGCTATATATGTGTACCGAGGGTCCCAGTCTGACGACGGGGAATATTCTAAGCATGTGAATCCATGAAAGATCCAATGCTGGAGAAACAAGATAA
Organism: Ambystoma mexicanum; assembly: GCF_040938575.1. Classification (NCBI taxonomy): domain Eukaryota; kingdom Metazoa; phylum Chordata; class Amphibia; order Caudata; family Ambystomatidae; genus Ambystoma; species Ambystoma mexicanum. The sequence continues at coordinate 392,559,277 of NC_090938.1, forward strand.
CACTTAGTCATTTTAGCCATGGAAAAGGCCACCCCGTCCGGGCCAAAGGATTTCCGGCCTATCTCTAGAGCTTTTACATCTGACACTCTTCTGCACGACACTAAACACAGCAGCATCACTAGCTTGCCTGACAACTGCTGGCTAGATAAGTCTTTATTACACGGCCAGTCCAGGAGTAGCCGCAATACTGCAGATACGTCCCATAATTGAACATGCTTTGGGACGGGCGACGCACTAGCCTTTACCCCTCGCATCAGTCTCCCTACTGCCGATGTTCTCCTATAGGGGCCCCTTCCAACGGAGCATGCCCGGTTGAGATAGCTCACCTGTAAAGTCCCACAGTTCGGAGCGCTTTCCCTTCTTTGGCTTAGGAAGCTAGAAAATATAGCACTTGTACTAAAGGGGGGCAGAAACGGAATGACGGTTGCATTGGCCGCACCATAAGCTCCATCTCCTCCAAGTCGCCTCATAATTCTTGAACGTAGAGGAGTCCCAGGATTGTTTGATGAATTCTGCAGCTGACCCCGAAATGCCTGGCATACTCCATCTGCTCCCGATACCCTGCACGTGATCAGATGTAGTTGGCCGGTCTTCGTCAGATGATGATGGTTCCTTGAAGGATCCCGTAGGAGATCCTCCCTGAAAGGAAGAACTCATGGTAAATCCATGGAATGTACCATCAGAACTGGAAACCAGGCTTGCGATTTCCAGTTCGGGTTATTACTACAATTTTTTGCTTTTCCTCTCCTGACTTTCGCCAGTACTCTTGCTAGCATCACGAATGGGGGGGAAGGCATAGTGCACTGCACCAAGTCCACGCTTGCAGAAAAGCATCCGTCCCTTGGGCCTCTGGGTCCAGGCTCCAGCTGAACAATTTCGGTAATTGTTTGTTCAATCTGTACTAGGTTGATGTGCAGGGGCCTCCAGAGGGCTGCTATCTACACAAATACCTCCTTTTGTAGCATCCAGTCACTGGAGACGTGCCAATAGCGAGAATTCCAATCCGCTACCATTTACTGGGTGCCTGGAAGGTACTCTGCTGTCACTGAGATCTTGGGATCGAGGCAATAGTGCCAGAAGTCCTTGGTTAGTTCCACTAGCATGTGCAATCACATCCCCCTAGGTGATTGATAAATCCGACTGCAGAAATATTGTCCATCCTGAGTAGGATACAGCATTCCGCTCTGTCCTTGGTAAAGGCTTTTACTGCAAAAGACCCTGCAAGCAATTCCAGGCAATTGATGTGGAGGGCTAGCTCCTCTTGGGGCCATCTCCTGCCCGTCTCCAGGTGGCCACACCTCTCTCCCCAGCCCGCTCTGCTGGCGTCAGACTCTGTGATCACCTCTGGGATGTCCCCAAATATGTTAAATGTTAAAGGTATTTGTACTGCGCACCATCACCAACGGAATTGGTCCCCAGGCGCTCTGGCGGATCTGTAAATGATATGGTGGGATGGGTTAGTAAGGTGAAGAGGGAGTAGGATAGTGAGAGGAGTGGTGTTCTGTTGGCAGCTTCAGCTCGGTATACACCAGATACTGAGCTTTGGTGCAGGTATTGGATCGGTGTCAGTCCGCGTGTGCTGTTGCTCCGGCTTATGTGTTGTTGAAGTGTTGTGAAGTGCGTGCGGCTTGTTGTGCGAGAGATGGTGGTGTGAGTTTTTTGAGTGAGATAAGTATAGAGAGTTTGAGCTTATATTGGTTAGTGGGTTACCTGACCTTTAGCATGCTAACATTCACAGTTCTACCCAAGTCTGGACATGCTAGTATTCACGATTCCATCTAAGCATGGACATGCTAATATTCACAATTCTATCTAAGTCTGGACATGCTAATATTCATGTTTCACCCGAGTGCGGGCATGCTAACATTCAAAGTCCGCAGGCCAATGTTCACAATTCTATCCAAGTGTGGACATGCCAATAATCACAATTCTATCTAAGCGTGGGAATGCTATTATTCACAATTCTATCCAAGTCTAGGCATGCTAGTATTCACAATTCTATCTAAGTGTGGACATGCTAATATTCACAATTCTAAGTGTGGGCATGCTAATATTGAAATTTCATCTAAGTGCGGCGCTTGTTGACCTTGACAAGTAAGTTGAAGGGGAGTAAGGAGGAGGGGGAGTAAGAGGGGAGCGCATTGTTGAAGTTGAAGGGGAGTAAGGAGGAAGGGGAGAACGCAATGAGCAGCAAGGGGCCTGGGGGCTCACAAAATGGCCAGGTCGAGTGCAGCCAGGGGGTAATACCACTCACCTTCACAGCCTGGATGTTAAAGAGGCAGCAGGGGGAGCGGGCGCACAATAGTGCAATGCTCCGAGTTAAGGCACCAAACGGGGCGGGAGAGGCGGAGGGAGGGTTGAAGGGGAGTAAGGAGGAAGGGGAGAACGCAATGAGCAGCAAGGGGCCTGGGGGCTCACAAAATGGCCAGGTCGAGTGCGGCCAGGGGGCAATACCACTCACCTGCACAGCCTGGATGTTAAAGAGGCAGCAGGGGGAGCGGGCACACCGAAGTGCAATGCTCCAAGTTAAGGCACCAATCAGGGCGGGAGGGCTTCGGAGGAGTGGGGTGGAGGGGGAGTAAGAGGGGAGCGCAGTGAGCAGCAAGGGGCCTGGGGGCTCACAAAATGGCCGGGTCGAGTGCGGCCAGGGGGCAATGCCACTCACCTGCACAGCCTGGATGTTTTTTAGCTGCTGAGGAGGGGGCAGCAGGTGGACAGGACACTGCCCTGCGGAATTTATATCCATTCAGGAGGGTGCCAGCCATAGTCAGGACCAGGCGGTATTGGTCCTGTGGTGCCTGCAAGCCGGGTGGTGCAGGTGTGGTGCCTAAAGGTGCTGGCAGGAGTTTGGGGCCCAAGGAGGACGGACCTGAAGGGGCTTACAAGCTGAGTGGTGCAAGTGGTGGGGCTGGAAGGAGCCAGCTGGAAGAAAGGGCCTGGCTCGAAAGTGCTGGCAAGCGATTCTGGCCCAGGTGCAACAGCGTTGAGGAGTTGTAGGCCTGGCGGAGCAGGCCCACAGTGTTAAGGAGCCTGAACACTGTGAACTAAAGGCACTGGACAAAATCTGTTACTGGCCGTGCTGGCGGGGCAGAGGAACCGGCAAGGAGGGACCAGCAGGTAGTGGTGCCCCAGAGCGGTCACGGGAGTCAGCCTGGCAGATTGGACCCGTGGTCATGGTAGAAGGTTTGCAGGCCGGTTGGTACGAGGCAGTGGCACACAGCGGATCCTGCTGTTCAGTGCTTTAAGTGGTTTAAAAGGTTTAAAAGGTGTGCACCGTTTATACTTTGCTTGCAATAGGGAAACGCTCATCACCCCTTATGTAATTGTGCAGATATTAATGATTTAAGGGAAATGTTTATTTATAGGGGGCTGAGAAACATGTCCTCACTCCCCTCCCCCACCCTACTGTGATCCTAGTAGGGGTGGGGGGTCTTTTGGCATGCAGGGTCCTTTGTATTTAGGGCTCTTTGTGCAGGAAGGGCTGCAGTGGAGCACTACACGCTCCCAGGGAATGACCCAGGCAACATCGCTCTCATCGCCTCTGAGGTGTGCACGAGCTAGTGAGGGGGCACCCCCTACCGCCCCGGGTGTGAAATGCTCACAGATGCCTCCCACCACCCCGGCCGTCCTGCAGAGCCAGCGGTACCACCAATTTGGCTCGCCCATTCCAGGCTTGCATGTTCTGAATCCACCATTCTAGCTCTGACCTCCCCTCTGGGTCTAGAGGTACCAGTTGGTGGTATCCCAGACTATCTTGGAGGTGCTGTATTTTTAGCCTCTGCATAGCTCTGTAGTGGAGGGGTCCCGTAAAGATGGCTTGGATGGATGCTGCTAGAAGTCCGACAATCCTTGCTAGGGCTCGAAGCAATATCGATTCTCTCGCTAGTGTTGCTTTGAAGTTTCAAAGTTGCATTTGTGGTGTTTACTATGAAACACAAACTCTAGGCGTTGTTTGGGAAAAAGCTCAGATTTCTCATGATTTATCAGGAAACCTAGGGAAGAGAGGAGTTGGGACGTGGCCTGCGTCTGGTCTATGAGGACTTGTTTGTCGCCCACTAGTATCAGAATGTCATCTAGATAGACGATCATCCAGATCCCTCTCTTTCTCATGGCTGTCACCACTGACCTCATGATCTTTGTGAAGGCCCAAAGTGCTGAGGCCAGTCCAAACGGAAGGCATTTGAATGGCCATATCTGCCTTTTCCATAGGAAGCCTTGGTGCGTGCAGTGTTCCCTGGCGATTGGAATAGTGAGGTAGGCATTCTTTAGATCTAACCCCACTAACCAATCCCCTTTGCGGAGGTTGTCTCGGAGGAGGTGCACTCCTTCCATTTTGAAGTGCCTGTAGACGAGGTATCTGTTTAATTCCTTTAGGTTTATAACTGGTCTCACTTTCTCCTTTCTGTGCACTAGGAACATGTTGCTTATGAAGACCTCTCTCGTGGTACTGCGTTCTATAGTGTTTCTGCTTGCTAACAGGCTCAGCTCCTTGTCTAGGAGCTCCCCTACCTGCACGCTATCGCAAAGTACTTTGGCTTTACTTGCTGCAAAGGCAGCGCTCCGAATGCTAGGCAGAACCCCGGCACTGCTTGCAGCAGCCATGCTACGCTTGAAAGCATCAGCCAATTTTCTAAGAATAACAGTGTCCTGCCCCCAACGGGGGTAGGTCAACGCTTTTCTCACCCGTTGGTGTGCTTGGGTGGCAGTAGTAGTCAGAGCCTCTGTGTCCCCTGTTGCTGTGTCTGCACGCTGGGAAGAACGCATCTTGTTGCCAGGATTCCCAGTAGTGTGCCCTCGAGTTCAGAGGTCTTCTCTGTGAGTGGAAGCTACCGAACGCACATCCTCTGTTGCGGCCGGTCCCGGCAAAAACTCTTGAGGGAAATATCTTTTTGATGGAGGCTTGGGCCTTCTCGAGGGCTGTGTATATGCCCACAAACCTGCCCATCTCCTTCAGGAAGGCTTCTCTAAATAGCAGTCCTCTGGCAGTCTCTCCTGCCTCATAGGACGCTAGATCCCCTAGTTTGGAATCTATTTTCAATAGAAGGCTTCTTCTCCTCTCTGAGGACAGAGCGCAATTTGCATTTCCTAGGAGGCACACAGATCCTTGTGCCCAGTTGGCTGGGACATCCGGGTTTACCGTTTCTCTGGTGTCTCTGGCTCTCTCTGCTAAGTCCATGATCTTAGCTAAGGGTCTGGCCAAGTCCAGGACTTTCTCCTGGCAGTCCTTCCCGGCAGGCTCGGGACAAGTCCTTTCTGGCAGCTTTGGAGATGGATGTGGTCATCTTAGGGTCTAATTCTGGGGTCTCCGCCACTTTGCCGGGTAGCTCCGGCCTGGGACATTCTGAGCGCATTTGAAGTTTCACCTCCTTTTCAAAGGGCTTGTGCAGACTTTGAGCCATATATGAAGTCAGTCTGGGTGATGGTCACCAGCTGTTTGATCTTGGATGTATTATTGACTCAGGGTCAAACATATCCATCAACTCTTCCTTGTGCTCCTCTAAATGCTTCTCCTTGGGCTTTCTTGGGCTTTCTTTTACCGCACTTTGCCCTTTGGGTAAGCTCTCATCACTCCCTGTGTTTTGCACCCATGGTGAACGGGGTAAGAGGCTCAGCATGGTCGTCCACAGTAAGAAAGCACCTTTCAGCTTCTCGAAAGCATTGACAGCCTCTGGAGGCTTTCTCGTATCCTCCTTGTCATGACCATGGGGAGTCAGTGAGTCTTTACGTTTACAGGTGTTTCTCACCCCTTATCTGTTGCCTTGTTAGCGGGCTGTTCAGAGGACGTGCTGGTGATTGCTTTAGAACCTTTTTTTCTTTAGGCCATCCTTAATGAAATACTCAAGGGCGTCTAGCCTTTCTTGGAGTGGGCGTACTCCTTGTGATACTGCGTTGATCAAAGAATATCCTAAGACTCTTTTAAAACTAAGAGTTAGGTCTGATTCTTCTTCTGACAGCACTTGCTCTTGGCTTCCTACACTCCCTTCATCTGATTCCATTGTAACTGTGTGCCTGAAGAAGGCAGGCTGAGTGGCAAGTCCTCTTTGGAGGTAGGGAGGGGTAGGCCTGTTGAAGGATGTGGCACTGCTGGCCTTGTATGCTATGAGGCCTCACTTGCAGGTAGATCACAGTCTTGTTAATAATTAGGGCTTTGAGCTCCTGCAGCTATATAATGCACTTTGTATAAACAGACGCTCTCTATATGCTCTTTTCGTGTCTTGAGACGAGCGTTAGGCAGCCGATGTCCTCGCGGTCTAATTCGGCAGATCAGAGGAAGGCCCCCTAATGCGTGCTGTGTCCTCACATGCCGGCGCATCTGCGCATGCGCACAAGGCTGTCTACGCTCTTGGCGTTCGCGGGCTGAGTGAAGAGTGAAGAGCCCAAAGCCCACGTCAACAAATACTTCAAACAAATTTCTTGAAGCACAGCCGGAGCCCTAGTGTGAGTCCTATACTCACGGGCCCCGCTGTGCCTCCGAGATTCTGGCTTCGCTGCAAGCTAGGGGTTGTGCACTCCTACACAATACAAGGAGCTCGCCTATGAAGGCAAACAACAGAAGAATGCTGCGCAAAGAGCTAACATACCATTACAATTGTTAAATCCATCAACACTGTACAAATAAATAAACTGTACAACTTATTTTCAACATTCTATTCAAGGAGACACATGAGCATTCTAGTTAACTCTGGATAGAGCAGAAAAAGACGAAAGGAGCTAGGTAGAAAGTACCTCATGGGACTGAATATGGACATGTGGGCTACCAGGAACACTGGGGTTCATGAAAGAATTTTTCTGTTTTCAGTTAAAAAAACATTTTATTGAAAAGAAAAATGTGAAGATTTAAATCTGCTGAAAGGTAGAAATAAAGAAGAAAAAGCATAATGCTCGCCTCCGGTCTTGACATAGAATTGAGAAATTGTCTTAGGTCAAGGATCTTTTGAGAGAATGCAAAGTCCTGTTGGTGAATACCCCGAGGCATGCTGATGTGAAAAGAAGAACAATTAGCCAATTTCTCCTCCGAAGACCTCACCACCCGTGACAATGTATTGTGAAAGTGGCCCGAGTAAATCCAAGGATACAAAGTCATACATGATTCGTATTCTTATTATCATCATCATCATGGTCGTGATTATTGGCAATATTAAGCTGAGTTCTATATTATTATTAGTATTGTTGGTGCCTTATTATCATTATTAGTATCCATATTGTTACTCAAATGTGTGAATAATTAAGTGTGTCATGCAAATGAGCACAAGCTAGAATTCATTAATCACTGAACAATCCCAACTAGGGAAAACAAAATGAAGTACTGGGATGCAGATGAGAGTCTGGAGGTAATGAAACTAGATACAGAAGTACAAGATTCATCACATAAGATCCTGGTCCCGAGCCGCCACCCACACCCGGGAACAAACACCTGTATCCCAATGACACACGCTGAAACAGCTCCTGTAGCTAGGGCATTGTACCCGCATTGACTTTCGATGATCGATTTCCTCCACCACCAGCTGGTATTCACCAGAAATATAGTGCGTGGATTAAGTACTACTACCCCCAGGTGTCTTACAAAGCTTACTGTGCTTCCTTCCCTTGGTATGAGATTTGTAACACATACAGAAGAATAAATTACTTACCCCAGGTAATGTTCTTTCGACTGGATGTTCCTCCTATATATTCCTCATCTTTTGATAGATATCCTTCCAACTTGAGCTGCTTCAGAATGTTTTTTCGACAGAGGGTACTGTGTGCTGATGTGGTCGACTCGATGTACCACGAGGGCTTCCATCGCATGGTCAATGTCATTGTTGGCTTTAGTTCTGTTTTTACGCCTTCCTCTTGCAGAAATACCAGCATCAGTCAGTCCCAGACAATACTAGAGTCTGAAAGAGCGTAAAGTGTAGTGCCTGGAAATTCTCTAGTTTGGGAGGAGCGATGAGACATATGTGAGAGGAACATCCAGTCGAAAGAACGTTACTAGGGGTAAGTAACTTGTTCTTCAAATGAATTGTGTCCTCCCACGAATTCCTTATCTTTTGATAGACTCCCAAAGCAGTGTCAAGTATTTGGAGAAGGGAATACGAATTTTCAGATTTAAGTTTTGTCATGGATTATTTTTTTTAATTATTATTTATTTGTTACAGCTGGTAAACCAACTTTTCAAATATTCCATTGATTTTCATAAAACATAATCAAACATCTGTACTTATGAATAGCCTATACATGATTGAAAAAAAAGACAACAAATATACATAGTCTCTCTCAACTTGCATTTCAAATGTTGATTACTCTTCAGTTATTCCATATTTGAGCATGATCTAGATTACTCTGAACACACAGTTTTTTCCCAAAACATTTAACTCTTGTGTCATTTATTGCAGTGCACTCAATTACAAGATGTTGTAAAGTTTCTTTTCGGTCCCTGATTTGACAAAATCGGCAAAAGTTTGGTTCCTTTGTTATTAGTTTCCTTCTAAACAAGATGTCATTTGTTTCATACTGATTTAGTCTAAATCTTAGATATTTCTGTCGGCATACATGTGATGGAAATTTCAATAGATAGTCAGATTTAACTCCATATCTTTTGGTGCCAAATGCATCAGAATTAAAATCTTTAAGTCTTGTACAAAGTTCCATGTTACCAATCCAATCGACTTGATAGATTTAGCTTTTTACGCGATCAGGGTTGGTCAAAAGGAGCTCAATCGATACAGAGGCATCAGATGCCGCATTTGAAATGTGATTTCTCCACTTTGTTGATATACCATTTTTTGACGAGAGTAAATTTTAGGCTAGCACATTCAGGAAGGCAGGCTTCCCTAAACCATCCAGCATTTTTCGCAAAAGAGCACACTGCTTCCATACCAAATGAGCATACAAGGATACCAATCCCAATTCGAATCGCAATATCGCCAGCGGTGTTCCAGGCGAAAGTAATTGGACAGCCTTCCAGTATCTAGCTTCCAAGCTGTCCCAAAACGTACGATCCTGTGGCACCAAGGCTTCAACTCTGTACAGAATAATCGATATTACCTTGGTCTTATAAAATTATACAATGTGTTTTAATGAGAACATCCCAAATTTTCTCAAAAGAATTTTTGATTGTGATATCAGGGCACTCAACTTTACCTTAATTTCACTAGTCAAAGTGCTTAAAGTTTTCTTGTGTTCAATGTTCACTCCCAGATACTTATATTTCACAACCTCATCAAGTTCACATTTTTGAAGAGACCATTTTAGATGGTATTTTTTAGAGGTATTAATATTGCAAATTAGTATTTGGGATTTAGCTGTTTTGATGATCAAGTTATTTGCCACTGCGTAGGTGCCTAGTTGGTTCAACATGTTTTGTAAGCCAATGGGTGTGCGAGACAGCAGAACCAAATTGTCTGCGTATAGTAAGTAGGCAACCCTTTGGCAACCTATACGAGGCGCATTTACTACACAGTTCATTAAAGCAGGACCTTGATCAAGAATGAAAAAGTTAAACAGAAATGATGCAAGAGTACAACCCTGCTTCACCCCTCTATGTGTAAGGATAGATGGAGATAATTTGCCTTCCATATTTAATTTCACTCGCATAGATGTGGTTGAATGTAATAGCATCACTAGATTTACTAGCGATGTGGGGCACTGATGTTGCCTAAGTTTAGCTAGGAGCATAGATCCATCTATGGAATCAAAGGCAGATTTAAAATCAATGAACCCTAAGTATAATGGAAGTCCACCATCCACTTGTTCAGACTGAATCATTGTCAGGGCCAAGATGTTTGGGATCGTACCCATGCCCTTCACAAAACCAGACTGCAAAGGGTCCCTTAATCGATTTTCGTCCACCCACTCATTAAGCTCCTTTAATATGATTCTGCAAAATATCTTAGCAGGAGCATCCAATAAAGAGATTGGGCGGTAACTCATCGGGAGTTGACGGTCACCTTTTTTGTAAATGGGTACTGTAATTGCTTCAGTACACGACTTGGGCAATTTCTGATGATTATTTATGGTAGAGAATATTTTGAAAAGAATGGAACTCCAAACTTCGCGATGTTTTTTCATCACAAAGTTTGAGATCCCGCCAGGGCCCACAGCTTGCGAGTTGCTTGAGGTCATAATGAGTTGTCTTATTTCATTCTGATCGAAGCGGCGCCAAAAACACAACTTTCCTTGAGGTTCTGCCATGGGCATCATGTTTATAGGTAATGCATAGCGTTGTTCAAAGTGTTCAACCCACTGGTGCACCTCAACTGCCGTTGTTTGTAAATCTAATTAAGGCCCACATTTTCATATGCTTTTTCCAGCTAAAGTTGATAACATAATGGCTCCATCTCTTTGATAGAGTGAGGTTCGATGTCCTTTTAGCCAGTTATTATAAGCCAAGCGCACTTTCTTAGTGACCATTCTGACAGAGAAGGGATGCCTTGATAAACTTCTCACTTCAGCACGATATGCTCTTTTCCTAATATATATAGATCTGTCGAAAGTATGAAGATGACTTTCTTTTTGCAAGTTAAATGCCTTTGGTTGACTAAACGTTTGCATGACATTGCTATATATCAGGCCTATGTCAGAAGTTTGCCAATTGTTCAGGTTGTTAGAATCATATAAAATTTGGTTAAAGTGCATCAAGGCATTCTCCGTCCATCATAGGCGGTTCTTCCCACCGTTTACCACTAAACATCCACCCTTCGATGTCTTTGGCTTGTTGTCATTAGCATCTACTACTTGCCAGCTGGCACACAACAAATTATGATCACTTGCCACAGTCAGAGACACACAAAAAGATCGCATCACTGCCCATAGCGCAGAATTTACATAGATAAAGTCAATTGTTGAAGAAGAGTTTCCTCTATGCCAAGTCGGCGCTGGCGGGATGTCTGACTTGAATGCCCCATTCAGAATTTGCAAATTTCTAAGGGCGACTACAGATTTCCATTGCAATAGTCTCACTATTTTGCGCACCATATTTTACCAGGCAATTCATATTCAGATCACCCGCTAGGATAAAGTAAGCAATGTTTTCATCGGCGGACACCATATCAAATAGATTAAGAACCCTAAAAAAACACTCCGATGAGATGGCTACAGGATTCCAATACATGTTCAGAATCGCATACACAGCACCATGGATCACAGCCCCGACAAGCAACATATGCGCATTCGGCACTGTCCAAAGTCTTGATGAAAATCCTGGTCCGTCTTTCAAGGCCACCACATGACCCACTGAAGGTCTACCTGCTACAGATTTAAGGGCTGGGTTCATATGTATCTGGTACCCTGGCCAAACTATAGTACTTTTTAACCAGGTCTCTTGAAGTAAAATTACATCACACTTGCCTAAACTACTCTCATCATTATTCAACAGATGTTTAAATCCCGGCGAGTTCCAGCTGACTAAGGCAAGGGGAATATAGTGTAAAGGGCTGATTAGCTAATTCGAATTTGCATTACAATTACAAACACAGGAGCTCCTCTCCTGCAATCGTTGCTTTGTTTCCGGGGCATCCAAAGTCATAGATTTAACCTTTGCCACAGATTCCATACTACTTGCCACAACTGGTTCTATTATGCTATCCACCTCTAGACTGAGCAAAAAGCCCAGGTCAAACAGAGAATTTTTGGCCTGCCATACAAGGATTCTAATCACTCTGGATTGCATCCACACCCGGACTGCATTTAAGTTTTGATTAGATGTGAATCCAACCAGAGTCGAATCAGCAGATGTAATATGCGCTAATAATTGAATGTTGGAAAAAATTGCCAAAATGGCTCTTCGGTTCAAATCATACTGTCTGCATGGAGCAGGTCTACATTTCAAAATCATGGAACACAGGGCCGGCCGAGTCATAACTTTTTCAATTCCCTTGCTCTCCTGTGCTTTTAATGACTTTCCAGAAGCAACAGCACCCTTATCTTTCAAATTAGAACCCAATTCACCCAGGGCATCCTTAATGAGCATTAACAATTCTTTAGAGAAATCACCAGGTAAATTCATATGTGGTCGTGGATCCGACTTAGTAACAGCCGCGGGAATGACCACCATTGAAATGTCTTTTCCTGGATTTACATAGGTGATTTCAGATGTCACAACTACGGGATTCATAGAGACAATCCCCCCAGTGTCAATATCCCTCGAGGATTGCTCCCAAGAGCTCACAATTATGTTGTCACTATCTGTGGGCCTACAAGGCAAAGTGGCAGGAACTGGTAATACAAGTGGAGGAATAAAGTGCCCTTGCATATAGGCATCTACAGCCTTCCTTATTTCAGATCTATGAGACATAGCCTCCCCCCTACTCTCTAGGGTTGTGTCCACACTTTTACTAAGATTATTCGTTCCACTTAAAGGCACTGCATTTTGATGTTGCAATCTCTGCGGCTTGATCTGCGAGATTTCATTCACCAAAGCATCTAAAGGTGAATGTGGTGTTATTACAACTTCCTTGGACACATTTGGGGATTTACACAGCTTGGGATCGTTTGACAGTAAGTATTTTTTTTGTTTGAACTGGGAGTTTTTTCACAAATATTGGGGCGATCTTCACGTTAGATTTTGGTTCTACCGCGAGCCCAGCCACGTTCGATGATGAGTTAAATCCCGTCTTTGATCTAACTTTCAGGAAAATGGGGGCCAATTTTACACCCTTCTTCGGATTTGACGCTATTTGGGCCACGTCTTGTTTGTCCAGAGGCTTTTCTGTTTGGGATCCTTTTGATGATACGCTATAATTAGCCTCTCTTCTGGTGGAGCAGGATTTTATTTTGACTTCGTGAATAACTTGGAGAGGTCTTTCCTGGTCGTTTTTCTTCTTTGTGTCCCCTTTCTTTACTTGTGGACTATTCGAAGAGTCCAGTTCAATGATTTCTTGATCCTCCTCTGCCACTGAAGGGTGAGAGGTTCCAATTTTCTTTAAGAATGAGTTAGTCTCTGAATTCCTGTGCTTTGCTTTCAGTTGGTTCTTTGACTTTTTCTCCAAATCTTTTTGGACTTCTTTTTCTTTAACTCTTTTTATCCTTCTTACTTCCCTTTTTCATGATCTTTTCCCACCTAAGTTTACACTTTTGGACCGGACTTCTTCAATTTCCCCCTCTTGAGGGTCCGACTGATCATCTGTATTTACCAGGGATGGTTTCCCCACTGGGACCATATCTAGAAATTCCTCTTCCACATTAGCCAATCTCATGAATTCTTCTAAAGTTGACGCAGAGAGTGATATATTATCCATTTGTTGAGATACCCCCTCTTTATGCTCTGGTACCACCAGCTCCTGTTGGTTCGAATTGTACAATTGCAGCTGGGCTAATAAAGCTTGGTTTAGGGATCTATCAGTCTCTTCTAATTTAAGTCTACAATGGCCCTCTGAATTGCAGAGATATCCAGCCCTTGTTTAACAGACTCGAGCTGCATCGCCTGCAATTTTGGCAGCACATTTGAGTTAACAACGTTGCAACATCCCACTATAGAGCCATCCAGTGCAGCCACCTCCTTCGTCAATTCCATTAAGGAGCCAGATTGGAGTTGCACTTCAGCTTTCAGAAGCTCGAAGACAGAGACCAGCGAATTTAGCACATAGCTAAGCGCACTTAATGTGTTAGCATTTGGCTGGGCCCCCTCAACTATAATTGCCTCCTGGGTTTCACTTGAGATTATGTCTGATGATGTTTCAGCTGGTAGTTCTTCCTGCACCAGACTCGACGATTCTTGGTTGATCTCTATACCAGACAGGTTCAGATGGTTCAGAGTAGGGATACTTATGTCCAAATCTAAAGGAGGCTTAACGGTCTCATTGAGTCGTTTGTTATTTCTTGTGGGGCTTGATGACATGTCATTGTCTCTATGAGTTGCTCTTTCATGAGCCCATTTTTTTCTCCAAAATGTTCCTCGATGTTTTTTTTGAATTTTTGTTGTTGTTATTGTATATTCAAGTCCCTTTTTCCAATTATCAGCCAGAGTCAGTTCAGTATCCAGGACCCCCAGACATTTCACTGGAGTGGAGACGGAGGTGAGGCAGGAATCCGCGTGCACTTGAGCCTGAGTCTGAATCTGCTGTACCCCCACCCCAGGGGGCTGATCCATACTGATTTCCTCCACAGGGCCTCTCAAGCCCTGGCTTAGGTGGCTATTTGCCATTTTAGGCTCCTCCCATTCCAGAGCTCTGGGGTCATCAAGTAGCGAATTGCTCCTTAATTTCATAGACCCGATAGAGTCTGGTTATGAACCAGAAAAGACAAACTGATCCGGGGGGGGGGGAGCAGAACGCATGCAGCTCAAAGGCTATACGACCACAGGCACCGCACAGGTTTTAGTTAGAACAACCGTTCGCGAGGGAATGCTCGTGAATTAATTCCAACGTGCGCGTGCTCGCAACGCGTGGAAGCCGAGCGGCTCAAAGGCTAAAAAGCCCGCAGGTGCCACCCGGATCTCCAACTACTCCCCGTAGATAGTAACAAACAGCAGAAACCAAGGCCGATTCTTTCGCGTAATCCAAAAAACAAAAGAGAAGAACCCCAGCAACCGCAGAGGCGAGGTTTCAGTTACAATTAACTGGATGGACTGCGCATATTACCAATGTTCTGCCGTGTCAACAACAGCAATAAAGTTCAGTATGCTAGTAATAAATGTTGAGGCAGTAAAGCGTTCACAGTACAGAACAGAACAGATTTACCTGGCAATGAGACAGGCAAATCAAAGTTCTCCACCATGTCTCCGCCGGCTGCACGGACTGCAATGACTGCTTCCACTCACACACCACTCCGCTCCGCGGTCCTGGGAGTTTTTAACTGCTTCTCCTCCAGGAAATGGTAGACAGTAAGGTAGGACACCAAAACAAAGCAGCTGCACCGAAATTGAAATGAAAAACTTGGAGACTGCAATGACTGCTTCCACTCACACACCACTCCGTTTTGTCATGGATTGAATATAGGACAGCTTTACCAAATCCTCCTTCTTGGCTAGAGGATGAATTGAGACTGTAATGCTTTGTAAATGTGTGAATGGTAGACCAAGTGGCTGCCGCACAAATGTCTTTTATAGGCACCCTCTTGGCAGAGCAGAAGATGTTGCCTTGTCCCTTGTGGAATGAGCTCGCAGGCCTTCAGGGGGATCTTTTCCAGCCACTCTGTAGCATTCTGTAATCAAGAATTATCCATCTGGACAATGTTTGTTTTGTAACTGGAAGCCCCAGTTTATGTCCAGTGTACCCGAAGAAAAGCTGGTCATGTGGTCTTATTTTCGCCATCCATGAAATATAAAAGCTCAAAGCTCTTCTCGGATCGAGCCTATGTAGTCTTGCCTCTTCCTTCTTAGGAGGCGGCGGGTAAAATGTTGGTAGTACAATTTTTTGGGATAAATTAAAATCCAATATCATTTTTGGTAAAAAAATAAGGTTTAACCTAGTCTTTATGAAAAATAGTAAATGGAGGCTTACTAGATGAGCCCTGCAACTCACTCACCCTGTGGGTTGATGTTAATGCAAGCATCAGAATGGTCTTAAATGTTAGTAACCATAACAGGCATAAATGGAGCGACTCAAAGGGAGCGCACATAAAATGTTTCAACACATGATTGAGATCCCAAACTGGCACTTGAAAAGGTGTCGGAGGGAACACGTTAGTGAGCCCTTTAAGGAAGTGAATGATTAACAGCATCTTGAAATAAGATACCTCTTCAGATGTGTGCTTGAAGATTGAAAGCACCGCCAAAAAACCTTTCATTGTTTCAATCTGGATACCAGATTTTCCAAGTGTAACAAAAAAGACAACACCATGGGTGTATTGCACTGAAAAAGATCCACATTCTTTTCCCTGCACCAGCTGCAGAATTTGTTCCAATTACAGTGATACAAGAATTTAGTTGCTGGCCTTCATCGGGAAGGTCCAAATCCATATATTTCAACCTCTCAGAAACCATGCGTGAAGGTTGAGTGTCTTGATCTCTGGATGGAAAACCCGACCCTGCTCTCGCGAGAGAAGGTTTTCTCTATGTGGAAGAGGAATTGGAGGGCAAATGGACATGGCCAGAAGGTCTGGGTATTAGAGCCTCCTGGCCCAAGCTGGATCAATTAGGATTATGGATTTCCTGAACTTTCCCAACCTCCTGACCACGTGAGTAATGACGGGGACTGGAGGAAACTCATACAGCAGTGGAAACTCCCAGTCTGCTATGAACGCGTCTCCTAGAGCTCCTCTTGAGGGAAATTCCCTGGAGAAGAACAGTTTGCACCTCCGGTTGACACTGCACGTGAACAGATCCACTTGAGGGGTTCCCCAAAAGGTAAAGATCTCTTGAAAGACTTCCTGAGCTAGTGGGAGACTGTGCTCTGCCTGCCCAGAGCATCTGCCACCGTGTCCTTCTCTCCGGCTGGCTTGGTGAACCGCCGATAGGGAGATCCCTTCTTGAGTTGCCCAGAACCAGAGCTGCATCGCCTCTCTGCACAGTGGTAGTGAACCTACGCCTCCTCTTTTGTTGAGGTAGTACATGACCACTGTGTTGTCCGTCATTATCAGGACATTCTTCCCCTGTACATAGGGCAGAAAGGCCTTCAGCGCAAGTCTGATTGCCCTCAGCTCTAAAAGACTGATGTGTAGTTTGGACTCCGATGGAGACCAACGAACGCAGATTGTCAGATTGTTGCCGTGGGCTCTCTACCCCATGAGTTAGGCATCCGTAACTACTTTTATTTCAGGCCATGGTTGCCAAAAAGGTTCTCCCTTCAGAATGTTCTTCCCGCAGGCCCACCAGAGGTGATCCTGTGCAACCCTGTTTGGGACCTGAAGAAAGTCTGACATCTTGCCTGAGGATTAAGACCACTGTGTCTTAAGAGCCCATATTCTCAGGCGAGCCTCTGGCACCAGAAAAAAGCAGGATGCCATGAGGCCAAGCAACCTCAAAAAGTCAAAGGCTGGAAGACGCTGGCCACTCTGGAATTTGGTGACCATCTGCAGAATGTGTTGAGCCCTTACCTCGGGTGGCGAGGCTTTTCCCAAGGATGCATCCAGCACCACTCCAATGAATTGGAGTCTTTGAGATGGCATCATGTGGGACTTCTTGTAATTGAGGGAAAAGCCCATTCTTTGGAGAGAGTGACAGGTTATGCTGAGATGTTCCAGGGCTCGTTCAGGCAAATGAGCCCTGATCAGCCAATTGTCCAGGTAGACGTGAATCCCCCCCCTTTCCTGAGACCCGCTGCCACCACCAACATCAACTTGGTCAAAACCTTTGGGCAGAGGTCAGCCCGAATGGCAGAACTCAAAACTGATAATGAGAACCAGCAAAGGGCAAACCTCAGGTACTTTCTGTGCTTGTGATGGATAGGCACAGGAAAGTAAGCATCCTGAAGGTCCATTGACACCATCGAATCCTGGAGCTGGAGGGCCTGAAGGATCTGAGAAAGTATGACCCTTGTGAACTTGTCCTTCCTGAGGAACTTGTTCAAGCATCTCAAGTCCAAGATGGGTCCCAATTCCCTATCCTTCTTTGGGATTAGAAAATAGGGAGAATAGAGGGCGCTAGAGACCCGAACAAGATGGCCGCTCCCCTGCGACCTCCCACACTGCCTTTCAAAATCCTGATCAATCCTGTTTTTCCTGGTGGACTACTACCCAATATCAGCAGCCGTCGTTGCTGCAAAAGCTTCAAGTGCCAACCCTGCAAAAAAATCAGCATCTCCCGGTGCCTCACACACCCGTAAGCCTGGCTGGAGCTCCCTTACACTCCCCGGACGGGGAGTGAGGCCTGGAGGCCTGCCGGCGCCCGCCCGCCTCCCCCAATCCAGCCGAGGCAGTACCAGCAGCCAGCGCTGGGACCAGCGGTGTGCCCCCGGGAGGAGTAGTGCCGGAGCGGCCCCGAACGACCACTGGAGGCTCAGAAGCGCCTACGCATAGCCGTCTCTCGCCACGAGATCCGGCCCCCAAAGACGAGACTGGCCCACGTGAGGCCCTCAGCCATCGGCCCGATCCCACGGGCCCAAACGACAGACATTTCGCAGCGCGCAGAGGCCCGTGGGAGGAGCTGAGGCCGGTGGGAAAGATCCCGCTACCTCCCCCCGCTTGTGTGCGGTGTGGCGCTGACGGCGGGAGGCTCCCCGGCAGTGCAGAAGACAACGTGGCACAGCACTGGGGCCGGTCTCCTTGCGGGCCGACGCGGCCTGCCCTCCGGCGCCCCGGCCCGGCGGAGCCTCCTAACAGCCCGATGCCACTCCCAAAGCCCTGCATCATCCACCGGCTGGGACCCTGAGGGAACAGATCTCAGTAAAGCGACAAGCCCGAGACACCGCGGAGGAGGAGCAGGAGACCCAGGTACGGCGCCTGCAGCGGGGTGGGGGGCAGGCTGAGCTTGTTAACAGCACGGACATCTGGTGCCTGTACAGGTCCATTCAGACATCCAGGCCGAGGGGTCAGACCCACCCGGGCGGCACCTCCTCACACAGAACTCCGCAAGGATCTGTGCCCTCGCTACAAGGGCGCTGAATCAGGCAAGACCTGTAATACCACTGCCGGTGCAGGCCCCCTGGGTTGCACCGCCTGCCCCCAGCCAGTGAGCCCAGAAGCAAACAACAGAACTGATACTGGACAAGTGCGAGCTATATCAGTGAATAGTGGTGTTGACGCCATCCCAACCCGGCAAGCTTTGTCCGGGCCACCGGCCGGGAAACACAGGATAAACGCCTCCTAACCACGCCAGGCATCATAACAACCTTATAAACCCCCTAGCGGTACACGACCCCCCATCAAACAGCACGATCCCCTAATCCCAGCACTCCGTACCAACTGCCTAGCCCAACGGTAGGACGAACCAGCAGAGCAACGCCCGCTTTGCACACAGAACTTTGCAATGGGGAAGTATGACAAGTCACAATGCAAACTAAACTTTGATGGGGGCGCCTCGTCCAAAGCTCCTAGAAACAGCAGCGAACCAGAGTCCCCCCCTGCCTGCCCAGGAAGAGTGCGAACCCCACTCGCTAGACATCAGAGCACTGCTCCTAGAGTTAAAAAATGGGATCAGCAACCTAGATAGCAAACTGGACAACCTCTCCTCTAAGGTAGATCAGGTACAACACAGGCTCGACAACCACAGCGAGCGCCTAGATGGGGCAGAGGAACGAATATCCAACCTCGACGACGGGATGGAGTCCCTGACCACCAGAGTATCGACCCTCGAGGCCCAGATGAAAACAGCCAACGCTCGTAATGAAGACCTCGAAGGGCGCTCTAGGGGGAACAATATCAGGATTGTCGGGGTAAGGGAGAAACAACCCCAAGGCAAAATGGAAGACCACATTAAGGAGATGTGTAAGTCTCTCTTCTGCCCGGAGGCACTCTCGCATTTGTTCGTCGTGGAAAGGGCCCATAGAATACCGGTATCGAGACCCATCGTCGGAGGCCCCCCAGACCAATAATCGCAAAGCTTCTTAATTATAAGGACAGAGACGCGATCCTTCGTATGGCCAGAGAGAAAGGCGAGCTACAATATGATGGCGACACAGTCCACTTTTACCCTGATTTCTCGCCAGTCGTCCAGGCCCAAAGAACGTCCTTCACCAGCATTAAACTAAGGCTCCGATCCAACCAAATCCCATATTCCATGCTGTTTCCTGCTCGCCTACGAATACAACATCAGGGTAGAAGCCAGTTTTTCCAGACTCCTGAGGAGGCGAACTCAGACCAAGACCAAGTTGGCTGTGGTCCTCCCGAGAACAATCAACCACGTGCACAGAGGGAACGGGCCCAACGGAACCCGCCATAGGCAACGACAGGCAACAGAACACCGCAGCAGACTAATATTTCTTCCACCAGGGCATATTATGAGGGTTTGAACACCCCACGGCCGTGCAACTTGGGAGGATCCTAGCGCCTCTAGCACAGCCATGTCCCAGTTTTCCAGTTTCCCGTTACTAAGTTGGGTTTTAATAACGAGCGAGTTGGGGGTTGCTCGTGAGATCTGGGAGGGGGATTCACACCAGATGGGGGTTAACCAGTAACACCAAGTTTGGGGCCACCCACACGCGCCGCCCACCGTGAGACCATGCTTCAACCCGCACTCCCTCATCACTATACACCGCCTATGCCTTTCATCGGCAAACCACCAAAAACAGCTGATACAGGGAGTCCAAAAGCCAGCACCTTCACTGTAGCTACATGGAATATTAAAGGAGGAAACCAGCCGGCCAAAGTGAGGAAAATGACTCAATACCTTCGCTGACATAAGATAGATGTAGCTCTTATTCAGGAAACTCACTTAAGTCCGACCACTGAACGCCCCTGGGTGAAGGACTGGGGCTGCCACTGCTACTTCACATCTTTTTCGTCGTACGCCAGAGGGGTGGCTATCCTTATCAACAAAACATTAAACTTCAGACTCATCTCAGAAAAGAAAGACGTAGAGGGCCGATAACTACTAATTCGTAGAACGATCGATGGAGAGAACATCACCCTGGTAAACTCATACGGACCAAACACCGACAGCCCCAACATCTCTGAATGGGTAATGACCCAATTAAGCTCAACAGGACACTCCACGATCATATGGGGTGGAGATCTCAACACAACACTCAACCCCGCTAAGGACAAGTCGCACAATTCAATGGCGACCCCATCCAAAGCAAGCATGCAAATTAAAGAAATATGCAGTGCCCATCACCTCGTCGACATTTGGAGACTCAATCACCCCGATTCCAAAGACTGTACCTCCCACTCCTGGGTGAATAAAACCAGTTTGAGAATAGATTACCTCCTGGTGTCCACACATAGCCGCTTGCAATGGGGAGAGGGCCTCATTCACCCACGAGCGCTATCGGACCACTCCATGGTGTCCCCAGAGTGCACCACCACACAAGCAGTCAAGACTACTCCACACTGGAGATTCAAACCCAGAGCGCTACAGGACATCGTCTTTGCGGATGAACTCCGTTCTGAAATAAAATCCTTCTTAGACATTAACCTGGGATCAGTGTCCTCGGCCGAGACTCTGTGGAAGTCCATGAAGTGTTTTATCAGGTGTATCTGTATGGCGAAAGAATGCGGAATCCTAAAGCTAATTCGAAGAGAACTAAGCGCTAGCGAATCCCGCCTCAAGGCACTTGAGGGCTCCCTATTGGTGGATAACTCCCCTCAGGTCCTCGCAGAGATCAAAACGGAGCTAGAATCCTTCAAGAACACAGCTGAGAGAGAGGTGAAATTCCTGGACCGTCATCACAAGGTACGTCAGTACGGGGAGGGGCAACAGCCTGGAGCCCTCCTTGCGAGACTCATAACAGCCGACAGAAAACCTACGTCAATCGATGCGGTAAAAGATCGCTTCGGTAACACCGTCCACTCTGCAACCGACATCGTTGAAGCATTTCGCTGTTTTTATCAAGACCTGTATGACTCAAATTACTCTGTTAGTCCATCTGAGTTGGCGCAATACCTAAACACAGTGGAACTCTTCTGGGTCGGCTCGGAACCCAGAGAACTCCTGAATGCCCCCATCACCATCGAAGAGATCCTAGAGGTCATCAAAGAGCTACCTCACACGAAAGCACCAGGACCGGACGGCTTGTCCAGCGAATTTTATAAATCCTATGCGGACCTCCTCGCCCCACTACTCCTACAGGTATACGATGAATCCCTAGCCAACGACCAATTACCGCCAACTCTATATATGGCTAACATCATACTCCTACATAAACCCGGCAAAGACACAACCCAATGAGGTTCATACAGACCCATATCGCTGATCAACCTGGATAATAAAATCTACACCAAAATCCTGACGAAGAGGCTACTACCCCTGATGCCCGCCATGGTACTGGCCGACCAGGCTGGCTTCGTCCCTGGAAGGAACACCTCCTATGGGATAAGAAGAATGTTCGGAGTAATAGAAGCACTTCACCCAGGGAGCCAAGCGGTAGCTGTGCTGTTGGACGCCGAGAAGGCCTTCGACTGCGTCGAGTGGCCCTTTCTCTTCACGATCCTGGAAAGGATGGGAATGGGTAAACGCTTCATACGCCTAATCTCACTGCTTTACAAAAGACCAACATCTAACATCACACTGGGAGGCCTACGCTCAGCCGACATCCATCTAAAAAGAGGGACCAGACAAGTCTGTCCACTCTCTGCTCGGTTATTTTCTCTCATAATGGAACCCTTGGCATCAGATTTACGCTTGCCCCATCTCCACAGAGGCCTATCATTCGTCCCCCACAAGATGATTATCTCCTTGTACGGGGACGACGAGGCCCTGCTCCTCCGGAATGCAGAAGAGAACTTGAATCCCGCTATGAGGGCAGTAATCCAATTCGGCCGTTTTTCTGGATTAAGAATAATACCAAATCAGTCATTCTCCCACTCACTGCTGCCACAGCTGAATTTACAGACGACTTCGGCTTCCAATGGCAACAATCCGGCATGAGACATCTCGGCATGTACATGTCCAGACTGAAGGAAGACATAATACGCGACAACTACGAGGCCGCGCTGGTCTCCATTCAATCCAAGATCGACAGATGGAGGTCGCTGCCGCTGACTCTATGGGGCAGAGTATCCTTGGTAAAAATGGTCATATTGCCGAAGCTTTTGTACCTATTCACGAATATCCCCCTGCTGCTTCCCCAGCGAACTATGCAGCGCATTAAAAGTATGGTCCTTGACCTCATCTGGGCTGGCAAAGTGGCAAGAGTCGCATATACCACACTAACACTGCCAACGCGACAAGGAGGCTTGGCCCTCCCAGATCTTGAGCACTACTATTAAGCTGCCCAAGCACAATTCTTGAGCCACTGGTACGCAACACAGTCTATAAGACCTCATGTCCAAATTGAGAGGGCGCTCGCAACCCCATATCTTTTGCGCGCCATCAACCTCGGCCAATTTACGGCCGGCCAACAATCAATGAACCCTGTCAGCACCACATACGCAATCTGGCAGAAGATCGCTAAGGCAAACGGAGTCATAACCAGATTCTCCCCGCTTCTGCCAACCAAACATATTCCAGGAATCCCTGTCACGTCCGAGAGAGTATTCTTACTATGGACAGCAAAACTGCAATTAAACGCCATGCACGACTTCTTCCCAGAGGGAACCTTCCTGACTATGCAACAAGCATGAGAAAGAGGGAGCAACAATGCCCTTGACACCTTTATCTACATAAGATTACGACATTCATTCCAAGCGGCACTCCCAACCTTCCCCGAACAACCGCCTGAATGGCCACTGTTGCATAATACAATCCAAGCCCAAGGGGAAGGTCACCTGGTGACGAATATCTACAAAGCCCTTCTTAGCAAACAGAAACCACCCTGCTTAAAAGCAAAAAAAAGATGGGAAAAGGCACTGGATACTAGAATTCCAGATGGAGAATGGGCATACATTCTCAATCTTACACAAAAGGTTGCGATAAACCCAAGATTTAAATTGATCCACTTCAACTTCCTCCACCAAACGTATCATACTCCCAAGCGACTCCATGCTGAAAGAGAGTCAATATCGGCACAGTGTCACAGATGCGGAGAGCTGGAGGCAGACTTCCTGCACCTGGGATGGTCTTGCCCGCCTGTAGCCACTTTCTGGAGTGTGGTCTTTGAGAAAACGTCTGCAATCATAGGAACGGACCTCGATATAGACCCAAAGATGGCAATGTTGGACCTAACCCAATCGCTACCGAACACCGTCAGGAAATTGACCGACTTACTGTTTATCCTGGCCCGAAGGAGAGTCGCATATACCTGGGGCAGAGGCCCCCCACCAAGCTCACGACTCTGGTTTAAGGACATCACATACTGCCAGGACGTGGAGACAGACTTCATAAAGAATCTACCGCTCCACTCACGCCCCCCGGATATCTGGGGACCATATATAGCTTTCCTGCTGTCGTCAGCAGATGCTCTAGACTCACCACCACCATCTCCATCGCAGCGGTCTGTCGCTAGCATGCCACACAATGATGCACACCCCCAGGCGGAGGCAAGCAGATAACTGTCTTCACTCAAAGACTTTGCGGATCCAGAGGATAGAGGTGGGGGGGGGGGAGCGGGTTCTGAGTGGTGATCGGCGCATGGTCCCACTGTTTGTTATGTTGAAAATGCCAATAAAGAAAGTTTTAAAAAAAAAGAAAATAGGGAGAATACCACCCTTGGTTCCTCTCCGCCACAGGTACTGGTTCTATAGCACCTTTCTCCCGCAGGCTCAACATTTCCTGCAAAAAGAACAGATCCGGAACTTTGAATGAGTGGCACTCTGGTGGATGATCCTGAAGCCTTTTTAAAAAGGGAAGGCAGTAACCCTGGGCTACTGTTACCCAGTAATACCTCGCCATTCATTCAGATGCCGTGAGAGTCTGCCTCCCACTAGGGTCTTGTAGGCTAAGGCCTCCGAGAGGTTTTGAGGCGGCTGAAGCAGCGGCTGATGGCAAGGTAGCTGTTGCTTGGGCGGACTTTACACCTCTCCCTCATCCACCACGAGGGGATCTTCTTTGGCCCCTTTAACCTGCAAGTCCTCTCGCCCTTCCAACTGACGAGTAGAAGCGAAAGGACCTGCCCCTCCAAGATGGTCCACTGGGGTGAGATGGCTGTGGCTGTCTGATAGTGGCACCAAGGGATTTGGCTGCCGCCTTTGAGGTCTGCAACTTCTCTAGGCCTTCGTCAGCCTTGCGGCCAAATAGCCGAGTGCCGTCAAAGGGCAAGTTGAGGAGCCTAGACTGCACCTCCAGTGCAAAACATGACTTCCTCAACCACACAAACCTGTGTATTACAGTCCTTGCCGCCATGGCCCAGCTGATGCTGTCAGCCGAGTCCAGTCCTGATTTAAGAGACTCACACATAGCCTCCTTACTGTCTCTATGCAGGAAGCTGTCCCTTTCTTCCTATTCGGGAATATGATCAGCCGCCATTGCTACACAGTCCCACAGGGTCAATGTAAACTTTGCCAGGGTGCAAGTGGCATTTGCAGACTTGAGAACCATGTTCCCGGCAGAAAATACCTTTCTAGCCCAAGCGTTGAAACGCTTATCATCCTTGTCTGATGGGAAGGTTGGGGGTATGCAGCCTGTTGAGAATTTGACGATGCTGGTTGAACCACCAGGCTCTCTGGTGTTGGGTGTTTGGATAAATAGCTAGGATTGCTACATGAAGACCTATATTTCTGGTTAGGTTTGTATTCACCGCTGGACTACATTCTGGAA
The DNA here is from genome assembly GCF_040938575.1 of Ambystoma mexicanum. Lineage (NCBI taxonomy): Eukaryota > Metazoa > Chordata > Amphibia > Caudata > Ambystomatidae > Ambystoma > Ambystoma mexicanum. The sequence goes on from NC_090938.1 coordinate 392,584,424, forward strand.
CCTCCCAATTTGCCATAACCCTTTTTTGGAAGGCAACATGAAAAGGAAGTACGGGATCCTTCTGTGGATCTTTGTCAAGAATGTCAATTAGGTCGTCCTGTTCGAATGGTGGTGCAGGTCTGCCCCATCCCAGGAAATCAATAACCCTAATCATAAGTTGCCTATAAGAGGCATCAGCATGGTCTGCTGGGTCTGGCTTGCCAAACTCATGCTCTTGTGATATTTCAATCCCACTAGCTGCCTGAAGATTTTCATATTCATCTTTTAGCCTAGACTCTTCTGAGATGAGAGCATCTGGAACATTTGGAGTGCCAAACTCCAAACGGAAAGGAGGGGTGTCCTGGTCCAATGGCTCGTGCTCCTCATAAATCGAAGTTAAAGATTTGAAAAAATCCTTCCTTGGCAAAGGTTTGTGTGATTTTTCTACTTCCTTTGCAATTACTGGTGTTTGTGAGGGAAAAGGCCTTGATGTCTTCGACAATAATGACGCCGATGGGCCTAGCACCGATGGTCTTGACGCTAATGGCATCGATGACTTTGGCGATTTATACGTCAATTTAGGTGTCGACGGAACCCTCGAAGGGCTTGACCCTCAACTCGATAGTCTTGGACGGTTTGTCGTCGTGTCGAGACCTCAACAGTTCTCGAAGGATCTCTGTCTGTGTCCCGGGCTCGAGGCTGCGCAGGATTTGACCTAAGCTCACTCTTTATCGGCTTTCGACAGCTCAACAGGAGCATGGCTTTTTTCTTTGTTTCGAGGGGGTCGGGGACTCCTTCTCGAATATTTTTAGCATTGCTTGTCTGAATTCTTCCACTGAGCTGGAGTGAAGGATTTGGTTGACAGGATATACTTTTCTCTGGAGATTCAGGAGAAGAAGTATTAGAAGGCGATCTATGATGCCTCAATGAGGACGAAGAATGGTGCGACCCGCTCCCGGAGCGTGAATGTTTATGCGATCTTTTCCTTCAATGAGAGACATCTCTCAACTCATTGGACAATCGCTTCATCGACAGAGTCGTTGAGGGGAATTTAGTTGGGGGCCTACATACCGCTAATTTCCCTTTATGCTCTTTCAGAGCCTTACCAGTCATGGACTGACGGGCCTCCCAGTCTGCCATTCTATGCTCCATGCCAAGGCACCAGAGAGACACTCTGTGAGGATCCCTGAGGGACATCTGGGCGCTGCAGTCGCTCTTTTCCATTTTTTTGAACCCGATCTTCGGGGTGGATGGGTTTTGAGATGAAGACATCGTAATCGATGGCAGTTCTAACAAGGACCAAATCATGCCATATTTCACAAAGCCTTACCTCTTGTGGAAAAACAGAACTGAAGCCAACGGGTACTACGCATGCTATATATACCATCAATGACGTCGACCATGGGATGGAAGCCCTCGTGGGACATTGAGTCAACTGCACCAGCGCTCACTGCTGAAAATCCTTTTCCAAAACAGCTGAAGCTGGAAGGATATCCATCAAAAGATGAGGAATACGTGGGGGGATACAATCCATTCGAAGAATCATCTCTCAATATTACATGAAATGGCACAGTCTATCAACAGTCTATAATCTTTAGCACTAAAGATATTTTGGGCTACAAGGCCCAAAAGCCCCATTCAACATAATGTTGAAGGATTGTACAGCATTGTAATTGTCATTCGTATAGCGCCTATTCCCATTTTTATGGTCTCAAAGCTATGTGGATGAACGCCCTCTGGGGACCGAAGTCCAAGGTATGCGAAAACCGTCAGGGGGGTTTAGAATGCATGTGTGCATTTGGCCAATATTAATGAGGATTGGGGTGGCCAGGTCCTGAATTATTTGCCCATATCAAAAAGGCATGTGGATGGGTGTGGAGTAGTCATCTGCAGACCGAATTTGTGTTGTGGGGATAGCTGTATTCTAATGGTAGAGGTGTTGTGTGATGTGTTTAAGTATGGTGTTGTATGATAGCAGATGTGTGTAGGTGGGCGGCCTAAGCATGGAATGTGATACGTACCAAGAACTCTGGCTGGTTTATTGGTTTCATAGACGTGGAGAGTAGATTTTCCAGAGAATTGTTGGGATTTGGACTCTCCATCTTTGTACATTTCATTGTGGACTTTCCTTGCTTACCTGGAAGAGGCTTGATTGCCTAGTGAGGATGCACAGACTCGTCAGGAGGCAGAGGGGAAATGCCAGGTCTTGAGGGCCTTCCTGAAGGCAAAGTGGTCCTTGAAGCGACAGATGCTAATGGAATTGTGTTCCAGATCATGGGGGCTTTGACAGAGAAAGAGGACCACCCCATCTTGTCAATTTGAATGGAGGGATCACACAGAGTAGTGAGGTGTTTGAGTGCAGGTTTCTGTTGGGTTGGTAGCGGGTGAGTTTATGTTGGTGGTATTCTGAGCCTGTTTTGTGTAGGGCTTGGTGTGTTATGCACATGGCTTTGAAAGTGGCCCTTCGTCTGACCGGGAGACAGTGAAGGACTCAGAGGGCCAGTGAGATGTGTTCTCTGGGGCCAAGGGCCAGGAGTAGTATAGCTTTGGTGTTTTGGACCCGTTGGAGCTTTCGGAGTTGATAGGCGGGGGCACCCAGTCACACTGAGTTTGCGTAATCTAGGCGGAAGACAAGCCAATAATTGCAGCGACTCTGTGAGGGTAGGAGAGGTACGTTAAAATGTGCCAGAGAGTACAGAGGTGTAGGAAGCAGGTTATGGACACAGCATTGATGTGGTGTGATAAAGTCAGGTAGGCATCCATGGTGCACCCTAGGTTCTTTACTGTGTTGGATGCGTTCAGGGGAGAACCTAGAGAGGACGGCCAGGGCGTGGGTTGGAGGAAGAGAGCCGCCTTCTCACAGATCACCATTTGTGTTTTTCCAAGTTTGAGGAGGAGGTAGTTGGCTGTCATCCAGCTGTCAATGTCAGAAAGGCAGGAAGCACTTTTAGGCTGGGGGAGGGAGGCACCCTTGGGGATCTTAAAGGTGATCAGGGTGTTGTCAGCATAGTTGTTGCAGGCAAGGTTGTGCCAGCAGAGTAGGGGGGGGGAGAGAGGTGCCCTTTGGGAACAGTGGAGGGGGCCAAGGAGAAGGAGGGGAGCAGGGTGATTTGTGATCTGTTAGAGAGGAAGGAGGAAGTCCACTTAAGGGCTGTGTTCCAAATATCCAAGGAGTGGAGTCTGTCAGTGAGGAGGTTGGAGTCAATGGTGCCAAAGGCACCCGAGAGCTCTAAGAGGATAAGTGCAGCACAGCCCTCAGAATCTGAAGTGCTTTTGAGGTCATCCCAGATGGAGTCTAGGGATGCTCATATTCCACATAGGGGTCCAAAGGCAGACTGGTCAGGGTAGAGGAGGTGGTTGGATTCAGTGAAATGGCAAATCTGGGAGTAGGCAGTTCGGTCTGTAAGTTTAGATGGGAAGCGGTTGTTGAAAAATGTCTGTAGTTCTCTGGAATACTTGTTCCAGAGAACTACAGGGAGGGCTTTTTGAGGAGGCGTTTGTGTGTGAGGGGTCAGAAATGCGAGACGGACAAGTAAATAGAGTTTTCTCACAAGAAGCCATTTTATTAAATAACAAAAGGTGAGATGAACACCTAGATTTCCCTAGCCTAACATGGATTTCTCTATCTAACAATCTAAGGCTAAAGGAAAATGACCTAATGTCCAAAAGTATCTGTCCCACACACTAATATACATGCAACACAATATATAGGCAATATCTGGCAATGTGAGCTTCACACAACATATAAATTCAGAAACACAATTATAAACAAAGATCCTTGTGACCCAGTTGGATCCCCTTCCCCTGAATTAATACGGGATGTTTTAGACCAAAGTTCAATTTCAGGAATGTTCCTTTCACAAACTAAGTAGAATACACAGTTCCAATATGTCCTTTGTCTTGGTTAAGTTTACTAATTCAGTTCCAAAATTATTGGTTACTTTGAAGACAATTATTAAAGCTTCCACAATCTTTTACTTGGCAAACCAAAAAGGATTCTCTTTTCATATGTCAAACCAAAAACTCAATGTAAATATTCTCCACTCTGAAGGCAAATCACTTTTCATCACCTTATATTGTTTTTTCATGAGCAACGTCGTTTTGTCTGGATGGTTTATATAAGAGTACATCAAAACACCTTGATGGAACTGTCACTTCCGTTCCACCACAACCTTCTACCACATTGCAGTACTTTTACATCACCTTCTTCCAGACCTACTTGCCAAGGACATCATTTCACCAAAATGCCAGGGGTAGCGGAAGTGACATCACACAACTGTTGACCTCTGATGACATCAAAGGAAGCAATGTCATTTGAATCCCAGCCCGGAGTGACATCATGGGTAGTGGTGGAACATGACCTTTCACCCCTTGACAAAACAGGAAGTGGCATCACATAGCATTGTTCCTAAGTACACTATGAAATATATGGTTACGAAATCACTATAATGTAATATATATTTCATACAAGAGTGGCTCACCATATTTATCGTTAATATCAGTGTGAATAGGCCCATATTACCAAATTACTGTGAATGCAAGCAGATGTCCAAGGCCAAATGATAATGATGTGTTATTATATAGCACTTACGCTTCAGCACTTTATATAGAAAAATTATACATACAATATCACCCAACCTGTGTTGGTACTCATTTATCGACCTCAGAAGGATGAAAGGCTGAGTTGAGGAGTTTAAGAACAGACTAAATGAGTGACTCACTCCCTGAAGTGTGCCTAAAATAAACTGTTAATGAGTCTAGCAATTATTGTATAGAATTCCAGAAAGACAAATTATTTGTTATTCCTATTCTTTCTTATTTAGGATCACTGCTCAAAGTATTACACTTGCGGAACCCCCTGATTTTTTTAAGAGGCCTGAACAAGAAAGCCAGCCACTCCAAAAATAAAGAGCCTCATGATGCTGGCCACAGCCCAGGAGCTTACATTTAAACAGTTAAATGTTTTTAAAAGTGTTTTCTTTGTTTTAGGTGTAGCAAGGTAGACCACAGGGGTATCAAGGGAGATCTCAGGTGTTGCAATTGCGACCCCTGGCAACCCCCAAATGACATCCTGCCACTCGCCTGCCAAGACAAACTACTTACTGTCCCTTTACTGGTGTACTTGCCTGCTAGGATAAACCTCCTACCACTACCATTTGTACTTTGCGTTGAGGCTTGTTCTAAATTTCGCACTCTTAAATCCTCAATGGGTAACGAGAAATCAACAACTGCTTCTTGATTCAATCTCTTAACTTTCAACTCAGTTGGTTCACAACTTCTTTTACATGTATACTGTACAAAGGACAACTTTTTCACATGTATCAGTTTTCTTTAGGCAATGCAGGTTATACTCCTCGCCCCTTTGATCCTGTCAACAAGGAGGGCCTTTGCTTGCAGTTTCTGGTTTCTTTTTAAATAACCTCTTGACTATTGGCAATCTAGGTTATAATGTCTCCTTGTTGGATATCCCCCTTTATGCAAGTGAAATCTCTCATTAGTTCTTTTACTATGTCCTTTTGGCTTTGGTAATACATGTTACAGTATTCTCTTGTTCCCTATGTTCCCCTTTGAAGATTACATTCTCTTTGCTTAGTTATTGCCCCCTCTTGGCAATACTTGTTAGAATAACCTCCTACTCGACATCTCCCTCTTGGAAGAGTGCATTCGCTATGCTAATTTATTGCGCCACTCTTGGCTTTGGCAATGAGGGTTACAATATTCTCCTGCTCTCTTTAATTTAAATGTTTGGTATTCAAAAGATGCATTTGTGCCTAGCGGTCTACTTTGGAGCGCCTTGGGTTACCGCTAATAGGCCATTTCACCAGTTTGTCCTGGCGGCTCCTGCGGACTCACTGCTTCTGCTTCTTTACACATAGGGTCCTCACCGACATTTGACAACTCCGGCTCGCCTTCCTCTGCTCGCGCTGGCTGTCAATAGAGCACCCGCTGCTCGACACACGCTTCGATGAAAGCTTTTCACTGAAGCAAGATGCAGGACACAGAGAGCCTCTCTCCCCTTCAGGCTAGCCACCCTCCACACCGCTTCCTGCTGCACGTCCTCTGCATCTGCGTGGATCTCCAACCTTTGCCACTTTCTTTGCATGGAGTCCCACGAACGGCAAAGTGCCAGTTCCAGCCTCTACTTCCTTCTTCTGCTGCTCCCACTGCTCTCTACTGACCTGCACCTCAAGGGCCTATAATTGTTTAAAGGTTCAGTTCAGGTGTGGGTTGTTACAACAACGCTGCTCACTATGGGTTAGCAACTCTGCATCCCTCTTCCTCGTCTCAGTACTAAGAGCATTATGGGACGGGAAGTCCATAATGTTCTTTGTTGTTTTAAGATCATTTCATCTACTTTTTTTAAATGGTTTACAGGATATATTTATAAGGGGAGGTTTTAAAGGAGGTCATGTTTTCCTCTTAGGCTTATCCAAACCTAATATAAAATTATAACTACTAAAAGTAGTTACATTATCTCCCTGTTCCCTATATACATTGTTTTCCTGTTTACAAAAAGGAATCTCATACTTTGTACCTTGGGTAAGTATGGGAGAGGAAGTGTGAGGAACCTGAGGGTGTCCTCACTTCTTTTTACCCGGTATCCCCTTCTCAGGTGGCCAGGGGAAGGCCATCGCTTTTGGATAGCGACCCTGGGGGATGGATATGCAAGGGAGGATCCCCTGGGTGGAGGAGACTTGGGGAGTGGGGAAGAGGACATTCTTAGGTGAGACATTTCCCTTTCACCACAAACCCTCCATCCATCAAGCCTTATGATTCCCCTAAAGTGTTCCCCCAAATGGCACCAATATGATACTAGAACGAAGAAGAGGACAACAGGACCAACACATCCTCATTTTGTAAACACAAACACTTATCAGCCCCAACTAAGTACTAGGATGAGGAGGACGACAACAAGAGCAAGGCAGGACTACCGCTTTTCTGGTGACCGGTTTAGTCCTTTTTATAATGAAATGTAGGCAGGAGCTTTAAAAGCTGCAAGCCTGTCACAAATGGAGTCAGTTGTGGAAGCACAGCCAGCTGTGGGCAGGGAGACCTCTCTGGTGTGGCGGTGTGGCAGGAGGAGCGTATGAGGCACAGGAAGCAGTGCAGTGTATGCAGCAGAAAGCAGTGGCAGAAGAAGCTGGAGACCGGTGAGAAGCCATGAGAAGAGAGACCGGCCGGACCGAGGGAAGCTGTCCTATGTATCCGGTTTCGCCCTGGAAGCATTTTTGAAAGAACGCAAGCACAAGAAGACCACTGGGAGAAGACGCGAGCGACCGCACAGAGAAACAGGAACTTGTGGAGGTGGAAGGACTTGCGAGGAGCCGTAAAACCTACCAGTGAGTGAAACCAGAGAGGGGAAACACCGGGCTGGCAGGCAGTGATACTGAATGAAACGAAAGCATGTTAAAGCATATGTTGAATACCGAATGAAAGGAAAGCAAGGTATTTTGAATACCAAACTAAATGAAAGCAAGTCAAAGCAAATTTTGGGGAATTTTATTGAAAGCAAAGCATATTTTGAATACTGAACAAAATTAAAACAAGGTTAAGCAGATGGAAAGTATTTTGAATATCAAACGAATTGAAAGCAAAGCATTTTCAATACTGAACAAAGTGAAAGTAAGTTGGAAACACGCTGGCATATTGAAAGGAGGATTGTGCATTGTGCAGAAAGGAATGTTTGTGAACTGCATTGGGATATTGAACTGCATTTACTGAAACCAGTGCTAGCATAGCCAAGAGAGCACCAAGAGTTGAATGCAGGATATAAGAAATCCAACGCTGGTCACAGCCAAGAGAGTGCAAAGAACTGTACATTATAAGGAAACACGCCTTGACAAGAGTCAAGGAAACACAAGAAGCTGGAGCAAGCGCAAAGTGGTTAAACCAGCCACCACAGAGTGTCAGGAAAGTGTGGCACATACAACGGAGGCAACGCTGTATATTAAAGGAAACAAACTTTGGTAAGATTAAAAAAATATATAAGTAGGTGTGACAAGTGCAAGGTGGTTAACCAAGCCACAATACAGTGTCAGGAGAGGGTGACACATGTGACTGAGGCAAACCTCACTGCTTAGGAGAAGCAGTGGACTAGTGTCAAAGGAAAAAACAGTCAAGGAAGGGTACCGGTTGCGTGACCTGTAATGGGTGGACCGTGTGGTCTGACAACTGTGCCTAGACCGTGTGCCCCTAAATGGAGAGGTCACTGAAAACACATACAAAGAAGCTTGTATTGTGCAAAGACCCTGTTGTGATATTTAAGTCAAGTGTTGTTTTGAAAGCTGGGCGATTTGAACTTTTAGGGAATTAAACTCCCTGTGTTGTTTCGGTTTTGAAAGCTGAAAGATTTGAACTTGGGGAAGGGAATCCCTGTATTTGAGGAACTACCTTGAACATGCAGAAGGGAACCCCTGTATTTGATGAACTACCTTGAACTTGGGGAAGAGGAGCTGATTACAGAGAGCTAGGAGAAGCTCTGAACATTATTTTGGCCCCTATTCCTTTTTGATGCTGACATCCCTACACATTGTATGCAGTTAGTAGTGAGGGAAAGTGTAGTTTTTGTACACAGACAGAGATGTTTTACTTTGGACTTCCTGACGTAGACTATCCTTAGTTTTCTTTAGGTAGGGAAATCCCACCTTAGCATAGGGCAAGTTAGGCATTCATCCACCCTGCCTTTTAAGTTGAATAAACTTGGTTAAGAAAACTTGAACCTGTTATCTGACTCATGATGCCTTCACAGAAGCCTTACTATGAAAACATGCCATCAGATATTCAGGCATTAGGGAAACCTCACCCTCAGAAAAGGATGACTGCTGCGACTCTCCCGACAGAGTCCTCACATTCCTTTGATGATCTTCTCCTCCCTGTGATCCACCCAGCTAATACCATTGCACAGGAATGGGATCAGTTAGCAGATAACTTCCCCTCGACACATCGGAGGACACTTTAACTGGGATTCTGTGAGGATTCTGCAGTATTCATCACGTGTGAGGTTTTGAATGCTGCTGGGAATTGGCCAGAGGTGATGGAGGAATTAATGATGGATCTCAGTATGCCACCTGCACAGGATGAGAATATTGGAGGAGAGCATGGATCTTTTAGGGATCCCAACAGGCGGCTGTTAGCAAGGAGCTTAATGAATTTGGTCGGGTGATGGGAATGAAAGAGGAGAAGATATGGTGAGGGGGGGACGGATCGGGTGGAGGTGTTGGTGGTCGGTGAGGGAAGGCTCAAAGTTTAGCACCAATAGCCTAGTGTCTTTCAAATTAAATTTTGTAGTAGTGGTCTGAAACGGAATCGCAGAGTACTTGTGCTGTGGGCAAGTGCGGGGGCAGTTGTGCCTTGAATTCTGCGATGATTTCATGGAGTTCTTTGGTGTAGTTACAGGAATTGGAGATTCTGCTCTGGTAGAAGGATGTTTTGGCTTTCTGGATTTCTGCCTTAGAGGCATGGATCTGACAGGCATAACCTGCTCTGTTTGTGGGGAGGGATTGCCCTAACATCTGCGTTCAATAGTGTTATTGAGAGTTTTGAGGGTGGCGGTGAACCATCTTGGTGATGGAAAATTCTCCTGATGTGTGTTAAATATACAGACAGGTTCCTAGTTCAAACTGCGCTAAGTTTAGAAGGGAAGGGTCTTCAAGTACATAGATCCCAAGAATTCCAACCACCCGCACTATGGGTATCTATGTGGTTCAGATATGAATACCTATATCATATGTATCCATGCTTCTAAAGAAATGTTGCTAAAATAAGTGGAAAGGAAAGAGGCAGAGGGTAAAGTCAAATATTGATTGTTGCCAGTAGTCGAGTGAACATCGGTCAGACCTGCATCGGCCGACATGCCAGCGTGGCGTTCCAGGAGCTGATCTGCATTGCGGGCAGCTCAACAGGGACACACACGCTGCGCTCTGCAAATTAGCAGGAGCACCATCTGCATGATATCCGTGCATCCCCTCTTGGCAGAAAGAAATAGACGGCAAGACTAGCCAGAACTAGGCCTCCCTGTGAGGACCTCCAATGGGCCTCCCCTTGAGTGGACATTGCATAACCACCTGCAGTGCCCACCTCTTCCCAGTCGGGGTTCAAGGAATGCATCTCAATCACCGGCGGGGTCATCTTACTGGAGAAATGACAAAGGTGGCATATACTGTCTAGCACCGCCGAAATGTGACACCAACGGGGAGTACATGTTTAGGAGCCTTGAGCATCAGACACACGATTGGATGTGCCGCCGCCTTCCACGTCGGCAGACAATAGACCCTTGCAGCTTGACCTGCTTAGCAGCCAGACAATAGACTCTTTTTGACCTTACCTGCCTTAGTAGATGGCAGGAAACTACAACACGAATGAATGTCTTTTTAAAAATATAATAAAGTGTAGGACAGCAAGAACAGTGTCCTTTTGATTACAACTTTATGTTGGTTTGACTAGCAGAAGGCAAATGCAATCCAACTGCAATAGGAATATAGAAGAAATTGTTTAGCATGAAGTGATTGAGTTTTTTTATCCTAACTTGTTCTATTCTTTTCCTTTTTCACTCTACCTTTCTCAACTGGGTATTCTATGGCTCACACCTAAAGGCTTAATAGGTTGAGAATTGTCAATTGCAGACTATCTGCACATGCTTCAAACTGACGCACACTGTTTTGCATTATTTATTTTCCTCTTTTGTCTCCATTGTACAAATTTTTTTATTTTCTTGTATAGTTTTTCACTATTGTTTCAGTCTAGTACAATGATGCCATTGGAATTCATCAATACATTTATGTAACACATGACATTGACCCATTATGCTTTCTAGGCAACAATCAATGTTTGACTTTACTGTTTGTCCCTTTCCTTTCATTTTAGCAACATTTCTTTATAAGCATGGATACATATGATATAGGTATTCATATCTGAACCACATAGATGCCCATAGTGCGGTTGGTTGGTATTCTTGGGAGCTATGTACTTCAAGACCCTTCCCTTCTAAACTTAGGACAGTTTGAACTAGAAACCTGTCTGTAGATTTAACACACATCAGGAGAATCTTCCAGCAGTACAGATATGTTTTGCCCGAGTTACTGTTGATTAGTGCGAAACCCACTTTTTTGATGACCATCTTGGTGATGGGGCTTGTCTTCGGGAGGCTGATCTGGTTGGGCTGAGAGGTTTGAGGGCGTTGGACAGCGATTAGCCAAGATGGATGATAGAGGGTGGACCTCCCTCAAATGACAGAGTTGGGAGCGTGGAAAGCAGAGAGTCTGCCAGGTCTGGTGATACTATAACCTTGTTCCACATCAGGAAACGGTTGGGCGTTCCAGAGTTGGCCGAGCGGTGAAGGCAAGTGCAAAAATAATGGCTGCGTGGTCCATCCATACGAGTGATCGGGGTGTGGGCGTGGAGATAAGGCTGGTGGAACTGAAAATGGTATTTAGGGTATGTCCTGCAATGTGAGTGGCGCCTGCTACTAGTTGGGTCATGTTAAGGGCTTCCAGGTTGTCTACGAGGGGTTGTGTCATAGCATTGAGAAGGGCATCAAACCATATGTTGAAGTCTCTGAGCATGGTGACAGGGGTGTGAGACCAGGATGGCCACTGGGGAGTCACTCAGGGAGTTAGCAAAGTCTCTGTTGTAGCCGGGAGGTCTGCAGTTAAGTAGGCAGCTGTGAGTGAGTGTGTGTTTGATGTGAAATTTCACTAGCGATTCGCAGTCTGCATTGCAGGCTTGTTCCTCGGAGTGTGATGTGGAGCGGTGTGATTTATGGAGGATGGCTATCCCTGTCATGAATCACTGGGCTCGCCCCTTCTGGAGGACTTGGTCAGTACAGCGCCGCCTCTGGGTGACCATTTTTCCTCCGAACATGGCGGCCGGCATGGAACCAGCCGCATCTGCGCTCCAGCTTCCGGAATCCTGCTTAGGACAGCACAGATAGGCGGCGTTCTCAAACGGATCAGCGTCCATCAACGCTCGGAAACATCCATGCTCAGCGCTACCTTGTTTCTGCTACTTCCAGTCATTTCCCTCCTTGGCTTCCTTACTGGGCTTGACAACCCTTCCCTTTCTGTTCCTCTCCCCTGTCTTTCCTGCTTGTCGTTTCTGAACCCCCCACTCCACATTCTGCTTGTGTGGCTCTTGTCACTCCTGGCGGCAGCGGTACGCTTTGGCATCTTCCTTCCGGGCTTCCTGGCTTCTTCACTCCTGGAATCCTTCCTGGAATACACAGCTCATTCTAGACTATAACACGGACAATCCCGACCCTGGGCAGTAGCCTCGGGTGCTAGCCCGCTTGGCCCTAGCCACCACGGTGGCATCAGGGAAGCTTGCCCATACCTTGACAAGACCCGCACCAAGAAGAAAGAGAAACCAGCGACGACCAAAAAGAAGACATCCAAGTCAAAACAGGTGAGCCCAGAGCCCAGCACCTGATAGTTTGAGACGCCCACATCCTGATACAGTTTCCAGGATGGAGCCAACTCTTCAGGATCTTCTGCATGGTATGCAAGAGTTATCCACTGAGGTACAGAACCTCAAGGCGGAGAACGCAGCCCTGAAACAGTTGGTACTTTCCAGAGACTCAGCCTTTCAAGACAGTGTGCCTGTAGGGGGAAACGTTGAGAAATATGCTGCCACACCTAAGGCGTTACGATCCTTCCTTGATTCTTGTCTGGTTCACTTCACCTTTAAGCTCTTTTATTTTTCCACCCATCCGGCTAAGGTGGGGTTTGTTATTTCCGACCGTACTGGTAATGCCCTCGCTTGGGCTACCCCTTTGGTATCTGCCGAGGACCCGCTCTTGGACAATTATGAGAGGTTCATCTTGGCCTTCAAGCAATGGTCGACCGTCCAGAGGAGGTTTATTCTGCCCAGGAAAAACTCTTGGAATTCCAACAAGGCAATCCGGATTTGTTAACGTATGTTACCCGTTTTAAACAACTGGCCAAAGAAGCGGACTGGGCCCCCGAGGCCTGTTTCATCCTATTTCATTGTGGCCTCAATGAGGAAGTTAAAGACGAGTTGGCAAGAGTGGCTCGCCCTGGGTCCTTCCAGCCTCTCCTGGACCTCTCCCTGCAGATCGACTTCCGCATCCAGAAAAGAAACGCTGAAAAAAAGAGAACTTGCAGTCCTCAACAAAGACCTTCTCCTATTTATCCGAGCTCCCGGGAACCACATCTGTCATCCCATTCGGAACCTGAACCCATGCAGTTGGGAGCACTACGAGGCCCCTTAACCTCGCAGGAATGGACTTGTAGGATTAACAGTGGCCTCTGCATGTACTGTGCATTCGACAAACACCTGGTTAGGAACTGTCCAATAGCCCCTCCAAGACGTTCGGGAAATGCCAACTCCCGATCCTGAAGGGAGCCCAGCTTCGGGAGACAGATACCCACTCCACCTCTTTAGCTTCCATGGATCCGACCTTCAAATCCACCCTGGTAATCCTTCAAGTAACACAGAAGAGGTATATCCGGTCCTGGCCGTGGTTGATTGTGGGACCATGGGCATCTTTCTTGATGATGAATGGGCTAGACAACACAAAATACTCAGGGAATCCACAGACATGATCCAGGCAGTCATCATCTGGGTCCATAACCCAATAAACAGCGGCGCTTCCGCTCTCCATAAACAATCATCAGGAGATCCTGAACTTCGACATCATGAAGGCAGCACACTACCCAGTGGTCTTGGGCATGCCCTGGCTGCAACAACATAATCCCTTCATCAACTGGAGAGCGGGGTCCAAGTTTCGGGGATCCGAGTACTGCCTTTCACATCGTCTTTCTCCAAAGACCTGCCCCAAGATACCTACAAACAACGGACAGTATGACCACAAACAAATCACTGTCTTCAACATCAACCAGGTTCCCGAGGCCTACAACCAATTCTCAGACGTGTTGTCCACGGCCATAGTGCAAACATTGCCTCCTCAAGTCGGCCTCCTTTCTCGGGTCCTAGAAACTAGCGAGATTACCAGCCCGATCCTCTCTTGTCGGTTGGCACCTTTTCTACTGCACTCTTTAACAGCAGGGCTCTCAGTTCTTCTTGCTCGGGTGCAACTGTGGGTCATTTTAGGAAAGGCAGGCATTATCCTCATCTGACGAGCTGGAAGGCCCAGGCGTCTGATGTTATTGCCTTCCACCTGTCCCCGTGCTTGGAGAGCCTCCCTACAACTGGTGAAAAGTGTTAGGAGAACTCAAAGCAGCTTAACAGGAGCCGCCGGCCCTGCCGCTGAAGTCTGCTGGCAGTTAGAAGCCACTGTGCCCCGCCATGGGCACTAGAAAACACCCCTGGCCCTGCTTGACCTGCAGTAGCAGAGTTTTCCTTTCAAAAGGAACGTATTGTCTGTAGCCCCTGCCACTGGAGGCAAAACTGAAGGACTGCTTGGCAGACTGCTAGCCCTAGAGACTTTGCAGATAATAATTTTGAATCTTTAAACCTTTCCAGCGATTCATCCGGTTTCGGTCAGAACAGATGTTTGCCTCCAAACACCATATCTAATGGCGTGGCTTGCACATTGATATGATAGGTTATTTATTATGCGCTTAATACCCAGAGGTTTCTAAGCGCAGACCCGGGGATCAAACCTGTGGTGCTCCGTGTCGTCTTGCTTCCAAGGCGAGAACGTTGCCCTTGAGCTATCCTCCAGAGTCAATTGGGCGAGAAACCTAAGCTCTGGCAGTACGCTGCCCTTCTCAGTATTGTGGAATTCCCATGGCCTGGACTATGCAGTACACAGTATCAAGACGCGTTTGCAGAGCCTGACAGACCACCTCCTTACCATTGTTTAACATACCCAGAAAGCCATCTCTCATCTCCCCTGCTCGGAGATGATTAGCCACCTTGGCTGTAGAATGTGTGACTGCTTAGCAAAGCCCTATTTCCCGACGCAAAAAATTATTTGCCAGGGCACCAATCTTTTTGGACTTCCTATCCACGGGCAGATTTGCATTGGACGGGCAGCCCGTGAACTCACTGTTGTGGCTTGGACCACCAGCCCTTCCGGCGTAGGGGGTGTTGACAGAAAGGGCAAATCTCCCATGGCTGGCTTATACTTCATAGTTAGGCCATGGTCCACTGCTGGTGTAGAGCATGGCTTTTTCCATAGCGTGCCAATGGGGTCCGATATGGCCACATTAAAGGGCAGGGATCTCTCTGCAGGCCTTTTTCCATGATGTATGTAAGGTCATACGACACAAGTGGTTTAGCCGTGGTACCCAGCCCCAAAGCCAGGGCCACCTTTTCTACATTCTTCCTATACTGCAAATTGCGGCCTGAGTTTTGGGACCACTGCCTCCCAATAGTCGGGGACAAGAGTTAAAGAGTGAGCTACATCTTAAGCCTCCAGTGTCATCCTCCATTCCCCCCCCACCCAAAGAGGTTTATAGGCCGATTCATGGAATTCCTCACAAAAGTGTCGCACGCGGCTGGCGCACAGCGTGCCCGTGCGAATGTCTGCGCCAGCCGCGTGCGATAAAATCAATTTCCGCGCACAGCGTATTCATGGATTCTCGCCTCCAAAAGCAGACGTGGCGCAGAGTGGCGCAGCGACCCTGCAGCAGCGCCAGTTACGCCCCCAAGAACGCCCTCGCGCAAGGAAAAGCCATCAAGATCGCAAAACCATCGCAAAGGGCTGCGCCAACCCTGTACCAGTTTACCGGACTGGCAAACAGCAAACGCAAAGCGGGGAACGTGTATTACGGGTTTCGGGAACACGCGTGCGCGAGAAGTCTCACACGCGATCTGGCCTGGGGGAGCGTGTGCGTGTATTTCAGAGGTGCGCGAGAAGTTTCACACGCGAACGGGCTGGGTGCGTGTATTTCAGCGGTGCGCAAGAAGTTCCACACGCGATTGGCCTGGGCGCGTGTATTCCAGAGGTGCACGAGAAGTTCCACACGCGATCGGGCCTGGGGGAGCATGTGCCTGTATTTCAGGGGTGCGCGAGAAGTTCCACACGCGATTGGCCTGGGCGCGTGTATTCCAGAGGTGCGCAAGAAGTTTCACACGCGATTGGCCTTGGCGCGTGTATTCCTGAGGTGCGCGAGAAGTTCCACATGCAATCGGGCCTGGGGGAGCGTGTGCGTGTATTTCAGAGGTGCGTGAGAAGTTCCACACGCGATTGGCCTGGGCGCGTGTATTTCAGAGGTGCGCGAGAAGTTCCACACGCGATTGGCCTGGGCGCATGTATTCCAGAGGTGCGCGAGAAGTTTCACACGCGATTGGCCTGTGCGCGTGTATTTCAGGGGTGCGTGAGAAGTTCCACACGCGATCGGGCCTGGGGGAGCGTGTGTGTGTATTTCAGAGGTGCGCGAGAAGTTCCACACGCGATTGGCCTGGGCGCGTGTATTCCAGAGGTGCGCGAGAAGTTCCACACGCGATCGGGCCTGGGGGAGCGTGTGCGTGTATTTCAGAGGTGCGCGAGAAGTTCCACACACGATTGGTCTGGGCGCGTGTATTTCAGAGGTGCGCGAGAAGTTCCACACGCGATTGGCCTGGGCGCGTGTATTTCAGAGGTGCGCGAGAAGTTCCACACGCGATTGGCCTAGGCGCGTGTATTCCAGAGGTGCGCGAGAAGTTCCACACGCGATCGGGCCTGGGGGAGCGTGTGCGTCTATTTCAGAGGTGCGCAAGAAGTTCCACACGCGATTGGCCTGGGCGCGTGTATTTCAGAGGTGCGCGAGAAGTTCCACACGCGATTTCAGCAGGGTACGTGTATTTCAGGGGTGCGCAAGAATTTTCACGCGATTTCAGCAGGGTACGTGTATTTCAGGGGTGCGCGCGAATTTTCACACGCGATTTCAGCAGGGTACGTGTATTTCAGGGGTGCCGGGGAGTCCTACATGTGATTTGGCAGTGTGGGTCCTCCCAGGTGTCCCCTGTACACCCTCCACGGCCCCTGCAGGCAGCGCACACCACAGGGGACTACCCTGCATCCCTGGTCATGTCCCGCAGGCAGCCCACCCAACATGGGCATGCCCCCCAGCAAAGGCACATGTCTCCTTGCACTACTGATCACCAACTCATGTCCCCTTGCACCCCCACCCCCCAGCATTGCGGGGCACCAACCAGCAGGCCCCCACTCATGTCCCACTCATGTCCCCCTGCACCCCCACCCCCCAGCATTGCGGGGCACCTGCCAGCAGGCCCCCACTCATGTCCCCCTGCACCCCCACCCCCCAGCATTGCGGGGCACCTGCCAGCAGGCCCCCACTCATGTCCCACTCATGTCCTCCTGCACCCCCACCCCCCAGCATTGCGGGGCACCTGCCAGCAGGCCCCCACTCATGTCCCCCTGCAACCCCACCCCCCAGCATTGCGGGGCACCTGCCAGCAGGCCCCCACTCATGTCCCTCTGCACCCCCACCCCCCAGCATTGTGGGGCACCTGCCAACAGGCCCCCACTCATGTCCCACTCATGTCCCCCTGCACGCCCACCCCCCAGCATTGCGGGGCACCTGCCAGAAGGCCCCCACACATGTCCCCCAGCCAACATGTCATCACAATCTAGATCCCTGGCCCTTATGGTCAGCCTCCAAATGCAAAACACCCACTCGAGTATTGCATCCACCCACTTAGAAATGGCAATGACATGACAGAACCCCAATAGCAAGTTTGGAAATGAACACATGGCCCGCACATACACCCAATGGGTGTCAGTGAATCTCAAAACCCATATCATGATATGCATGATACCAATGAGATGATACTACACATTGAAGTTTGAAGAAAAAAATGTATTAAAAACAGCATAAATGGAATTAAAAATAAACAAATGACAATGGGAATCAAAAACCAAAAGCAGCATGTCCGTAAAATAATGAAAAACGACAAATCATAATCCAAAGGAAAGGTGTCCAAAGTCACAGTTCAAGAAAGTAAATCCAAGGTAAAAACAAAACCGAAAACCATTGCTCCATAGGTAAATCCAAAAAATAAAATAAAATCCAACAGTCAACTTTATACAGATAAACAAACCAGGGTCCATGATCCCAACTGAAGAAATGAAACCTACATAAAAATACTACCTAATAAAATAAAACTATATACAAAAATGTGGCCCATTGTCCAAAAGGTCCAAAATAAATAAAAAAGCAAAGGAAACCTAACACTAACTACATAACTATTTACAAGGGCAGCGGGCTAGTCCAACGGCTCACTGGTTGTTGTCATGGGCCAGGGCATCATCGAACTCCTGTTCAATGGCTTGGAGGCGGGCATGTTCCCTGGCCCCGAGGTCCTGCAGGGATAATGCAGTGTCCAGCTCCAACTCCCTGCGAAGACTCTCGCGGCACTCAGCCCGCCTCAGCGCCCTCCGCATGGAGTTCTCCGCCCTGACCATTGTTAGCCGTTCCTCCTCTGCCTGCTGCCGCTCCGCACCTATCTGCTGGCCCAACCGCTCCCACACGGAAGCCACTCCCATTCCAGGATTCTCCTGCCCTCCGGCCGATGCCTGCACCCCTGATGTTGATGGCCCCGAGCCATGTTGCCTCCCACGTCGAGCCTGCCGCTGCCTCCGACGCAACTGCCTGTGCCAGCACGACGGCATCCAGGCTGATGGAAACCACCGACGCCGTCATGCACGTGCCCTGCCCGATGATGCCGTCACATCCTCCATCTGCTGGGGTCCAGTTGCTGGTGTGTCCACCCCTGCTGGACCTCCGACTCCCGACTGTGGCTGGGATGGGATCCCCACCGAGGTGGCTGCATTGGTCGGGGCAGGTCAACAGGGGGCCCTGGTGGCATCTGGGCCTGAAGACGGCATGGAGTACGACTGGCGCATAGCCTCCACAGAGGAGGAGAGGGTTGCCAGAGTGCCCGACACATGTACGAGACCCCCGACCATGACCGCTCCCAACTGGGCCACGTTGGCACGGTGCTCTTCGTGATGACGTGCGTGCTCCCCCCGGGAAGCACGCACCTCATCACGAATGACAGCCGTGCGCAACGCGACACCAATCAGGACCTTCTCCATACGGCCAGGGGTCCCCTCGTCCGCAGGTGGAGGGGAGTCAGATGACATGGACATCCCCCCTACCTGCGGACGGGCCTGGGATGGGGCATCCCTGCTGGTGCATGGTGGTGCAGTCACAGTGTCAGGGACAGTGACATGCACAGGCACAGGCACCTCCACGGCGACCTGTGCTGCCTCCTGCCCCTGCCCCTGGACTGCACCACTTGCACCAGCAGGGATGCCCCCACCAGGCCCCATGTGCGGCTCAGTAGCGGCCTCCTCCTCCTCTGTGGAAACCACCAACCTGGATGGCTCCACACCGTCTTCCGCCGTTGCAAGCCCCTGTGGGGGCTCACCCACCCCTTCCGCTGCAGCCGTGGGGGCATCCCCGCCGCTTAGCTCTACAGCGCCGTCTCCGCCCTCTTCTTCACTTTGCGCTGTGTAGAGGGAGAGATAGAACACAAGCATCAGGGTACTGTACAATGGTCCCCTAGACAGGAAGCAATAGCAGATGAGTGGCACTGTCAAAGATCACTTCCATCATGTCCCTCCACAACACATGGGTCAGTGCAGGCAAAACACATGCATTAACAGGCATGGCGCATGCCATGGACATAAGCAAACATGTCCAAGGGACTCTTGAAGCATACAATGTCGTTTTTGGACTCACATACATCATGGGTCATGCCTATCACATGCACACACTTCAACGTACTTTCATCCATCTGGACTCGTACACCCCAGACACAGTGGATGCAAGGATAACTAGGCTGCATCAGTGAATCTGAACATTGTCACAGACATGTGTCATGCATCCATGGCATCCACAAGTCACAGACATGCAAGTCAGAAACACAGACATGGACACCATACATGTACATGGCATCAGCACCCATCCCTCACCCACACCCATGTCCAGGAACAGAGACTGGCATGCTCTCATGTGTCCATTCCGCATAGGGCTCCCCATGTTACATTAAACACATACACACATTACTGGTCTCACATGCATGACCATGATGTCCCTGCACACACACACGCGTACATGGCCTATGTCACACATACAGGCAAGTATCAGACAACCAGCACGCTGCAACATGCCCTGTCTCACACAGCAATGCTTGGCCACTTACCGCTCAACTCCAGACGGGTCTGCCTCTCAAGGATCTGGGCATGGAGCGCTGGGCGTACGCGTTCCAGGACCCTCAGCTGGATGGTACTCATGCTGCCCCGGCCCCCCTCCACGAGGCGCCGGGCCTTTATGAGGGTCCTGGACCTGAAGTCCTCCCAGCGCTTCTTGACTTGCTTGATGTTGCTAGTTGCCACCCCCTCCGCGTTGATGGCAACCACAAAGTCATCCCAGATCCTGTCCCGTCCTTCCTTGTCGGCGCGTGGTGATCCGAAGAGGGCATCATAATGCCCCAGGACAAGCTCCACCAGGACACCAACGTCCTTCTGGCTGAAGCTGGTGGCCCTCTGCCCCTCTGGCTGGGGGTCGCCAGTGGTCTCGGATGGTGTTTGCCCCGACATGGCGACCCCCGAGGCAGGCGTGGGTGGGCAACTGGGTCCTGGGGCTGGGCTGTGGAGCGATGGTATCCCAGTCGGGAGTGTTCTGTTCCAGCAGGGGTGGACACAGCAACTGGACCCCTGCAGATGGCTGATGTGCAGGCACCAAATGGCAGGGCACGGTGGCAGCAGGCAGGCAGCAGCAGATGGCTCGTGGAGGCTGCTCAGGGGGGCAGTAATTCGTCCTTTTGGGCAGGAGCGTGGTCTTCCGTGTGCTTACGCGTGGCCAGCTTGATACGGAGTGATTTGGCACGTGAAAATTCTGCACGTCAGCGTGTGAATCGAGGAAAGGCCCTTAGCGCGTAAGCGCGTCAGCACGCATACGCGATTCCATTGGACCAAAGGCCCTTAGCGCGTATGCGTGTCTGTGATGTATCGCGCACGGGCGTTGCTTTTCGTGGGGTGCGGTGCGTGTGTTTTGCAGGCGTTGGGGTTCACACGCTATTACTTCACAGCGGGTGGGTGTTGGCTACGCGTTCTTCTACACGCAAGGCAGACGGTGAGTGGTACCCTGCTCCCCCAGGCCCGATCGTGTGTAAAACCACCAGCGAGCCCCTAAAATACATGTACCCTGCTCCCCCAGGCCCGATCGCGTGTAAAACCACCCGCGAGCCCCTGAAATACACACGCCCAGGCCAATCGCGTGTGAAACTTCTCGCGCACCTCTGAAATACACATGCCCAGGCCAATCGCGTGTGAAACTTCTCGCGCACCCCTGAAATACACGCGCCCAGGCCAATCGCGTGTGGAACTTCTCGCGCGTGTAGAACTTTGGCGCACATTTTTTTTCCTGCGCAGGGACGCTACCGCCTGCTTTCGTGTGGCGGACATGTATGGGCCTGTGCGCGTCTTTGGCCGTGCGCTGTTTTTCCCTATTCGATTCCATGAATACGTGTTGTAGGCGAGCGTGTGGGCGTTCTGCGCACTTGCCTCCTGTACTTCCCCCGTGACGCCCACATTTTCACGAGTTGTTCCCCATTCTGCGTGTGATGCCCCGTGTTACGCCTACTTTTGTTATGTGCGCCGCGCTATGTGCAAATTCGCTGTGGCCTTATCGCACGGCGTTCGATGACCTGTGCGCCAGCGTGCGCCGCGCACTTTTTCAGGGCACATCCCACATTTTGCGCATGCACGGACTTCCATGAATTGATGTGCTATGTTTTCTGTGCGATAATCGCACTTGCACTGCGATTTTCGCTATTTCACTGCGAATCGCCCGTTTTCGCATGCGTGCGCCGTTTTTTCGGCGCACATTAATTCCATGAATCGGCCTGACAATGTCTTAGGTACACCTTTCAATCGGTGGTGCTCCCCATTCTGGCATTCCTTCGTTGGCACATGCCTACATTTGTCTCCATAGTGACACACCTTGGTTTATATTGGGAAACATCACTTACTTTTTTCCCTCAGCTCGCTCATATCTCAACTTCCTGCTGGTGTTATCCTTTCCGACCGATAATTTCCTTTCTCCACTCGGTCTATATTTAAACTTCTTTTGCACTTCTATGCTCACATTT
This sequence comes from Ambystoma mexicanum, assembly GCF_040938575.1. Classification (NCBI taxonomy): domain Eukaryota; kingdom Metazoa; phylum Chordata; class Amphibia; order Caudata; family Ambystomatidae; genus Ambystoma; species Ambystoma mexicanum. The sequence goes on from NC_090938.1 coordinate 392,606,429, forward strand.
AGACTATTCTAAATCTTTCTACCTTGGCCAAGTTCCCATCTGCAGTTGTTTCAATTCTTCATAATTCTGCTGCCTGTCTTGTTTTTGGTCTTTGCCATTCTGCTTAGATCACCAACTCTCTTTGACCTGCACTGGCTCCTGATAAAGTACAAGGTGCATTTCAAAACTCTGTATACTGCCCTTTGCCACCTGTCTAATGCTGCCACTTCCTTTACTTCTAAAGAGATTAAAGTTTGCTCCCCAACGTATGCACATCCCATCTGAGACGCCAGCTTTTCCAGCTTTAATAATGCACGGAAAGGATGAAAGCTCTTTTTTGGTTTGTGCCCCTTCACTCTGAAACTTGTGTACCTTCAGCAACTTTGTTGTTCGTCCTACCTTGTTTTTCAAAGCACGCTTAAACCTCTGCTTTTCACACATGTGTGCGGATGGGCCTTCAATCACCTTAACCCAACCAGGCCCACCACTTAAGAAGTGAGTACAGGGTTGTACATAAAGCAAGTTTATTGTACAATATTCTGGGGAGCAGTTAGATGGTGTTACAGGGCCAAACTAACCCAAGTCTCAACAAACCACATCAACAGTTAAAACACACACAAAATACTTTATTGCAATCAACCCCCAAACATGATTGGACATAACCATCCTCAAAGTAATCCCATCTTTTCTCAATTCCTATGTTTTCATTGGCCAGGTTTATCTCAATAATTATCTTCAGATTATATTCATAAAACACCTCTTCTTATGATTCGTCCGTAGTGGGTCAGGACGACAGCACATGGTTAAACATTGGTATTGAAAACATATTTCATTTCTAGCAATAACTGGCCTAAGACATTTAAACCCCACTGCATATGGCTCGCATGGACATTCCCCGCAATATGAGGAGGCTGGGTGAATGATTTCTCTTTGTTCGTGATACTATCTCATTTCCCTGGTCACTGGCCCATTGAAACCTTCCAACCTACAAAACTCCCACTTTATCGCACAATTGAAACTCCTAAATAGCTTGAGGCTCTAGCTTACCCCACGTTTTACCATTGACTAAAATAAATAATGAAACTCCTTCGGTCACACTCTCAAGCAGCAGGAGATTTATATCTACTATCTACGACACTTATCAGACCATAAAAATGCAAGTCTATTTCTGCAGCTGCTGACCGGGAAGGTTGAAGTTAGCCATTCACCTGCCTTCTGAAAACCTGAGCCGGTTAGTTTAAAAGTCAAAATGCATTTGCAAGAGTGCCCCAACCACAGTGTTTTGATTCATTGTGAAAAGGCCACATATTAAGATTCATGAATTCCCCATGTATTTGTATTAATGTACAAGTATGTTTTTGCATTTGGTGGATTTAATACTTTATTTTTCTGTGCACGTGCAAGCTAATATGTATCAGTTCTGAACAAAAAGTAACTCTAAAAGCAACATATCCCATCCACAATTAACTACACTCGATGCATATGAAATTGCAACATCACGCTCAGTTCGCTGCACTCTCAGTCATCAATATGGTGCGCGCAACATGAACCCTTTGTAATGATGGGGACCTTTCCTGACCACCCCAACATTCCCCCCTTTAGTTAATACTAACAAATCATAATCATCTTGTTGGGGAACATCCCTACAACCATCTCTCATACTGGTCTCAATATGGGCATACTCCTATACCGAACAAACTCAACACGTCCCTCCACCATTCCCACAATCTACCCGCTGCGCCACACAAGCATGCCAATTTGTTGGAGGACACAAGACACCTTCAGTTTGAGTACTGTACGGAACTCATGGTGGCAACAGTAAAGACAGACACATCACAGTTCAAGGGTGTTTAGTGAACAATAAATGCAGGGTAGAAAAACGTCTAAACTAAACCTAAATCTAAGATGGAAGCAAGCGTCGACCATTAAATGAAAAATAAGGTAGTCCTAGTGGGGTCATGTCAAAATAAAGGTCCTATACTAAGAAAAACCTTATCGCCAATTCCTTACAACTAATTACAGAAAGAGTGTGGGATAGGGTATCAAAATAAAGAAAACAGTGTTCAAATAATAAGTCAGGATGTGATTGTCTTGAGGTCTCCCTTCCGCACGTTTTTGGCATGGGTGGTGGGACTTCGGAGCACAGCACATGCTCTAGCCTTCCCAGCATGAGCTGACAGTTCCATTCTAGCTGGCACTGTACATGCTCGAGTGTCGTGTCTCCCAACATTCACCACCATCAAGACTCACGTGGCTTACGTGTCCCTGCAGGCGAGCGGCGAGGGTCTCCTGCCAAACAGAGGAGACCCGTACATCACGGCCCGAGGGTTCTTCGCCCTTTCCTTCACTGGCACCTCCCGTGGAGGTTTTCACACGACTGGCGCGGCCGATTGGGCACACACAGAACCGCACGTCACGTGACAAGGCATCCACAACGGCCTTCGTCACCATCACGGGTCATGTGACACAGACTACTCACGTTCCCCTCCCGTGATGTGATCACGTGACCTTCCACACAAGCTAAAGGGAGCAGAGAAACACGGAAGCACCGCTTCACAGCTGCTTTCTTCACGGACTGCTTTGGCGTTTTATGGATTTTGCTACCACGACTACTTGATCACGGAACTGTACACGGATTGCCTCATTCTTTATCCCGGATATCACGCTGTTTGTTGCGACTGGCTTCTTGACTCGGAATTGCTCACTGGACTGCCTACGGATATTCCCTTGAAACACTGAACTTTGGTTATCGACCCCGGAACTGCCTATTGGACTGCTCACGTATATGCCTCGGAGTTTTACATCACGCGTCCTGTCAGAGACACGATCGACCAGTGCCTGCTGTACCCCACTACTCCACCACACATCTCAGGCCACCCTCTCCTTCACTTTCGGGTAAGCCCCTCTCCTGTTATCCTGTCATTAAGGCTTTGTTGTCCATTCCCTGTGTTGATTAACCTCCGTTGCCTTACAGTGGTCAGGGGGTCCTTGGCGTTTCTGGTTCCTGATAGACGACGCTCTCCACCTGTGGCTTCAAGCGCTGCACGGGCTGTGTTATTATTTCCTGCCTGGGTGGTGCTTGGGGTCGGAGGCGGTAGGACGAATCTGCACGACCACCAAGGGCAAGACATCGAGCCTTCCCAGCATGAGCTGACAGTTCCATTCTAGCTGGCACAGCACACGCTCGAGCCTTCTCAGTATGAGCTTACAGTTCCGTTCCAGCTATCAGGTTCTTAGATGTTAAAGTCTCGTTTAAATAAAAGTCTCTTTCCTTTGAGGCCTGATGTATTCAACAAACATACACAAGGTTCTACTTCACGTAGACTTTGGATGACAGCTTCACCCCTGGGTCCTCCTTTTCCAGGCGCAGACCCTTCCTACTATCGTATTCAACAAATTCTCAAGACAGTTCCTTTCTCAGTGAACTTTGGGTGATAACTTTCCACTCCAAGATCTCCCTCGTCCGGGCTTGTATCCCAAATGACAAGGGGGACACTTCCGTTCCCCTTGTCTTGTAATACCTCTTGCTTTTTTGTACTTGAGGTAAGGATTTGTCACCTCTAGGTCCCCCTCTTCCAGACACAGACCCCTTTCGAATATCTGTCTCGGTTCTCAGCCTCCCTCCTCCGGTTCACTATGGCTCTGCACAAAGACAGTTCACCCTTTTAACAGCAGTTTTAACATCTTTTCAAACAATTCTCGTGGACATCCCTCTGCTGGGTTCACTTTTGTCAACACACTGTTTGCCAGGACTTTAGACTTTGCCCCCTCTCTGCTGCATCCCTCTACGAGGTTCACTCTTGCCAATCTTTACGGAATACAGTTCATGTATTAATGTTCACCATGCAGGATTCACTTCCCTTAGCTTTCTCAACAGTTTGTCAAAGACTTTCGATTGAATGGGGATTTTGCTCGACCTCCTGTATGACCACTTTGACCTATTTTGGCGATTCTCCTATTGGCTTCTATTATCTGTTCGACACAGGATCGACCAGGGTTTCTCGGGTCAGCACCCACATGCTGCCGGTTCCCTTTGCAGCTGATCTTCCCTTAGCAGCTATACAGGTCTTTGAACTCTTCTTCATAAGCCAATTTAATTCAACACAGCCCAGTTGGCTTTCCTTGGATCTGGAGTCAAGGCCAGTACCACGTTAGCAGGAGTTTCCCTTGCTCCGGGTTATCAGCATAGGCATGCTTGGTGTACCATTGACATCTGTTGCAAGACACTTGTGTTATCGTCCACAGCCTTACGATTCCCTCTGCCGAGGTTTCGTGGGTCTGAGTCGAAAAGGGCAAGGTTGCATCGGTCCTCGTCAGTTTCTCGATATTTGCCACCTTTCTCCTCCTTTTGAACTGCCATATCTGGATAGCTGTCTCGTCGTGCTGTCTGCCTCGCTCGTCCTGTGCTCTTGTGTGCCACCTTTTATCCCGTTGGGGAAGGGAAAGGGCTGTCAGGGGTGTGTGATTCAGGTCTATTGCCTGACCCTGGTATTGGGACACGTCAGGTAAACGCCCTGGTGTTAGTCCGTTGTCTTTCGTGTTGTGCGAAAGTGTTCATGTGGAAAAAGGGAGCGGGCAGTGTTTTGGAATATCCTACATGGTAGACTGGGGAAAAGGTGTTGAAAGAAGAAGGGGGATACTCTGTTTCACCCGCCGGTGTCCCGCTCCCCAAGGACTCCCCATCCAGGTGATCCTCTATCACTAGTCCACCCCCAGGAACTGGATCCAATAGCGATGGCCGTGTCCTGGCCACCTCGATGACAAATTCCTGGGGACTAGCTAGGGAGACACCTTCAGGTTTAACACAGTACCCATGTGGGATGAAGTGGTGGTGACCCTAGCCTTGGACATGGTTAGAGTCATCATAGCGGCAGCTGTCGAGCAACATCATAAAAGTATTTGGCAAGAACAGAAAAGAATGAGAAAAAAGATAGAAATAGGCAAAACAATCTTCACAGTGAGGCTCAACCAAGAAGATACCCAAAACAACAAGGAGTTGATCCACCACTCATTGGTAATCCCAGCCTCATTCTCCATGATCACTTTCAGTTTATGCAAGACAGCAATAGTTCTGGTGAGAGTACTGCTTTCTGTATCAATGGGAGGCACAAATATGCAACATGCCATCCCAATTTCCCAGCATACTCCGCCCTCCACTGCTGTCAGGCGGTCAAGTAAGCAACAGTTCTGCCAAGTCATAAGCCTTAGTGGCCGCAACTCTTCCTTAATGGCACTAAACGCTGACACAGAAGTGTTCAAGAAAAATAACAGCTCATACCTGGTATCCTGGAGCTATTCGGCATTTGCTGCTGCTTGGGCGCCAGTAGGGATGCAAAGAAGGTCGCAGTGTGGCTAAACAGTTGGTATCGATCGGGAATGTCCACTAAAGCTTTTGATGATGCTGCTGAAAGGTAGTTCGATCTTCTCCTACGTTGCAATTGTTCTTGATTCTCTGTCAAACAGTCTTTGTGTCCATATGAGGTGATGAAAAGAAGGCAAGGGGCGCAGAGGGCCCCTTGCAGAGGTAACTTTGGGAATTGGACGGGCCAAAATGAAATTTTCTTCAGGGATCACGAGGAGGGGCACATGAAGGGTAGAGATTGCACACACCTCACCAGGTTGGAGATGACTGCCTCAATGCAGATGATCCACATGTCCAGAAATTATCCAAAAGAGCAGCCGTACCTCCAGCCAAATCTGTGATGTGGAGAGCGTGACTGCAGTCCGCATTTGTGCCAGCGGGCACTGTGCCATCACCCTTAAAACCCACATAAAAATGGGTGTCTGTATCTTCACAGCCACGTCAGATACTGCAAATGATTTCCCCATACCGACCCGCACTCTTGATTAATTTGTGCCACCCCTGCTTCTGAGAATCCACTCTTTCATCCAGCTCTGCAACTCTTCACCCCTTGCTCCCATCAATATTTAGAAAAAATAGCTCCTTCCAAGGTCAATTGAACTCTTTGAACACAGCGAATATATTTGTGTTATGTTTGCTCGGCATTTGAACATTCATCATCACTTGGTAGGATTGATGCCATAAATGACAGCCCTTTAAACTGCTTGTTAATCCTGCACAGAGCTAGGTGCTCTCAGCATAGTGCATCTGCTACCTCCACCTCACTCATGATAAATACCCTAGGAATGCCAGAAGCATGGGGGATGAGAGAGCAGATGTAGCAATATCCTATGGATCTCTCTCTCCCCATCCTCCTCATATGGCTTTACCATATGTTATCTGCTGCGAAACCATGTGCATTCATTGTAGAATCTAAACCATCATTGTCATTATCAAAAAGAGTATTATTGGCATTTCTTTTCATTCTTAACATTTTCTCCTCAGACCTTGTAAAACTAGATCATTTTAAATGTTCCCTTTTTATACTAGTTGTCATCTTCAGACATGACCATCCAAGGACCAAGAAAACCACAAAAGTATACATTTTTACAAAATGTACAATCCTATGTTACGTTAATTACACTTGTATGGCGACGTTTACCCAGAGGGTATCTTGGCGCTAGGATTAGAACAGGTAAGCTGGGCCAGCCCAAGACTAGAATAGCAGGGTTGTAAGCGAGCGCCAGAAGTGCAGATGATTCTCAGTACACCTCAGGGCTACTGGGACATCAATCCACAGCTTAGCGACAGAGAAGGCCCAGCCACAAACACTACAAGGTGAAATTTAGGGATGACAACCAGACATGCATTACCAGAGCGGAGAGCCTGCCCCGGGATGTAATGCAGGTACTTGTGCTGAAGAAGATCCGCCCCCAAGGTGATAGTACGCATAGTGGACCGGACAAAGAGATTTTAATACAATCCTTTTGGCCACCATGAGTTAATAAAGGGATTGTAGTACCGGACTGATATGAGAGCTGTAGGCTGTAGAGGTGGCAATCCGGGCAGCGAGGTTCTGCAGAAGGTGCAGCCGATGCATTAGGCCAATAGGCTGGGCCAAGAACAGAGCATTGCAGTAGTCTAAACGACTCATAACTAACAACGGGACTACCATAGGGTGAAGATGAATAGGCAGAAACGGAAGGACTATGCGGAGCACCTTAAGCAAAAATTAGCATGTTTTGCAGACTGCACTCACCTGGGGAGCCATCAAAAGTGAAGGAGAGAGATAGACACCAAGATTCTTAATCACCGTCACCGGAATAGGAGAATCACCCAGCGCAGTCAGCCAAAAAGAAGTCACCCAAGAAGGCAAATGAGGAGAGGACGCCACCACCAGAACCTGTCTTGTCCCGGTTAAGCTTAAGCCAGTTGTTGGTCATCCAACCCCTCACGGTCACCAGGCACTCGCACAGGCGGTTGTCATGATGCCTACCCCCAGGCATCCGGACCAAGCCCATCAGCCCCGGGAGCAGGCATCTAAACATTTAGTAAAACCTCAGCAGCCCCTAGGGGCTATCTGGGTTCAGTCCTGGCGCCTGCTCATAGTAGAAATCAGTCCTGGCGCCTAAGGCTCCAGGCTCATAGTCATTACTTACCTCAGGCAGACCATGCTGCAAATGACTCCAATCCAACATGAAGCCTGAAAGGGACTATTTTTCTACAGGGACTATTTTTTACTTGGGTGTGGTTCTAGGGACTTCTTACCTGGGACTACTTTTGAGGCTATTTAAACCACGCACGACCAGCAACACACGCTTCACATTATTCTGCATCCAGCAGCGTAACACTCACCGTGCCTGCAGCCTGCATCCAGTCTTCTGCCACGCCCGCCTCGAATCCGGAGCTCCTAAAACAAAGAGGAAAGAAAGGGACAAGGTTAGAAAACGAACTTATTTCTATTCCACACCTGATTCTGGATCCATCTCGTCTCCGGACCTGTAAAGAACATCATTCTGCACGCCCCGCACCTCCAGCTGCAGCGCCACGCCATACTCACCAGTTTTCACAGCATCCTTCGGGACGGCGCTGCCTCCATCATTTCTTCGCCGAACTTCGGCACCTAGGATAAAAAAGAAAACCACAAGGTGAGCCGAGGGAACCAACAAATATAATTCTTACCACCATAGACTAACCTGATTTACCACCGGAGGCATCCTTTTGTGATTCTCCATATTTTCACGTGCCGCATCTGTAAAGAGAGACAAAACAACACGTTTTCCACGTGCAACATTTACCGGACAGCGCCGGGTAATACAGACTCTTACCTGAGCGCCACCAGCTGCCACAAGAGCATCTTTTCACGAGCATGCTGCAAGACAAGAAAGGAAGGGGGGAACAAGAGTGAACATCGGACATATTGAACTCTATGAACTTAATACTTACTGGTCCTCACCAGGAACCTCAGAGTCAATACTCTCCGGAACTCTCCCGAGCCTTCAAACCAGTGAAGTAACTGGAATCGACACGCTCCTGCAAATCCACGCAGGATGGAGAGCTCATCTTTCAAGAATATAAAGTGAGATTGCTGTGAGGGCATTTTGGAGGTGATTAGTTGGGGAGGACTGTGGGGGTGCCATCACTTGAATCCACAAGTGGCTAAATCCATCTCTAGACTTGCAGGAGAATATTTCTACGGGTTAAGCAGACAAGATTAGGAGGGCAGATCCAGTCAGTCATCCCTGCACTACGCATCACGTGGGTGGAGACCGCAGCTGTCCGGGTCCGACCGACGCCCCTGTGGGAGCCAGTTGAGCGTAACAGCGGGATGATACCTCAACCTGGTCGAGATTTAAACAGACCAGAATCTGGGTGTCGTCAGCATAGGAATAGCACTTGAAGCCGCTGGAGTGGATAGGCTGGGCATAGATGGTAAAAAGCATCAGGGACAAGGAGGAGCCCTGGGGGACACTACAAGAAAGCAAGTGAGAAGAAGACAAAAAAGGAAGAAGATACAGTGATTGGCCCCTGTCAGTCAGGAAGGACGTACACCAGGCTAGGACCGGACCCGAGAGGCCCTTTGAGGACAGGTGGGAGAGCAGGATGGAGTGGTTGACAGTGTCAAAGGCTGGCAAAAGGTCTAATAATATCAGGGTCCCCACTCCACCACCGTCAACCAGCCTGGCCAGATCATCAATGACAGATACAAGCACAATCTCGGTTCTGCATCCCGGCCGGAACTCAGACTGAAAGGGGTCAAGAAAGGAAGAGGTTTCCAGAAAAGAAGAGAGAGAGGACATTCCTTTCCCTATACAAAAAATTATTTAAATTCCACATCTCTTATTTGCACCTCCCTTTACACTAAAACGAATGGTGAATCCTTAGGGCGTACTTCTTTTCTATGCCTGCTCCTGTGCAGGTGGAGGGCTGCCGGTATCCCCCTTAGGTGGATCCAACTCTTTTTGCCCACAACCTTCATGACAGTCAGAGTTGCGTAGATCACTGTGTGCGGCCCATGGAAATGTCCCTTTGTTCCAGCAGTGCACAAAGGTGCAAATTTAGATGCTGTCTCTGGGGAGAATCAGTGTCTTGTGCTGATCATCGGTAGTCTTGCCGCTTTCTCCTGTTGTCTGTTGGTGAGAAGATACAACCTGTGACGATATAATCTTAACACTTCTTGTTAATGCTGTAAGGTATTCCCTAAACTCCTCTCCCAGGACCGCTGCGGTCTTGTGGGTGCCTGAAGTCACATGTGTAAGTGAAAGAGGTGTGTGTGTATGGCCTACATCTAGTCACAAATTAATGAGGGCTCAAGTGGTGGTCCTTCCCTGGCTGGTTTCTTAGATAAAATAAAGCCAGTGGGATGCAAACATCCCATGATTTATTTAATTCTGCACACAAATTGGCTAACCGGGCCTTAAGGACACCATTGAGCCTTTCCACAACTCTGTTGGCCTGCAGTGGTACACTGAGCACCCCTGATGCTTTATTCCTAGCAACAAAGTGATTTCTGTGAACAAGGCATTAAAGAAGTGGGCTCTGTGGTCGGATTTTATAACTTCACAAATTCCCCATCTTGGAAATACCTCTCTCACCAGAAATCTCACTGCAAATTTAGCATCTGGATGTCTGCAGGGACCAACACCAAGCCACAACAATTAGATATCTGAAGTTAATACAAGTTGTGTTCATGTCCTCAACATCGATGTGGAGCTCCTTGAATGGTCCAGAGGGCCTGGGCAAGACTGCCCTCACTGACCTCATGGTATTTCTGGGATTGAACTCCTTGCACACTACTCAATTCCCTACGAATCTACTCACCTGTTATTATAAGTTAGGGATAAACCTGTCCTCCTGGACATCTGCTGCGATTTGTCATCGAGAAGTATGCGACGGGTAATGTAGTTGCTCTAGAGCCAAAAGAAGCAGTTCTACTGGCATTATTACATTCCCTGTCACTTCCTGTCTCCAAACCAAATCTGTGGATGAGAGAACACATCCTCACTTTTTTCAGAGCTCTTTTTCTTCTCTACGGGCTTTCGCTTGTATTTCTATTATCTGGAGCACAAGGACTGCTGTGTACTGGGCTGGTAATTGTACCTGTCGGGACATTGTTTCCATTTTCTAGGAATCAGTGAAAGGAAAATATGCTGCTTCCTTCGTCGCCTTGTCTGTGGCATCATTTCCGAAAGCTACTGAATTAGTGCAGTTAGTATGGGCAGCATACTTTACTAGACCTATCTTTGCTGGTAAAGTTAATGCCTTAATTAGCCGGGATAGCAGCACAGTATGGTGGACAGGGGACCCGTCAGACCTCCTAAACCCTCTTCCCTGCCATCTTGTTAACAGTGGACAGTGGAGGTGATGTATTCGAAGTCAGAATAAACAGTGATTGCCTTCCCCTTACACATTTATAGTGCCTCTATAAGTGCCACCAGTTCCGACGCTTGTGCAGAGTAATGAGAAGGCAACCGTCTCTTCAGTCTGACCGGTACTCGCCATTCGCAAGACCCACGACAGATGCAACCATATGCCTCTCAAAACCCATCAACTAGAATCACCTCACCCCCCTCCAGGGCATCTTCTTTAACTTTCACCCTCGCTTCCTCTTCTCCCTCATACGCAGCAACATCATGAGCAGTATCATCAGGCTGCACTGGCTCTGCTACAAATGCTGTTGGATTTACTGGGTGACATCACACAGGAGGAATTGATGCATTTGATAAAACTACCTCATACCCCAACACTCTTAGAGTCATCAATGTGGGTTGAGATTTTTCTAGAATTGTAAAGACTGCATGCTCTAAGTACAATGTCACCGGGCAACCCATAGCAATGGTCGAAGACTTTTGAATTGCAAAAGCTGCTGCCACTAAACCTTGCTCACAAGGACACTGAATCATTGGGTCGATGAGTCTGCTGTAGTACGCTCAAGGTTTGTGGCCTAGCAATGTTTGCTGGGTCAGGACTGCTGGCATCAACTGCCCATTTGAATGGGGAAACAGAAAGAATAGCTTCTTGTAATTTGGGGTATCCCAGGACCAGAGCATTGCTGATCGTAGCCTTGATTTCCCGAAAGAAAGTCCCAATTTCTTCAGACTACTCTATCAGACCATTCACTGTCTGTGCTTCCTTTAATTACCCTGCAGTAAGGGCTTCACAAGACTAGAGTAGTCAAAGATCCACAATCTACAATAGGTACAGAGCCCCGAATCCTGCTGCATTTGTTTCACTGTGACTGGCTGAGGCGTATTTTGAACTGCAGTGGCTCTTTCTGGCATTACCTTCCTTCCTGTGTAGTTTTGTCCCAATTAACTCTGGTTCCGGAGTGCAAACGTGTCGGTGAGGAATGGATCTGTTGTCTAGATGCCCCGCTCCCTAAGGACTTTTGATGTTTCTGTGGCTGCAGCAGTGAAACAGAAAAAAAAGAAAAAGGCAAAGGTGACTTTTGAAATAATACTTTGCAGAACAAAGGAAGAGTGTCCGATGTTGCTTTTCCCGCCGAAAGTCTCAGTCGATTCACAGGGGTTGCAGGTTCAAGCTGATCTCCAGTTGGTTTCTTTTACTGTTGCAAGGACTCTCAATCGCAGAATGCAGAAAGACTCGATGCAGCACCCCTCTGAGGGCTAGAATCGGGTCAGTCCGTGTATGGCCTTATGAAGAAGAGGATAGGCTCCTCGAAACGCGTCGCCACAGAGAACAGACTACTGTTTTGATTTTCTCTGTACAATTTTTATGTTTGTAAAAACTAACAATATATATATTTTTATACAAAAACTGATTTGTTAAGATCTTTTCTTTATCAATGACTGTATCTATTGAAATCCTTATGTAGTTCTTTTGAATTTTCAAAATATTATGAGTTGGGTTTCTCCAATATTAAATAGTGTGCAGGGGACGGGAGGGTTCCTACTGCGAATCTTCTTCTTGTTTCACATTACCTTCCTTCCTGCAGGTGATATTACTTGCCCCAAATATACTATGTCTGTCTGACAGTACTGCACATTTTTTTTGTCCACTTTGTTCCGCTTCTCTGTGAGCAGGGCAAAGAGCATTATTGAGTCTCCTCGACACTGCTCCTCTGAAGTGCTGCAGATTAAAAGATTGCCCACGTACGAATTACGGTACTGGACACATGTAAATTCCCCAAATCCCTCTGAACTACCCTGTTAAAAACACTCGAGATTCGCAGTACCCCACCCCTGGGGCAACCTTGTGTGCTTGAATTTCTGACAATACGCAAACGCTGTGAGGTACTGTGAATCAGGGTGCAAGGGAACAGAGAAAAGGAGAAATTGCTCACTATAATGTTCTTTCTCCCGCAGATTTCTCATCAGATAGATATCCTCATCCAGCTCTGCTGCTTAGAAAATTCTTTGACAGGGGGCATAGTGGACCTCTACTCGGCCATCGATCGTCAATCCGTCTTGCTCGGTGCTCGTTCATTGGCTCCGGACATGACGTTGGGCGTCGTATATATACTGCATCACTAGGTCCCTTACCTCAGATCCCACCTTTTTTCACCCGAGCTCGACCGCTGCAGAGGAAAATCGCGAGAGAAGGTGGCCAAAAAGCCAATAAAAGGGTAATAAGCAAAGATCCCATAGGGATACGTAGACGTAGTAGAAATACTTTCTCATTATCAAATATATATATTTTAAATATGTTTATTTTTTAAACCAGACACATGTGGCCTGCTAGACAGAAAACAATCACTCTAGGATCATCACTAAGTGTCTCCCTCTCTCGAGACAGGCATGCACCAACTGCTAATGCTTTATGAGCGGGGATGGATGGGTAATGGATTGCCTTTCTCTCACAGATTCCTCATCGGATAGACTCCCAAAGCAGTGGAACAATAGAGGTGGGCAGAAAGCTCACAGCAAAAGGTTTTGTAACACCGCCCTACAAAAGCTTGAGTCAGCCCCACGGGCAATGTACAAGCAATAGTGCCTTGTAAAAGTATGGAGTGAGGACCAAGTTGCCGCTCAGCAAATGTCCCTAACTGGGACCCCCTTTGTAAGGCTGTAGATGTGTAGACCCCTTTGGTCGAGTGGGCTCTGATGCCAGGAGGCAGTTCCTTGCCTGCACAGTGTTAACATTCTGGAATACATAAGCTGATTCATTGGGAAAGTGTTTGCCTGGTAACAGCTAGACCATTTCTGGCTAAGGAGTAGGCCACAAATAACTGATCTGACTTACTATATTCCACAGTTCTTGCCACATAAAAACTTAAGGTCCTTTTGGGATCCAACCGATGGAAGCGCTCCTCTTCCTTAGAGGGGTGAGGAGGTGGGTAGAATACAGACAGATCTATATCTTGCAAGAGGTGAAATTGCATTACCACCTTTGGAAGGAACCTGGCCTTACCTTAAGTGAAACCTTTTCGTGAAAGAACCGTCTAAATTGGGGTTTACAGCAAAGGGACTGCAACTCGCTGACCCGTCTGCCTGAAGTAATGGCAATTTAGAAGGCTGTCTTCAGCATAAGCAGACGCAAAGAACAAGAGTGCATTGTCTCAAAGGGAGCCGCCATCGGGAAAGCGAGAAACAGATTCAAATCCCAATCTGGGACAACACAAGGAACCGGCGTAAACTTATTCACAAGGTCCTTCAGGAATTGGGCCATAACTATGGTTCATAAAAAAGGAACACAGGCAAAGCCTCCGAATATCCTTTGACTTTGGTGACCTGAAGGCATGCAGAGGTCAGTGACGGAAGGAACTCCATCACTGTAGTGGTGGGGCAAGAGATAGGGTAAATCTCGCATTCCCTCTCCCATGCCTCAAATCTTCTACACCTGCACGCGTACAGGGATCTTGTAGATGGTCTCTGTGCAACCAGCAACACCACCTCAGAGAGGTCCCAGTCATCATATCTCACCCTCCCAAGAGCCATGCATGTATGTTGAGGGACTCTGGGTTAGGGTGAAGCAGCCAACCTTCCGACCTGGTTATGAGATCTGGGCAACAAGGCAAGCAGAGAGGTGGGCAGATGGTCAGATGCAGAAGGTCATAGTACAATGTCATCCTTGCTCAATCCGGGGCGATCAAGATCATGGTTGCTCGAAACCTCCTCAAACTCCTGAGAATCCAAGGAATGACGGGGATCGGAGGGAAGGCGTAGTGGAGAGGGAAGGTCCAATTCACTAGAAATGCATCCCATAGTGCGACGTTTGCTGGGAATTCCCTCGAGCAAAACTACTTGGACTTCCTGTTGGACTCTGTGACAAACCGATCTACTGCTGGTGTACCCCAAAGAGAGAAGACCTCTTGCAGGACTTCTTGGCACACTTCACACTCATGTGAGACTGTGCTCTGCCTGCTCAGAGCATATGCAAAGCTGTTCTCTGTCCCCGCCAGATGAACTGCAGAGACCTAGATCTGGTTCTCTAACAGCCACAACTACAGCTGCATCGCCTCTCTGTAGAGGTGGAGGGAGCGCACACCACCTTGATTGTTCAGAAAGTGCATGGTCATCATATTGTCCGTCAAAATCAGGACATGCTTGCCCTTCAGAGACGGAGCAATCGCTTTCATAGCAAACCTGATGGCTCACAACTCCAGACTGTTGATGTGTAACCTGGCTTCGATCGCTGACCAAAGGCCACTAACCTGAAAGCCCCCCTAACCCTTTAGAGACACATCCAAGACCACTCTGGCCTGAGGCCACGGAGGCCATAATTGTTCCCCCATCAGTAAATTGTTGCTGTTGGCACAGTAAGACTGGTCGTTGACCACTGACCTGGACAACCCTGAGGAGGTCCTTGAGGGTTCCGAGGTACTAGGACCAATGACCTTGTAGGAGCCATTGTAAAGATCTAATTCGCAGCCTGGCCTCAGGCACTAGAGAAATATAGGAGGTAGGAGGCCATGAGGCCAAAGACGCAGAGGAAGGAAGCCGCTGGTAAGGTGGTGTGGTCCTGGAACAGACTCACCATCTGTGCAATTATGATTACTCCATCATAGGGAAAGCCTTCCCTACCCAAGTGTTTAGGACTGCCTCAAATGAATTGGAGCCTTTGGACTGGTGTCATGTGGGACATCTGCAAGTTCAGGGAGAAGCCCAGCCTGTGGAGTAGTGAACAAATGCCCTCGTATCAGTTAGTCCAAGTATGGGAATACGTGGACACCGGAATTCCTAAGGTGAGACGCGACTACTGCCATGAGCTTGGTGAAGACCCGAAGTACCTTGAACTGATAGTTCTTGTCCCCTATGAGGAACCTCAGGAACATCCTGTGCTTTTGATGTATCGGCACATGGAACTAAGCGTCTTGAAGATCTATGGACACCAGCCAGTCCTGCATCTGAAGGTCTCTCACCGTCACCATCCTGAATCTGTCTTTCCTCAGGAACTTGCTAAATGCCTTGAGCTCCAAGATGGGAAGGAGACCTCTTCCCTTCTTGGGTACCAGGAAAGACCAGGAATACAAGCGCAATCCTCTCTGCTCGGGCAGTACCTCTTCCACGGCACCCTTCAACAACAGGGCCTGCAGTTCTTCCTGGAGCTCCAGTTCAGGTTGGCATGGAGGTGATGGGGGTCTGCACAGTGGTTTCCTTAAGAAGGGCAGACAATAACCCCACCGCACAAGCTCTAGGGCCCAGGATTCAGAGGTTATCTCCCGCCATTGGAGCCAATGCTCGGACAGCCGTCCACCAATCAGAGACTTGTGGGAGGGGAACATCAAAGCGGCTTTGAGGATGGCGCTGCTGCTGCAGCTGCTAGCTGGCCTCTGAAAGCCCCCTGCCACTTCCGGAAGAGGGGGGGGGACGTCTGCCGCTGCCTGGCTTGTGGGAGCTGCACCTTACTGCCATAAGAAACGTAACACTTGTAGCCTCTGCTCCTAGAGGCAAAGCTGAAGGCAGGCTTGGTCGGTTGCGCAGCTAGGCCCAGCGATTTTGCGGCAAGCTTTGAATTCATGAACTTCTCCAGGGAGTCATCAGCCTTTGGACCGAAGATAAATTCCCTGTCAAAGGGCCTGTCCAGCATCCTATTCCGGACATTTGGGGAAAACCCTGAGGAGAGCAAATAGGCCTGTCTTCTAAGTACCATGGCTGACCCCATGGAATGGCCAATGCAGTCCAGGCCTGTTTGCGGCAACTGCCTGGCCACCTCCTTCCCATCGTCCACCAGCTCTATAAAGCTATCTTGCAGCTCCCCTTCAGGGATGTACTGGGCTGCTTGTTCAACCGCCTTCCAAAGGCCAAAGGAATATTTAGCAAACCCACATGAAACATTACTAGCTTCAAGGCCATGCTGCAAAGGTGAAAATCTTTTTTGCAACAGCATCCAGTCTTTTGCCCTCCCTGTCAGGAGGCAGATTCGAGGTGGATGAAGCTGGCCTGGTGCCAACCGTGGCCACCTGAACAACTAGTCGCTCCAGGAAGGGTGAGATGACAAAAAGGATGGATCCCCTCTTGCCGACCTGTACTTGTTAGTGAAAATGGAGTTGACCAGGGAATATAGCAGGGCCGTTGCCAAAAGGAAGCGACTGGGTCCATAGTGGGACTTTCGGCCAAGATATCAGTTAGTAGCCCTGGGCTGGTACTGCAGAAGCATTCAGCCCCAGCGTGTTGACAACTTAGTCTACCAGTGCTATGAATTTGGCATGGGTGTATGGCTGAGCCTGCTGCAACTCAAAATTCGGGGATGTATCTAGCTCACTGTGCCAAGGCCAGGACATCTGCCTGGTCATCAAAATAATCTACTCCACCAGCCCCATAATATATAGGGTTGACGTCGCCCTGATGGTTCCTGCCATCAGCGCTGAAAATGTGCACCATGGAGCTGAAGAAATCGGCCCGGGAAAGCAGGACAAAGGATTGATTGTCAATAGTTGCCATCGATGCCTTATTCTTTGACGTCGAAGTGATGGCTGTCGGCGATGGCCGAACTTTGGGTGCCCAGGGCGCATTGTGAGGGATCGAGCCTTAGGGCTTGAAGGCTTAACTGCCTTCTTCAGCGCTGAGCACAAAGGCTCTTCTGACGCCGTTGGTGTCAGTATCGGTGCTTGCATGGAGTCGGGGTCACCAAGTGCCGCTGACGCCACCAGGGCCTGCTGTTTCGGGGGCGCAACGAAACTACAGCCGCCTTTTCAAACATTGCAAGCATCTGCGACTTGAAGTCCACCGACTCCTGATGAGTTGTCGGCCGCACTGATGACTTACCTCGTTCTGACGAGGTGCCAGAGTTGCGTCGTTGACGTCTCTTCTTTTTATGAGAGGCCGTCGAAGAAGAATGGCTCTGAGTGAGATTGCTTCTTCTTGCGCCGGTCTACTCTACTTCTCGGGGAAAGGCTCCTCCATTTCGGCCTCTGAGGACCGATTGGGTTGACCGCGCAGGTGATTTTGATGGCAGTCGGCCCAACACAAGCTTGGCTGCCTACTCCCAAAGGGACTTCGGGTTAATTTTCCCGCATGAAGCGCACCCCTCGGTGTCGTGACCCAGGCCGAGGCACCACACTCAGATGTCATGTGGGTCGGTCACCGACATCTTGGAGTTGCAGTCCGTGCAGCACTTGAACCCCAAAATCCGAGGTGCATACAGACATCTTGTGGACAAGAAAAAAACACAAGGTTTGATGAGAAATAGTCGAATTTAACCGAGGACTCGAATAACTCACTATGTTCCCCAGGAGCAGCATTTTGAGCGCACGGAAAAAAGGAACCGAGGTAAGGGGCATAGTGGCGCAGTATATATACATGATGCCCGATGTCACATCTGGAGCCGACGATCGAGCACCGAGAGAGATGGATTGACGATAGAGTCGAGGTAGACTACGCACCCTGTCGAAGATTTTTCGGAGCAGCAGAGCTGGATGAGGATATCTATCTAATGAGGAATTTTTGGGAGAAAATCAATCCATTGAAATGCATTTTTTAAATCAATTACCGTGAAGTGGGTCGACTCAGTAGGGATGTTACAGAGAATGGTGGCAGGATTCGGTACCACTGGAAATTCCACCTCAACAATATTTATTGAGGGGGCACAAATTCTGGATCATCCTTCAACTGGACCCCTTTGCCTTCTTCACAGGATAGATGGTTGTATTGCAGGGTGACACAGAAGGTTCTATTATGACTTGCTTTAACAACGCCATAATGGTCTCATAAATCCCTTTGTCTGCTTTCTTAGACATGGGCTACTGCTTAACCCGTGGTAATATCGCACCAGTTGTCCTTTTTATCCTTACCGCTCCAACACTCTTTAGCAGCCCCACATTATGAGGATTGCTGGACCACAAATGGTCCGGCACTTTTCCCAAATGCTCCATTAAAGTGGCATTGTATTTTTAACTATGAGCGTTGTCTATCGCTATCTGGCAAGGCACCCCAATTTCAAAGACCATCTCTCCTGTGTCTTTGAACAATTGCTCGTCGGACACATCCCTTAGCGATAAGGTCGGATCGATGCACAGAACTGTGCACCACTCTCCGACTTCCTCCTCTGTGCCTGAGAGAACCACCCTGTTCTTCTTGATCACTATGGCCTCTAAGAGAATCATAACAATAGCACCTGGCATCACTTCTTGCGGCCCATCAGGCTGAAATAAAAACTCAAAAGCTACTCCCCAGGCCTGATTTCTGATCCCCGGGACCCAACTCAAAAAAGCCAACTCCCCATAAAGAAACAATGCTGCATGCATGGGAAGCCCCTAATCACGCTGTCACTACAATAAGTCTGAAAAAGCGCTGCTTCCCTTACCGGATACAACCCTGGAGTCGAGCATACAAAACCTTCCTCCGTGAAGGCAATTGACACTCGCAACTTGCTCACGATGTCCCTTCACAAAGGATTTGCTGGGGTGTTGTTCTAATAGAGCAAAGGGGCTGATACATTTTTATTACCCACCTTGATACGAAGATCTTCCGTATAAGGAACCGACTGGATGGCCCCAGAAAATTCCTGTGTGTCCATCGGTTGGCCTGATAAGAAGAACTCACCTTCCTTGATACAAGACTTGGTAGCCCCTTTATCCACCATCAATGAAAACGTTTGCCCACCTACCTGCACACCTATCTGGGTTTCCTCTTCCAGAGCGGTCATAATGGACAGGACTGGACACATCAGAGACCCCTGTGGACTGTCCTACTCCTGATACATATTAGCACCTGGGAGAAAAAAAGTATTTCCCTGAACACACTTCCCCCAGTGTAGTGTGCAACTGTTCCTTGGGGTAAAGGATTCTTATCCCAGGTCTGCACCGATGCTTGTGCTGGCTTGGTCGGTGGGATCCCAAAGGTCTGTGCAGCACCAGTCGCTGGGTTCTGTTCAACCTGTGCCTGCTGCGATTGCACAGAACCCGGGGCACATGGCAGGGTTGGGGCCTGCATCTGTTAAGCTCATGTTAAAGTACTGTGGCCATTCACAACAATCACATGACACTTGTCCCAACCTTCCACACGACCAACACTAAATCCCAAAAAATCCTCCATAAGTATTTCTTGTTGGACCCTTAAACCTGGGACCCGTTCACCAGAACCCGCCAAATGACCCACTTCTCTGTGGAAATCCTCCCCTGTGCCTTAGAAACCCTCTCATTGGCCTTGGACCAGGGATATATCTATCCATCCACCCCTGTGACATACCCGGTTCACTGTGTCCCTGTTGTCCCGATTGCCCCTGCTGTCCCTCCATAGGATTCGCCATTTCTGCCCATTCTAGACAAATCTTCACCATTTTCTTTTGAACAAGCCTAGCCTTTGCTTTTTGTGCCTGCTGTGGGTGCGATTTCTCGCCGTCCCCATAACCAGTACAAAAGGGACCCTATAAAAACTCAAACAGAAAAGAGTTGAGTAAACATTGCTTTATTAACACACAAGCATTCGCGAATGGGCCACAAGTTCAACCGTCTCACAAAGCAAGTCGTCAAAGTGCCGCCCTTTCCCCTGCACATCGTGGTCCTTTTATACCCATCTGTTTTACATTGTCATACATTGCTGCACATAGATTATGTCGACCACAAGGCGGTTCCTCCCAGTCATGACTTTGCATCAACGGTCAACATCTGCTATTGTGGTTTCCTGTTATCTGTTATTCGCTCTCTCTCGTGCCCCTCTGTGTCCTTATCTCTGTGCACGAGGCTGTGCTTACTCATTCCTTCCCCACCCGTAATCTGCAGATAGTTTTAGCAGGCTCAGCATGCTTCGACATACAGTGACCAAACACAATTCTTCTGTTAAAAACAAGTTCTTGCCAGGTCAGCAGGTCTTAAATGCCGCTGTATAAAGAGAAGGCCTCTTCTTTTAACAAAGGGTACATGCTTTTAACACATATGGTGATTAGTACAAACTCCAAGTGTGAGCACAACATTACATATGTATGCGTACCTTCAATCCACCCTTTGCTCACACTTGAGCATCAATCTAAACAGTCCTAGCATAAGCAGATGGCAGGAAAGCAACATCATCACATACTGTATGTACCATAATCTTCTCCAGGCCTCCCATGTCAAATAATTCCTGTTGTACATGGCTTTTATCCATTGGATTTAGGCGCGTTATGCTGGAAGAACACATGGAAACACAGCACGACACACATACCGGGAAGCATTGGATGCAGAGACAAATTCCTACAACTATTGCCGCTAGAACCAGTATAGGCGTAAGAAGTTGCCATCCAATTTCTTTCAGGAGCTTCATCCACCAGCTATCTCCTGACCCTTCCTCCTGGTGGATGCTATCCGCCACTTTATGCAGTTTGTTTACTCCATCCAGGATTCCTGTACTCCCTTCTGGTATGTAAACACAGCATTGGGATCCCACCAAAAAACAGACTCCGCCCCTTTCTGCAGTGAGTATGTCTAAGACATACCTATTTTGGAGAGCCACTAGCCGAATTGCTTTCATTTCATAAGTGATGTTTTCCATTAGGTCTGCAGATTCTTCGATTACGAACTCAAGGGCCCTGTTTAGCTTTTGGATTTCTTGACTGTTCATAAAGATGCCCGCTGGAGGAACCAGGACCCCCATCAGATCTATAAACGTTTCCCATCCTGTAGGTTGATATGTAGGAATTTTTGGGTTTACTGCTCGTTTATTTCTGCTGTGTATTTCTTTATGCAGAGTAGACGGGGCATATACCATCACAGCCGGCATTATTCTGGCTATGTAACATACCCCAACAAAATCTTTGGCTAACCACAAATAAGCCCTCTTGTTACAGACGTAGGCATGTCCTTCAATCTGTAACAATCCCTTCGTGTAGTTATTTAGATTCACCATTTGACTGCACCCCGAGATCATTCTTTGATTACCTCTTGCGCTCCTCTTAAAACATATATTCTTTGGCCTAAACTCTTGTGTGATGGTGATAGGGGGAGGAGGTTCTCTTACTATCTGTACCATAGCAGGTGCAAGCCCGATTCCCTCAGTTTTGATTTTATAGCGTATCTTTTCCTTTAGAAGGGTTTTGTTCTCTCCTCTAACATAACAAGCGGTATTCGGTATCATGTATTGCTGTGCTGACACTATTCTCATGTAAATTAATGTACACCCGGCATCCTCAGTAACTGGCGATGCGTACACTGGGATGCCTTCACTGCTATGTCGGGGCATGTGGGTGCAGATCCAGCAATCAGTTTTATTCACTACCCCATATGTTGTGTTTATTATCTTCACGTATTCATTTTTAGCATAGTCTTCCGGGTCGTGTTGGTCATAGGCATCTCGATTCCTGCTCTTGACCCAATCTGTTCTCCCTGTTTCATTTGACTCGGGCAACAGGTTCTTTAATTCATATCTAGATGGATGTTCCAGATACCAGAATATTATGGCAAATGCTATTAGTACTACTATCGTGCATACAGAAAACAAAATTTTGCCTCTTGTGGTACAAACTGGTATTTTCCTCTTACCTTCTGTGTTTGAGGAGCATACACTTATCCGTTCAGGGACTAAACCAGCATACACGGGTGTAGACATAGTTCAGTATATGGCTCAGTATACAGCGTATATCAGTTGCAACCTAGCGATATAGCAATATCCCCTATTTAAAGCACCAGTGTCCTTATTACTCTAATAGTGGTAGGTCTCACTGAAAACCTTCCTCCGATCTGTCCCACGTCTCGTAGTGCCTGTCCCAGGAGGGGAACGCCGAAGGCCCTTCAGGCTACAAGCCCGTCGTCTTCAGTAAGGCACAATTCTGCTAAAACCAACAAGAGAGTCCAAATGTTCATCTCCCTAATGATCAAAGTTCAAAACAGTGTCCTTACACGTTGCTTGGCACATACACGTCACGGGATCGGAGACGATGGGCACACCTACTAATGGCGTCTGGCAGTACTGTTGCAACCTGGGGTTGGTTGGTTCCCTTTTCCGGAGGAATCAGTAATGGAAGCGTCTTCTTGACGTGATTCACGTGGTACCAGTGCGGTTTGCCATCAACTTTTACCGCAGTTTGTGTTGCGAGGAGCACCTGAAACGGGCCCCTCCATCTGGGTTGCAGTCCGCTGGTGCGATCGAAGGCTTTTATAACAACCCAGTCACCGGGCTGCACGTCGTGACCTTCTCCTATCAGAGGAGATGGAGCTACTGCGTTCACCTGTGCATTAATAGAAATCAGTCTATTAGTTAACCAAATACAGTACTGTTGTAATGCAGGCCATGCTTGCTCAGACAATCTCTTAGGTGATATGGGGGTCCCAATACTTGGTGGGCGCCCCATAACAATTTCGAAAGGAGATAAACCATGTGTACGCTTAGGCATAGTACGCATACTCAATAATGCAATAGGCAATGCATCCGGCCATTTCAGTCCCGTTTCAGCACAAGCCTTTGCCAGTTTGTTCTTCAGTACCTTATTTGTGCCCTCTATAATCCCAGCTGATTGAGGATGAAAAACTGCGTGGAAACGTTGATCAATACCAAGGGCCTTGCAAACTTTGCTTACTACTTCACCAGTAAAATGAGTCCCATTGTCAGACCATAGATATCTGGGGACCGTATACAAGGGCACCCAGTGTTTCAATATGCATTGTGCTGTGGAGGTGGCACTATTGTCCCGCAGGGGATATGCTTCCACCCATCCTGAGAACCCACATTTCATCACCAAACAGTAGGAATGTTTATTTACAGGCTCCAGCTGTATAAAGTCCATATACACCACCTCAAAAGGGCAGGTGGGTAACTTACTGTGGCCCGCCGGGGCCGGTACACCTTTCCCCACATTATATAAAACACATATTTCACATTGTTTTGCCCATTGGCGACAATACATTCCCAATCTTTTGTTGTACCACACAGTACTTAAAACTTCTTCCATAGTTCTTGCGTTAACGTGGGTTGGACCATGAGCCACGCTCACTATCACAGGTAAGTATGCGTCAGGTAGTACCCAGGTGTTCGTTTTGGTATGTGCCCATAGCCCATCTACCGTCTCCTCATATTGATCATCCTTGTGCCAAGATAGTCTTTCTTCAATGGTTGCATCTGCTTGGATTTCCTTTACGCGCTCCTTCGTCCCTTCCATAGTCACATCCCTCCCCACTATGAGCTGTCGGGCTTCCCACCGAGTGTCCCTTGTGGCAGCTAGTTTAGCCATCTGGTCAGCCAAAGAATTTCCCTGCGTGACATAATCCAGTGTTTTTTTATGCGCTGAGCACTTCACTACGGCCACCATTTTGGGCAGCGTAAGGGCTTGCAATAATTCAGCAATCAATCGGGCATGTTTAATAGTATCACCTTGGGAGGTTAAAAACCCACGCTCTCCCCAGAGTTTACCAAAACTGGAAACCACCCCATGAGTGTAGGCTGAATCAGTATAAATTGTCACTTTCATACCGCTGCTTAACACTAATGCTCTCGTTAGCGCAATTAATTCTGCTGCCTGGGCCGATTTTTCACACACTTTCCCACTCTCAATCAACCGTTCCCCTGTAGTTACTGCATACCCTGCTGTTGTCTCCCCATTTGGCAGTTTGAAACAGGAACCATCACAGAATAATATACCCTCATTATCAACCAGCAGGGTGTCTTGCAGGTCTGCTCTACCCTTAGTGTGTTCTTCCATTTGGATCACACAATCATGCCTAATGTCATCAGGTGAGGTGGGCAAAGGAAGCAGTGTCGCTGGATTCAAAGTGTTACATCGTTCAATTTTTACATTACTGGCAAACAGGATCATCTCATACTGTGTGAGTCTAGCTGTAGTCAAATGCTGTGTATGCACTCTATTCAGAAGAACATCTACCGTATGTGGAACCTTTACTGTTACTTCACTCCCTAGGATGATACCTGCACTTTGTTTTAGGGCTGTCGCTGCTGCAGCTACTGCTCTCATGCATGGGGGTAGGCCTCGAGCTACTGAGTCCAGAGTGCTAGAAAAATATGCACATGGTCTCTGTTTACCCCCTTGTTCCTGTGTCAAGACTGACACAGCGCAACCTTCCTGTTCATCAACAAAAAGGCAAAATCTCTTAGTATAATCAGGTGTGCCTAAGGCCGGTGCGTGGCATAGAACATCTTTCATAGCTGTCAGGGCTTTTTCCATCTCAGGTGTCCATTCTAATGGGCCGTTTTCTTGTACTTCTTTTAAGGCTTTTAGCATGGGCTGGATCAATACAGAGAATTCAGGAATCCAGTGCCTACAGTAGGATAAAACACCAATTATCCTTCGGAGACCCTTTGCCGTGTCTGGACCTTTTATGGACTGTATCAAAGCAATGCGATCAGTAGACAGGGTTCGCCCCTCTTCGGACAGCTCAAAGCCTAAATAATGGACCTTTTGTTTTACACATACTGCATTTTGGCTAGGGCTACCTTGTGCTTATTCTCTGCTAAGTGCATTAGCACCAATCTGGTCACATAATGGCATTCCTCTTCGGTGGCTGCACATAATAGCAAATCATCAACATATTGTATCAGAGCAGTGTTAGCGGGTAGGGCTAGGTTATCCATCTGTGTTTTTAGTGCTTGGCTGAATATGGCGGGACTTTCTGTATATCCCTGCGGGGCTCTAGTAAATCGATACTGTCTATCTCGAAGAGTGAAACTAAACAGGTACCTGCTTTCTTCGGCAATAGGAATGCTGAAGAAGGCATTTTTCAAATCAATTACCGTAAACCATTTCGCTGTTTTGGGAATTAAAGTGAGTACACTTGAAATATTAGGGACAACTGGATATCTGGGTTCTACTATTTTGTTTATTTCTCTCAAATCAATAATAAAACGATAGGGTACGGCTTCATCACCTTTCTTGTGTACTGGAAGGATCGGAGAGTTACAAGGGCTATCATTTGTTGGCTCTACCACCCCTAACCGTATCATATCCTGTACTATTTGATATAGTGCCTGCTCTCCCTCGTGTGATATGCGATATTGTTTTATCCTGGGCAACCTGGCACCGGGCTTTAGTTTGATTACTACTGGGGAAACATCCAACACTCCTACATCATTCCCATGAGTAGCCCATAGTTCATTCGGGATGTCTTGGAGTTCCGGGGGCAGGGTTTGCATTACTCCTATCATACTCATAGGTTTGCTTATGGTCATTCTCACTCCCTGGGGGGAGCAATATATTGTGGCCCCTAGCGTTTTTAATGCATCAATACCTAACAAGTTTTCTGGGCAGTGATTGGTCAACAGCCACCCATTCTCCCATTTTACCCCATGAAGTTCCGCTTCTACTATTTCACTTACAGGAGTCCTTATTGGATTTCCCCCAAATCCAACTGATACCTTGCTTTTATCCGATAATGGGACAGCGGGGACGGCTCTGATATTCACGGAACTGTTTCCAGCTCCCGTGTCTACCGGACATCTCAAGTTTCGGTGGGGGCCGATCCTAATAGAGGCATAAGGCCCCCTTTGGTCTATAGGAACCTGCACCACTCCCGCTATCTCATTCCGGCATCCTCAGGACATATCGCTTGTGTTATCCTGAAAATCATCGTTATAGTATTCCCCTTCTCCACATTCTTCACCCTGGCATACACCTTGTACTTGTGTCGTTTGTCGTGGCTGATACAGTAGATTGGGGGGAGGCGGGGCCGGCCAGGGAACATCCCCTCTTGCTTGTCCGTCAAAGGCATTGGGTTGAGGGGGTTTAAACATTCAATTGTCTTGGTTGCCGTACCCACCAGTCCTATTTCCTGGGGCAAATGTTGTCTGTGAAGGGGGCCATACGCCCCTTACTCTCCCACCACTCTGGGGACACTGGGATTTCCAGTGTCCGGGTCTCTTGCAGAAGGCACATACATCTTGGGGTAGCCCATCCCTCCTCCCATATAGCGCACCTCCTTGCACTGTACCTCTTCCTGTCCCTTGGCCCCCTATCATGTTGCTACTATAGCCCTGTGACGGGCCGTTATAATTGTAGTTATACCTGCCTTGGGGCCCTTGATGCAACTGTTGCATCAACACTTTGGTTTTTAAATCCTTCTCTTGTCGTGCCTTTTGTTGTCCCTTTACTCTTTCCCCTCTTTCGTAATACCTAGCCATTTCGAGGAGATCCCGGGGGTTTCTAGTCATCCATGTACTTTCTGCCCTCCTAATGTTCTCCTGAATTGGCCCGTGGAGCCCCTCTACAAAGTTTGTGGCAAAGTACCGTTGGCCCGTTTCAGACCCTATCTCAGCCCACTGTGCGCTTTGAATGCTGCTTCATAACGCAGAAAGTACTGTGCTACTTCCTCACTTGCACCCTGTATCACAGCGGACAGTTTCTCCACATTCACATCAAATGGGGGTAACACCTTTTCTAGAGCCCTCAGGACTGCCATGCCATGCCCCCTTAGGGGTTCAGGATATTCCTCATGCAGTTTTCTATTTTTGCTTGCATCCATTACATCTTTCCATTTTATTGTTTCATTGTCTTTGGCACGAAAGGGGGTCCATATTTCTTCTGGGACAATGGCTAACAATATGTTATCTACATCCTCTACGGTAAATAACCCTGGCCTGAATAACTTTCCTACTTCTTTGTAGAATCCTGCCGGGTCTATACGGGGGTCGGGGATGGACTTGGTGATATGCATTAATTCAATTCGGGATAAAGAGACATACACATAGGTGCGCATCATGTTACCAGTGGCTGCCTCTATGGTGGGTTGGCACTCTCTCATTGGCATTAATAGTAACTTTTCCGTATTTGTTTGTTCACTCACAGGGGCCTGCGCTGGTGGCGAAACAGAGGATTGATGACTAAGAGCTTTCTCTTTTATTTTTTTATAATCTTTTAATAGTTTCTCCACCTTAGCCATCCTCCATTCTTCCGCCCCTGAATCATCCACTCTTATATTAGATAGCAGTTTCTTATCCAATTCCGTCCTAATCCTATTCCACTGGGACACATATCTAGGCTCCTTTTCCTCTTCTATATCATCCACCCTAATAAGAAGATATTTAATTACGTTTACTTGTATAGGCCAGCCAAGGCCCTCCATCAGACTCACCAGGGTGGACATGGACTGCGAGTGTATGGATGCTATCATACGATTAGCTACGTTTTGGCCCGCCTGGTCTGCATCTTTGAGTTTAGCCTCTCTTTCCCTCACCTCTCTTTCCCATGCCCTCTTTTCCTTCTCCCATTCAACACCGCCCCTTATGACTTCCGCTATTATGTCGGACATACATCCCCATAACTGAACACTGGACGCAGTCACTGGTAGTAACGCGACAGCGTCCTGATATGCTGAGGGCAGATCCGCAGTACTCTGTCCTCTCAATTTACAGTTACCCTCATAAAAGGTATATAGTTTAGTGGCCACTGTCCTAAATTCCAAAGGTGTCAAACGCCCCAATTGGTCCCGTAGGCTGTCATTGAGGGGTGTGCCATACAGCCCGGTCATAAGGATTTGCAAGTCTCCATCTCTATCCTTTTCTACAGTAGTCGTTCTCCTATGGTCTATCAACCTATCTGGGTCTCCATACTTCATTGGGAATTCCACCCTTTCACCCTCACTGTCTGCCGGTGGAGCTGTAGCTCCTGGAAACAATAATTCAGTCGTTGTTTGTTCTGCTTCTAGCCCTATCACATCTTCATATCGAGGCACCGGCACGGCAGGATACATACCCCCACTGTTCTTAATCATCATATGTCTATCCAACTGATCTAGCCTCTCACCCTTCTCTTTTATCTCTAGATCATGTAATTTTTGATTTACCGTTCTCTTCTGCTCCTTTGCTTTTTGTTTATTCTGAGCATTGCGCCTGCGCATTGCTTCTACCCTCCATAGTCGTATAGCCTCAAACTGTGCGGGTCTAACCCGTCTTTTTACTAACTCTATTTCTATTTTGGATATGCGGTCTATGTCAAAGGACCCGGTATCTGGCCAATTATGTTCAATCGAATCTTTTGTATATTCAGACCACTCCCTTAAAAACAATGTCGAGTTCAATCCATGTTTAATCAACATATCAAATGCAGGGGTTCCTTCAAGGGGGGCATAGTGTCTCTTGCCTATACCTCCCTTGTGGGAAGCCGTTTGACCCATCTTGGCGGTATACCGCAATTGCCTAAAACACTCACCTTTCCCAAATATGCACCTATTGGCTAAAAATAATAATACATCCTCCTGGCGTATCTAACATATCATATCATCATTTCAACATTACTTCTTCATAGACGGACTTACCACCGTCCTCTTCACAAACCCTGAATCATTATTTCCTTATTCCATCATGCATCCGTCCATACCACTTATCTTAAGGGTCCCGCCAGAGTGTTCCGGACCCGAAGGGCGACAGCCTGCTGTTCCACCGCCAACGGAGCCGGAAAAACAAGGATGACGCGTTGGTTGCAATCAAAGGTGCGGATTCAGTTGTTGGGGCCCCGTGATCAATTCCTTCTCCGGTTCCGCCGCGGCGTTCCTCACCCAGTGACGGACTGTCGCTCCTTCGCGTCCCACTTCTGACACCAAAATTGTGGGTGCGATTTCTCGCCGTCACCATAACCAGTACAAAAGGGACCCTATAAAAACTCAAACAGAAAAGAGTTGAGTAAACATTGCTTTATTAACACACAAGCATTCGCGAATGGGCCACAAGTTCAACCGTCTCGCAAAGCAAGTCGTCAAAGTGCCGCCCTTTCCCCTGCACATCGTGGTCCTTTTATACCCATCTGTTTTACATTGTCATACATTGCTGCACATAGATTATGTCCACCACAAGGCGGTTCCTCCCAGTCATGACTTTGCATCAACGGTCAACAGTTCAACATCTGCTATTGTGGTTTCCTGTTATCTGTTATTCGCTCTCTCTCGTGCCCCTCTGTGTCCTTATCTCTGTGCACGAGGCTGTGCTTACTCATTCCTTCCCCACCCGTAATCTGCAGATAGTTTTAGCAGGCTCAGCATGCTTCGACATACAGTGACCAAACACAATTCTTCTGTTAAAAACAAGTTCTTGCCAGGTCAGCAGGTCTTAAATGCTGCTGTATAAAGAGAAGGCCTCTTCTTTTAACAAAGGGTACATTCTTTTAACACATATTGTGATTAGTACAAACTCCAAGTGTGAGCACAACATTACATATGTATGCGTACCTTCACTGCAGTGACGAATCTGAGGGAATCCTCCCATCTACTCCCCTCGGATCTTCCTCTCAAGTGGCCAGGGAAAGGCCATCGCGTTTCTATTCTGACCCTTGCGGTGGATATGCGAGAGAGGATCCCCTGGGTGGAGAGATTTTGGGGAGTGGGAAGAGGAGGTCTGCAGGTGAGACATGGTGTAACACTTAACTTAAGTCTCTGTTGGAGCGTAATGCCTTTTCAGCTGAGGACCTGTGGTCTGGGCACTAGTTCTGTGGAAACAACAATTATAACAAAACCACTTTTGTGATTCTTATTCACAAACTGATAACTATGATACAGTGTACCTTAAAACATAACTGTTAGTCAGAATCCTGTGCAGTTCCCTTATGGAGCAGTACACAAGATTAGGACTACAGGTGAGAGCAATAAATCCCCTTTGGTATCAGTCTGTACCACAAAAATGTAGTTGGTAGCTGTGGCTGAGCAGTCAGACTTATCTCAAGAGGGAGATGAGCAGTATTCAGGGTTTACACAATAGGCCCACTAAACTAGGGAACAAAGAAACACTGACCAAAGCTTTGTATTTAAAAAGTATATATATATTTCTTTTATACACTTCTAATAAAACACATGTATCACAGTCATCAAGCAAGTTAAATTAAGTCAAAGGAAAAATGTACACACTCCCAAGTTGAATTGTAGACCAAGTGAACCAGAGTGAAAACTGAGCAAAACGGTTCAGTGACAACGACACACAAGGGATCCACTAACAATTCCTCACAAGGGGGGGAAAACACAAGTTATGTAGAAATAGTTTCTTATACACCCTAGCAACACTTCCCATCAGTTTGTGAACCAGTTCAGCAAGACAGTGCATCAGTATAGGCAATCCTTAAAATGAAAACTGAGTAAAATGACATTTCACAATGTTTAAGAATGGGAAGGAAAGGGTAGTTAAAAGAAATAGGTGCACCAACACAGTTCTCAGTGAGAATCAATCTAAAGAAAGCAGATCTAACAAATGTGACCAGAGTCAGTGGTACAGGGCAAGGGCCAAGGAGCAAAATGTTCTTGTAGCTGCAGGCAAGTCTTTGGTTAACGAATTTGAAAAGGTGGTTGCAGAAGTTGAAAAGACAATGTTAAGAGTGAGGGGCGGCCGACCCAACCGGTAGGTAAAGGATTTAAAACACCTTTAGTGCTACCGCAAAGAAAGGACGGCCTGGCGGAACAATGTACCTTTAAATGAAGTGGCTCCTGCGGTGGCGGTTGTTCCTGGTAGTTCCTGCAGTTCGGGTGATCCAGCAGAGGAAGAGAGGCTCTCGTCGTGGAGGAAGGTTCGAGTTACTGCACTACCCAGGGATGAAACCAGCCGCTGTGCTGCCCGACGGATAAAAGGTATGCCCCTTTAAATCGCGGTCCGGGTGGACTGGTGCCCGGCTATCCGGCCTCTGAGTACAGGGTACTGGAGATCCGACCAAGGCAGGTCTGGGAATGCGATTGACAAACTGGTTGGCCCCACCAGCTCAAGGGAAGAAGGCTCTTGCAGGTGAAGATCTTCTCTCGTTGTGTGGAGAAAAGTGATGAGACGCTGCAGCAGGGCTTCACCGGTGGTTCAGTCATTGCAGATGTCTTTGGCTTCTCTCCTCTTTGGCTTCTTAGTTCCAGTGGCAACGTCTTGCTCTTCCAGTCCTCAGGACCCTGCTTTTATGCAAAAAGATCCCTATTCATACAGCCTAGCTGTCACTCACACAGTGGAGTGGTCATCTTGGCGGGAGACCCTCCAGCCTATCAGGATAGAGTGCGCCATGGGTTACGGAGGCAACCCTGTCCAGGGGTCCTACTCCCCCTCCCACACAATGGACCCACCCCAGACTCAGTGGCGCTGAAAGGAGGGCTTCTCGGCAGAAGCCCGCCAAAAGGACGAACAAAGGATCCCCGACCTGGGTTAGGAGTTTAGAGAAAGACACGAGAAAGAAGTTATATTAAAGTTCTGGCAAAAAAAACTACCGGAGCAAAGTTAATATTAAAATGCACCGGCGGTATGTTAGAGGCTGTCAGAAAAAGTGTTAGCCTCGAACAATGGGAAAATCCCATAGGGAAATATTCGCGGTTGAATATTTATGGTAGTAACCACTGCCACCAGCCAGAAACTTTTGAGAGAGGGACTGTAGGGTACACTCTCGAAAATGAACATAGGGGAAAAACTATTAACCCCTTCCAGTACCTCCATAGTAAGATGGGTTGTACTTGTTTAGTTCATAGGATTTGACTAGTAAAATCAATGGGGACTTTACATGCCCTGGGAGACAGTAGTCAGTACCAGGGTATGGAGTCTATGTTTGGGGTCGCTACAACACCCCTGTGTCACTGCACTGAGGGTGCTGAGTAACACATGTGAATAAAGATGGTTCCTATGGGGTTGAGAAAAGATCCCATAGGCATTAAACACAAAAATAGCCTAGAACACACATAGCAAAAATGCCTAAGAGTGGGAAAAAGAGTCTCACTCTTAGCAGGTAAAAAGAAACAAACCCTTCAAATCCAGCAAAGCTGCTGGGGGACTCTATAGGTAAGGGAAATTAGCCATAGAATGAGAATTCTCCCTAACACTTGGCTGGAGAGATTTCGGGGAGTGGGTAGAGGAGGTCTGCAGGTGAGACATGGTTTAACGCTTAACTTAAGTCTCTGTTGGAGCGTAATGCCTTTTCAGCTGAGGACCTGTGGTCTGGGCACTAGTTCTGTGGAAACAACAATTATAACAAAATCACTATTGTGATTCCTATTCACAAACTGATAACTATGATACAGTGTACCTTAAAAAATAACCCTCCCTTCTCACCTGTGCTTTTGTTTTGTCTAGCTCTCCATCCTGTATGCTACAGGGGCGCATTGGGTAGGTGACTTATTCTGAGGGGGCAATGGTGTTGAAAGCTTTTTATCTGAATAGCGTTCAAAACTTCTTTTAAGGTATCATGGGCAAGTCTCTTGGTGAAAATAATAATTTATAGTTCATCAAATTAGAAATGGTCCCTACGTTGGAGAGATCTCTCTTGCTAGAATTTCCTTTTATCCTTTGCAGGTTTGTGGTTCTCTTACAAGGGCTGAGGCTGTGAATAGGCTGCAGCTATACTCATTTTTAAGGAAACATTAATTTACGCAAGTTCGTCAAAAAAAAGGAGTAATAGCTGCCTTCAGAAACAAGCACGGTAAAAAATAAGCGAAGAAAAGCCTTGCTGAGACTTCAGGTAAGCACATATGAAACTTCTTCTTTCTTTTCTTTTTACAAGTTCATTCATTCATTAAATACCTTTGTTTTGCAGGTCTTCAGAGAAACTGTGGAAGAAAATACCTTTGGAACGATGCGGGGATTGCTGAGGAAGACTTTTGGAAGAATACGCTGCAACCGCACACAAAGGCTGCTGCGAGAAGAAATGCGGAGGCTGCGACGGAGCTTCTGACAGAAGATGCAGAGACTTTGAATATTACTGCGGACTGAGGAATATTCTTGGAAAATTTGGTTCGGTAAGTCTTTAAAGTTTTTCTGCTATTCTGTTGATTTTGCTATGGAAAAAATATCTTTGACTTGTTTTCTTCTGTTGACAGGTTCTGTCAGAAGATTGCTGGAAGTGTTACCCGCCATCAGCGGAGAAGACGCAAAGCGAGAGCTTTGGCGGAGGCGGAGATTAAGTAGCTCCCTCTGCTACAGGTGTAGAATGCACTGTGAGTTATCTATGTGATTAGCGGCGGCTATGTTGAGTATAGGGAAGATTATCTAAGTGAAATGAGCCTATGGGTACAAAGCTAAGAGTGAGGTAAATGCCTCTTGCGCCAAGCTTGAACCCACTGTTGACCCACTGATAGAAATGAAGTTCCCTGCCTCACAAGTATTTCTGAATGGGATCTGAAATATTGTGAAATAACAGCACGAGTTGAAAGCGAATTATGTGCTATGGCGAAAGTAGTGAAATCTGCCAAAAACGCATTGAACAACAAAGTGAAAGCCTGCAATGAATACTTATGAACTGAGTGAAAAGCAAGTGTGAAAGACAAGTTGCTGAAATTGAATGGACAAAGTGAAAGCAAGGTGGTGGAAGAGGATATACACCACAGAATAAAGTGAATACAAGTTGTGGCAAAGCCAAAAGACTGCCAAGGAGAAATCACAGCACATTTTAAGGACTGATACTGGTAGAAGGTGGAAAATCTGTGTTGGTCAAAGAAAATCAAGCGCATCATAAAGTGTCAAGGGTTATCGGTTGCGTGACCTGTGATGGGTGGAACGTGTGGTCTGACAACTGCACCTATCCCGAGTAGCCAAACTTGGGAAAGAGCCAAGAAAAGCCAAGAGACAAAGGATGGTTAGAATAAGGGGGAAAGTGAAAGAAAGCATATGTGCTAGCTGATACAGAATCTAAAGGATTATAAGGTGAAGCTGAAAGCATTGTGGAAAGTCAAGAGACTTGAACTGTGTTGAACTTGGGGAAGGATCCCTGTTTTTCCTATTGCTTTATATAGTTAGCTTGATGCTCTTTTAGGAATTGTTACAGGACGTTACTGCACTAACATTTTTGCGTGCTTTGTAAATTGATTGTTGCTGCTAGATTTTATTTGTAGAATTTTATAATACATTGTGCTTCCTTTAAAAAGATATTTTTAACTGATTCATTTATTTGAACCTCAGCTAGAAACTACATACCCTTTTACTATTTGGTCTATGCATTGCGTACACACATTTGTTAAGAGCTACATAGTGGGCTGTGAGAACTATAAATCCCTTTCGGATTGTAGTCCTTACTGGTGCTCTTATTTGCATTTCTGGCGCGAGAGCGACAAGCCGGTCTGTGGCGGTCCCTTTAAAAAGGAAGCCTGCCCTTCACTCGGCTTGTATCCCTGTTTTTCGTATTACTTTATGTAGTTAGCTTAAGGCTCTTTTAGGAATTGTTAATGGACGTTACGGCACTGAAATGTTAGCGTGCTTTGTAAATTCATTGTTGCTGCAAGATTTTATTTGTTGAATTTTGTAATACTTTTCGCTTCCTTTAAAAAGATATTTTTTTTGCTCCAAACTTTATTTATTCATTCACAATCACAGTTTACGATTACATTTACCAACAATATTATTCATGTGATTACCTCAGTTGCACGTGCGTTTAATCCATCTGGCATTGTCTCACATGGCTTCCGTGACTATGAGTTTTCTTTAATGCAGTCCAACCATTTAACTATAACCCGTCCAACTCTTCCCTCCTCCCTCCCCTCCCTAACCCCAACAGGTGTTGTTCAGTCTTATTCACCCGGATGTGGATTCTCATCGGGCATCCTCCACGGCTTTAGTTTCTTACACTTTGCTCAGCATACCTGTAGTGTTGTCCTATAGAACTGTCCTTCTCTTTCCTTTACATACTCATGGAAGGCGGCTCCACACCGTCAGGAACTTCTGATACTTCCCCTCCTTCAAGGCCCCTACTTTCTCCATGGCCAGTACTCCTCAGATTTTAACCCACCACCAAGCTATTACAGGGCCCTCCACCCTTTCCTCCCCTGCCCTAGGGTCATTCTTGCTGGCATTAACAGATGCGTTCTGAGGGTGGCATTGTTACCGGTTGCTGCGTAAACTCCTTCCACTACTGCCCCCACTAATACTACTTTTGGTGTATTTGGTAGTTGTGTTCCTGTAATCCCTTTTATATGCCCTAGAACGTCTTTACAATATATAGTTGTCTTGGGGCACGACCACCAAATGTGATATAAATCGCTTTTCCCTCCACATTGTCTCCAACACTGATGGGGGTAGTTAGCGTTCATTCTGTGTAGCCTATGGGGAGTCAGATACCATCTGTAACATATTTTGTATGCAGTTTCTTTTAATGCTGTGCTCTTGGATGTCTTCTGCGCTCTCCTCCAGATTTGCCCCCATTCTTCCTCTGTAATAGGTGCTTCGAGATCTATCTCCCTATTATCCTTGTACGAGAGCTTGGCTTCCATTTGTGTGTTATCTAGCAACCTATACAGCCTCGCTATAGCTCTTGTTGTCATGCCTTCCTGCAGCATCAGTTCTAGTCTGACAGGGGGTCTTGTACTCGCCTCCCTTACCTCTTTCTGGGCTATCCAATGCCTGATCTGTATGTATCGGTATCTTTCCCTTTCCCCTATACTGAATTTCCGTTTATATTCCTCGAACAAAAGGGGGGTCTGTGTCCAGTTGTCCCAGAATGTCTTCTGCCTACCTGGGGTGAAATATGCATTGTGTGCCATAGGGGTGAATGGCCCCAGTCACTGTGCCATTTCCACCTCTGATGTGCTTTATCCCATGCCCACAGCAACACTTTGGTGGCTTCTAACAGTTGCCCCTCGAGCCCTTGCTCTCGGAGCATGTAGCGTTTTCAAGGGAATGGATGTGACCCCCTGTTCGATCCCCCACCAGCCTTTTTTTCCGTCCTGCCCACTTTATCATTGGTGCTAATTGTGCTGCCAGGATATATCTCTCATATCAGGGACCCCCAAACCTCCCAGAAGCGGTGGGCACGTCAGAACTTTCTTTTGTATTCTTGGTTGTTTTCCGTGCCACACAAAGGTTTTTTTTTTCTTCTGTAATCCCTTACTCATTTCGGGTGGTATATCTACCGGTAAGGAGCCCACTATGTATAATAAGCATGGGAGTCATTTTTAATGCCGCAATTCGTGCACACCAGGAAAGTTCCTGGGCGTCCCACCTGTGCAAGTCCTCCTTCAGTTGTTTCCATAATGGAGTTACATTAGCCCCCTACGGCCTTTGTATTCCCTTGTTAGATTTATGCCCAGATACTCTATGCTCTCATTCTTCCATAACAGACGGTACATTAATTTATCTGTCTCTGCCCTCTCCTCAGTTATGTTTAATGCCTTAGATTTGGAGTAATTTATGGTGAAGCCCGAGACCATACAAACTCCTGTAGCCTCTCCATTACTTTAGGTAGTGAGGTTTTAGTGTTTTTCAGGAAGAGCAAGATGTCATCAGCATATAGCTCGATTTTATGTGTTTCTTCTCTGCACATCACTCCCCCAATCCCATGGTCTTGTCTGATTGCCTCCGCTAAGGATTCCATGGCCATAGCAAATATTAGAAGTGATAAGGGACATCCCTGGCGCGTGCCTCTCAGTATTCTAATCTGTGCTCAAGTTTGCCCATTGACCACGAAATTTGTAGTCGGAAATTGAAAATTCTGCAAGGACCGTCCTAATAAATTTGTGTCTGCATCCACTTTTTTTACAGAACTACTCGCTGGTATTCCCAATCTAGGCTATCAAAAGCACGCTGTGCATCTTGCACCGCTATGGAGAACCTCTGTCCCCTCCTCGACCCCAGGTCTATTATGTTTACAGCCCACCTTATATTGTCCTGCATATGTCTTCCTACTATAAAGCCTGCTTGATCCTCGTGAATGATCCCAGGTAGTACTTTTATTAGTCTTGCTGCCAATACTTTAGCATACATTTTTGCATCGCTGTTAAGCAGGGATTTGGGATGGTAACTGGCGCAGTCTGTGGGGTCTTTACCCAGTTTGTGTATCAGGACTGTAATGGACCTCCCCATGTCCTCAGTGATCCTGCATTTTTCCCTTATGTGATTAAAGAGCCTTGTTAATGGGCCTAATAGCTGGGTCTGGAAGGTTTTATAGTACCCATTCCCTAGCCCATCCGGGCCTGGTGTCTTATTACAGAGCAGGGACGTTATCGCATTGCTAATTTCTTATGCCGTAATAGGACCCTGCAGTGTGTCTCTAGCCTTATTTGTTATTTGGGATACTTGCAGTTTCGACATGTAGTTTATTTGTCGCTGTAGTTTCAAGCCTTCCGGTTTCAACAATCCTTCATGAAATCTCTCCATTATTTCCAATTTCCCCTATTCTGTTACACATAATTCCCATTGTACACTTCTCAATTGGGCAATGTAATTGTCGGGATTTTTGTTTTCGTAATTTAACAGCCAGAAATCTATTGGCCTTCCCACCCTGAGTGTAGTATGTCTGTTTGGCGCTTAACAGTGCCTGTGCCTTGCGATCTGGCACATGTGCTTCTAACTGGGCTCTAACTTTCCGGAGCTTTCTCAATGATTTTTGCATTTGCCTAGTTTTGTGTTGCACTTCCGCTACCTTTAGTTCTGTCTCCAGATTTTTAGTAGCAAGCCCTCTTTCCCCCGCGTATGCTCTGGCCTGTGATATAAATTCCCCCCGGACCACCGCTTTTCCCACATCCCATACTATTCTCCAGTCTGCCTCCCCATTGTCGTTGTCTTTAAAGTAATTATTTATTGCTTTCTCCATATGATCTCCCAAGGCTACGTCTCTCAATATCATTTCATTCAGCCTCCAATTTTTCTGTGTTTTCACCCTTCCATTTGCCATCTCAATTTGTACTATCACTGGTGCGTGATTGGAAAGGTATTTCTCTCCTATATGTACCCTGCTTACTTGAGGGATCAATGTAGCTGAGACTACGATCATGTTGATTCTTGAGTATCCTTTGAGTACCGCTGAGTAATGTGTGAATTCTCCGTCCTAGATCCCTAAATAATTTCCCCAATGCTTGTCTGTTTTTCCCGTCCATAGCAGTGGTGGGGAGTGTTTTGTCTAGATTGGGCTCCATTACACAATTAAAGTCCCCGCCGATCTTCCCTTCACACCAACCCCCCAATTTTAGTAATATCTCCCAGAGGTATACAACTTGTTTCTCGTTGGGGGCATAGATTGTAATGAATGTGTATAGTTGGCCCTCGAGTATACCTTTGAGAAGAACAAGTTACTTCTTACCTTGTAACGTTCTTTCTACGGGATGTTCCTCCGACGTATTCCTCATCTTAGATATCTCCTTCCA
This sequence comes from Ambystoma mexicanum, assembly GCF_040938575.1. Classification (NCBI taxonomy): domain Eukaryota; kingdom Metazoa; phylum Chordata; class Amphibia; order Caudata; family Ambystomatidae; genus Ambystoma; species Ambystoma mexicanum. The sequence continues at coordinate 392,645,065 of NC_090938.1, forward strand.
GCTCTGCTGGCCTCGGAAAATTTTACTCTCTAGAGGGCGCTGCGCGTCGACGTCCTCCGAGTCGATGTCCCTCGACAGCCGCCGTATCGACGTCGACGTCATCCTGCCTATAAAGGCTGCGCGCAGCGTCCGTTGCTCAGTTCCGTTTTGTAGCCCACAATAATACTTTCTGGACTAAACTAATCACCCTGAAGGAGCGTAAGCTGCAACAACAAGGGAAGTAGAACTGCGGGGATGGATGGGAGGGTCGATGAGGAATACGTCGAAGGAACATCCCGTCGAAAGAACGTTACAAGGTAAGAAGTAACTTGTTCTTCGAAGGGATTGTGTCCTCCGACGTATTCCTCATCTTAGATAGGCTCCCATAGCAGTATTCTATTATTGGAGGAGGGAGTACTGACTTCACGCTGTCTTCTATTGATGAATAGAATGCAGTACAGCCTTTCCAAACCTAGTCTCTTGACTGGAGGAGGAATCCAAATTGTAAAAACGTGTAAAGGTATGGACAGACAACCATGTAGCGGCCGCACAGATGTCTTTAACCGGCACGCCTCTTTTGAGGGCCGATGAAGCTGCAATAGCTCTGGTCGAATGAGCCCTAAGGTTTTGAGGGGGCTCTTTCCCTGCCAGTTTATAACATTCCAGAATGGCTAGAATGATCCATCTGGAAATGGTCTGCTTAGTTATTGGTAACCCCAGCTTGTGACCTGCGTAACCTACAAACAGCTGGTCTGCCTGTCTTATCCTGGCTAGTCTACTGTTGTAAAAACTTAAAGCCCTCCTAGGGTCTAGCCTGTGTAACCTCTCTTCCTCTTTCCCCGGGTGAGGAGGAGGATAGAAAGATGGTAGGGTAATCTTCTGAGTGATATGGAATTCAGAAACCACCTTTGGGAGGAAATTAGGCTTCACTTGCAGGACAACTTTGTCTTTGTGAAATATTGTGTGAGGGGGTTTACAAGAAAGAGCTTGTAATTCGCTCACCCTTCTAGCAGATGTAAGTGCTATTAATAAAACAGTTTTAAGGGTAAGGAATCTTAACGAACAAGAATGGAGAGGTTCGAAAGGTGTGCCCATCAGGAAAGTTAGTACTAAGTTTAAATCCCATAGGGGAACTTGGAATGGTCTTGGGGGATAAACATTGGTTAACCCCTTTAGAAACTGTATTACCAAGGGTAATTTGAAATAGGATGGTTCTTCCGCAGTACGCTTAAAGATGGATAGCGCTGCGAGATAGCCCTTAATGGTGCCAACTTGAAGGCCTGAATTTGCCAAATATAGTAGGAAGGACAAAACCATTGGTGTACCACATGAAAAAGGGTCGATATTCTGTTCTCTACACCAGCTGCAAAATCTGTTCCAACGGCAGGGGTATAAAGACTTTGTTGCTGGCCTCCTTGCCGAAAGCAACACCTCCATAACATCATCAGGGAGGTCCCAATCCTTGTACCTCAGCCTTTCAGAAGCCAAGCGTGAAGGTTGAGGGTTTTGATGTCTGGATGGAGAACCTGACCTCCCTTCTGTGAGAGTAGGTTCTCTCTGAGTGGAAGTCGAATTGGAGGGCAGATGGACAAGTCTAGAAGGTCCGGGTACCACGTTCTCCTGGCCCAATCCGGGGCAATTAGGATCATGGTTCGCCGGAATCTTCTCAACCTCCTGATCATTTGAGGAATGACAGGGACCGGTGGGAACGCGTACAGAAGCGGAAACTCCTAGTCCACTATGAACGCGTCTCCCAGAGCTCCTCTCGGGGGAAATTCCCTTGAGCAGAACAGGTCGCATTTCCTGTTTAGGCTGGTGGCGAACAGATCTACCTGAGGGGTTCCCCAAAGGGCGAAGATCTCTTGAGGACTTCCTGAGCTAGCTCCCACTCGTGGGAGACTGTGCTCTGCCTGCTCAGAGCGTCCGCTGTCAAGTTCTTCTCTCCGGCTAGGTGAACTGCCGATAGAGAGATTCCTTCTTGGATTGCCCAAAACCAGAGCTGCATCGCCTCTCTGCACAGGGGTAGTGATCCTACGCCGCCTCTTTTGTTGAGGTAATGCATGGCCACCGTGTTGTCCGTCATTATCAGGACGTTCTTCCCTTGTACAGCTGGCAGGAACGCCTTCAGCGCAAGTCTGATGGCCCTCAGCTCTAACAGGTTGATATGTAGTCTGGACTCCGATGGAGACCAACGACCGCTGATGGTCAAGTCGTTGGCGTGGGCTCCCCACCCCGTGAGTGAGGCATCCGTGACTACTGTTATCTCCGGCCAGGGTTGCCAAAACTGTTCTCCTTTCAGAATGTTCTCCTGACAGGCCCACCACTGAAGGTCTCGAGCTACTCTGTCGGGAACCTGAAGAAGATCTGTCATTCTCCCTGAGAATTGTGACCACTGAGTCCTCAGTGCCCACTGGAGGGATCTCATTCTCAGGCGAGCCTCTGGCACTAGGAAAATGCAGGATGCCATGAGGCCTAGCAACCTCAAAAAGTCAAAGGCTGGTAGACGTTGGGCATGTTGGAACTTGGCAACCATCTGTAGAATATCTTGAGCCATCACCTCTGGTGGCGAGGCTTTTCCCAGGGAAGTGTCCAGGATCGCTCCTATGAACTGGAGTCTCTGCGATGGTATCATTTGTGACTTCTTTAAATTGAGGGAGAAGCCCAGTCTGTGAAGGAAGTGGCACACGTGATTTAGCTGGATCTGAGCTTGTTCCGAAGAAACAGCCCTGATCAACCAATCGTCCAGATAGGGGTAGACGTGAATCCCTTCCCTCCTTAGACTTGCAGCCACTGCCGACATTAACTTGGTGAAGACCCTCGGGGCGGAGGTCAGCCCAAATGGCAGCACTCGAAATTGATAGTGAGAGTTGCCAATTGCGAACCTCAGGTATTTCCTTTGTTTGAGATGGATAGGCACATGGAAATAAGCGTCCTGAAGGTCCAGAGATACCAACCAGTCCTGGAACTGAAGGGCCTGGAGGATCTGAGAAAGAGTGACCATCTTGAATTTGTCTTTTCTGAGGAATTTGTTCAATTCTCGTAAGTCCAAGATGGGTCTCAGTCCTCCGTCTTTCTTTGGAATGAGAAAGTAAGGGGAGTACCAGCCCTTGTTCCTCTCCGCTACAGGTACCGGTTCTATGGCACCTTTCTCTAGCAGGTCCAAAATTTCCTGCAAGAGGAGCGGATCTGGAGCTTTCTGAGAGCTGATCCCCGGTGGATGACTCTGAGGTATACGTAGGAAAGGCAGGCAGTAACCTTGGGCAACTGTTTCCAATGCCCAAGCATCTGACGTGATAGCCTGCCATACCGCCAGATGTTGAGTCAACCTGCCTCCTACAGGTGTCCTGTGAGGGAAGTCCTCAGAGTGGTTTTGGGGCGGCTGATGCAGATGCCGATGGTAAAGAGGCACCTGCTGTTGCTGCAGCTTTTGAATATCTACCCCGTCCACCTCGGGTAGTTCTTCTTTGTCCCCTTTGAGCCGGTCTTCCTCTACCTCTTCCGAATGCGGAGTAGAAGCGAAAGGACTTGCCCCTCGCAGAGGTTCCTGTGGGACGAAAAGGAGTCTGACGGATTGCAGCTCCTAGGGATTTTGCTGCTGCTTTTGAAGTTTGCAGTTTCTCTAAACTGTCATCCACCTTTTTCCCGAACAAGGAAGAGCCATCGAATGGCATGTTCAAGAGCCTGGCTTGCACATCTGGGGCAAAACCAGACTTTCTCAACCAAGCGAATCTCCTGGTTGATGTACTTGCCGCCATTGCTCTGCTGATACTGTCAGCCGAATCAATCCCCGTCTGGAGGGATTCGCACATAGCGTCTTTACCGTCCTGTATAATATTCAGGAACGCATCCCTTTCTTCTCCCTCCGAGCCGCTGTAGAAGCACACTCCCAAAGTGTATGGCTGAACCTAGCAAGGGTGCAAGTAGCATTAACAGATTTTAACGCCATGCTACATGCTGAAAATACTTTCTTTGCCATAGCATCATATTTTTTATCGTCCCTGTCCTGTGGGACGGTAGGATAAGCCGTCTTGACATCGGTAGAGGATGCTGCCTGTACCACCAGACTTTCTGGGGATGGGTGTTTAGACAAAAACTCTGGGTCTGTAGAAGATACCCTGTACTTTGTAGACAGTTTTTTATTTACTGCTGGTACGACATCTGGGGTTTCCCAGTTTGTCATGATCTTCCTCTGAAGAGCTTTATGAAAAGGCACCACAGGATCCTCCTGTGGGCCTTTGTCAAGAATATCCATGAGGTCATCTTGTTGGAAAGATTGTGAAGGTGCAGACCACCCCATGAACTCTGTGATCCTGGCCATTAAGGCTCTATAGGGGGTTTCAGCATGCTCCCCCGGGTCTGGCCTAGCAAACTCCACCTCAGGGGAAGTGTCTAGCCCACTTGCCTCATGTAAGGAATCATGAAGGTCCTTTAACCTGCGTTCTTCAGAGGAAAATTCCTCTCTAATTGGGGTTACAGGTCCCTGCAACTCAAATGTGTCTTCCTGTTCAGACAATTCACCCTCTTCCAAAATTGAGGACATAGTTCTCAATTGTTCTGAACTCATAAAGGGAGTAAATCCCATTTCCAAGGCAGAGGGTGCCGAACTTGTCATTATCGGCCTCGAAAACGTCGATGTCGTCGACGTCGAAGGCTTCGAGCGTGGCGTCGAAAACAAAGGCGGAGGCCTCGAAGACCTCGACAGAATTGGAATTCTACTCGACAATCTCGAAGCCATCGACGTCGAGGACCTGGGGATAGTCACTGGGTGTGTCGTAACCGTGACTTTTCTTGGTGTCGACGCCGGTGTCGAAGCTGGCGTCGAGTCGACAGACCCGTGTGTCGAAGGTCCCTTCGACAACGGCGTCGAAGACACCGACCTCGGCGTCGACGGAACCCTCGTCGACGGCGTCAACAGAACCTTCGAGGAAGGTTTGGAGGTCATAGTCCTACTCGAGGGTTCGAGACGCGCTCGAGAGGTTTCCTTCGCCGGGTACTGCGACTCGCAGCGTTTTTGACCTTCGGGTCTTTCGACCAGAGCATCGCTCTCGGCAGTCTTCGAGGGGGCCGAGGCGGCTTTCTCGAAGACGCTCATCATATTTTTGCGGAATTCCTCCCATTCAGCCCGAGTACTATGTTTCGTGGGGCAAGGGATTCTTTTTGGCGAAACAGAGGAAGAGGAAGACGGAGAAGGGGATCTTCGACGTCTCCTCTTTGAGTGCTTCGATCTCGAGGAGTGATGGGACCCACTCCGAGACCTGGAGCACGAATGGTGACGAGGAGACGAGTGTCTCGACTTCGTCGACGAAGAAGAAGCTTTAAAAGTCTTACCTTTCTCCAGCTTCCCCCTACGCTGCTTCAGGGCCTTAGCTGTCATGGACATACAGTCCTCGCATTCCGAACAATGGTGTTCAGCTCCCAAACACCACAGACAAACTCTGTGAGGGTCAGTCAGCGACATCTTTTTCCCACAATCTCGGCATTTTTTGAAGCCGGATCGAGGAGTTGTCGGTTCCGACGAGGAAGCCATCGAGTACGGATCGAATAGCTCGAGGTAGATAGGATTAATCTGACAAGAACTGAGCAACGGTATTCCGAGGCACTGAGTAAGCGCGGAAAAACGGAACTGAGCAACGGACGCTGCGCGCGGCCTTTATAGGCAGGATGACGTCGACGTCGATACGGCGGCTGTCGAGGGACATCGACTCGGAGGACGTCGACGCGCAGCGCCCTCTAGAGAGAAACATTTTCCGAGGCCAGCAGAGCTGGAAGGAGATATCTAAGATGAGGAATACGTCGGAGGACACAATCCCTTCGAACTAGGTATCTGCCTTACGCATCTTTGTACAGGGATCGATTTTGAAATTTCAGTATCACCACCCCCTTTGTCTTTTTTCCACTTGTCGCATAGTATTGTCTGGGGTACGCTTTATGCATCATCCTCCGTTCGTCTGCGGCAAGTAGATGTGTCTCTTGTAAGAACACTATTGATGCCTGAAGGTCCTTCAGAATCCCTATTATGAAGAGACGTTTCGCCGGCGAATTTAAGCCCTGTACATTCAGGGTTATAATGTTCAATTCAACCATATCCTATTCATTGAATTTTATCTGTGTCTCTGTTCACCCTGTTCCATCCCTCCTTGTCCTTCCATCTTCTACGCACTCAACCGTACCACTATGCTTCCCCGATTATCCAAGCTCCCATGTCCTCCCCTCTCCCCTTTTTTCCCCCTCCCTTTTTCCACCACTCCCCTTGCCCTCATCTCCCATCTGGCCAAGGCTCTCCTGAGCCTCCCTGGGCCTTCACTGCACCAGGATATTCCCATACCCTGATTTCAATTCCAAGCTGCCCCCGGCTCCCACCCCATCTGGGCATGTTCTCTCCTGCTCTTTATTTCACCATTCTCTCCTACCCCTCCCCCCGGTTTTACAGCACCATCAAAGGGACATAATTGTGTTCCACATTCATCCCTTCCCCCCCATTTTGTTTTCCTGTGGGGACCTGTTAGTTTGACTTCTTTTCCTTGTCTCTTTCTGCTGCCCGCCGACCATTCCCACATTCTGGCACTGTCACTAATTGGGCTTTGTTTTAGTCCCTGGTCTTCCCGATCTTCCTCTTCTATCTATAACAACACCAGACCTTCCTCACATGTGGAGACCCTCTGTTTGCCCTCCCAAGTGAATAGTAGGCCAAAAGGGAATGCCCATCTGTAGATGATCCTTTTTGCAATTAGTGCCCTAGTGACCGATTGCATCATTCTCCTCTTGTGTAATGTGGATAGCGCCAGGCCTTGGTATAGATGAACCTGTGTCCCATTGATTGACAACTCCTGTTGCGTTCTCGCTGCCCTGAGTATATCTTCCTTCATGGTGTAGGAGGTTAAGGCTATTAGGATGTTGCGAGGTCTTGCCCCTCGGTCCCGTTTCTTAGGTCCCACTCTATGTACTCTGTCAATCAATATATCCTCTGGTTGTGTACTGGTCAAGAGGCTGCTAAAACAGTGCTGCATTGTGTCTTTTAGATCCTTATCCGTGATTGTCTCTACCAGGCCTTTGACCCTAATGTTAAACCTGCAGGATCTATTCTCAAGGTCCTCTGCCTGGATTTCCAGGTTGTGCGTTGCTCTGGCCACTTGTTCGAGGAGTGTGCTATTCTGTTTCATTTCTTCTGACCTCTCTGGTAAGCCGTCTTCCGTTACATCGACTCTGTTTGCCAACTCGGTAATCTCCTTTCAACACCGTTCCAACTGTCACCTTAGCGCTCTTTAAGCGCCTTTAACTCCCACAGAGGTGTTCTTGGACTTGGCCCCTGGCATCAGGTGGCTGGCACTGTCAGTTCGTACACTATTCAATGTTGCGTCTCTCTATGGGAGCGAGGGAGGCTAATTCTGGATTTTTCTCTGTGCAGTTCAGCTTTTTGCCAGGGTTTCAATGTTATCTATTGACTTGTGTATGGTCCCATCACTCAGTCAACACTTGTGATATCTCGCCAATCTCAGTACAACTGCTCCCAGGTACTTGCTACAGCAAGGCAGATTGTACCTGTTCACTGCGCCCTCTTTCACCCTCTCACTAAGGTGCTGCTGGGTGTGTTTCCTGGGCCCGAGGGTTGGGTTCTGCTCTGTTGCTTCTCCTCCTACACGTCACACTTAAGTTGGATGCACTATTCAAGATCTGGCTTGATTGTGTGTGGTGTTCTTCTTGCAAGGCACACTATATTCTTATGTCCCTATGTGCCCCTTGTTCACTGGCCCCACAGTTCTGATGTATAGATTCTGTTGTATCCCGGGTTGCTTCCCCTTTGTCTGTTCTGGAGCCCTTTGTTATGGATTGTTGCACCTTAAGTATTTTCCCTTGTTCACTGTCTCTTTTGTTTGCTTCCCCTTGCCTGCCTGCAGACGGATCTCGGGAGTGTACACCCTCACTGATTGGCGGCCATCTTGGAATCCTAAAAAGATATTTTTAACTCATTCATTTATTTGAACCTCAGCTAGAAGCGACGTGCCTTTTTACTGTTTGGTCTATGCATTGCATGCACACATTTGTTAAAAGCTACATAGCGGGCTGTGAGAACTACAAATCCCTTTAGAATTTTAGTCCTCACTGGTGCTCTTATTTGCATGTCTGGCGCGAGAGGGACAAGCTGGTCTGAAGGGTTCCGTTGCGCTCCGGTGTGCAAGGTGAATCTCTGCACGACCAAATAATTTAACTTGAGTGTTGCCACTATCACTTCTCTGATTGAGAAGGCCAAATCACAATCCCAGACTAGTACCTCCAAATGGAGGAGATGGCTGCTCATGCTTGCACCCATTCTGGTGCTATATGTGAGTGCCTCCTTGAAAAGGAAAAAACAGCACAGGTGTCCCACCCTGGCAGGGATAATATGTCTGGAGCTGAGGCGATAGTGCCCCAGCTAAAACCATTGGGGATGCAACCTAGTGCTAAGGAGTTGCCTTTATTTTCAATAACACGTTAGACATATGGAGAATTGACTCCTTAGATCTTGATGGATGTGATACACTACACATAAAAATAAGGACGGATGCAGAAACCACTCAATGTGGTTCTTGTGTATAGACCTCCACCCCCATGCATGATTCTACCAGTCAAATATGCAATGTACTGCTTTCCTTTTTAAAACCCAATACCAGAGTTCTCCTTTTAGGAGATTTTTTTTTTTTAAACTTTGGTTTTATTAGCATTTTCTTATTATAACAAACCGGGCAAACACAGTGGTACATATAATGCAATTGACTGGCCCGTTTAACCCTAAGTTCCCCCCTCCCTCTACCCACCCCCTCCCCAACACCGACCCCCCCCTACTATCCTACTAGAACATCAGGTTTGCGAGACAGTTCGTGTTCTCTTCCCTTCTTGTGCTTAGGAGAAGATGTTGTAGGCGACCAATTTTTACTGACTGAGGTAGAGTTGCCGATCCCCCAGGCTGTGGGCACTCTGTCCAGACCCCGCTTAGGTCCGAACCCCCTTCCCCAGGCATGGGGGAGTGTTTTGTGTCAATGGACGTCCCATCTCCAGGACTGTTGTACTCCGTACCAGTTGGCCAGGAAAGTACCCGAGTCATTGTTCACCACTGCCGTGAGTTTGTCCATCAAGAACATGTTCTTTACCTTCTGCTGCCATTCCTCCTTGGAGGGGGTTTCCGGACTCTTCCACCTCTGTGCCAGGGCCACCCTCCCCGCCCGCAACATTGTTTCTGTCATCCTTGAAAATCTGTGTATTTCCATGTCCTCCGGGGGAAGACCCAGCAGCATCGACAGCGGGTCCTGGGGGAGAGGTTCATCTGAAACCTCTGCAATCCAAGCTCGAACCCTTCCCCAAAAGTCCTGGACCTTTGGACAAAGCCACCACATATGTTTCCTAGATCCCCTAGGGCACATTGGAGATACGCCCGGGAACATTTTAGATAGTTTCACTGGGTCCCTGTGCCACCCCTGCAGTATCTTGAAATTATGCTCCATGTCTGCGGTGAATACATTTCTGTGGAAGGCGATCTTAAAGATCCTCGACCAGGCGTCCTCTGAAAGGGCTCCCCCCGCCAATTCCTCCCAATATAGGCGGAAACTTCGTCTCCCGGGGAGGTTAATGGTGTTCAAAATTTTGTAGATGCTCGATACCGCGCCCTTTCTCGAGGTCGCCGTGTCCAGAAACTTTTCAAAGGGAGTCAACTGCCTCTTCAAATTCTGGCCCCATGCTTGGTCACACAGTATGCCCTTGAGACGAAGGTACTCGAAAATGGAAAGGGACCCTTGACCAAGTGCTTCTCTCAGATCATCGTAAACTAGGAATTCTCCCTCCCTGAACATCTGCCCTGCCCATTCCATCCCCAGGTCTGACCAGATCTGAGAGTTCCGGAACCCTCTATTGCCCAGGTTGAGGGGGAGACTCCAAAGGGAGGACATCGGGGAAGGCCATGAAGTGAGATGGGCTGTCTGTGGGCCCTTCTTCCAAATTTCCCAGAGGACTCCCAGGGTCGGATGGGCTCTTAACTTTCTCGGGATAGTTTTGCGCGGGGCCCATAGGAGATCCCTGACCTTCAAGGGGTGGGTGTCCATATCCTCTAGGTATGACCAGTACGTCCTCATCCCTTCTCTCATATGTTCTAAGAGGACCCTCAAATGGGCTGCTCGGAAGTAGAGGCGGAAGTCAGGAAGCCCAAACCCCCCCTCCTCCCTCGGCAGTGTCAGAGTTGACCTCCCCGTCCTCGTGGTTTTCCCCTGCCAGATGAATTCTCGGACTGCGTTCTGTAAATCTCTAAAGGTATGCTCTGGGACGATGGTGGGGAGCGCTGTAAACAGGTATAGAAGCCTTGGTAAGACATTCATCTTAACCGCTGTCATCCGACCATACCATGACAGGATCATCTTGCCCCATCTCCGCAGGTCCAATGTGATCCCTGCCATTATGGGGTCATAGTTGGTGGGGGCTAGTTTAGACAGATCCCTGGTAAGTATGACGCCCAGGTATCGTATGGAGGCCCTACCCACTGCAACCCCTTCCAGCCTATCCAACGGGACTAACTCGGGGTCTCGTTCTCTCATTGGGAGCAGGACTGATTTCGTAGCATTGATTTTTAGCCCAGAGAAGCGGCCGAAGGTGGCCACCAGGGACAAGAGGGGGGAGCGAGGAGGCGGGACTCACCATGTAGGCCAGGATGTCGTCTGCAAATAGGGATAATTTGAAATCCATTTCTCCTCTGCTAATTCCCCTAATGCCTGGGTGTGCTCTGATCGCTATGGCCAATGGTTCCATCGTGAGGACGTATATCAAAGGGGAGAGGGGGCAACCCTGCCTGGTTCCCCGTGAGAGAGGGAAGGACCCGGACAACGACCCGTTCACTTGGACCCTTGCCGTGGGGGCTCTATAGAGTGCCGACACCCAACTCCTGATGTGAGGTCCGAAACCCATTTTTCGGAGGAGGAGTTCCATGTATCTCCACTCCACCCTGTCGAAAGCTTTTTCGGAGTCTAGGGAGAGGACACATGCGTCCAGCTCCAATTCCTGTGCATAGTGGAACAGGTCTATCATTTTGCAGATATTGTCCGACCCCTGCCTCCCCCTTATAAAGCCTACCTGATCCCCGTGGACCAGCCTCGGCATTATCCCCTCCATTCACTTTCCCACTACTTTGGCCAGGATCTTCACGTCCGTATTAAGTAACGAAATCGGCCGGTACGAGGAGCACACCTCGGGGTCCTTTCCTTCCTTGGGCAGTACTGCTATAATAGCCCCCATCATCGAGTCGGGGAGAATGCCCCCCTCTAGCACAGAATTGAAAACCCTCGCCAGGTGTGGGGCCAGGGCGGAGCGGAACCTCTTGTAAAAGTACACCGTGAAACCATCTTCCCCCGGGAAGGTCCCCACTTTCATCCCGCTGATTACCTTGTCTATCTCCTCCTCGCTAACCGGACCCTCCAACCCCTCTGACGTCTCTCTCGTTAAAGCGGGGACTTGAATGGACCCCAGGATAGGAGATTTTAATTATTGGCTGACTGATAGGAATGACACATGAGCTAGGTCTCTTGATGAGGCCTTAGCAGACGTACGGTTGAACAATTTGTAAAGACACCCACACATAATAAATGCAATACACTGGACTGGTTAGCGGGTCATAATGTAACCTTAGATAAGCAGAATATATGCACATGCCAGTGGTCACACCATTTTTCTATACATTTTGTGGTTGCATGCAATAAGGTAGTTGCGTATAGGAAAGTTTCTGAAACTACGGTGGTATGTAGAAACATTAAGAATCTTACACCAGAGCATAAGTCCATGGCTAACATCCTTGTGTCAGGAAATGAATGACTCCCTTCTTGAGGACAACACTGTGGAGAAATATCAGTGCACTCTCCAGAAGGCTGTTCATGCCTTAGCCCCATGGAAAACTAAAAAGCTTATTCAGAGGCAGACTAATTTGCGGTTCACCCCAGATTTGCAAACTCTTAAGAGTGCACAAATTAAAACCCTCTACAGATGGAAAAAATCTCTTACAGAGTTAGACAAACCATATAGAACTGCAGCAAAAAGATTTAAAACAGCCGTCGTTCTTGCAAAAAAATCCTGTCACGTTGACAGAATCAATAAGTGTTAGGCAGAATCCTGGCAGTGCCCTTAGGGACCACTACACACAATTAAGACTACAGGTGGCAATACAAGCTTTACCTTTGGTACAAGCCTGTACTACTATGCCAGAGTGGTAGCAGTGGCGGAGCAGCCAGGCTTATCTCAAGAGTATATGAGCAGAAGCAGAGATTACACAAAGGGACCACAATTACTGTGACGCAAGCAAACACTGACTCAAGGTTTCAGGTAGAAAAATATAAGTACATTTATTTTTAAACCATTCATTATAAACACAACACTTCTATTAAACTTAAATGAAAACCACACGTTAAATACACTACAACTAACCAATTCACTTTGTACAGTAAGTCTCAAGGTAAGTACCCTGTGTTTGAATGAACCAGTGTTACGGACAAAACACGTTACCGCGAATACGATTGCGATCACTTTTTGACAGTTCGGTCTACTAAATAAACGCTTATCCGTGACATGAAATGCTACCGGGGCAAAACACACTTAGCACCTGAGATACCCAGAGGGAGTTGGAGGCAAAAATCACAGGCAATATTTTGGTTAGGCAGGCAGAATCAAGCAACACTCAGAGACAGGAGTTCAAAAGTCAAAGGGCTGGAGCCAGAGTCGAAAGACCCCGGGGCCTGTTGCCGAAGATCACACAGTCAGACAGTTCACGATTCAACGTAGCCAAAAAGTACTTCGATATTGTCAATGTTCGGAAGCAAAAGTTATAAGAAGGAGGGAACACAAGGGCAAGCCTTGGAAATGAAGAAAAGGGGTTCACCCATTTCCTCAAGTAGAACACAGTACCTTGTTCCAATGGTGCAGCTGGTGCCCTGGCAATTGTTCCTGTTGGTTTCCCACAGACCCACGATTCCTGGAGCTTCATTGTGAAGGAGGACGTCTGAAGGGGGTCTGTCCACACAGGGATGAAGCCGGCAGCAGCGACAAAGAATAAAAGGTGTGCTCCTTAAAAACAGGAGAGGCTCTTCAGATGGCTATCCGGACCACTACAGCAGCATGCAGCGATTTCGACCAAGGAAGAGATTCCTCTGGCTGTAGAAGATGAGCTGGTTGTCCCCACCAAGCTCAAGGGAAGAAGACTCCGGACTGGATCTTCTCTAAGTCGTTGAAGGGAAGATGGCTCAGGACTGCAGCAGGACTTTTCCCCGGGATGGGGTAGTTGCAGCAGCCATCGTTCTCTCCGCTTCTCTTCGCTTCTCTTCGGTTCCTGGTAGTTCCAGTGGCGACTCTCCGACTTAAAGCCCAAGAGACCTGCCTTTTATGCGAAAAACCCCCATTCACAGAGCCTGGCTGTCAATCACCCAGCAGGGGGGTTGTCCAGCCCGGACAACTACCCTGGCCAATCATGACAAAGTGCGACTTGGGTTTCCTGGTATACCCTGTGCAGGGGGTGACTACACCCCTCCCTCACATTCAGCCCACCTAGACACCCAGGCGCCTTGAGGAGGGCTTCCGAGCAGAAGCCCGCCAAAAGACAGTGAACAAAGAAGGCAAACCCAGTTTGCCGCGCAAAGTAAAACACAACAAGGACTTTAACAAAAAGAAATGGCGAATAAACCCAACCGGAGCCAAAAGAAAGACGATTTGGTCAAGCGGGTTTATGTTCGAGGCTAATATAATAGCCAAGAACAGTACCACGTTTATCTAATATAATCGCGGTAGAAAAGTTAGGGTAGATACCACTGCCACCAGCCAAGTCTGAATGTTAAAAGAGCGAAACAATGCTCTAGGAGGTACAGATACAAAGGGATACGAATTAACTCTTTCCAGTACTCCATGGAAGATGGGATGTACTGGATCTGTGGTAGATTGACTAAGTAAAGTTAATGGTAACTTTACCCTTTTCTGGGGGACGGTAGTCGCCTCAGAAATGGAGTCGAGGGAAGTCTCAAAGACAACCCTGTGCCACGGCACTGAAGGTGCTGTGTGACACACAAAAAGAAGGGGGCTACTGAAGTGGTGTACTTCAGAGTCCACAATCACAAAAACAGGTAGAAACGCATAGCAAAACACAGGAAAGAGTGGGGGGAAAGCTCTCACTCTTACAGAGTGGAAAAAAATAAACTCCAGAAGTCCAGCAAAGCTCCTGGGGGACTCGCTAGGTGAGGGAAATTAGCCATAAATGAGAATTCTCCCTAACAATAAGGCACACTCCCAAACCGGGGAATTGTTCAAAATCCTGAAGGAATTGGCACACCCAAGTCAGAGTATTACAGATGATATTACTAGGGATGTTGAATGGTGCTTTTCAATTCAGCATGCTATGTTTGCTAAATTAAACACCATTAAAGATAATATTGAACTCACTAAGAAAGTGATAACACCTAATGATAAAACTATGAACACCACCCAAAAAATGTGGAAACCAGAAGAACGGTTTGTAATTAAATCAGTGACTGAATCTGAACTGGCATTGATCATAGAAAAACTGAAACCTACCAACTGTAAAGGGGATGCATGCCCTGCTTTTGGTTGTAAAAGCATGTTCTCCTCTATTAATTAACACCTTATGTACATTTGTGAATGCTTCGTTCAGTGAAAGCCGTGTTCTAACTGGCATTAAGAATACTTGGATTACACCTCTCTTGAAAAAGACAAGTCTTTGCCCATTGAATCCGCTGAATTATCGACCCATCGCTACCTCCCCATTTCTGCTTAAATTCTTGATCGTGTAGCCTATACGCACGTTATGGCTCACCTCAAACTCAATAATATCTTGAAGAAATGGCAGTCAGGTTTTAGGGAGAACCATGGTACAGAGACTGCCCTTCTAGACCTTAAGTCTAGGCTACTCAGGTTTATGAATAATGGGCAGGCGGCTATGCTTATGCTACTTGACCTCTCTGCTGCCTTTGACCTGGTGGATCATGCGTTGCTGTTATTCAGGTTAGAGGAGATGGCAGGGTTTTCAAGGTCAGCAGCTTGCTGGGTTGAATCATTCCTCAGCAATCGTCAATGTCATGTTGGTAGCCCAGTGGCGGAACCGGTTGAGCTCACACAAGGAGTGCCACAAGGGACCTGTGTGTCTCCTGTATTCTATAACATTTTCACCGTCCTCTTTCTTAATTTCCGTGAAAAAAATAAGCTAGAGGTCACAAATTACGCTGATGACACACAATTGGCTTCATTACAAGTATGCCGGTCCGAGAATAGAGTTTAAGGTAGCTCCGTACCAGCACCTTTTTCTGGACCGGCATAGTATGAGTTGCGGCAAGTGACCCATCCCGCATCTGGAAACACTGTTGCTGTAATCTGCGGAGACATGGCAGCCGTGTCTGAGATACCGGCACGGCGTTAGTAAGTGCACATTCCGACATGCCGGTAGCAATGTGAAAATGGTGCCGGAAACACCGGCATCCAGGACCAGGCGTTAAATTGACTCAGGTGTGTAGAAACATGCCACAGGTGTCCAAAATCAGCACAAGTGGTCCCAATGAGCAGTGCTACAGCACAAAAGGACCACTCCCACAACCCTTACAACACTACCATGCTATCATTAGCAGTACTGGAGATGGAGGCCCTGCTTGCAGGCTTTCTACTTGAAGAGGCAGGGAGGCAGAGGATGCAGCGTAGGTGCTTGAGGAGAAGGAGGGCCATCGTGGCCCAGCAAAACCCCAATATCCAGCAGGTTGCAGCCTGCAGGCAGCCACCAATTCCATGCTTAAGAGCCACACCTTTCAACCTGAGCCAAAGCCAGATCCACAACCTATACCGGCTAGACAGGGACACCATCACTCAATAGTGGACCTGATCCATGATGACCTGGTCAGCCTCATAAATATCTGCACAGCCATCCCCCCCTTGCTCAAGGTAGTGCCTGTGCTACATTTCCTAGCAACAGGCATATACCAACACTGTGGATGAGTTGCATGGGGTAACGTAACTCTGTTTTTCGCGTGTCCTGTTCCAGGTCACTGATGCACTCCTGTGTCAGGCTGGAGACCACATCAGCCTACCCAGGACTGCTGACCAGGTCAATGGCACAAAAATAGCCTTCCATGCCCTTGCAGGGATGCCAAACGTCATCAGTGCTTTGGACTGCACACATGTGGAGCTGGTGGCCAGGCATGCTGTGGAGGCAGTGTACTGCAACAGAAAACTTCTTCACTCACTGAATGTGCAGATCGTGTGTGATGCTCGCCACCTCATCACCCATTGCTGTGCCAGATTTCCTGGTTCAACCAACGACTCCATGGTGCTGCGCAACTCCACGCTGCCTCAGTACATGGCATGGCACAGTGGACAGCGTACCTGGCTGCTGGGTAAGTCTCACTACAAGGGCATGTGCACTGTTGGATTGGGGAGGAGTGCAGAAAACACCATAGCTTACCTGGTTGCTGGGTGAGTATAACTACAAGTGTCGACTAGACAGATGTTAGGTTATGACAACCACATTCTAAGTCACGACATGTACTAACCCACATTGTGTAAAAATCAATTGCAAATTGTTATTGTATGAGTTTTGAATATGATATAATTTGTGTTGACTCCCGTTAACTACGGGTAGGAAAAAGGTTATGAATGCATAACGGCCCCGATGGGCCATTTTTAAGCCACACTGGAAAATAAAATGTGTTAATTGTGTAACATGCAAATTTGGTGCTCTCTTATGTACAGATCAAATGCTATGATCTGTTAATTTTGTGTTGTATACACTACCGGCAAGTGTCAGACAGGTGGGGTAGCCTATGTCCCTGTGTTTTTTGAACTGTGCACAGTGCATGCATCAATTCATTATTTGGCCAACTTTTATGCGCTCATAAAATTAGCAAAACACCCTGAAAGTGCACATAGGCAAGACAGGGTGGTTAAAGGGGAATGTAGACCATGAATAAGAGCAAGGATTAGTAACCGCTACAATAGTACAACAAGTAAAGATTAAAAAGGTAAGAGGAGACAAACCTACTTTGTGTTGTGAGTGCCTTAAACGTGCAAGTGTACAGGTGCCATTCAAGGTGCAACATAGTAATAGCATGTCTGAGTGCAAGGGCTTGACAGGCGTGTCTCGATTCAAGAAAATGATCGAGTGCATGCGCAACATCAATTCCATACAGCAATACAACATGAACTACATGAACCAGAATGCCACACACCAAAGTGACACAAATAAGCACAAACACAGTCAAGCAAACCCACAACACCTGATGCACAGACAGAGAATACTTATGCTGCCACCCACATAACAGCATTGGCCTGCACGCCAATTTGCCAGGTCCCCTGCCTGTTAGAAGTGCACAATCACACATGCATCTGATTTGAAATCTAAATGTTTTCTATTACATATCTCTGATTTAGTGTCCTGGACATATTGGTATTATTGCATTGTAACACAATAATGACACATACACCAGTTCCATTTGTCTTAGTTGTACTAAAAGGGTCAGACGTCATGTTGGCTGTGAATGGGCCATGTCAAAGCCACTGCACACCACACACCTACTGCGCATTCTCACTACTATCTCAATCACTTCTAAGTGGTTCAACCCGCCGTGGGGACTTATACTGTGATTTGAATATATGTATCACATGCATAGTGCGGTTTATAGTGATAAAGTCGAATTACAAAATGTCGAAAGTCAAAATGTCTAAAACAAATGTCAGAATTTTTCTTTTTTCGAATGTCCCTTTTTTTAAATTTTCTGTTCGAAATGGGGGTGCTCCCCCCCAACCCTTTTTTCTTTAAAGTCTTTTTTTAAACGCACGAAAGCAAAAAAAAACATGTAAATTAAAAATGACATTCGAAATTTTTTTTTTTCAACATTTTTTTTTCGACATTATGAGCCTCATTACGACCCAGGCGGTAAGGGGTTAACAGAGCCGTAAAAGGTGTCGGCGCCGTTAAACCCTTACCGCCTAATGACGAGGTCCCTTTGCGGGTCCCGACCTTAACGGCTGGTTTTACCAGCCGTTTAGGAAGGAACCCGCAAAGGGACTTTAGAGGTAATTACGGTACCGCAATTTGCGGTACCGTAATTACCGCCTTCCCCATCCCCATTGAGCTTATGGGGGCAAAAATGGGAATGGGGAAGGGCCAATGGTGAATGGGGAATTACCGCCCCGCCAACCTTGGAATGGGGCGGTAATTCCGCCATTCACCATGGCGGAGTTGGTAAAATACCGGCATCAACCATGGCGCTAATAGCGCCATGGTTAACGCCAGGGTCGTAATGAGGACCAATGTCTTTCGACATAATGTTTTCGACTTTTTCACTGCCTACCGCATAGCGCCATTATGTTGTAAATTCAGATATTCATGTCTATAATGCCACTGCTATACTGCTAGCCCGTATCTCTACTAGCGCCACCCGCCATTGATTGTGCCGTTTCAAAAGCGTATGTTATTCTTAACGTCCTACCCTGCCACTGCTCTGTCAATAATGCAAAGCACTGACTGTTATTTATCACTGTGTGTGCCATGTTGTAGACAGCCTACAAACCGTGTACCGTATCCCCCGAATCCTGTCACACGGCTGAATGCATTCACTGTCCTCACTTGTTTGTATCTAGACTGATTTAGGAATAACTACTACGGTTGACTGATACCATCAATCACAAATGACAGCATCAGTGCCTCGAACGCCGAAACAACCTAATTGTTAAAATCAATGCGTTCTAGCACCTATCAAACAACTTACTTTGATTACAACAGATAGTGACACTAGCCTACCACAGAAAATACATACAATATGCGACATATCTAAAGATGATTATTTGTGTAAACAAGCATACTAGACCATCCCATGCTATACCCACTTACCTTTCTTGACTCAGATCGATTGTAGGGGTAAGTGGCCGCTATTATAGTGCTTATCCACTACCAATTATTAGCTATGTCTGCCTGGTTTACTCTCATCATGTTTCCCTTTTGTATTGCGTAGGGACCAACCTTTCCCATCCTTTAGGAAAAATGTTACCAGACATATTATCATGACTGACCCATAGCTTCCCACCTTTAGTCTTCATACCTACTATCCTCACGTAACGGTACCTCTGATTTACATGTGGAAATTGTTCTACTTGTGAGACTAACCGCTATATGGCAGTGGTTATATTGCATTCTGCATATTTGAACTCTGTTTACTACTGAAATTCATATGTCTTTACTCTGCCCTGGGTCTGAGGGCTCCACAGAGTGCTTATCCGTAACTTGTATATTTGTATATTATATGTTACTTTATCTATAGAGCCTTTATACCCATACCCGTACCGTGTGCTGTATCTACTGTAATTACTATTATTGCGTTTTTGTTTATATTGTATAACTCTGTAAGCCTTGCATCTTCATATTGTGGCGCCCTATTACCTACGGGTCTGGAGCGCGTAATAAGTGAATAAACAAACAAACAAACTGTATCCTTTGATCTGCCCTGTACAGGATCTCATTTTGTCACCCATTTAGACGGTTTTAGCAGACCAGCATGCCCTAGACACTACCCCATTCCCTGTCCCACCCAATTCCTTCCCAATATAAAGCCATTTCCTCTCTACCATGACCAGAATAATCCCTTGGTGGCTTCGAGCAGCAGCCAAAAAAACAAAACATTGTCCATCCTATGCATTCCTACAAAAAAATGACACCCCCCAAAAGGAACTCGTACCCAAATGTAGGCACAGTGAGATGTGACCGACTTAGATCATGGACACACACCTTTCGACCTTACCCTAATTTAGACCATACCAAAAAAGAACAATGCAAACTGAACCAAACTCGGCTCACCACTAGAAATCAACGGCTCAGGTCACGAACCTTTAAACGCCTAGTTATCAATGCCACCACTCAATGTAAGAACACTACCACGATTCCTACAGTGGACATCCCACCCAAACTTCAAAGAAAGACCAACACAAACACCAGCAAGCATCAAGCCACTCTAACCAAAGTCAGCAACTCTCACTATACACCTAGACCACAGACCCAACCCATTACTGAACTCAAACTAGCGCTTGTTAATGCACGATCCATAGCTGCACATGCCTCAGATATACATGACTATATAATTGATCAGGAACTATATATGCTCATAGTTACAGAAACTTGGCTCCACCAAGCCTCTGGACCCACCCTCACCATTGCCATCCCACCAAATTACACCATCCTTAGAACGGATAGAACCAAACCAGTAGGCGAGGGAGTAGCTATTATTGCTAAAACCCAACTCAAACTAAGAGAATGTCCCATAGACAACCCAGAGGGATATGAATTTCTACTCACAAAACTTGCCACCAATCACAAAACTATCAACTTAGTAACGATATACACAGCACCAAATAAAAACTCACACCCAGGCATAGACACACCATTACTGCTAACCCCACTTATCAAACCTAAAACAAAATGTATTTGCCTTGGCGACCTGAACCTCAGATTCAATGATAGCAATGATCACAAAGCAGATGCTTTACACAATGCATTCAAAGACAGGCTATTCACACAACTGGCCCACAATAAAGGTAGAACACTGGACTGGGTACTAGCCCTAAATACCTCAGTCTCCATAGAAACATTCACGCCTCTGCCCTGGACAGATCACCATAGCATTAAGTTCTCTATCGCATGCATCGAACCGGATCGGCCCAAACCCACTGTTAGGACAGTTTTTCTGAAGTCCAGTTAAGGGCCTAGCAAAACCATTCTACTGAGGCAGTACAAGACTCCACTTAGGCTGTACCACCTGAGTTCGGGGTAGCGTAGACAGAGCAGCCAGGCTTATTTTAGGAGGGAGAGAGGGCAGTAGATACAGTACAAATAAAATTGTTATACAAATGATCCAAAGAAACACTGAAACACTATGTATTGTAAAAATAAAGGATTTATTTAAATACAGGTAGGCCCAGATAAATCTAGGGGTTAAGTAAGTAGTAACACATTATATGAAATCACAATAAAAAAAACACACTATACTTGAAAGTACACAGACCCAAGTATAGACCTTATTTGGAACACCTAACAGTAGTTCTAGGGAAGTCAAAACCTTGTTATACACATTTAGTATAGGTCAATCCTATTCTTTGGGAGTAAAAGACCAATGGTTACTTTTTGATTACTTTTGGTAATACAAGGACAGTAGGCCCTTCCAGCTGTACAATGACTCTTGGAACAAATCACAAACAGTCAACTGGACAATATACTTTTGGTGAATAGTGAAACACTTATTCTAGGTGCAGTAAAAACCTATAACTACTTTTGTCATAACACACTGTATACCAGGTGAGTAAAACCTAAGGATGTAATTTACAATTACAGATGCTTTGGAAATCAGGGAACCCCAGATTGAGGTAAGCAATAACTCTGGTAACTTGTTTTGGATGGCACACAGCTAACACAAGGTAAGTAAAACCCACTTTAACTTCACAATGAAGAGGAAAGTAAAACCCAATGTCACACTTAACTGAATAGTTATTCTAGGTAGGCAACACCCTAATGTAGACTTATTAAGGACAGGCTAGCAGCAAATCAAGGGAAGCAAGACCCAGTTGGGGGACACTCATACAGTTATCCTAACAGGACTAACCTGGTGATACCAACAGTTGGAGGACACTCATACAATTACCCTACAGGAATAATCTGGTGAAACCAACACATTACTTTTGTAAAGAGGCACAACCTAATCACAGGAGAGTAAAATACCTTTGCATCTACTTTCTTTTAGACTGGTAAAACAGTGGCTAAGGAAGAAAAGATGTTAACCATACTTTTAAGAATAGTGCATCACACATTCAAGATCAGTAAGAACTTTTGTAACTGTTCACTCTAAGAATTACAGTTACCCACCAACTCTACAATTAAGTAAAACACTTGATTTATTTTCTGGGCAGAAGTCCCAATCCTTCTAAGTCTTTCCCTTAGAGCATGAGTGTTCTCAGTGGCAGAAGGGGGGGTCACTAGGACTAGTGACCAACAGGCAGTGTTAGAATAAGTTCTTTAGTAGCAAAAGTCAGAGTTCCTTAGGAAAACTGGGCAAACAGGTGAGTACTTTACTTCTAGGGTTAGAAGAGGATCAAGGGGCTTCGCAGAATATACCCCAGCAGGATTCTAGCAGTGGGACTGGGTGCACTGGACGAGGGAACTCCCAATCACAGAAAGCACCCCAAAGCTACACAGAAATCCCAACAGGCTTAAGGTAAGTATATACCCAAAGCCAACACAATACCTCAGCAATGAAGAAGAGATTGCAGCAGGAGAACTTCAGGGACTGCAGCCAAATACCCGGTCAGTGGATTCCTTGTCCTGGAGACTGAACACAAGACCTCAGAAGGGATTTTGCAGCAGGGATCGATGAAGAAGGCTCAAGGCAAGATTTCTCTCACGGCTGAATGCGGTTATGCGGGGTTGGTGACTTTTCAAGGAGCACAGAAGAAGACAGAAAATCGCGGTTGAATTCTCGTTGTTCAAAAAGGTATAGCACTCTTGTGAGGGGACTTTTCAGACTCGATTCGTGTCTCTGGAGATACACCAGGATGCCCACGAAGTTTCAGCGAGATTTGGAAGTCTGTGCACCGCACAGGGGCTGGAGGTCCCAGGCTATTGGGGTATTGCAAGAATGCAAGGTGGCAGCAACCCGTGGGATGGCTCAAAATGCAGGTCGTCTTGAGTCTAGTGGGTCTCCCCAGGCTCTGGGTTCGGGTCGTCGTTTTCAGAGACCCCAGGTCGATCAGAAGGAAGGGCTGCAGCAGGCTTCGGTTACACAGCAGGCTCTCTGGTCGCTGCAATCATTCCCGCCGCTTTTCCTTCGTCATCCTCTTCGGTTTTCTGTTCCAGTGATCGACATGACTTCCGCTTCCAGGTTTCCAGTATTTATCAGGAACTACAGCATGACCTCTGAATTCTCTCCCCGCATTTTACAAGAAAGGGGCGTCTGGCTGTCCAATAAGGCAGCCAACCCCCCACTGGGATTTGTCCCAGTTGACGGAAGGCGTAAGACATAGGAGGGGGAGGTTTTGGACTCCTCCCCCACTTCCTGTGCTTACAGACTGACTGGAGCCTGGGCGGGGTGGTGTCCAGGGGACTCCCGCCAAATACAAAATTCAAACAAAGGAATTTCCCACCCTGGATGTCAGGGGAAGGAACAAGAAACGACAAGAAGCACTAAAATGGCAGAAAAAGAAGACAGGGGCCATTTTGGTAAATGAGCAGCCGTAGGTGCCTTTACTGCAGCTGTGATTACAGCCCACGGTAAAGGTGCACCAAATTAGTAAAAGATATCACTGCCACCAGCCATTAAAGGTAAGCTTGTCACTGTAACAGAATTGTTACAGTTTTAATGTGAAAGGGGATACTTTGTATCTCCCCAGCACTCCACATAAGGTGGGGTGTGCTGGTTTCACAGAATAAAATGTAAAAGGGATCCAAACATCCTTTCTACCCTTGGGAACTGTAGTTCACACAAGGTTAGCACAAGAAAGTTAAATGGGGAGCCCCTAGGGCAACCCAGCAACAACAGGCACTTATTGCCAATAAGTTGTTAGACATGATAACTTTCAAAGAGAACTATGGAGAGTCTTAAAAAATGACACCCACAAAAAGAGTTAAAGATTAGGTGAGTGTGGAAAAAGGTTCCCACTCACTGAGGTATTAATGAAAAATATCCCACTAGAAAAGCAAAAAGTTCTGGAGTTGAACCAGGAAAGGAAGCTTTACCAGCTCTGTGGAAATCTTACCTAACACCCACCACCGTGGAGTCCTATGTAACCAGAAATATTTGCAAACTTCAGCTGAAAACCTCAACCCCATTCTAAAGAATACCCTAACAGACAAAATAATTACAAATGACAACCCTTGCGTCCTTGCAGATATGTACTGTAACTGCCTCACAAATACAATAGATACCTTAGCACCTTGTGTCACCAAAACTAGACGATCAGACAAAAAAACTTTGTTCTGGTTTAACGAGGAACTAGTAGCACTTAGGCGTATCAAATGCTCGTGTGAACAACGCTACATCAAAGCTCAAACTCCTGAAACAACTGAAGCTTTCAACTCTGCAAATAAAAAGTATAAGTAGCCATCATTGCACATAAAGCAAATGCGATTAATACCAGGATCAGTAATGCATCCTCTGACTCAAAAGAACTATTCTCTAGCCTTAAAGAGTTGGAAAACCCCATCCCGATCATCAACCCTGTCCAACCATGCAAAGAATGGTGCACTACCATTCAAGAGGCCCTTGCATCTAAAATCCAATTATTACAAAATAAAATCATCACTAAAAGGAAATAATTTGCTGAAAAACATACTCTGGCAGATGTGAACTCCAGCCCCATAATATGTAATACCCCAGCCTTCCATTTCTCATCCGTTTCCCAAGAAACAGTGCTTCATACCCTAGGTAAACTTAAAGCATCCACCTGCAAAGGAGACAATTTCCCAGCACACTTAGTCAAACTATGTGCTCCCACCCTCACCCCTATTATCACCAATTTTGTCAATGCATCTTTCAGCACCAATCTGGTCCCGGCCAGCATCAAAAAAGTCTGGGTCACACCATTACTAAAAAAAAAACTCTCTCGACCCACTAATTCCAACCAACTACAGACCTATAACCACAGTCCCATTACTTCTACAAATCATCGACCAAATAGCATACAACCAAATTCAAACCCATCTCGAACAGAACAAATTCCTAGGAGCCAGACAATCTGGGTTCAGACCGAACCACAGCACTGAAATCGCTCTCACCGACCTCAAAATACAAATAGACACCATTAGAGACTCAGGAAAAATGGCTATATTGCTGCTTCTGGACCTCTCAGCAGCGTTTGACCTTGTAGACCATGACAAACTCTGTGACACTCTAGCCAAAGATTTCAGATTCTCTACCGATGCCACCCTCTGGATTAAGCTGAACGAACATTCAGAGTAGCCATTGGGAAAGATGCGGCTGATCCTATAGCGGTCCCCATCGGAGTAGCCCAAGGTTCATGCCTCTCCCCCACCCTGTATAATGTCTATACCAAACTCCTATTCTCAGCTTTAGACGATATGGGTGTCATCTACACAAACTTTGCAAATGACACCCAGATCCTCATCCCCATCACTGGGGACTGCGCCCAAGATACTCAGTCCATTAAAAAAATCGATGCTATCATCCAAAACTGGATGGCATTGAATAGTCTCTGTCTCAATGATGAGAAGACTGAGGTTCTCATCGTAGGATCCCAGTCCAGAATAGGTTCTTTCCAGCCCGAGTACACAAGTATCAACATTGACGGCACCCTGATACCAGTACTCAAGCATGTTAAAACTCTTGGCGTCTATCTAGATGCCAATCTCACTATGTGTAAACACATATCTGCCCTCTCATCCTCCACGGCATACACAGTCAAACTCATTGCTCTGAGCCGCCAATTCCTTACACCCACTAATTGCATAACACTAGCCAGAGCATTGATATTAACCAAGCTCGATTACTGTAACGTCCTCTTCCTAGGAACCACCAACGCCAATACAAGTAAACTACAATTACTGCAGAATAAAGTGCTTAGAGCGGCTTTAGACAAAGAAATCCGACCACATCTCCAACATTAGGTGAGAAAATCATTGGCTACCCATCAAAGCCAGAATCATTTTTAAAACCCTATGTGTGGTATACAAATGTCTCACTAACAAAGCCCCTAGTTACTTAAACAATGCCATAAATAAAAAAAACATCAACCGAGCACTCAGATCGAATAATAAGGCACTACTAGAAATCCTGTGCCACAAAAGTACCAAAGCAGGAGGGAGCAGCTTCAGAGTCCTGGCCCCCACCCTGTGGAACTCACTACCACTCAGAATCAAAAATGAGGAAACCATCGCTAGCTTCAAAAAAATCACTGAAAACGTGGCTATTCAACAAATACTGACTGACTAGGCCTTCCTACCGTCATACTTCTTAGACAGACTCACCTTAATAACTAACAACTATCAAATGTACTGTTTTTTTTAAACCATTTGCATTTTTGTTATTCTATTGTTTTACTGTAACTTTGTACAAGAAATGTTATAAGCTGTCTGTAACCTCTCTGTGATACCCAAGGGTCTGGGCGAGTAACAAATGAAATAAATAAATAAATATAAATAATGTGCATGTCTGGTACCCAAAATAGGACATATGCTAGCTAAATGGCATTTTGAATGTGCATTTTTGTCTTCTCAAGTGAACACTATACAGCCTGTACCGACATGATATGGGCAGAAGTATGACATTGTACACTTTCTGTTACTCCTGTGCAGGTGATGCTGGTTATCCCCTTATGCCATGGTTGATGACCCCCATGAGGCAACCACACAACTTTCCCGAGCAGGCATACAACTGTCCCCATGTACGTACTCAGTGCACAATAGAACAGACATTTGGCCTGTTAAAGGCAACGTTCTGCTGCCTGAGCAGATCTGGGGAGCACTAATGTACAGCCCTGTAAAGGTGGCAAAGATCGTTCTTGCCTGTGCCATGTTGTATAACGTGTATCAGGGACAAGGTCCCACTGCCCCCCGACATGGACATGCACCCACCAGAGGCGGAGGAGGACAGTGATGAGGAGCTGCCAATTGCACAGTACCGTGATGGCATGGATGGACGTGTTGCACAAAATGAACTTATACAACACTACTTCTAATCACCTGTCACACACATGGCACAGGCCAGCTAGCGCACTGGGCACTGCACATAAATAAAATCACTCACTTACACTGAAAAATCAATGTCCAGTCATGATTTCATTGCAACACCAACTGTATTTTGTGATGAGAAAATATATACAAATGTGAAATGGCTTAACTCCCAATACTATATCCCCCAACTATGCTTCCCCACTCCCTCTCCCAAACTATCCCTCCCCACTGTCCCTCCCCAACTATCCCTCCCATTCCCCCTCCCCAACTATCCCTCCCCACTCACCCTCCCCAACTATCCCTCCCCATTCCTCCTCCCAACTATCACTCCCCACTTCCCCTCCCCAACTATCCCTCCCCACTTCCCCCTTCCAACCTTCTCTAGGCAACTCCTGTCATTTTTGCAATGTTCATTAGCACGAGTCACAGACAGGGTACATACGCGTCCATGGCCTATTTTTGTCCCCTTTTTGGCTCCTGTGTGCTCAGCGGGACAGCCACATGGAACGCGGCGTTGGGCTGCTCTGCACAGAACTACCAGGTGTTGTGCTAGTTGATGGTGCGGGGCGTAGTGCCATGGGCCGTCGGTCCAGGAAAGCCTGGAGTAACATGGCCACTGTTTCTGCGATGGACATCACGCTGTTCCCCTCCTGTACCCTGCGTGACATCTGTACGATGGCGACCAAGTGCACGTGCATTACGTCATCCACTGGCCTGGAGCTCTTGCGCATGAGCTGCGCCTCCTAAAGATGCTGCTGCACCACGGATGTCAGTGCATCCTGCCGTTGTTCCATCCTGGTGAGCCATCCTTCAATATCCCTCACACTGGTGAAAGGGGGACGTTGTGGGCTAATTGGGCCCATGGGGCTGAAGAGCAGGGGCTCCTCAATACTGTGGTCTGTCATGTCTCCGGTTTCCACACCACCCTCGCCTGCTGTGTCATCTACAAAGCATGCATGTGCACGGTCTTGTGGCAGTGGTAGCGGCGGAACTGCTGCATCTGGGGTTGCCAGGGTTGGTGCAGCTTGTGGGGCCTGAGGTGGCAATGCAGGGGTTATCACAGGGGCCTGAGGTGGCAAAGCAGGAGGCTCCACGGCGGTCTAAGGTGGCAATGCAGGAGGCACCACAGGGGTTTTAGGTGGAAATGCAGGGGGCACCACGGGGGCCTGAGGTGGCAATGCAGGAGGCACCATGGGGGCCTGAGGTGGCAATGCAGGAGGCACCACGGGGGCCTGAGGTGGCAGTGCAGGAGGCGCCACGGGGGCTAGAGGTTGCTGGATGAATGCAGCTGGGGTTGCAGGTCTGCCTGTTGAGGCTTTGGAGTTCTAGGTTGAGGTGGTGGCTGTCCTTTGTGTCCCTCGGCATCGACGCCTGGTGCCCCTTGATGTGCTGGGATGGGCATCCTCATTGCCAGATGATGTGCCTGAGGGAGTCTGAAAGGCACGTCATCAGTGATGAGTGTGGATTGATGATGCAGACATTAATACTTTTACTTTTTGATGACAATGCTGTGTCAGGGACATGGCATGGTGCACACATGCTTGTGTCATGCATATTGTGTGGGTGGATGTGTGATGTACATACATGATGTGTGGTGTGCCGGAGATACTGTTGTGGTGTACTTAACATTTCTGGGTAGGGTGTTAGGGGTGTGGCACACATGCTGTGTGATGTCATGTTGGGGGGGTTTGTGCCATGGATGGGGTCCCCATGTACCTGCTGCCTGTAGCACTTACAGGGATAGGTGGATATTTGTCCTGATGGGTCTGGCTGGCTTGGATGAGGGAATCACATGTTTCCTTGGTGTGTGACGCTGGACATTTGTGGGTGGTGTAGGTGCTTGGAACTGACATGACTTTGTGCCAGGGCTAGCACGGCGGACACACACCAATTCTGCTGTGGCAGGGGGATGTGTGTCTGAGTGGCATTAGGAGCATGTTATGCTGGCGATAAAGGGTGTCTGTGCTATATTCTGTGTGATCGGAGCATGAGTGAAGTTTTGGGTGAAGGTGTATGTCATTGTGTGCACCCAGGTTGCAGGTCTGAGGGGTTGGGGGAGGCAGGGCTGTATTGGTGTTGTGCACAACACACTTGACATATTTTGCAGCTTTAGTGGGTGCAGGGTGGACACAGAGGTTGATGTGACATTGGGGTTACGTGTACTCACCAGCCTCCTCAGATGTCATGGCTCCGGCCTCCGCAGCACCGATACCTTCTATGGACTCGAGGTGCAGCACACTGCTGCACGTCTCCTCCCAGGGCTGCAGGTGGATAGGGGATGCGCTGCCGCCACCTGTGGCTATACCCTGTCTGCGCTGGGCCGACAGGAGGTTGCGCACCCTCAAGCACAGGTCATCCTCCCCCTTGTGGCAGTCACGCACAGTGCGGGTGGTTGTGCCAACTGCTGTCACTTTCTGGGCAACCTCCCAGATGGTCTTCTTACGGAGCTGTGCCTGCCTGTGTTGGTCGGTGGAGAACAGTTTGTCTGCATGTTGGACAATGGTGTCCGTCAACATGTTTAGCTCCGCCTTGCTGAAGCGTGGCTTGCGTCTGCGGGTTGCACAGACTCTTGATGTCATGGTGTATTGTCAAAATCTGTGCTCAGGATTTAGGTCTGTGTCCTGTGCTCTCAGGATTGCAATGGATTGTGTTTTAGTAATGGCACCCGGTCAATTTCCTGTTAAGGCAATCGCTGCATTTCCGGTTATGGTAATTCCAGCACCATTGTTACCTGTGCCGGTGGAGCCAGGAGCGTGATGCCGGATTCAGAGTCACCGGCACCGAGGGTGCCGGTCTTGCCATGTGGGGGGAGGGTTGTTGGAATTACCGGCATGCCGGTGCCACCGTATCCGGCATGCCGGAATGCGCGTGCACGCCAACACAGAATCATCAAGTGTTTCCAGCAGCAGGAGTTAATGGACACAGTGTCACCGGCATGCCGGTAATTAGGATTTCTTACCGGCAAACTCGTAATGAGGCCCAAAGTGTCATCCCTCTCCTTGGCAATTTTCTTCAGGATGAGACCACTATCAATAGGATATATGGATTGATCCAGAGATGGATGTGCAATAATGGCCTTGCATGAATACCAGCAAAACTGAGTTGTTGCTGGTTGGTACAGAGGCAAAAACCCGTAGGATGGAAACTTAATATGCCCAGCTCCTAATTGATGGTTGTATGATAAACATAAAAAACAAACTAAAGACCCTTGGGGTCTACTTTGATAATAACCTCAATATGAAGGCACAGGTTAGTAGTATGGTCTCCTCAGCCTCATATTACATAAAACTAATGACGCATGCACACCCTTTTATTTCAAAGCAAATCGAGAGATACTGGCAAGGACTATGATGGGTTCTAGGCTTAATTACTATAGCAGATTACTAGTTAGTCAGTCCAAATCTAACATGAGCCGGCTTCAAGTTGTGCAGAATAATGCAGTCAGAATCATCATGGACCTTAACAAAAGAGACCATGTGTCCGAGGCCAGAAGGAGTCTGCACTGGCTACCTATGAAAGTCAGAATTACCTTTCATCTCCTCCGAATCACTCATAAGTGCCTGAAAAGCCCGGCGCCAGTATATCTAAGAGAAGTGTTGGATTTAAAATCCAATACACATAACCTTAGATCCAATAACACTATCCAACCTAGAACTCCAGCCTGTAGGACTGTCACAAGTAATAAAAAAGGGGCATTCTCTGCTATAGCCCCCTCTGTATGGAATACAATCCCTTTGGACCTTAGAGAGGAACATTTAACAACTGTGTTCAGGAAGAAATTTAAGACGTTTCTGTTTAGCTAGGCCTCCCATTCTAAATTTGCAATAGGCTCCTTTCGACTATAGTGGACCACTCTTTTTTGTTTACTCTGTTCCTCCGGGGTTTATCTCGTTATGTCTCTGTATTGTTGGCGGCCTTAAGACTCTGAGTCAGTGGTGCGCGGTACAAATCTAGTAAAGGAAACCCAAAGAGATTTTGGAACTGTGTTAAACTTGGGGAAGGAAACCTTGAGATACCCTGGAACTGCGTTGAACTTGGGAAGGGAACCCAGAGATATCCTGGAACTGTATTGAACTTGGGGAAGGGAACCCGGATATATCCTGGAACTGTGTTGAACTTGGGGAAGGGAACCCCAAGCCTTTTTGTGAACTTGGGGAATTTGAAATGAGTCGGAGCCGGAAGAAGCTAAAAACTTTATTTTGAACACTGTTTCTTTTGGTGCTGACATCCCTACACATTGTGCAGTTGTGAGGGCAAGTATAGATTTTGGACACAGACTTAAGTTGAACTTACCGACACAGACTGTCCTTAGTTTCTTAAGGTAAGGAAATCCCACCTTAGCATAGGGCAAGTTAGGCCTTACCCATCCTGACATAAAATAACGTCCTTTGTTAAGAAAAGTGAATCTGTTGTCTGTGTCTTGCTTCACGATGCCTTAAAGGGATACTCTAGTAAAAAATTTTATTTCAAAAATAGACAGGCCACAAAAAATACTAGCATCCTCCGTTTTAAAACTTCCTATGTAAAATTTTGAGCTATTCAAGCTCAAAATTCGAAAAAGCAAGCACAGGGGGGCCGCCATTTTGTGAAATGGAGGCCCTCCTGTGCTGGCTTTTGCTTTTGCGGCACTAATGAAGGAAAAGCCAGCCAGCTGTAGTAAACAAAGTCTACCGCTGGGTGGCTTTCCCTTCAGTAGTGCCGGGACTCGGAGGACGCGGACCGGAGACCAGAGCAGGAAAGCTGCAGCTGAATCTCGGTAAGTGCTATTTATTTTTTTTACAGCTGGAGGAGCCCGGAAAACTTAGAAATAAAACTGCAGCTTTAAAAACGTTGTATTTATGTTTGCGGTCGCTTTTGAAGCGACCGCAAACATAAATACAACGTTATTGTGTTGGAAAACGCTGCGGTTTTTCGTTCCAAGTTTCTCAGGCTCCTCCGTGGGGAGCCCGAGAGCCCCAAATGGAAAAGCAGATTCAGGCAGACACAACGCGGTTATGTTGGAAAACGCTGCGGTTTTGAAAACAATAACGTTGTATTTATGTTTGCGGTCGCTTCAAAAGCGACCGCAAACATAAATACAACGTTTTTAAAGCTGCAGTTTTATTTCTAAGTTTTCCGGGCTCCTCCAGCCCGGAAAACTTAGAAAAAAAACCGCAGCTAGTGCTTATTCTTTGTAAAAAAAAATAAATAGCACCTACCGAGATTCAGCTGCAGCTTTCCTGCTCTGGTCTCCGGTCCGCGTCCTCCGAGTCCCGGCACTAATGAAGGGAAAGCCACCCAGCGGTAGACTTTGTTTACTACAGCTGGCTGGCTTTTCCTTCATTAGTGCCGCAAAAGCCAGCACAGGAGGGCCTCCATTTCACAAAATGGCGGCGCCCTTGTGCTTGCTTTTGAGCTTAAATATCTCAAAATTTTACATAGGAAGTTTTAAAACGGAGGATGCTAGTATTTTTTTTTTTAATGTGGCCTATCTATTTTTGAAATACATTTTTTTACTAGAGTATCCCTTTAACACCGCCCTACATTCTCCATCTCGTTTTCCTGTCTTCTCTTGCAAAAATGCATAATGTGTGCCTGAATTTCCAGCCAACTCTTGGCCTCCATTGCTACCACTTTATCTAAATCATGCTGGACTTCTTTAGGAAGTCTCTTCTTCAGCATGTGGTAGAAAATCGCCACATCCTTGTCCCGTTTCTGCCCTCCAAGTCTCCCGAATAGCTTGACATCCCATTCCTCTCTTTCATAATCTACCCTGGATGCTACATCCGCTGACCCTTCTACAGGCACAGAAGCATAATCATCACTACCACAGGGTGCTGTCTCACGTCCTCCCTGCTCAGCCCCTGTAACCGTGGCAGCATCCCTGTTCTCCATACCCACCTCAACCATTCTGATAACCAAGTTGTCCAATCTAACAAGAACTTTCCCATGTCTCCACCTTCCTTATTCTACATCCCTTACCTGTCGTCTTACTTCCTTCTGCTCTTAATCTCTTTGTCACCATAGGAGCACTACCTTTTCCTCTGCTAGCCTTAGCACTTCCTTCATTTTTCCCTGTTATTGCACATCTACCACTCTTCGCAGCCTATCCTCTATCCTAGCAGGAAGAGGCCTAACCTCTTCTTTCCCTCTCATTTTCAATCCTTCCTCTGCTCTTGTGACTACCAGCCTCACTCTTTTTCGCTCCTCCACCCTTAATGTATCTGCTAACCTAGCAGTTGGGGGGAGTTATCCGCTTCCCGCTCTCCGTTTTCAACCTCTTTGTAGCCCTAACCATGGAAGGAGTTATCCTTCCACTTTTCTCAAAATCCCAGTTCTTAGAAATTGTAACTGATGGAGGCGTTATCTGTGTCCGTCTTGCAACCACTGGAGTAGCCGCTGGGGGAAATGGTGGTATGAACTCGGGGTCTGTGAACCCCTCGGCGGGCGATAAAGGATATCACCCATATGGAGACGCTGCAGAAGACATTCCTACACCCTCCTTTTTCGGCCCTCCCCCAACAATTTCAACATTATGGCCATTCCCACCTTATTCATACCTCCTCCATAATTCAAAGATGTTTAATCGCTTCTCTTACTTGGAACCCTTGAGCTTTGTAGTTAAAAAGGTATGCAGGTTCTCCATTATCCCTGTATCATAGGTTCCCTCAATATGCCAAGAATTTATAATTTTCCCCTTACTCTCCCGCAATGATTCTGTATGATATTTTAAAATGTTCGCTTTATAGCCAGGCAACACATGGCAAAATTATTCAACCGAGTCGCCATACTCCGAGCCAAACCGGTGGCACAAAAAATGTTCACCCAAAACTCCCTTTTTACCCTTACCCAATTCCTTAGCTGTACTTCAGACCTATTCAGCGTACTCGTCTGTACAGTAATTACCTCACTTCAATATTTACTCCAGTTCTACTTTTCACTCATAAACAGAAGACATCATATACAAAAAAATGAAAAAACACTCCACCAGCCAATATGTCTGTGATATCCCCAACACTTGAGCATAGGAGGGGCACAATGCTTTCCACTACAGGACTGCTGTTCTCACTCTCTATCACAAGTAGGATTTTCTATACTACAAAACCATCTTTCCCTGACTACAGGAAGTTTCCCTTCACTACTTCGACTAACCAAGAAAACCGAGGTGAGGATCTCCGCCCGCACAGCAAATACAAACGAATGTCAAGGCCTACTTCAGAAAGGTATCTACGGTAGGACTTACCCTAAGATACCAACCCACCTTCAGGTGAGGGATCCAGCCAACCAAACAAGCAAACTAAAGGGTATCAAGACAGGCCTCACACTGGGTGTGTGGGGTAATGTACCCCCTCACACCTCTAAATAACAAAATAGGTAAAACATATATACAGGAAACTTACAATAAAGAACAGTACAACTACCCTATCAAAAACATCCACTTTTCCAAACCGTGCAACCTCAACTAATTTCACATCCACACTCCAAGTCTAATCAAAGAACCAACCCCTTTTTCCCCCCTTATTTCCCCCTTGCTTTACACCTCCAAATGTGCACTCACATGAACCCGAGGCACTCCGATGTGGTACTTTGTCAAGTCACCCTGCACAGCTAGGCCACGACACCACGTCTCTGTGGCGCAGACGGACCTTTAACCATTACGGCATCCGTAGACCTCTTTTTCACCATGCATGGAAAACTGGTCCCCATCATGAGTTGCTGCAACCCAAGTCTCAACAATCCACATCAGTTCACATCTTTTGTAACATTTAAAACACTCCCAAAATATTTTATTGCAATCCACCCCCCAAACACGATTGTACACAACGCTTTTCAAAGAAATCCCATCTTTTCCCAATTCCTACATTTTCATTGGTCAGGTTTATCTCAATAATTGTCTTCAGATTATAGTCATAACAGACCTCTTTTTATGATTTGTTCGTAGTAGGTCATGACGACAACACAGGGTAAAATATTGGTATTGAAAACAACTCATTACTAGCCCAAACTGTTTAAACACCAAGGGGTCATTCCGAGGTTGGTGCTAAGGGAACAACGATGCCAGTAAAGGAATACCGGCATCGATTACCGCTACGGGCTATTCTGACCAGCCCGACCGCTATTAGCGGCATCGTAAAGTACGGTGCCGTTAATAGCGGCCTGGGCGTGGGCACTCGACCCACCATGACGGCAATAGCGGCCTGCCGTAAACTGGAGTAGATCACAAGTGAAGCGGACATGCAAATAACGGCCTCATGAAGGCGAAAAAAGTGGTTCCCGGCATGCCGTAAATACCGGCATCGCCGACCTACCGTAAAATGCCTTGAGCAGTGTTCCCAACTGCCACAGGTGCACACAATCAGCACAGGTGGAGGCAATGGAGTCTGGCCCAGTACAAAAGGAGCACACCCACACACCACACCCCCTCACACACCAAGATGATTCCAATAGTAGTAGCATTACTGGAGCTGGAGGACATATGCTTGCATTGCCACAACATCAACAACAACAGCCGGCACCACAGAGGAGAAGGAGGGTGAGACAGGCCCAGCATGCCCCACCAGTGCAGCCACTGTTACCACGCCGGCAGCCCCCAATCCCTCGCTTCAGAGCCAGTCTTTTCAACCTAACCCCTGAACAGATCCACACCCTGTACCGTCTGGACCGGGACACCATCGCCAACATTGTGGACCTGATACACGACGACATAGTGAGCCTCATTGAAATACGCACCGCCATCCCCCTTCTACTGAAGGTAGTGTCTGTGCTCCACTTCCTTGCCACAGGCACCTACCAGCACACAGTGGGGCACATGCATGGCATATCACAACCCTTATTTTCTCGGATTCTGAACCAAGTGCTGGATGTCCTCCTCAAGCACACAAGGGGCTACACATCCCTACCACAGACTTCCCAGGAGATATTTGATACAAAAGTTGCCTTCCATGCACTGGCAGGCATGCCAAATTGTGTAGGTGCCCTCGACTGCACCCACATGGAGTTGGTGGTCCTGCATGTCATGGAGGTGGTGTACCGCAACCGCAAGCAATACCACTCCATCAATGTGCAGATGCTATGCGACGCCAGCAAGATCATCACACATTGTTGTGCCCGATACCCCGGATCAACTCATGACTCTATGGTCTTGCAGAACTCCACGCTACCACGCTTCATGGAGCGACATGCTGGACGACGTGCCTGGCTGCTTGGTAAGTTGCAGGACTGGCACATGGCATTGAAATGGGTGGAGAGATGCACACACCACCATGCTGTCAATGTTGATGTGACTGCACGATGTGCAGATCACCGAACACTGTGCCCCGAACCATCACAAACGGTACATGACACCCAAATCCCATATGAATGAAGTAAGGTCGACACCCATCACTACATGACTAACAGGAAACCACCCCACATCCCACAACACGTGCACCACTCATCAGCGGCTGTCACCCTCCGTAACGCCATCCAGCACCTTGCAGTGCATATGCACTATGTTGCTGTCTCCAGCATATCATCACACAGGACAAGCATCCCTGTGAGTGCATCAAACTGAACCTGCTAGGGAATCTACTGTTTGTAACAGGGCCGGCACACCCACACGAATGCTGCATGTCACCATGGGAATGATCAGCGCTGATTGCCCAATATTGCACAGACTACTGCCAACGCTCCCTCTAAGTAAATCTCACAGAACACAACACCTCACTGATGTGACACTAACACAGTATGCGTACATGATGCATGTGCAACAAGACGTCAGTGCACACCATGGGCCTCATTACGACCCTGGCGCTAAGGGATTACCGGTACTGGTAAGGGTTACCGGTAATCCCTTAGTGCCCGATTACGAGGTCCCTTTGCGGGTTCCCACCTTAACGGCTGGTTTTACCAGCCGTTAAGGAATGGACCCGCAAAGGGACCTTGGTGCTAATTACGGTACCGCAATTTGCGGAACCGTGATTACCGCCTTCCCCATTCCCATTATGCCCTATGGGGTGAAAATGAGAATGGGGAAGGGCCATGGTGAAATGGGGAAGTACCGCCCCGCCAACCTTGGCATGGGGTGGTACTTCCCCATTTCACCATGGCGGACTCGTTACAATACCGGCAGCAACCATGGTGCTAGTAGCACCATGGTTTAGCGCCGCTGTTGTAATGAGGGCCCATGTATCATCTCGGAGATGCAACCCACACCATTAGTCCATGGCACAGGACACACGAGGGACTGAAAATGGCATCAAATCATCCAGGGACATGTGCATGTGGGCAACGATTACCTGTGAGCATGTGTGACTAGTACAGCTGTCCATCGTGAATCGCCTAACATTTACCTTTAATTGCCTCTCATACAGGTGATAGTGGCTATCCCTTGAAGCCGTGGCTCCTCACCCCTGTCTGAAACCCACAGAACAGGCACGAGGAGGACTACAATCGTTCCTATGCCCGTACCCGTGTGGTCATCGAGCAGACCTTTGGTCTGTTGAAGGCACGATGTTGCTGCCTCAGGCGGCAGGGTGGGGCACTCCTCTTCAGGCATGAGAAGGTGGCCAAGATCATCATGGCATGTGTCATGCTGCACAATATGTGCATCCGCCGGAACGTGCCCCAGCCCCCTGACATTCAACTGCTACCACCTGGTGATGATGAAGGGGAAGAAGAACATGTGGCTGTACATCATGGCGGTGCCAATGCACAGGAGGGACGTGCTGTGTGCTAGTCAGTGATTGTACAATATTTCTGACACACATGGCAGCAGAGGGTGGCATGATGGTTGGACAGAGAGCACTGGGTGTGGGGGTACATTTACACTATGCACTGTAAATGAATAAATGACACATGCGCAATGATGAATGTCCACTCAGGTCTTGTTTTTCACACAACGGGTGCATTAAATATAACAATGTAAACTTAAGTGCAAAAACCCTCCACCACCCTCCTCCTCCCACAACTCCCCCACACACCCTCACCCCCAACTCCCCCACCCACCCTCACCCCCCTCCCCTCACAACTCCCCCACACATGTCCCATCAAGTCTCCAATGCCTACATGAGGCTGCCCTGACGATCAATTGGCACTCCCTGGTCTAGGGGGCGGCATGTCTTGCCGGCGCAGGGAACGTGCCGACCTGCAGAGTGGGCTTGTCTGTGTCGAACTTGAGGAAGACCGTGTGGCCGCCTGCTGTGATTGTGTAGCGGGATGCCCTGCCTCCATGGCATCCGCTATGCGGCCTAAGACCTGCCAGAGGGCCGAGACCTCCTCGCAGAGGCGACTGGTGTTGTCAGCGAAGGATTTGGCCATGGAGGCAGTGTTGTCTGTGATGGACCTGCCTAGAGAGGCTAAGTCCTGACGCCACTCCTGTCTGGCCAGTCTGTTGTCCTCGATAAACTCCCGCACAAGGGCAGTAAGCAGGTCAGGCTGCTGCGGCCCTGCGGGTGCACCTGTGGAGGTAGTGGGTCCCTGGCTGTCCTGCCCAGCCTGCTGAGCCTCCCTAGTCGTCAAAATTGGGCTGAAGTGCTCTTCCGTCTGCTCTTGATCAGACTGCTCTGGGGTGGTGGCGTGCTCTGTATCGAGGGACGATATTAGTGGGGAAGCCGGTGGACTTGGGGTACGGACCACTTCCGAAACATCGTCCTCAATGGGCACCCATATGTCATCCTGTGGGTCCTCCACAGCCAGGGGTGCTGTGGCTGCCACCTCCCCAGCCAAACTCGACTCCTCGGATTGTAGTGCCTCGCATGGATGATCAGGATGGCCAATGGGTGGTGGTGGTGCTTCGCCCTCTACGGGCCTTGGTGGCACCGGTGTGATGGGTACCTGGGGTGGCTTGCCTGTTGGTGCACGGTGCCCCCTGGGTTATCCCCTCGAGGTCGAAGGGCGGTTGCTGTCATCCCGGGACCTCTTCCGGGGTGTGAACTGTGCAGGGGTTGCGTCCTGCCCATCGCTGTCATGGTCAGTGCCTGCGGGGGTCGAAGAGAGGGACGGCATGAGTAATGTTTTTATAGGCATCATACATACATTAGGACAATTGCTCATCCACACAATTGGGGTTAATAGGCATTTGTGTTTGGATGAACACGATCTTTGATACATGGGTGGTTTATGCAGGCATACATCGGCGTCACTCATGTTGCCCAAGAGCAGTGCTATCTGACATGCATAGTATTTTGGGCCTGCACGCTGTGTGACTCATGGCATTTAAATCTTTGTGTGGTATGTGTCATGTACGATATTACCTTGCAGCAGGCATCTGCATGTGTCTGTAATGTGTCTGCCTACTTTGCTGGGAGTGTGTGTGTTGGACCATGGCTTGACTCTTTGAACTGACATATTGGTTGACTTTCATCAGATTTGGCATTACAATGTTTACTTTGGACACTCGCCTCCATCGCCCGATGTTGTGGCGCCACACTCCATCTCGCCAACACCTTCGATCCCCTCCATTCCTATCATGCTGGCGCAGATGTCCTCCCATGGGGTGAGCTTGATTGGGGAACTGGGACCTCCTCCTGTTCCCATTGCTTGGCTGCGGTTCACTGAGAGGATATTTCGTACCCTAAATTGCAGGTCGTCCCAGCGCTTGTGGCAGTCTTTGATCGTGCGTGGGGTGTTCCACACAGCACTGACCTTCTGAGCAACAAGTGCCCAGATCTCCTTCTTCTTCAGTACTGCCTCTCTCCATGTTATTTGAGAAAACTATGGCAGCATGCTCCTGCAGTGTGTCTACCAGCATCTGCAGCTCTCATCCTCATTGAATCTTTTTTTCCGCAGGCGGGCAGCTCCCTTCTTCAGGGCCTTGGGCATAGTGGTGTTATAGGTGGTTCTTTTCACGACAACAACAAAGTCCGAAGGGTCCTGTGTGGTGAGGATGGCAATGGATTATGTTCTTAAAGATGGCCGCCGTGCTCCGTTCCTGTGCGATGACGCTACTTCCAGTTCCGCTTATTAGCGGTGACCGTTAATATGGGTGACCGTTATTAGCGGTGACCGCTAATAAGGTCACCGCTAATGCCGTATTGGACCTTGTCGGTAGTGTTATCTGCGCTATGCCTGATGACGCTAAGGGCATTTTAGGTGCCTTTAACGGCATGGCGTAAAGCTTGTGCCCGCAGTCATAATAGTCCTCTATTCCTTGCAAGTATGTTGCGTACTTCAAATGATGTTTTGTGGGAAAACCAAAATAATGTTCAATTGGTGCTGGGAGGATCAAAGGGGATTAGACCCCAACAGTCTCCAACCTTTCTTTCTCCTTAATTTGTTTTCCCTGTTTTTTTGTTTGAACGAGCGCAATGTCAATGAACCTCAGGGGTATGGGTCGCAATGTCAATGTGTATTGTGGCTGTGTTCTAGGCAGTCACTTGATCTTATGTAAAATACAGATAGAAAGCATATTTCTTGTCAATTAGTTGTTGAACTTACTAGTTCACGTCATCCGGCTGCTGTCCACACCGAACAGCCAAACAGCAACAGCCCTTATCCCACCAGGGCTTGTCGCCACAAGGGCTGTGGGCTGTCCCTTTTGATGTTGCACGCTGTGAACGTGCTCAGACAGCTGATCCAGGAGATTTCAGAATTCTTTAAATGAGCCGCGTGGTCCTGACGCAGCTTCCGTGAGAACAGTAATGCGGAATTACTTCAATTCAGCTCAAGTTCTAGACAGTGGCAACAGTGCTTCCTCAACAGCCAAACAGCAACAGCCCTTATCCCACCAGAGCTTCTCCGGCTTATAGAATTCTATCACTGGTATCAATGAAAACATACAGTATGTCAATAGTATCAAAACATGCCCGCGCAGCCAAGTCAAGTGTCTTACTTCCTAAAATATCCTCCCTTTGGGCATCTGCTGCGTTATTGTTGATACACATTCCCAAGTAAGAAATAGTTGGTACCTCAATGATCTTTTGTCCTTTTAGGAACCCCGCTATTCTGTGCCAAGTCTTAGGATGTGTTCTCCCGTCCAAGGTTAGAATGCTCGATTTTAGACCATTTTCTTCCACATGTGTCTCGAGCGCATTCAGTGGTCTTTGCAGACCCACCTTGGTTTGATCTAAAAGTACCAAGCATCTGATGCCCTGAAAAGCACTTTCCATATCAGAAATAAAAAGATTGAATGTTGCTGGTGCTAAGCGGCAACCCTGCTTTAGCCCTTTCAATGTTTTTATGGGTTTAGACATGGCGTCACTTTTATCAAGTCTGACCTGGAAGGTGGTATTTGTATGGAGGGAGATCAGTGCTTCCCTTATGTCCTCTGGACATTCCCATCGTTTTAGTTTTTCTCAAAGTTTTGGTCTTTCGATGGTATCAAACACCTGCGCTAGATCAATTCACTTTCCGCTTAGTCGTAGATTTAATCAGGTTAATTCGGAAAATATTTAAAGATGTTCCAATTCCTTTAACAAAGCCTAACTGCCATTTGTCATATTGGCCTGTCTTGTTACTCCACTCTGTCAGGGCCTTCAGTATCAAACCCCCGAATATCTTACCAGTAATGTCCAGGAGGGCGTTAGGCCTGTAGTTTCCTGGATCCGACCTATCGCCCTTCTTGAATATTGGAACTAAGATGGAGGAGCACCAGGAGTCAGGAATGCTCCCTGTTCTCTTGATCTCTCCAAACATGGTGAACAGAGTCTTCCTGGGTCTTCCTTCAAAATGACATTTGTAATGCCATTGGGGCCGGCCGCCCTTGAGCTACTTGCAGCTTTGATCAAGTTCTCCATCAGGTCTATCTCCATTGGAATTTCCAGCCTCCTTTCCCCTTTCCTTGCTTAGTTGTTATCTCTTTATCTGACGAAAATAATGCACTAACATGTTCTGTCCATGCAACTGCTTATGGCCTTTAAGCCAATTTTTGTGCCGCTGTTTTAACTTTTTTATGGTCAATGTGTCTCGTGGATCTTTATTTAAGCACCTTTGTATCTCTTTTTTCACTTGTTTGTTCTTAAGCGCTACTGCCGTATCAAAGGCGTGTTGCTTCACAAAACTTGGACATGTATCCTTCCTCCCAACTTCTTTGAAAGACGTCAGCTGTAGCTGCCCTTTAGAACGGCCACTGTTTAGAGCCTCCAGTTGCCCCCTTCTGGACATATTCTTCAGGGTTTTAAGCCTATTTCTCCCAGGATTGACAAGTAGAATGGCTGCCTGCCATCCCTTAAATCTTAGGCATAAAATGCCATGGTGGCTGGCGGATGTCATCTGTACCTTTAGTCTAGACAGATTAGAGTATATACTCTCTAAGGCAAAGAAGTAGTCCAACCTTTTTTTTCCCTTCCCTCTCCTCCAGGTAATGGAAGCAGGGGTGTCTCTTTCGATCTGACGATTAACAATATGTATGTTCCTCTCTACGAGGACTGCCGTCCACTCGAGGCCCCCGATTTTTTGCGGGGTCGAGGGACAAGCAGAGTCAGTTATCAACTTCACTCCGTCGTCAAAACAGTGTATATTTAAATCACTGCATATTAAAATATACAAATAAGCCCATGTCCCCATAGCCTCTTCTATTATATTTCAGACAGATTTTA
Source organism: Ambystoma mexicanum (assembly GCF_040938575.1). Taxonomy (NCBI): domain Eukaryota; kingdom Metazoa; phylum Chordata; class Amphibia; order Caudata; family Ambystomatidae; genus Ambystoma; species Ambystoma mexicanum. The sequence continues at coordinate 392,687,248 of NC_090938.1, forward strand.
CGAAGCCCTCTGCCGCTGTTGACGCAATGTTCCAATATAGATTTAACAGACTGGGTGTCCTCTCCTTTCCTCCCTCATTTGGCTGGGGGATGGACAGTGTACAGTGATGATTCTTATATTTAAGTTGTTTTTCAGGGCCAGCAATAATAGACCAGCAGTTGGATGGCCTGTGGGACCCTTAGTGGCGGGATTAATAAACACTGAATAGCCTTCCAATAATGGTTTATTGCGTAACCATGGGCCTCATTACGACCCCAGCGGTAGACGTGCCGGTAAAAACGGCATGGCTGCCGCCGGAGTTGTGTTTTTTTTCCGGCAACTGGCTTTGGGGAATTACTGGGGCATTACAGCCCCGGCGGTCTCGGTAATTCCCCATCGCCAGGCGCCGGAAAAAGTAACTCTCCATTCGAGCCCCGTAGGACTCAATGGGAATGGGGAGGACGGAAGCACCGGCACCGTGTGCAACAGTGCCAGTGCTTCCGTCAGAGACTGCGGGCGGGTGGCACTCCACCCGCCATGTCAGACCTGCTGGGAGAAACGGCACCAGCCCGCAGAACTGAGTGTGCCAGTCCGGTAACAACGGTGCCGGTAGCTTAAGTTTCTGCAGACCTTCGACGGTGTGGGGAAAAGGGGGGGTGCGTGGGGCGCATGGGGGGTGGGGGGGGGGGAGTCCTCCGCTTCCCCTAGCATAACCTCAGTGAAGCCTTCCGCTTCCCGTTGATCATTCGATACTGTTGGGATATTGTGAGCGATTACCTTCTCCGTTTGTAAGGTGCTGTCTGAAGAGGCTGTTGTGCGGCCTATTTCAACCCCTATATCAATCGGTGGAATCACTGTGGCTGTGCTTTCTTTAGTCCGTTCAGATTTGCCCTCTTGATCAATGCCTGGTCATTCTGGAGTAAGAGGGGATGTTCTGCCATCATCAACATCCTCCTCTAAGCCCTTATCCCCTGTTGTTAAAGCGCTTTCGAACATACTGCTCAGCTGACTCTTATGCAATTGTGCCAAACGGGGTGAGGGATTTGAATGGAGAATGTTCTATTTCAACAACCCTGGGCTAGACTGCTCACGGCTGCTGGGATCAAAGGGAAATCCCCATGCAGTCTCCCAGCAACGTTCCACCCACCCAATGGTAGTTATACAGTAAGCCCTCAGGCTTCAAGGTAAACGTCCAAAATTCACAAGTGGTCGATGCGTTCGCCAAACTTTAAGCAGACAAGACAAGCTCAGCCCAATGCCGGCCAGCAGTACACTGTTATGGGCAACCGCCAAGGGATTACTTACGCAAGGTGGTTGCTTCAGGATTCTACTCCCCTTGAAGCCCTCACACAAGATAAATGGTGTGCTGTGTTCTTGTTACTGTTATCTGCCTTCCACTTTGCCGACCGCTTCGCGTGCGAACGTGGTAATGTATAAGATGTGGGGGGTGGAATACGTCTGCTTTACACAGCGTCCCCTTGCTTCTTAAAGAGATAGTGATCTTATTCTGTAGACCACATTGTGCATGTTAAACATGCAGCGATTAACAAAGTCAATTTCACAAAGAAAAATAAATTCTCCTGCTTTCTCCTGCGTAACTGCCTTCCACTTTACTGATTTGTTTAATCAAAGTGGTTGGCAAAGTATGGGAGATGCCTAATCTCCAAGGAACAAGTTTGGAGCTAAGAATAAAAAATACAAAATGAAGTAAAGAGATGGAAGTTTTCTTTAGCGGAATCCAATTATTAAGAAAAAATGCAAGTAAAAGGTACCTTCAATGATGTGTGGGTGAACTCCCAAACTTTGCGTCTCTCTCTCTCTCTCCAATTCCTGCTGCACTGCGTTGGCTCTGCGGGTTTCTTTGCCTTTTAGGACACCACAGTCGGCCTCTCTCCAGCTTCTACACAGGTCAGGTCTCCGTCTGACTACAGAGTGCTCTGCTGACCGTTTCAGGGTGTCCTCACGACCGAGGACCAGCTTTCTCCTGCTCACTTCCTCGTTCCCGGGTTTGAATCTCCTGGGGCTGGCAGGATTCACGCCAGGCTCTCCCTTCACTGAGTCCGTTCTTGGTTTTTATGTCCTCTACCTGGGCTCCTCAGCGGAGTCCTTCGTTTGTATCAATGGAGTGTTCTTCATGCCTCCTTGGGGCCACCTCTTCTCATTACTGTCTAGAATTGGAAAAGGAGTAGTTTGCATCACTCCTATAATCTTCCTCTTCTCAGTACTTTTAGGGGTTGAGTTATCACTCTGTATGTTCCCTTCTCATCTTGATGTATTAAGTCTTACGCGAGGAAAGGAGGGGATATTGCAGTAACAAACAGTAGTGCTTTCTGGTTAATTCTTGAAGGACCTTAAGTGATTTCATGGTCTCAAAGGTAAGGGGGTTAGGGAGTTCCATTACGGTTTGGGATTCCTTGTCCCCATAAGGGCAGTTTCTCCCTGAGAGGTCCCGCTTTCCATCACCCCTAGGGGGATTGTTGTGTAGCGGGCTCTCCTCTGGGGAGAAGTGACATGATCCTGTGAACCGTCACAATGGGCACTGAGCTGTCCATCAAAATCAGGATGTGTTTCCCCTGAGGGAAGGTGCGAAAAGCGATCGCTAGCCTGATCGCTCGCAACTCCAGTCAGTTGATGTGCCAACGGTTTTCCACTGGGGACCAAAGGCCGTTCACTTTCAGATATCAGCAGTGAGCACCACAGCCCTTCAAGGACGTGTCAGTTATTACCTTCACCTGTGGCTACGGTGGCCTAAAGGGTTTCCCAGGGATCATGCTCTCTCTGCTGGCACATCATGAAAGGTTGCTAGCTACCGACTTCGGCACCATTAGGACGTCCTTCATGCTGTCGGAGTACTGGGACCATTGATCCCTCAAAAGCCACTGAAGGGATTGCATCCTCCGCATGCCATCTTGTACCAGAAAAATGCAGGATGCTATGAGAACCAAGAGGAAGAGGAAGGAAGCCGCTGGCAAGCTGTCATGTTTCTGGAAAAGCCTGACCATCTGCCTGAAACTGTTGACTTTTTCCTTGGGTGGGAAAAGACTTTCCTGCAGTGTATCCAGGACTGCTTTTATGAATTTCAGCTTCTGTGTTGGTGTAATATGGGACTTCTGGAAGTTCATGGAGAAGCCCTGACTGTGAAGCAGGGAACAGGTTTCCTCAAGCTGTGCCGATACATGTTCTGGAGACCTTCAGATCATCCAGGCAAAGGAATACATGGATACCAGATCTCCCGAGGTGCTCTGCCACCACTGCCATCAGCATGGCGAAAACCATGGGCTTGGAGTTTAAGCTAATAGGGAGCACTCCCTTTTGATTCGTCAGTGTGTGACGAATCGCAGGTATTTGCTCCTTCATCCCTAGTGGGAGACTCCCCCGTGAGGCTATGGAGGTAAGCCTGCTCCACAAGACCCTCCCTAGGGGTCGAGGCAAGTGGGACCTCACCAGGAGAGACTCCCCTTTTGGGGACCAGGACTCCCGTTCCTGTGAGGAACTCCCTGAAGGAACTATGATACCCGTGTATATGGGACTGTCTTCAATGGAAAATACTATGGACGCTTCATGTTTGGCTGAAGGCAATGCAGAAAGAAATCCGTCAGAAGAAAATAAGGAAAATATCCCTTTAACTCAAGGTAAGTATTTAACTGCAATGAGTCGGAGGAGAGGAGAGCCTGGTATGCAGGGGAAGCACCCTGACCTCATCACTCCTTGTGGAGGCAGAGTCAAGGTAGATCGTAGAGGCCGCAAGTTTCGGAGAAGAAGAGTTATAGATTGCGAGAGATGGAATCCTGGTGTACAGGACCACAAGGGAAGTGGTATGAACGAGAAGGGAAGGAGAAGGTACTTGGCACTGGTGTAACTAAACATGCAGAGTGGTGGGCAGGACACCCAAAGTACAGTGCTGAGACTACCGCAACAAGAAGTTTGAATGTCTTCTGAGTACCAGCATATGCAGACGATAGATGTCTGACGACGAGCCGAGAGAAGGAAAAGGGCAAAAAGCAATAACAAAGACAGGCATGATATCAAGAGATTACACAGACAACAGATTACAAGTTTCAAAGAAAGTTCTATTTCAATATCAGGATGGTGTAGACTTTACTTGCCCTATAACTAAAGTAGGGATTTCTCCTGCCTAAAGAAAACTAAGGGTAGTTTGTATCTGCAAGTCCAAATCAAAGGTCTGTGTCAAAACCTATGCTTGCCCTCAGGTCTAATATAAAAATGTAGAGTTGGGATGTTTTAACTTAAATAGTGTTCAACAAAGTCTGGAGCAGTCTCTAGCCCCCTTCACAAGTTCATGATACAGTTCCAACCACAAAGTTAAAAAAGGTGCTTAGGGTTCCCTTCCCCTAGCTTCAAGCATTGATTTAAAAAACAACAAGGTTCCAAAGGAGCTCAGGGGATCCCATCTGCAAGCTTCAAATACTGATTCGCAAAACACCAATGTTCCGCTTTATCGTATTTCAAAGTTGTTTTCACACTTCTCCTTGTTGGGGCATTCCAGGCCACACGGCTCACCCATTACAGGTCACGCAACCAGTTGCCCTTACCCAGCTTACTGCCACTTTGGTGAATTACAGGGTTTCACCAGTTCTTAGATTCAAGGTTTGCCTTTCTTGATACTTCTTTTGTTCTCCTTTCTATAATGTTCTTGATTGATTTTCATTTACAGCTTGCCTGATTAGCATTTTGCTCACACTTCACTGGCTCCCCTCCAGTTGCTTGTTCATTGCCTTCACTGTCATGTTCATAGTTTTCTTATTTCGTGACACTTTCACAATAACCTTTGTAAATTACAGACTTTTGAACATGTATCGCTTAACCGTGACTACTCTGACACAATGTTACTGCAAACTCCAATTCAAGTATGGCATTCATCTTAACTTGTTCTCTTCACTCAGACTTTCGAGAATGTGATGCCCGCACGCAATCACTCTGCTACAATGAAATTCCTTCACTTTCATACATGCACTGGGTTCCCTTGCATTCTCTTGAAACTCACCGGCTGCAACATACTTTTCGTCGGTTTCCTCTGTAAGATGCTTTCTGGGATTTGAGGTCAGGGTCTCACTGCCTGCCTCAGACATCCCTGGATGGTTACTGCCATTCAGGGCAACAAGCAGTTTTTGACCACAGCAAAGGGACCGGTATCTTCCACGGTACCCTTCTCCGCTCCCCAGGGACACGGCTCCCACGCAACAGCTTATCTCACTCTGCCGTCCTTCAGCATCCCATTTTCCTCCGGCATCCCGCGGGCTGAGTTGGCTCGCCTGTTGCGGTCTACTTGTACAGGCTTCTCGCTCTCTTTACTGTTTGTGAACTCCACCTTTTATACACCTGTGAGTGTCTCACAAGCTGCAGGTGTGACGTCCCAGGCTCAATTGCCGGACCACAATAAGTCCAATTAACCGAACATGCCTGACCTTCAGCTCTATAGCCTTTAGGCTCTCTCTTCTTCATCTCAGTACTATAGTGGTGTCTCCTATAAAGCTATAGCCCTTAAGTAGCCACCTGAACAGGAGATCCATGGGGGGTTGATGTGAGAGAACCTTCAGGTTTCTCACACAATACAGTATAGTTCACACAAAAAGGGGGACTTGAGGTTCCCTTCCCCCAAGACAGTGTTTCTTAGTTCTTTCAACTTTCAGGGTTCTCTTCCCCAAGATTTCACAGCAGCACGTATACTGCTTGCATCCACTCAATTTTCATTACAAGAAAACAATAGTCCTAGCCCACTTGACCCACCTTATGACTTGCTGTACCAATTGTTTCACAGTTCTACATGAATCATTTCCAATGTTCTTTGCTGGTTATTTAGGGCACCCTGTCTAGGTGCAGTTTTCAGACCACACGTTGCACCCATTACAGGTCGTGCAACCAGGAGTTCCCTTGGCCCCTTTTCAGACTCTTCTGCCTCAGGCTTCTGGCTTCTCACACTTGTATGTGTTTGAATGGATTTTTAAACTCTGCTCTGGTGAACAGATGTTCAGGAGGCCACCCTTGTTTAGTGAAACAGGGAACACTTCTGCAAGGTTATCCAGGACAGTTCAAGGTAGCTTGGAGAGCAGTCAAGGCTAAGTCACAGGAGTAGTGGGGGTGATCTGAGGTCTTGGATGAGCACACAAAGGAGGATGACAAGAATTACCCTTAGACAGTAGCATATAAAACAATATACAATGTATTAGGCCCAGAACAAACACAGGTGAGTAATGAAGAACATAGTTATACTACTAGAAACACACAGTAGGTAAAATATATATACAGTCACCTTTCGGTCAATGTGGTTAAGTGCGGATTCCCGCCAAAACCTGTAAGGAGGGAAAGACAACAAACTTGATCACAAAGGCCAACTCCAGAAATGGATATCCCTAACTTAAGAAGCCCAGCCCTACGAAGATTGGAGCCTCGTGCTCAATGTTATGGTTGTACGTAAAATCACTTGTCGATGAGTAAAGATCACAAGGGACCCACTTCAAAGGGAAGGAAAAGTTATAAGAGGACACTGGAGTGTGAGGAATTTGGTTCCAAAAGTCAGAGGCGGGTGTGCTACAGAGAACAAAGCTGTCGCCAACTTCAAAGTGCACAGGTGCTGCGGGTGCGGTCAGATTTAAGTCCGGGACCACTGCGGTTCTCATGTACACCAGACATCCTGGCACCAGTAGTGTGGATTGGGACAAGACAGTCCCAGCCCAATTCTTGGGTACCCACAAACATGACATGCACTAGGACTCGAAAAGCACCATCTTTTGCGGGAGAATGCATGCTCAAATAAGGTTCACAAAGAGCAAGGGGAAGGCCAACGGACAAAATGGCCAAAGAAGGAGACAAAAGACCTTGTGGCACAGCCATGACATACACTAGCCACAGTTATGAGTCAAACGTGGTAAGCGTGGTATGGCTCGGTAAAAAGTCAATAAAAATACACGAAAAAGCTTTTGTTGCCACCGGTCTACTCCCAGGTACATTGTCCAGTTACCAAAAAAAATTCTTAAGGGATGTCTAGGGCTTGAAAACGCAAGGACCCCAGTAGGAGAAATTACTTACCGTAATGTTCTATATATGTATTCTTCTCCTGTAGATGACTCATCTGATAGTTATTCCTTATAGCTCTGCTGCTTCAAAAGAAATTCGACAAGGGGCATATTAGACCTCAACTCGGCTGTCGATTGTCGATCCGTCTTGCTCGGCACTCAATCGTCGGTTTTCGGACATGACGTCAGGGGTCATATATAAACTCTCACTACGCCCCGTATATCAGTTTCCCCCTCCCCCCCCCCCCCGAGCCATACGCTGCATAGGAAACCAGAGAGATAACAACAGGCAAATATGTAAAGACACCACAGATCATAGCGGCAGTAAATAAATAAAAAAAAAACACATGGCAAGAAGACAGAAAACGGTCATCAAGGACCATCACCAACTAATCGGTTGAAATAGAACATGCGGACCAACCATCGACTTTCGGAGCGGGGATGAATTGGAGAGGAGATGAGGAATCTGCGAGAGAAGAATCCATAGAAAGAACATTATGGTAAGTAACTTTCTCCTTCAATCGATTGCTTTTCATCCGCAGATTCCTCATCTGATAGACTCTTACAGAAGTAGATGACGGAGGCGGGCAGAAAGTTAGACCAGAAGGTTTTGCAGTACCGGCCTGCCAAAACACCCATCGTCCATCCGAGCAACATCCGAACTGTAGTGCTTAGTGAAAGTATGGAGGGATGACCATGTTGCTGCATGACAAATATCCCTAACAGGTACTACACTTTGTAATGCTGTTGATGCCGAGACCGCCCTAGTAGTGTGAGCCCTGATGCCAATTCTTTGCCTGCATACTGGTAGAATTCCGCTATACAAAAAGTGATCCAGCAGGACAAAGTTTGTTTAGTTAAACCCAGGCCCTTGCGGGATAAGGAAAAGGCCACAAAGAGTTGATCAGGTCTTCTGAACAGGGCTGTTCTTGTGATATATAAAAACGTAGGGCTCTTTTAGGGGACAAGTGGTGAAACCAAGGGTGTGGTGGAGGGTAGAAAACCGAGAGGTCAATGGATTGGGACAAGTGAAACTTGTTAGGCAGAAACCTGTGCGGTTCCCTTAGGGACCACTGCAAAAGATTTAAGACTACAGGTGTTGGCAGTAAACCCACTTGGTAGCAGTCTGTACCACCCAGATTTACCTGGTAGCTGTGGCTGAGCAGTCAGACTTCCCTCAAGAAGAGTTAGGCAGTATGCAAAGTATACACAACAGGCACTCAGATACAATAATACAAGCAAACACTGACCAGAGCTTTGGTATCAAAGTATATAATTATTTATTTTAAAACACACAGTTTGAAAAACTCCAGCACTCTTATTGTAAAATATTCTAAACACAGTTACTATTGTAATATATACACCCCTTTTTCCTTATCAGAAAAGTCACAGTAAAACACCACTTATTTTCATACAGAGGTGAGCGCTTAACTAGGTTGCACTCCATTAAGTTTGTGAGAAAGGGAGGGAAAAAGACAGAATATGGAAAGGTACACCACTCTAAGATTCAGGAACACTATTAGCAAGGCAGAAGAGCAAAAGTCACTGGTGAGCCAAAGTCCAAAGGCTGGGCCCCCTCTTAGAGAGAGCAGAGCACAAATGCGCCCAAGATCACACAGTTACACTAGGCTTAGAAAGTCTTGCAGAGGGTTCAAAAAGAGTTTAGAGAGGCTTAAGAAAGTTTAGCCAGGGTGTCCCAGACTAACCCAGGTTCGAAAGCCGGGGGCTAAATCTACCCCGTACAGTCAGTAGCAAGGGAAGCCAGGCGGGACACGGTACCTTAAGTGGGAAGGATCCTCCAGCGGTGGCAGTTGTTCCTGGTAGTTCCCAGTTGTTCCTAAGACTTCGATCAGCTCCTCCTCAGAGGTTGAGGCCGAATCCCCCCCTTTTTCTTCTCCATCAGAGGTTTCACGGGGGTCCTGTCGATGGGCATAAAAGAGGACTCCCTCCGCGGTGGCACGAAGATTCTGGGCCCCGAGGTCGCCACCACTGGTGTAGCCTCCACAGGCTGAGCCAGGGCCGCCGCGACTGTCTCGATAGAGGCCTTGGCCGGTTGGATCAAGGCTTTCACCACCTTAGGTGCGCTCACCGCCTTCTCCTTGGGGGGGGGGGGTCACCACCTCGCTCCCCCTCCGATGGGGCCTTTGAGCACGACCGGGGTTTCTCCAGGAGCTTCGCCGGGTGCTCGGCCTTCCTCTTACCCGAGCCAGAGCGTTGGCTCGTGGTTGATGGCGCCGGGGAGGATGCGCCCTGCCTGGCGCCCGTAGAGCCCGATCGTTCGGCGCTCCCGGTGCCAGCGGACTCGCGGTACTTGGCCTTCTGTTGGACCCCCATCGCCGGGGCGCCCTCAAAGGTCTTAGAAGACCGCTCGGACTTCTTCTTCTTCTTCTCGCCTGATGGGCTCTTTCCTTCCAGCCAGTTGGCGAGACGCTGATGGCGGTCCTTCATGGTCCGCTCCGACATATTGCCGCAAAACGCACAGTCCTTCTCCTCGTGCGTCTTGTCTTCATGCAGGCAGTAAAGGCAAAGGGAGTGTTCGTCCTCCTTGAAGACATTCTGAAGCTGGCATCCAGGGCAGACCCTGAACAGCTTTCCGGGCGTCGAGCTTCCCTTCTCCTGGGCCATGTCCGAGATGGGCCTGAGAAACTTCTGGAGTCCTCCAAAAGCGTGGCTCGACGAAATCTTCACCCTTGAGGGGCGTAGAAGAATCCGACACGGGTCCCCGTTGATTGGATAAAGAAACGGTGGAGCTTGAGGCTCTTTTGACCGAAAAAGAGAACATGTTCCTAAGAAAAAGCGCGAAAAAAGCACTAACGCTCGAGACCAATAGCACGAGGATCCCAACACTTGAACGTGTGGTAAAAATCTGAAGATGGCTGCCAGAGACGGGGCTTAGGGAGAGGGCAGTCATTGGCTGTGGTCAGTATGACGCAGAGATCAGTGATTGGTTACTACTACGAAAGACAGATCAGAAACGAAACTGATACTGATTTTTCTTTACCGAGGATTCCCAGCCTGACGACGGGGAATATTCATGAGCATGTGAATCCATGCCAGACCCCATGCTGGAGAAGATGAACGTTATGCACTACCAGGGCAGAAACCAGCCGCGGAGTTTTCCGGTTAAAGGTGGTACCTTTGTTTCGCGGTCGTGGTAAAACGTGGTATCCCGGTTGCCGGGGTGCTTGGCACAGGCAAGGCGGCCACGAGGTACGTCGGGAAGGCGAAAAGACGGTGAAACTGGTTACCCCCACCAGTCAAAGGAAGAAGACTCTCCGGCGGGAGATCTCCTCTGTCGTTGGGAAAAGTGGTGAGGCAGTCCAGCAGGGCTCCACCGGTAGTGGTGTCGTGGCAGGTCGGCTCAGCTTCTCCCTCGTCGGATTCTTAGGTCCTGTGGTGACTTCTGAAGTTCCAGTCCCCAAAGCCCTGCTTTTATGCAAGAACCCCCATTCACTCAGCCTAGCTGTCACTCAAACATGCTAAGTGGTGAGCCGGCCGGCTCACCACTTGGGCCAATCAGGATGGAGTGCGACTTGAGTTGCCTAGGCAACACAGTCCGGGTGCCTAAATTTCCCTCCACCCCTCCTAAGTACCCCAGACAGAGTGGCACCACTTTGGAGGGCTTCTGCGTCCTGAATCTACAGTGGTGCATTTTGTAGATAGAGGAATCTGGGCAGCGTGATCATCTTAAAGAGGGCGGCTCTACCCATTAGTGTCATGGACCGTCTTTAAAACGGCCCATGATCGGCTGGAGGTTATGGGCTGCGTAGCGCATCAGGTCCTCTGATATCCAAATCCCAAGATACCGGAAGCCGCTTGGTTCCACCTTGTATAGGCATTCCTGGGGGACGGCCAGTGTACCGCCCTTTACCGGGAACAGGATAGATTTGTCCCAGTTGATTCTCAGCCCACTAAATTCACCGTATCGGATGAGCATCTGCATTACTATGGGGCAAGTTCGTATCGGGTCACCCAAGTATATCAAGAGGTCGTCCGCGTACAGAGACGCCCTGTCTTCGTGCCCCTCCAGCCACCTGAATTCCAACCAGTCCTTGCTCTGGCGGAGCCACAGTGCGACTATCTCTATCGCGAGGGCGAAGAGAAGGGGGGACAAGGGGCATCCCTGCCGTGTGCCCTTACCCAGGGGGAAAAGGTCAGAGGGCCACCCATTTACCTTCACCTCTGCTTGTGGGTCTGTGTAGAGAAGTTGCACCCATCCCAGGAAGTTGTCCCCAAATCCCATTCTTCGCATAGTTTCCCAGAGGCTGTCCCAGAAAGTCGAACGCCTTTTCAAAATCTATGGCAAGTAGTGCAAGCGGTTTGTCTATGATAGGGGCCCTTTCCAGCAATAGGTGGAGGCGCTGCAAGTTCATATGTGTCGATTTATGTGGCATAAACCCACATTGGTCCGGGTGGACCAGGGAGGTAATTACCGCTTGCAACCGGTTGGCCAGGATCTTGGCAAGGATTTTGGTTTCGCTATTGAGTAATGAGATAGGCCTATAGGAGGCACAATGCTCAGGTGGTTTACCTGGTTTGGGAATAACGACTATCGTGGCTTTACGCAGATCCAGCGGGAGAGCGCGCCCCGGTCGTGGGCCCCGAGAAACATTTTGTGAAGGTATGGTGCCAGTTTCTCCCCACCCAGTTTCTTCCAGGTCTCGAACGGGAGCCCGTTGGGGCCTGGTGTTTTCCCTGACTGCAATTGAGCTACAGCCTCAGCGATCTCTGCTTCGGTGAGAGCCGAGTCCAGTTGTGCCCTCTGTTGTTCCGATAGGAATGGCAGGGTGATATTGTCTAGTAGGGAGGGATCCAGAGGGGACACTGGGGCGGCGTACAGAGTAGCAAAGAAGTCAGCGAAAGCCTGTGCTATATCCCTGTCTGAGTGGCATTTCCCATTCTGCGGGGTTATGATCTCTCATCTCTTCTCTCGAGCCAGGCCAACATTTTCCCAGCTTTGTCCCCGTGTTCATATATCCTTGCCCTGGAGTCTTGGTGAGCTTTCCTGGCGTTGTCTAGTTCGATATGTCAAAGGCGTCCTCTAGCACCCTTAAGGGATCTGAGAGACTCCGGGCTTGGGTCACGAACATATTTGGCTTCCCAGTCACCCACATCAGTTTCTGCCTCCAGCAGCTTCCGAAGTCGCTCCCTTTTGTTACCCGCTACCCAGGAAATCGTCTCCCCCTCAATACCATTTTGTATGCTTCCCATATCGTGACTGGGTCATCGACCGTAGGGGTATTCATTTCGAAATATTCATTAGTTACTTCCGTGAGGTGGTCAACAAGATCAGGGGAGCCCAGATAGTAGCTATTCAGCCTCCATGATCGGGGTGGGGTTTCACTTTGTATGCGCAGTACCGCCATGAGGAGTGAGTGGTCTGAGATGCCTCGGGAGAGTAGGTCTGCAGCGGTCGCTCTGTGTATATCGGTGCTTGGGAGGAAGAGGTAGTCTAGTCTGGACATGGACCCATGTGCTCCCGAGTGGAACGAGTAGGCCTTGTCCACAGGGTGGAGATGCCGCCACACATCCCGAAGGCCCAGGGCCGACGCAAATTTTGCTAGTTTGGTGGGAGTGTTCGGGTTACGGTCCCTGATGTGAGTGTGATCTTTTATATTACACATGACGTCATTAGAATCGCCCCCCAAAACCCACGTATCAGGTTGGTGTTTTGCCATAAGGGTGACCAACTCCTCCAGGAATTCCTCTCCCAGTCCTGGCGGGGAGTACACGGACGCAATATCCAGTGTTTCTTGTCCCAGTGTTCCTATAACCACCACATAGCGACCCCGGGGGTCTTGGTCAACAATTAGCGATGTGAATGGGACGCATTTATGTATCAGGATAAGAGTCCCTCTGGATCCCATAGTGTATCCCGCATGTAGGGCCAATCGGTAGTTGGCTCTACGAAATAAAGTGCAGTTGGTCCCAGCTAAGTGTGTCTAATTTATCAGGGCGACGTCGGGAGAATGTCTGTTCAAGAATTGCAGAACAAGACGTCGCTTGATTCCGGACCCCAGCCCGTTCACGTTCCATGTGATTATTTTGAGAGATCTGGGGCACTCAGGGGTTGATGCGTGGGTCAGTGTGGTCGCCATTTATTGTGTACAGTACCAGGTTCGCAAACATTATGGGTTGTTTCAAGGAGTTGCCGTGTGTCGGGTATGTTGGGTGGCGTGATTCATTAATTTCGTGAATGCGTAATAAACGTGTATTAATACTATAACAAAAACAACAAACTCGCCCATCCCCCCTCCCTATACTCCACCCCAACACAAAGTACCTGTCGCCCGAACATCGTTGGCACTCGGAACTAGAGTGTCAGCTCAAACTTGGGGTCCTGGCTGGCAGGCAAACAGAGGGGGTCCCCTCTGGTCCGCAGCTCCTACCGCCTTTGAGCATTCCGTAGTTCTTAGGGTTTACTTATGAGGTCGGTCTCTCTTCGGTTCGATATTCCATCGCTTCCTAGTGTTCGTTGGTTTCCCTCGCTTTAATTGGCGGGATTTGCTGCTTGTTCCAGGATCGCTGGTTCCTGGGCCTCCGGGTGCCCCCCCGGGAGGGGACGATCCGCCCCAGGCCGGGGTCTCCTTCCCCGATCCGTCGGTCTTGCCGTCCAGTCCCCTTCAATGTGCGTTTCCGCCCATCTCCAGGCCTTCTTCGGATCCGTAAAATGAACTGTGGTTCCCTTGTGGTGGATATTGAGTTGGGCCGGAAACAGCAGTCCGTATCTTACTTTCATGTGGAATAGTTGCCTCTTCAGCGGTTCAAACGACTGTCTTGCCTTCTGCACCTCCCAGGTGTAGTCAGGGAAAAAGGCGATTCGGGAACCGTTAAGGGTGATTGTACCCTTAGAGCGAGCCATTTGAAGGAGTGCATCTCTGTCCCGATAGTTAAGGAATCTGGCTATGATCGTTCTGGGTGGTGCGCCTGGTATAGGCCTGCCCGATGGCATTCTGTGAGCTCTCTCCACTGAGAAGAACTTAGAGAAGGGGTGAGGCGCATAGATGTCCGCCAACCATTGTTCCAGGAAGAGCTCCATGCTGGGCCCTTCCTCCCCCTCCGGGAGGCCGAGGATGCGTATATTGTTGCGGCGCGATCTTCCTTCCCCCTCATCCACACGGGCCTCTAACATTTTCAGACGATTTAGTGTCTGGAAGAGTTGTTGATTAATGCCTCTAATGTTATCTTCAGTCCCCGAGATGCGCTGTTCCGCCTCCCCCGTACGAGCGGAGTTCCTGCAAGTCGTGGCGCAGAAAGGAGACATCTGCCGCTATACTGTCAATTTTCATCTCCATCGAGGAGCGGGAGCTGGCAATGGCAGCCATCACGTCTCTCAGGGAGAGGGCAGTCTCGTCCTCGGGGGGGAGGGGGATGTCTGTGGTGTGTGAGATTGCGAGGCCTGTGCCGCAAATTGGTCCATCTTGCTTTGCGTAGAGGCTTTTTTCAATTGTCTTTGCTCATCCTTGGAGAGAGGCAGTTTCGTGGGGTTGTGTGCGCCCGGGAGCGACCGAGGCTTGCTGTGGATCGAGTAGGTCAGCGTGTGCGGCGGTAGTCGCGGTCAGGCGAGTTTTTCAGCCAAAGTCTCTCGCAATTGTGGCTCGGAGAAGGGCTTCCACCTCGGGTTTACCAGTGCGTGGGTTTGGGCTGGTGACTGGGGCCACTCACCGGGCTCGCTATATGTCGCGGTAAGAGAGTCGGCAGTCGAGCTCCTCGTGGGCCAGAGATGGTCCGGCGTTTTCCATCAAGTCTGCTTGCAGTACCGTCGCTCCCCACAGCCCGACAGGCCCCGAAATGCATTACGCGCCGGCCATCTTGGGAGCGCGGGAGCCCTCTCCGTTTCACTCTTCACTCACCTCGGGTTCGCTCTTGGGGCTCCGATTTTCCCTGAATTTTGCATCCGATGGTGCCCCAGTGCGTCAGCTATCGATGCAGGTATCAGGCTATAAAAGACAGCATATTTGCAGCGGTCACGGAGCCGATCAAACTCACGTCCGCTCCATTGCGCTGCTGGCCAAGCCCCCCCGCTGTTGGTACTCTTGTTCAGAGGAGAATTGCCTACCATTTCGGTGCTGGACTGCCCCTGGGCAGGACAAAGACTGATATGTATGGGATATTTCTCCTCTGTGAAAGATGGTGAGCTTAAGAATCTGGGTAAGGCTCTCGTAACCAGGACTAATGTCTGGCAGAGAGACCCCCAAGATCCCCCTTGTTTTTTGCGTCATAATCAGGACATGCATTCCCCTCCAAAGATGGATCGAATGCCCTCAGGGCTAACCCGATGGCTCGCAATTCCAGCCTGTTGATGTGGCTTCTGTCGCTGTCCAAAGGCCGTTCAACCTGCAAGTCCTTGTAGTGATCGCCCAAACCCTTCAGAGACTCACCCGTGACCACTCAGGCCAGGGGCCATGGAGGCCAGAAGGGTTCCCCCGTCATGAGATTCCTGCGGACTCTGCCCATCAGGCAAAGTCGCTGACCACATGTGCAGATACCTTGATGGAATCCAAGAGTGCTCCGAGGTGCGGTGACCACTGACCCCTGAAGAGCCACTGTAGGGTTCTCATGCGCAGCCAGGCCTCTGGCACTAGAAAAATACAGGAGGCAACGAGACCCAAGAGGTGGAGAAAGGAAGCCGCTGGTGAAGTGGCATGGTTCAGGAACAAGTCGACCATCTGTGCCAAGCTGTTGACTCTCTCTTCGGAAGGGAAGGCCTTCCCTACCAGAGTGTCTAGGACTTCTCCGGGGAACTGGAGGCTTTGGACAGGTATGATATGATTGGCTTTTACAACATTCCTGTACACAAGTGTTTCTAGGCACGACAAGACAAGGGGGTGGGGAGGACAGAGGGAGGACAAAACAACAATCTTACTAGGCCTTGTGTCATTCAGATAGCGCAAGTATGGGGAGAAGTGGCACGGAGGGGGGGGTGTCGCTCGACCGGAGGAGAAATGCGGGTAATGAAAGGGCAGACAGCTGGTGGCTCAGTGCAGGTAATAAAAAGTGCAGCCAACGTGTGGCTCATAAGCGCTTAGAGAGGGGACTAGGGTTACAGATACAGACCACACGTGCTAGGGGATTCAAGAAGCAGTGCAAGGTGCAACTGGACATGTGGGGACCTCGGCCCAAGTTCAGAGGGTGGCCAGGTGACCAGTGCGTGGACCAAACCAGTCATCAGCATGGGAGAGGAAGAGCGGAAGCAAAGAGGAAGGTCTTGAGTTGCTCCTGGAACGAGAGGTGGTTCAGCTCAAGTTTGAGAGAGGCAGAGAGGCTGTTCCAGAGGGAGGCCCCCACCGAAGAAAGGGATCTGCCCGCAATTTCTGCTTGGAAAAGCGAATGACCCTCAGAGTTGGAGGTGGATGAATGGAGAGCTCGAGAAGGGAGGTGTTTAGGAAGACAGCGTTGAAGGTAATGCAGTCCCAGGTCCCAGAAAGCCTTGTGGATGATGCAGAGGGTCTTGAACTTGATCCTTGCCGCCACTGGGAGTCAGTGAAGAGATTTCAGTGCTGGAGAGATACGATACCTGGGCTTGAGGCCAAGGACAAATCTTGCAGTCCTGTTCTGGATACTTTGTAGAGGACAGAGAGTAGAGGCAGGGAGATTTAGAAAGAGGCTGTTGCAGTAGTCCTGCCTAGAGAGGACCAGGGCTCTGGAGACAGTGAGCTTCTGGGGGGAAGTGAGGAAAGGAAAAATACCTCTGAAGAGGTGCAGCTGGTTGACTTCTTAGAGACGTCAGAGATGTGAGGATAGAAGGAGAGGGTGGAGTCGAAGATGACTCCAAGGATCTTAGCCTCACAGGTAGGAGTAGGAAGAGGGCCTAGAGTGGGAGGTGGTGTTCTGATGAGGAGAATCTCTGTCTCAAGGCAGAGATCATTAGCGGCACACCACTCCAGGATTCCGGAGACACAGTCTGGAATGAGAGAAGGAGTAGAGGGGGCCAGGGAGAGCCTGAAAGAGAACTGGGTGCCATCCGCATAACATTGAACGTTGGAGCAGAAAGCAGCGATGCAGTGGGCCAGAGGTGCCCGGTATTGGTTGAACAGCCTGGGAGAAATGTTGGACCTGTGGGGTACATCACATGCAGAGAGTGAGATAGAAGAGAGGAAGGACCCCAGCTGGACCTGGGAGGGTCGATCAGTGACAAAGTCGGTCAGCCAGGCCGGGGCCTGGTCAGTGATACCCAGGTTATCACAGAGATGATTGAGCAGAATGGCATGGTTGACCATATCAAAAGCAGAAGAAAGATCGAGGAGAATTAGGACAGAAGGAAGGTTAGAATCAAGGTTAGAGAGCGGGTCTTCACGGATGTTCAGGAGAGCAGTTTCCGTGCTTCTGGCTGCTCTGAAGCCAGACTGGTGGTCATGGGGACAACTAACAGATACAGTGTGAAGATTAAGCTGGGAGATTGCCAGCTTTTCCAAGAGTATGCTCAGGAAAGGAGGGATGGAGATTGAGCGATAGTTAGCCGGAGAGGAAGGATCGGAAGAGGGCTTCTTAAGGAGGGCGTGCACAAGGGAGAGCTTAAGGGGGAGAGGAAGGCAAAAGAGTGGCAAAAGAGTGATTGCAGAAATCAGCCAAGGCTGGAGCAAAGGTATCAATCTGGTCTTTGATGGTCCTGGAAGAACCTGTTTTGACGAGAATTTAATAGATCAGACTTGTCTAGAAACATTGGGAAAGGAAGAGAAGGATGGAGGAGAGAGGGGGCCACAGGCAGGCCAGGAGAGGAGGAGGAAGAGAGGGTGGATAGGATGTCCAGAGTTTTAGTTATGAAATGAGAGGCCAAAGCTGTACAGAGGGCCTGTGAGGGAACAGGAGAGGTAGAGACTGCAGCAGGGTTGGCCAGCTCCTTGCAGATTTTAAAGAGTTCGGCCAAGTTGATAGATGCTGCAAGGACGCAGGCGTGGATGCATGCTCTCTTCTTGGCGAGCACAGAGAGTCTGTACTGCCTTTGGAGCAAGCAACAGGGCAGTTTGTTAGAGGGTGAACCTGTAGCCCTCCACTTCCTCTCAGCCACCCTGCACTTGCGTTTGAGGGTGACAAGGTCAGAGACGTACCAAGAGTTGCACTTGGATTTGGGCTTCAAGCGGATCCTCAGGACAGGGGCAAGTACATCAAGAGTGTTAGAGATAGAAAGATGGAGGTCAGAAAGGGCTGTGTCAGGTTGCGAGTCAGCCAAAGGTACAGAAGGAGGAGAGAAAGTAGCTACAAAAGTCTCAACTGATACACGCGTCATGGGTCGAATGACCGAGAAGGTAGGTGGCAGTGCTGGAGTCGGCTTGGCCTGAGGGTTAGAGAGGGAGAGGTCTGAGGAGATCAGACCACAAAAGGGTGTGCCCTGCAGAGAGAGAGAGAGAGAGAGAGAGAGAGAGAGAGAGAGAGCAGAGAGAGAGAGAGAGAGAGAGAGAGAGAGAGAGAGAGAGAGAGACTTCATGTTCAGGGAGCCCAGCCTGTGCAGTAGTGAACCGGTAGACCGGCCTTTAACTAGATGAGACAAGACCTGCTCCACTGACTTCCTTAGGATCAGCCATACGTCCAGGTTTGGGGATACGTGGACCCCGGATCTTCTGAGGTGAACCGCGACTACTGCCAGGAGCTTGGTGAAGACCCTTAGGGCAGAGGTCAGACCAAAGGGCAGGCAGCACTTTGAATTGATAGTCGTTGTCCCCTCTGATGAACCTCAGGAACTTCCTGTGCTTTCGATATATCTGCATATTGAAATAAGCGTAAATTAGATCCATCAACACCAGCCAATCCTGTATTTCGTGAGCGTTGAGAATTTCTCACGTCACCATTCTGAATTTGTCTTTCCTCAGGAACTTATTTAAGACCCTGGGGTCCAGAATGGGACAGAGACATACTCCCTTCTTGGGTGCCTGGAAATACCAGGAATACCAAACCGATCATCTTTGCTCAGGAGATACCTCTTCCACTGTACACTTTAATCACAGGGCCCGCAGTTCCTCCTGGAGCTCCTGTTTAAGAAGGGCAGACACTAACCCTACTGAACGAGCTGTAAAGCCCAAGCATTGAAAGTAATTTCCTGCCACTGAGGCCAGTGCTCCGTCAACCCCCTGCCAAGTTGTGGGAGGGGAAAACAAAGCAGGTTAGGAGGCTTGGTGATCCCCCCGCTGCTGCATGCTGGCCCTTAGAAGCCCCTCTGCCCCTTCCCGAGGGCGAGAAAGCTTCTGCCCTTGCCTGGGCGGTGGGCGCTGCGCTTTCCTGCCATAAGGCACATAACGCCTGTACCCTCTGCCCCTGAAGGCGAAGCTGAAGGCAGGCTTGGCCTGCTGTGCAGCTAGGCCTAAGGATCTAGCAGTGATTTTGGATTCCTTTAATTTTTCTGAGGAATCGTCTGCCTTTTGGCCGAATAGGAACTTGCCCTCCAAGAGCACGTCCAACAATTTTGACATTAGTTGAAAAGCCAGAGGTTTTTAGGTATGACTGTCTCCTCAGTGTTACTGCTGACGCCATAGATCAGCCCACACAGTCGGCAATGCCCAGGAATGTACGCAGCGGCTGGCTGGTCACCTCTTTCACATCCTCCACCAGCTGTAGGAAGCACTCGCGCATTTCACGCTCAGGGACTGCTGCTCACAGAACAAACAAATATTTATGAAAGCCACTTGCCACATTGGTGGCTTTAAGGGCCATACTACCCCAAGTAAACACCTTTTTGGCAAGAGCATCGACCTTCGCTTACCTGTTGGGTAGCAGAGTGGAAGAAGCTGGTCTAGAGGAGACTGTAGCAGCCTGCATGACAAGCCCTTCTGGGGAAGAGTGCGAGTAAAGGAATGAAAGGTCTCCTCTAGCAGGCCTGTATTTTACGGAAATAGTGGAACTAACCAGAGGAATTTTACAAGGATGCTGCTACAGAGTGGTCAGAGGGTCAGCAATTGCGTGGTTTAGCGGCTTATTACTTTCAGTTATCTGACCTTCAGCCAAAATATTGGTAAGGGCATACCCCTGCACTGGTGTTGCCAAGGAGTGCAATCCCAAGCTGTCAATGACCCTTTCAACTACAGTTCACAACTTGGTGTAGTAGTTATGTGTGTAGGGCTGGCTTTGTTGGAAGTCTAGGTCTGGTGAAGTATCCAGACCACTAGCCTCATGGAGGCCCTCAGCAAGTTGTAACAACTGGTCATGACCATCGAAAACATCAACACCACCAGTGCCCACATAGGCTGGGTCGGCATCTCTTTGATCTCCCGTGTCATCGGTGCTGAAAATACTCAACATGGTGCCAAAAATTGGTCTCTCGGCACCGATAAGGTTGCTGTCGACGTCGACCGGACCCGAGATGTCGAAGCCTCGACAGCTATGGTAGCACGGGAGGGACCCGACATCAATACCCAAAAAACTTCCTTCAGTGTCGAAGGTTTCATTGATGGCGTCGGCACCGGGCATGAGAGGTCGGCAGTACCGAGCGCCGCTGACGCCTTTGAAGTCTGCTGTGGAGGGGTATGCAAGGGGGTTAACCACGCCTTCTTAAGCATGCTTCTTAAACATTTCCATCTTGGAGGTTTTAAATTCCTCCCACTCTTGGCGGGTAGAAGGGCCCGCAGACATCTTACCTCATTCTCTCGATGAATCAGAGCTCTGACTATGGCAATTATGCCTCTTCTTTTTTCAGGATGAAGAAGAATGGCTCCTCGAGTGGGACCACTTCTTCCGCTGATGTTCTTTTTCGTGGGTATGCCCTTCAGTTTCAGCCTCCAAGGACTGAACCGTCGACCTTGCCGGATTATTTAGCTGGCGGCCGACCGAGGTCGAATTTAGCCGCCCAATCGCACAGACATTTTGGCTGCATTTTAAATGCATGACGAGCACTCTTCCATCGAGTGATCCGTGCAGAGGCACCAGAGACACAACTTGTGTAGGTCGGTGATGGACATCTTAGTGCCCCATTCAGTACACGGTTTGAAGCCCGAAACTCGAGCGACCGACATCTCGCGTGGATTGAAGTGAAAAGAAAAAAAGAGGTTTTCTGACAAAAACATCAAATGAGTAGAAAAAGCAGCGTGTTAGCGCGTGGAAAAAAGGAACTGAGGTATGGGGCATAGTGACAGCAGTTATATACGACGCCTGATGTCATGTCCGGAACCGGCGATCAACAGCCGAGTCGAGGTCTACTACACCCTCTGTTGAAAGTTTTCTGAAGAAGCAGAGCGGGAGATGAGGAATCTGCTGGAGAAAAGCAATCCCTTGAAATGTACTTTGCGCACTGAAATTCATTGGCCAAAAGTGGCAACCAAATCATGAGAATAAGGGAAAAGTACTGGCTGTCAGAAGTAGGGCTGTACCGAATAGCATATTTAGTATTCGGCCGAATACCGAATATTAAGTCGAATAGTCGCTTTATTTAATAAATCATGTTCCAACCTTCAAAAAACACACTTGGACTGCCTTTGAGAATCAGATGCATTGCATTCTCTATCCAGTTGCAAAGTCGATGCGGTCGAATTTCAAAACTTCTTTGCAGCTCACATAGGTACATTTATAATTCCTGATAAAATATCAAATAATGTTAAACTCATGACTCAAGTCCTTAAAAAAAGAAAACTGGGGACTATGACATACGCAATGGGAAGTGACATGACAGGAACTGAAGGTATCTATGCACATTTCTTTCAGTTTTTTCCAACTGAAAAAACTGCACACTGCCCATAAAGATTCGCCAAAAGAAAAGATGTTCCTGTATTGTTGCAGGCTAAGTATATGATATGATATGATATATGATAGGATATGGTATTTATAACGCGCCTATACACAGGTGTTTCAAGGCGCGACGAGGCAGGGAGGGGAGGAACAAGGGGAGACAGACAACGATCCTACTAGGCCAGGTATCATTCAGATCGCGCAAGTGCAGGGGTGGGGGAGGGGGAAAAGTGCAAGGGGAGGGGGGGAAGTGCAGTACAAGGTAAGTGGCGAAAAGTAATAAATAAATAGGGCCAGCTGGTGGCAAGTGCAAGATAAGTGCAGAACAAGTGCTGGGGAAGGGGGGGGGGGCTGTAGGGATACAGAGACAGTCCCGCAGTGCAGAGGGGTTCAAGGGCATCAGTGCAAGTGGAGAGTGGCTGGGCCCAGGACCGAGGCCGTTTAGAGTGGTCCAGTTTCAGGATCAGTGCAGTTTCAGTGAAGAATTAATTTGCTGTTCAGCAGGGGAGAGGGAGAGAGAAAGCAGAAGCAAAGAGGAAGGTTTTGAGGTGCTTCCGGAACCGGAGATGGTTCTCCTCAAGTTTCAGGGAGGCAGGAAGGCTGTTCCAGAGGGAGGCCCCTGCCGCGGAGAGAGATCTACCCCCAGCTCGTTGCTTCGAGAAGCGGCTAACCATGAGGGAGTTGGAGGCGGATGAGCGAAGGGCTCGGGAAGGAAGATATTTGGGAAGAGAGAGTTGAAGGTATTTAGGACCCAGGCCCCAGAAGGCCTTGTGGACAATGCAGAGGGTTTTGAACTTTATCCTCGCAGCCACTGGGAGCCAGTGTAGAGATTTCAGTCCTGGAGAGATACGGTCCCTGGGCTTGAGGCCAAGGACAAGTCTCGCAGTTCTGTTCTGGATGAGTTGCAGAGGGCGGAGAGTGGAGGCAGGCAGATTAAGATAGAGGCTGTTACAGTAGTCCAGCTTCGAGAGAACCAGGGCTCGGGAGACAGTGAGCTTCTGGGGGAAGGGAAGAATACCTCTGAGGAGGTGCAGCTGAAGATGTATAGAAGTATAGAAGATGAGCACCTTTTTGTCAAAGAATCTGTAACAAAACATGCCCTAAAGAGCAGATTACAATATAAGATATTTTTCAGCTGTGTGATAGCAATTTGTCTGGCCTAATTCTATTCAGTTTTGCAAACTGAAGTCTATATTTGCCTTTCTGAATTCATGTTGCATTGCATTCAAATGAGAATGTCAAAGTATTCGGCAGGAGCCAAATAGCTTTTTTTCAGCCGGAATTCGGCCAAATACTTACTCAAAGCAGTTCAGTACACCCCTAGTCAGAAGGACAAGTCAGTTTCTCCCTAACGATGAGCGAAATGCCAGTGGAGCACTGGCAGAAAGTCAGGACAGGAGGCTGAAACAAAAGCAAAACGTTGTGGGGGTCGGGGGGGGAGGGGCACGGGTGGGGATTGGCAACAGAGGTAAAATAGCAGTAAGTGAAATTCTACCTAGCAGTATGCACTTTGGTTATTTTAACAATCTTCTGCATCAGTCTTTTGTTTTACCATAAAGTATTGGTCTTTTCGCATACTGATTCTATGACAAGACCGGAGGCGAGCATTATGCTTTAACTTCTTTAATTACTGCTAACCACAGCTTTTTAAATCTTTCTTTTGTTTCAATGTATTTTTTTTTTTTTATAACTCGTATAAACAGAAAAAATGAAACATCTTAGCCTTAACACGGCTAAACTACATCCCCCATGAGGCTCTTCAAATGGTAGTCCAATAGCCTCTGTCTCACTGTCCAATCAGGCAATCCCTTCCACTATAAGTCACTGCCTCTCTGGGTCCCTTCCTCTTCTTTTTTGCTGCACCACAGATAAGTGACATCTATTTTAACAGTACCTTGCTATGCTGCGTTTTTATGATACTTAATCATCGAAACATTAAGTTTATATATTTGTAAAGCATGCGCATACCATTAGCGCGAACGTATTAGCATTCGAGTTCGAAGCGCACGCGTTCATTTCGCAGACAAGTTAGACTTTTAGGACGGCTGACTGCCGAGCCCGCTGGTGATCTCACTCGCTCTAGGGCTCGGCCAGTCAGCCGCGCACGAACACAGACGGAAATAAAAAGTATCGTAGGCAACGCGTAGTACGCGGTAAACCCCACTCCCTTTAGAAACAAGGGAAGCGCGCGCATGCGCATTACTGTATTCCTCTCACAGAGTTTTGTTCTCGCACGGAGAAAGCCAACGGCAATTCTACGCTCCTGTTCTTCGCTCCCGAACGCGCGAAACTCGTTATTTTGTTAGCAGGTCACCTGCGCACATCAGAGGCATTCAGTGCAAAGATAAAATTTAAATAAAAAAAAAAAAAAAAACGAAAGAACAAGTTACTTCTTACCTTGTAACGTTCTTTCGACGGGATGTTCCTCATCTTAGATATCTCCTTCCAGCTCTGCTGGCCTCGGAAAATGTTTTCTCTCTAGAGGGCGCTGCGCGTCGACGTCCTCCGAGTCGATGTCCCTCGACAGCCGCCGTATCGACGTCATCCTGCCTATAAAGGCCGCGCGTAGCGTCCGTTGCTCAGTTCCGTTTTGTAGCCCACAATAATACTTTCTGGACTAAACTAAACACCCTGAAGGAGCGTAAGCTGCAACAACAAGGGAAGTAGAACTGCGGGGGTGGATGGGAGGGTCGATGAGGAATACGTCGGAGGAACATCCCGTCGAAAGAACGTTACAAGGTAAGAAGTAACTTGTTCTTCGAAGGGATTGTGTCCTCCGACGTATTCCTCATCTTAGATAGGCTCCCATAGCAGTATTCTATTATCGGAGGAGAGAGTACTGACTTCACGCTGTCTTCTATTGATGAATAGAATGCAGTACAGCCCTTCCAAACCTTGTCTCTTGACTGGAGGAGGAATCCAAATTGTAAAAACGTGTAAAGGTATGGACAGACGACCATGACGACCATGTAGCGGCCGCACAGATGTCTTTAACCGGCACGCCTCTTGAGGGCCGATGAAGCTGCAATACCTCTGGCCGAATGAGCCCTAAGGTTTTGAGGGGGCTCTTTCCCTGCCAGTTTATAACATTCCAGAATGGCTAGAATGATCCATCTGGAAATGGTCTGCTTAGTTATTGGTAACCCCAGCTTGTGACCTGCCTAACCTACAAACAGCTGGTCTGCCTGTCTTATCCTGGCTAGTCTACTGATGTAAAAACTTAAAGCCCTCCTAGGGTCTAGCCTGTGTAACCTCTCTTCCTCTTTCCCCGGGTGAGGAGGAGGATAGAAAGATGGTAGGGTAATCTTCTGAGTGATATGGAATTCAGAAACCACCTTTGGGAGGAAATTAGGCTTCACTTGCAGGACAACTTTGTCTTTGTGAAATATTGTGTGAGGGGGTTTACAAGAAAGAGCTTGTAATTCGCTCACCCTTCTAGCAGATGTAAGTGCTATTAATAAAACAGTTTTAAGGGTAAGGAATCTTAACAAACAAGAATGGAGAGGTTCGAAAGGTGTGCCCATCAGGAAAGTTAGTACTAAGTTTAAATCCCATAGGGGAACTTGGAATGGTCTTGGGGGATAAACATTGGTTAACCCCTTTAGAAACTGTATTACCAAGGGTAATTTGAAATAGGATGGTTCTTCCGCAGTACGCTTAAAGATAGATAGCGCTGCGAGATAGCCCTTAATGGTGCCAACTTGAAGGCCTGAATTTGCCAAATATAGTAGGAAGGACAAAACCATTGGTGTACCACATGAAAAAGGGTCGATATTCTGTTCTCTACACCAGCTGCAAAATCTGTTCCAACGACAGCGGTATAAAGACTTTGTTGCTGGCCTCCTTGCCGAAAGCAACACCTCCATAACATCATCAGGGAGGTCCCAATCCTTGTACCTCAGCCTTTCAGAAGCCAAGCGTGAAGGTTGAGGGTTTTGATGTCTGGATGGAGAACCTGACCTCCCTTCTGTGAGAGTAGGTTCTCTCTGAGTGGAAGTCGAATTGGAGGGCAGATGGACAAGTCTAGAAGGTCCGGCTACCACGTTCTCCTGGCCCAATCCGGGGCAATTAGGATCATGGTTCGCCGGAATCTTCTCAACCTCCTGATCATTTGAGGAATGACAGGGACCGGTGGGAACGCGTACAGAAGCGGAAACTCCCAGTCCACTATGAACGCGTCTCCCAGAGCTCCTCTCGGGGGAAATTCCCTTGAGCAGAACAGGTCGCATTTCCTGTTTAGGCTGGTGGCGAACAGATCTACCTGAGGGGTTCCCCAAAGGGCGAAGATCTCTTGAAGGACTTCCTGAGCTAGCTCCCACTCGTGGGAGACTGTGTTCTGCCTGCTCAGAGCGTCCGCTGTCAAGTTCTTCTCTCCGGCTAGGTGAACTGCCGATAG
Organism: Ambystoma mexicanum; assembly: GCF_040938575.1. NCBI lineage: Eukaryota > Metazoa > Chordata > Amphibia > Caudata > Ambystomatidae > Ambystoma > Ambystoma mexicanum. The sequence continues at coordinate 392,713,306 of NC_090938.1, forward strand.
AGAGATTCCTTCTTGGATTGCCCAAAACCAGAGCTGCATCGCCTCTCTGCACAGGGGTAGTGATCCTACGCCTCCTCTTTTGTTGAGGTAATGCATGGCCACCGTGTTGTCCGTCATTATCAGGACGTTCTTCCCTTGTACAGCTGGCAGGAACGCCTTCAGCGCAAGTCTGATGGCTCTCAGCTCTAACAGGTTGATATGTAGTCTGGACTCCGATGGAGACCAACGACCGCTGATGGTCAAGTCGTTGGCTGTGGGCTCCCCACCCCGTGAGTGAGGCATCCGTGACTACTGTTATCTCCGGCCAGGGTTGCCAAAACTGTTCTCCTGACAGGCCCACCACTGAAGGCCTCGAGCCACCCTGCCGGGAACCTGAAGAAGATCTGTCATTCTCCCTGAGAATTGTGACCACTGAGTCCTCAGTGCCCACTGGAGGGATCTCATTCTCAAGCGAGCCTCTGGCACTAGGAAAATGCAGGATGCCATGAGGCCTAGCAACCTCAAAAAGTCGAAGGCTGGGAGACGTTGGGCATGTTGGAACTTGGTAACCATCTGTAGAATATCTTGAGCCCTCACCTCTGGTGGCGAGGCTTTTCCCAGGGAAGTGTCCAGGATCGCTCCTATGAACTGGAGTCTCTGCGATGGTATCATTTGTGACTTCTTTAAATTGAGGGAGAAGCCCAGTCTGTGAAGGAAGTGGCACACTGGATTTAGCTGGATCTGAGCTTGTTCCAAAGAAACAGCCCTGATCAACCAATCGTCCAGGTAGGGGTAGACGTGAATCCCTTCCCTCCTTAGACTTGCAGCCACTACCGACATTAACTTGGTGAAGACCCTCGGGGCGGAGGTCAGCCCAAATGGCAGCACTCGAAATTGATAGTGAAAGTTGCCAATTGCGAACCTCAGGTATTTCCTGTGTTTGAGATGGATAGACACATGGAAATAAGCGTCCTGAAGGTCCAGAGATACCAACCAGTCCTGGAACTGAAGGGCCTGGAGGATCTGAGAAAGAGTGACCATCTTGAATTTGTCTTTTCTGAGGAATTTGTCCGTCTTTCTTTGGAATGAGAAAGTAAGGGGAGTACCAGCCCTTGTTCCTCTCCGCTACAGGTACCGGTTCTATGGCACCTTTCTCTAGCAGGTCCAAAATTTCCTGCAAGAGGAGCGGATCTAGAGCTTTCTGAGAGCTGATCCCCGGTGGATGACTCTGAGGTATACGTAGGAAAGGCAGGCAGTAACCATGGGCAACTGTTTCCAATGCCCAAGCATCTGACGTGATAGCCTGCCATACCGCCAGATGTTGAGTCAACCTGCCTCCTACAGGTGTCCTGTGAGGGAAGTCCTCAGAGTGGTTTTGGGGCGGCTGATGCAGATGCCGATGGTAAAGAGGCACCTGCTGTTGCTGCGGCTTTTGAATATCTACCCCGTCCACCTCGGTTAGTTCTTCTTTGTCCCCTTTGAGCCGGTCGTCCTCTACCTCTTCCGAATGCGGAGTAGAAGCGAAAGGACTTGCCCCTCGCAGAGGTTCCTGTGGGACGAAAGGGAGTCTGACGGATTGCAGCTCCTAGGGATTTTGCTGCTGCTTTTGAAGTTTGCAGTTTCTCTAAACTGTCATCCGCCTTTTTCCCGAACAAAGAAGAGCCATCGAATGGCATGTTCAAGAGCCTGGCTTGCACATCTGGGGCAAAACCAGACTTTCTCAACCAAGCGAATCTCCTGGTTGATGTACTTGCCGCCATTGCTCTGCTGATACTGTCAGCCGAATCAATGCCCGTCTGGAGGGATTCGCACATAGCGTCTTTACCGTCCTGTATAATATTCAGGAACGCATCCCTTTCTTCTCCCTCCGGGATGCAGTCAGCCGCTGTAGAAGCACACTCCCAAAGTGTATGGCTGAACCTAGAAAGGGTGCAAGTAGCATTAACAGATTTTAACGTCATGCTACATGCTGAAAAGACTTTCTTTGCCATAGCATCATATTTTTTATCGTCCCTGTCCTGTGGGACGGTAGGATAAGCCGTCTTGACATCGGTAGAGGATGCTACCTGTACCACCAGACTTTCTGGGGATGGGTGTTTAGACAAAAACTCCGGGTCTGTAGAAGATACCCTGTACTTTGTCGACAGTTTTTTATTTACTGCTGGTACGACATCTGGGGTTTCCCAGTTTGTCATGATCTTCCTCTAAAGAGCTTTATGAAAAGGCACCACAGGATCCTCCTGTGGGCCTTTGTCAAGAATATCCGTGAGGTCATCTTGTTGGAAAGATTGTGAAGGTGCAGACCACCCCATGACCTCTGTGATCCTGGCCATGAAGGCTCTATAGGGGGTTTCAGCATGCTCCCCTGGGTCTGGCCTAGCAAACTCCACCTCAGGGGAAGTGTCTAACCCACTTGCCTCATGTAAGGAATCATGAAGATCCTTTAACCTGCGTTCTTCAGAGGAAAATTCCTCTCTAATTGGGGTTACAGGTCCCTGCAACTCAAATGTGTCTTCCTGTTCAGACAATTCACCCTCTTCCAAAATTGAGGACATAGTTCTCAATTGTTCTGAACTCATAAAGGGAATAAATCCCATTTCCAAGGCAGAGGGTGCCGAACTTGTCATTATCGGCCTCGAAAACGTCGATGTCGTCGACGCTGACGTCGAAGGCTTCGAGCGTGGCGTCGAAAACAAAGGCGGAGGCCTCGAAGACCTCGACAGAATTGGAATTCTACTCGACAATCTCGAAGCCATCGACGTCGAGGACCTGGGGATAGTCACTGGGTGTGTCGTAACCGTGACTTTTCTTGGCGTCGACGCCGGTGTCGAAGCTGGCGTCGAGTCGACAGACCAGTGTGTCGAAGGTCCCTTCGACAACGGCGTCGAAGACATCGACCTCGGCGTCGACGGAACCCTCGTCGACGGAACCTTCGAGGAAGGTTTGGAGGTCATAGTCCTACTCGAGGGTTCGAGACGCGCTCGAGAGGTTTCCTTCGCCGGGTACTGCGACTCGCTGCGTTTTTTACCTTCGGGTCTTTCGACCAGAGCATCGCTCTCGGCAGTCTTCGAGGGGGTCGAGGCCGCTTTCTCGAAGACGCTCATCATATTTTTGCGGAATTCCTCCCATTCAGCCCAGGAACTATGTTTCGTGGGGCAAGGGATTCTTTTTGGCGAAACAGAGGAAGAGGAAGACGGAGAAGGGGATCTTCGACGTCTCCTCTTCGAGTGCTTCGATCTCGAGGAGTGATGAGACCCACTCCGAGACCTGGAGCGCGAATGGTGACGAGGAGACGAGTGTCTCGACTTCGTCGACGAAGAAGAAGCTTTAAAAGTCTTACCTTTCTCCAGCTTCCCCCTACGCTCCTTCAGGGCCTTAGCTGTCATGGACATACAGTCCTCGCATTCCGAACAATGGTGTTCAGCTCCCAAACACCACAGACAAACTCTGTGAGGGTCAGTCAACGACATCTTTTTCCCACAATCTCGGCATTTTTTGAAGCCGGATCGAGGAGTTGTCGGTTCTGACGAGGAAGCCATCGAGTACGGATCGAATGACTCGAGGTAAATAGGATTAATCTGACAAGAACTGAGCAACGGTATTCCGAGGCACTGAGTAAGCGCGGAAAAACGGAACTGAGCAACGGACGCTGCGCACGGCCTTTATAGGCAGGATGACGTCGATACGGCGGCTGTCGAGGGACATCGACTCGGAGGACGTCGACGCGCAGCGCCCTCTAGAGAGAAAAATTTTTCCGAGGCCAGTAGGGCTGGAAGGAGATATCTAAGATGAGGAATACGTCGGAGGACACAATCCCTTCGAAATATATTTTTTGTTGCCAGCTACAAAAGAGGAGCTACAGTTCTCAACCTGATAGCCATCCTCTGTGAGGCACAAACACTACCATGGCGTACAGCATGGATAACGAGGCTTTGAGAGAAGGGAGTGACAGAGAACCAGAGCAAGAGGTGGAATACATAGGAGAAGATATAGACCTCTCCTACAGCTTCAAGAAAGTGCTAGGCGACTCATTGGTTCAAGCCATAGCACTAGGAGTCAAGCCTCTACAAGACAGGTTATTAGTCCTGGAAGAAATACTGGGCAAGAAAGCTGGCACGCTCGACGACCCCGGTGAGGGAACCTCCACACAAGAGCCTCTGAGACAAGTTGAGAAGGGGAAGAAAGTGGCCCGGAAGAGGAAACACTCTTCTACTCCCCCGGGCACAGATACAGGGAAGGATAAGTCCCTAGAGGTGGCTGATGCTTTCAATAGGCTGAAAAGCGCCTTTCTTACTAAGACAGCCGTGCCCAACCTCGTACCCCCTACCCCAGCGGCGACAAATATAGTGGATACCTCATCATCCTCAGAGCATTCGGACCAGGAAAGGGGAGACGATGATGATCAGAGCATAAGCAAAGTGAGCGTAGTCTCGCAGAAAAATACAAGCAAGCCCATCGCCAGCGGTGTGGAGGCCCCTCTGGACGAAGAAGACATGTCAGACATGTTCGAACCTGACACAATAAGTCACCCCAGATCAACGCACTGGACCCCATCACCTAGAGTAGCCCTGTATATGTCCCAGAAAATGAGAAAACCTATGGAGAAAGACATTAGATTCAGACTTAAAGCTGAGTGTCCGAGACCAGAGCTGACAGGGAAAGTAGCAGAGACTCCCGAACGCGACACAAAAATGCTAACCTTCCTAACGAAGGCAGGAAAGGACACCAGAAAAGGCATGGAAGACGTGCCAGGATAAACTGCTAGACCTAGCCGGTCCCATAGCGAAGATAATGGATTTAGCCGAGAGAGTTAAAGACACTGGGGAGCCAGTCGACCCTCTTACATTGGCAGGATGGGCGCAAAGAGCAGTCTGCATGCTAGGCAACGCAAACTGCGCAATATCTTCAGAGCGACGCAGATCGGCTTTACTGAAGATTGATAAACTAGGAGACCTGGCGTCTTACGAAGCCGGGGAAAGCGCCCAAGGGCTCCTGTTCAGTGACACTTTTGTGAAAGAAATGAACAGATTCGTCGGAACATACACAGCGCTGGAGAAAGCGCAGGCCTCTATTAGGAAGGTATTCCCGGGGAGAGTTTTTTCAGGGGCCGTTCGATATAGAGGCCGCTCGACCGGCCGATTCAATAACAGAAGAGCACAAGGCCCCAGAGCCCAGTATTGGGAGACCCGACAACAAGACGCCTTTTTCCCAAACAGAGGACGAGGCTCTCGGGGTCGTCGGGGACGCGGATATTACCGACACCAGAACAATAACTCAGATGAGAGAACGCGCAGCGACCTATCCCCCTGTGGGGGGCAGGACATTGATTTTTTTGCACAACTGGCGCGATCTATCGTCAGATGCATGGGTTATTCAGACCGTACAAGGCTTAATTCTAGAGTTCCTAGGTCATCCGGTGCAAGATCGCCCCCCATCACAGAATTCAATGACACAGGCCGAAGAAGATTTACTAGACGCAGAGATCCAGGATCTTGCATGGAAAAACGCGATAGAGGGGGCTACAGGAAGCGGCCAATCCTTCCTGAGCAATATGTTCTTAGTCCTTCGCAAGGACAAAGTTCGTCCAGTAATCAATCTGAAAGAACACAACAGCTGTTTAGTGTACAAGCACTTCAAGGTGGAGGGAATCCATCTGCTAGGGGACTTACTCAGAAAGGGGGACTGGCTCGCGCGCCTAGATCTGAAAGACGCTTACCTCACAGTTCCGATAGCTCCCCACTGTCGACCCTTTCTAGGATTCACGTGGAGATACGAACTCTGGCAGTTCAGATGCCTACCGTTCGGTCTAGTGTCAGCACCATGGGCGTTCACCAAGCTTATGAGGCCCATCGCGACAGCACTTCGGGAACAAGGGTGTCGGATGATTGTCTACCTGGACGACATCCTATTTATGGCCGAAAACAAAGATCGCTTACAGAAGCAGATTCAATGGGCTATAGAGCTAATTTCCAGCCTAGGATTCCTAGTGAACAAAGACAAATCAGAGCTTACGCCGACCAAGCGGCTAGAGTTCTTGGGTTTCACTATAGATACAAAGAAAGCTACCTTGGAGTTACCAACTCACAAAATGAGAGCTATCAAGAAAGATCTGAGAACAGCACTCAAGAAACCGCTGATCTCTCTTTGTTATCTAGCCAGGATAGTAGGTCTTTTAGCAGCATCCATACAAGCAATATTTCCCGAACTGTTACATTATCGAGCTCTTCAGAGGCTGAAGATCAAGTACCTAAGGAAAGGCTGGAGATTCCATCGACTAGTTCCCCTAGACGAAGAAAGCAGATCAGAACTCACCTGGTGGCTCCACAATATGGAAGCCTGGAACGGCCGCGCCATCTTCGGAGACATACCAGGGTTAGTTATAGAGTCAGACGCCAGCAGGTCCGGCTGGGGAGCGCGAAGCGGCGACATAGAAACAGGCGGGAAAAGGTCAAAAGAAGAATTGGAACTACATATCAATTGCCTAGAATTACTAGCGGGATCTTTCGCAGTAAAAGCGTTTACCAGAGACAAAGCGCACTGCAGCATCCTTCTCAAGATGGACAATATATCTGCAGTAAGGTATATAAACAAGCTGGGAGGTACCAGGTCCAGGATGTTAGCGGAATTGGCAAAGGATTTCTGGCACGACTGCCTACAGAAGAAGATTACGGTCAAAGCAGAGTATCTCCCAGGGTCCCTGAACTCAGTGATGGACTGGAACGCCCGACACCTAGTAGATTACAGCTACTGGAAACTACACAGAGACGTATTCAAGAGGTTAGAAGCAAGATGGGGGCCTTTGCACATGGACCTGTTCGCCTCGAGGCTAAACACACAGCTGCCGGATTACTTCAGCTGGAAGCTGGACCCGGAAGACCAGGGGACGGATGCATTCATGCATCATTGGGGGTCGCAGAGACACTATGCCTTTCCCCCCTTTGCGATGCTGGCGAGGGTACTAGCAAAAGTGCGCAGAGATGAAGCTCAGATAGTGATAGTGACGCCAGAGTGGAAGTCGCAAGCCTGGTTTCCAGTTCTGATGGAACTTTCTACGGATTTTCCACAGAAGATTGCATACAGGCAAGACCTGCTGACCGATCCAGCAGGAGCCCCTCACCCTCTGATAGTGGATCAATCCTTAACACTGATAGCGTGCAGAATTTCAGGCATAGATGGCGCTTGCCAGACCTTTCAGAAGACGCTACAAGACTTATCAATCTATCATGGGCTCCATCTACGATCAGGAGCTATAATTCCGCATGGCAAGCCTGGGACTTATGGTGCAGGGGAGGAGTATATCTCCCATTTCAGCACCTGTAGTCCAAGTGGTGAATTTTCTAGCCAGCCTCCCGTCTACAGGGAGGGAGTTCAGAACTGTAGGAGTATATAGGTCAGCGATCTCTGCTGGACACGAGCTAGTGGACGGAGCACCAGTAGGGGAACACCCAGCGGTGTCCCGATTGCTAAAAGGTGTAAAGATGAGCAAACCTCCTACGCCCAAGTAGTCATCGTTATGGGATGTCCAAAAAGTCATACTCTGTCAGATAAACAGCTTTCAGGCAAGCTAGCTACACTCCTTTGCTTAAGTGTCCTGTAGAAGAGTTTCAGACGTTAAAGCCCTGGAGATAGATAGGAAGATGTACTACCCGGAAGGGATAGTCTTTACTATAGCGCAGCGTACAAAGACCAATTCTAAAGTGATCTCATACCCATACTGGCCGAATAACGAGAAATTGTGTGTGGCGAATTGTATAAAGTGTTATGAAGCAGCGACAGCAGCGGTTAGACCGAAGGGGGTTACTCAGTTGCTTATAGCGCGTATTAAACCATACAAAGCAGTTAAATCAGCTACTATTGCTAGATGGGTGAAGGAAGTGATGGAGTTGGCAGGTATAGACACGTCTAAATTTGGAGCGCACTTTACCAGGGGTGCCATGGCTTCACGGGCTTTTGCAGTCGGAGTTCCGCTGCAAGAGATCATGAAAGCAGCAGACTGGCCGAGCGATTCAGTATTTAAGACATTTTACTTCAAACCAGTATCTAATATAGCAGCTGCTGTTGTTGAAAGCTTTGAACAAGCATAATGCTCGCCTCCGGTCTTGTCATTGAATAAAGATTGCCCATGCGACTAGCGCAGGAAGTCTTGATTCTATTAAAGACACCGAGGCGAGCATTATCCCACCCTAAGGGAATACAGCTGTAAGGGGCATGGTATGAACTGTAAGACATATTCGCAGCAAATCTATGTAAATGCTTGATTATAACAAGTGATAAATCGTATTCCCCTCCCTAACGTGCACATTTCTCTTTTTGCATAGGAGAGGAGCAAAAGAATCACCGAGATTAGAGTGTACGAAAGCAGCAGAGCTGCAGAGTTAGAGTACGGAGATCCTACCAAGAAAGAAAGGACAGACTCAGTTGGATTATACGAGAGGCAGTTGGATTTTAGACATTTGTTCAGTAAAAGCAAGCTGCAAAAGAAGAGGAAGGGACCCAGAGAGGCAGTGACTTATAGTAGAAGGGATTGCCTGATTGGACAGTGAGAGAGAGGCTATTGGACTACCATTTGAAGAGCCTCATGGGGGATGTAGTTTAGCCGAGTTAAGACTAAGATGTTTCATTTTTTCTGTTGTTTCTACGAGTTATAAAAAAAAAAATACATTGAAACAAAAGAAAGATTTAAAAAGCTGTGGTTAGCAGTAATTAAAGAAGTTAAAGCATAATGCTCGCTTCCGTGTCTTTAATAGAATCAAGACTTGCGCTAGTCGCATGGGCAATCTTTATTGTTAGAATACTTAAATGATTGCTCAGTATTCCATATACTTTTTTTTTTTTGCCCACAGTGCTGTATACATACAGTCTGACATTAGCTATGTCTGTTTAACTCCAAGTGTTCGGTCAGTGTTTAATATGCCGTGACCTTATTCAAATAGCACTCGTTACCTTCAAATGTAAAAAGAACATAAAATCCCTCCTAGACTTTGGAAACAAAATCTACTTGAGGTATCTTCAACTGTAGTCAATGAATGTTTTTTCGACAAGGATGGTGCAGATGGAGCCGACAGAGCGTTGAAGAATACATCAGCCGCCAATGTTAGTGACGTCGACAGTCCTCGTGTATCAAATATTTCACTGGTTTCTGGCTCTCTTGCGCACAAGGTGATTGGTGAAACAAGTCCTTCCCAGCATCATTGTTAGGCAGAATCCTGTGCAATGCCCTTGGGGACCACTACACGCAATTAAGACTACAGGTGGTAATACAAGTTTTACCTTTGGTACAAGCCTGTGCTACTATGTTAAAGTGGCAGCAGCAGCGGAGCAGCCAGGCTTATCTCAAGAGTATATGAGCAGTAGCAGAGATTACACAAAGGGACCACAATTACTGTGGCTCAAGCAAACACTGACTCAAGGTTTCAGGTAGAAAAATATAAGTACATTTATTTTTAAACCATTTGTTATAAACACAACACTTCTATTAAATTCAAAACCACACGTAAAATATACTACAACTAACCAATTCACTTTGTACGGTATGACTCAAGGTAAGTACTCTGTGTTTGAATGGACCAGTATTATGAAACAAGACATGTTACCGTGAATACGATTGTGATCACGTTTTTGACAGTTCGGTCTATTAAATAAACGCATATCCGTGACAAGAAATGCTACCGGGGCAAAAACACACTTAGCACCTGAGATACCCAGAGGGAGTTGGAGGCAAAAATCATAGGCAATATTATAGTTAGGCAAACAGAATCGAAGAACACTCAGACAGGAATTCAAAGGCCAAAGGGCCGGAGCCAGGGTCAAGTGACACCAGTTGCCTGTTGTCGAGGATCACACAGTCGGACAGTTCACGATTCAACGTAGCCAAGAGTACTTTGATATTGTTAATTTTCGGAAGCAAAAGTTATAAGAAGGAGGGAAGACAAGGGCAAGCCTTGGAGATGAAGAAAAGGGATTCACCCCAATTCCTCAGGCAGGACACAGTACCTTATTCAATGGAGAAGCTGGTGCCCTGGCTGTTGTTCCTGTTGGTTTCCCTGCAGACCCACGGTTCCTGGAGCTTCGAGGTGAAGGAGGACCTCTGGAGGGGTCTGCACCACACAGGGATGAAGCCGGCAGCAGCGACTATGAATAAAAGGTGCGCTCCTAAAAAAAAATAAACAGGAGAGGCTCTTCAGATGGCTATCCGGACCACTACAGCAGTGTGCATCGATTTCGACCAAGAAGAGGATCCTCTGGCTGTGGAAGATGAGCTGGTTATCCCCACCAAGCTCAAGGGAAGAAGACTCCGGACTGGATCTTCTCTGGTCGTCGAAGGCTAGATAGCTCAGGACTGCAGCAGGGCTTCACCGGGACAGGGTAGTTGCAGCAGCCGACTTCTTCTCTGCTTTTCTTCGGTTCCTTGTAGTTGCAGTGGCGACTCTCTGACTTCTAGCCCAAGAGACCTGCCTTTTATGTGAAAATCTCCCATTCACACAGCCTGGCTGTCAATCACGCAGTAGGGGCGTTGTCCGGCCCCGCCAACCACCTCAGCCAATCATGGCAAAGTGCGACTTGGGTTTCCTAGGATACCCTGTGCAGGGGGTGACTACACCCCTCCCTCACATTCAGCCCACCCAGACACCCAGGCGCCTGGAGGAGGGCTTCTGAGCAGAAGCCCGCCAAAAGACGGTGAACAAAGGAGGCAAACCTGGTTTGCCGCGCAAAGTAAGAAAAAAGACGGACTTTAACAAAAAGAAATGGCGAATAAACCCGACCGGAGCCAAAAGAAAAAGTATTTGGTCAAGCGGGTTTAAGTTCGAGGCTAATATAATAGCCTAAAACAATACCACGTTTATCTAATATAATTGCGGTAGAAAAGTTAGGGTAGATACCACTGCCACCAGCCAAGTCTAAATGTTAAAAGAGCAAAACAATGCTCTAGGAGGTACAGATACAAAGGGATACGTAGTAACCCTTTCCAGTACTCCATGGAAGATGGGGTGTACTGGATCTGTGGTAAATTGATTAAGTAAAGTTAATGGCAACTTTACCCTTTTCTGGGGGACTGTAGTCAGCCCCAGAAATGGATTTGGGGGGAAGTCTAAAAGACAACCCTGTGTCACTGCACTGAAGGTGCTGTGTAACACAAATGAAGGGGGCTTCTGAAGTTGTGTACTCCAGAGTCCACAATCATAAAAACAGGTAAAAGACACATGGCAAAACATGGGTAAGAGTGGGGGAAAAGCTCACACTCTTACCAAGTGAAAGAAATAAACTCCAGAAGTCCAGCAAAGCTGCTGGGGGACTCACTAGGTGAAGGAAATTAGCCATAAATGAGAATTCTCCCTAACACTCATCAGGGGCGGGGGGCGCGTTGATCATTTTCCTGGAGGAAGAAGAGAACAGGAAAGAACTATCATTTTGATGCAAATTTCTTTCCACTTTTCTGTCGAGGTGGATTTAGATGGGAAACGTACCTGTATTTCTGGAGATGAGTTTGTGGACAAATGCTTCCTCCTTTTCTTCTTTGATGAGGAAGAAGAGGAACGATGGGAGTCGCGCGCCTCAAGTGCAATCTCCTATGGTGTTTTTTCAACTGTTTTTCTCTTTCTAAGGCGATTTATCAGTCGTGGAGCTTTTTGATCAGGGCTGTGCTTGTAAGGTGTCGTACTTGGGGACTTCGAAGATGAACGACCTAGGGCCAATTTGTAGGCTCTCTCCTTTAAGGCTTTAGGTGTCATAACTTGACAAGCTGCAATGGGCCACATTTAGGTCAGTACCGAGGCACGACAGAAACTCGGAGGATTGGTGTGTGATTTTTTTGGACAGCAATCACAGCAGTTTTTGAAAACTGAGTGTTTTGGAGTAGACCTGGTGAGAAAATCTGTGAAGGATTTTTTTCAAAGAAATTAATCAGAGAATTTCTCTGAGGCAAAGTTCCAGAGTAGCGTGCTGGGCATGCAGAAAAAAAAGAACTGAGGTCACAGGAAGCTGAGCACAATATTTGCACCCACGTCGACGTCACATCTTGTCACGAAGACGACTCGGCCATCGACGCCCCACTGCTGGGAATTGTTTTTCAGATAACTGAAAAGGAGGAGAATAAATATCCAAGACGAGGAATCCGTGGATGGACACAATCCATTAGAAGTGATGGCTACCAAAAATATGTTTTTCAGGGTTAATAAACTGAGGGGTTAAGAATGGAGAGGTTCAAATGGAGCTCCCACTGAAAAAGGTTTGTACAAGTTTGAAATCCCAGGACGGAACCAGAATAGTGTGAAGATATTTGTAAGTCCTTTGAGGAATTGAATGACAATCGCCCCTTAAAGTAAGAGCCTTGTTTTGGGGTGCTTTTAAAAATGGATAACGCCGCGGGGTATCCCTTGACGCTAGCCACATGAAGCCCCTTATGGGCTAGGTGCATCAAAAAGGAAAGCACCGCAGATGTATTGCAAGTGAAAGGATCTATATCTTTAGCGCTACACCAGCGGCAAAACGTATTCGAACAGCAGTGATACAGTGCTTTTGTTGCTGGTCTGCTAGCCGAAAACAACACCTCCATCCCCTCTTCTGGTGTGTCCCAGTCTTTATATCTTAACCTCTCAGAAACCAGGAATGATGGCTCAGAGTTCTGATTCCTGGGTGAAGAAGAGGGCCTCCCTCTTGCAAGAGTAGGTCCACTCTCTGGGGACGATGGAATGGAAGGCAAATGGACATGTCTAGAAGGTCCTGGTACCACGTCCTCCTGGCCCAATCGTGAGCAACAAGGGTCATGGACTTCCCGAACTTCTGATGACACGAGGAAGGACATGGACTGGTGGGAACGCATACAGGAGTGGAAATTCCCAGTCCACTATGAATGCGTCCCCTAGAGCTTCTTTCTGAGGAGATTCCCTGGAGCAGAACAGGTCACATTTCCTGTTGATACATGGATACAAACAGATCCATTTTATGGGTTCCCCAAAGGGTGAAGATCTCTAGAAGTACTTCCTTAGCTTACTCCCACTCTTAGGAGATCGAGCTCTGCATGCTCAGAGCATCCGCCGTTGTATTCTCTTCTCCGGCTAGGTGAACAGCCGATATAGAGATCACATTTCATAGTGCCCAAAATCAGAGCTGCATTGACTCCCTGCACAGTGTAAGTGACCCTACACCACCTCTTTTGTTGAGGTAATGCATGGCCACTGTGTTGTCCTCATTGTCAGGACGTTCTTCTCCTGTATGGAAGGGAAAAGGTTTATCAGCGCTAGTCTGATCACAGTCATATGTGTAGTCACGATTCTGATGGGCACCAAAGTACACTGATCGAGAGATCGCTCATGTGAGCTCCCTATTCTATGAGGGAAGAATCCTTGACTACCGTTATCTCCGGCTAGGATTGCCAGAAAGTTTCCCCTATCATCACATTCTCCTTGCAATCCCACCACAGTAGATCCTGTGCAACCTTGCTCAGGACCTGAAGGTCAGTCATCCTGCCTGGAATTGTGACCATTAGGATCTGAGGGCCCACTGGAGGGACCTAACCCTTAGGCGGGCTTCTGGCACCAGGAAAATGCAGGATGCCATGTGGCCCAACAACTTCAGAAAGTCGAATGCTAGTAGATGTTGGGCTTTTTTGAAATCTCGTTACCAACTGCAAGATACGTTGAGCCATCAAACCAGAAGGCAAAGTCTTGCCAGAGGAAGAGTCCAGAACCGCTGCAATGAATTGCAGCTTCTAGGTAAGTGTCACCTGGGACTTCGGGAGGCTAAGGGAGAATCCCAGTTTGTAGAGAGAGTTGCACGTACTGTTGCGATGCTCCACAGCCTGTTCGGGAGAACAAGCACTAATCAGCCAATCGTCTAGGTTGGGAAAGATGTGAATCCCTCCCCTCCTTGGATTCACTGCCACCAGCGTCATCAACTTAGTGAAGACCCTCGGGGCAGTGGTGAGCCGAAAGGCAGTACTCTAAACTGATGAGAACTGCCAATGGCGAACCTCAGGTACTTTCTGTGCTTGGGATGTGAAGGCACTAAAGTAAGCATTCTGACGATCCAGTGACGCAATCCAATCCTGTAGGATCTGTGAAAGGGAGACCATCTTCAATCTGTCCTTCCTGAGGAACTTGTTCAAGCGTCTCAGGTCCAAGTTAGGACCTGGTCCTTAGTCTTTCTTGGGAACCAGAAAATAGGTGGAGTAGTAAACCTAGTATTGTTCCACTACAGGTACCCTTTCCACTGCACCTTTCTCTAACAGGGAAACAATCTCCTGTAGAAGGAGCGGATCTGGTCCCGGAAGAGACTGCTCTGATGGGAGACAGTCTTGGGGCCTTTTTAGAATGGGGAGACAGTACCCTTGGGCCACTGTCTGAAGGGCCAATGCATCTGATGTAATGTAATGCCATTCTCGCAGATGCTGGGTCAACCTGCCTCCCACCAGGGTTCTTGAGCCAAGTGCTCAGAGAGGTTTTGGAGCTGTGGCAGAGGGCAGTGAGGAGGTGGCTGCCTGAGTAGTTTTTGCCCCATGGCCTCTGGGGGCACGTGTAAACCTCCTTTGTTCTCTCTGGGTAGTTTGACCTCTTCCTCTTTGGCCAAAAGAAGAGTAATAACAAAAGCAATGCCATCGCCAAGCCTGCGAAGGTGGGTGTTGCTGTTGACGGATAGCGGCCTCTAGTAATGATTTTGCAGAAGCCTTAGAAGCTAGCAGCTTTTTCCAAGCTGTCTGCCTTTGATCCAAAAACGTTGGACCCGTCAAAGGGCATGTCCAGGAGCCTTGATTGGACATTGGGGGCAAATCCAGACTTGCGTAACCACACAAACCTTCTGATGACCGCATTAGAACCCATATCCCAGCTGACGCCGACTCCATTCCCTTGGCTTCTCACACAATGTTCACAAACACCAGGATGGGACGATTACCTCTCCCTGGCTTTTCTCAGACTCCAGACTCTTCACAAGGGCCAGAGAATGACTCCCTAATCTTGGCTTCTCTCACAATGTTCATCAACACTGGGGGGAATGGCTCCCTGCCCCTGGCCTTTCTCAGGCTTTCTCTGGGTGCCAAGCCCGACTCACAGACTTGTGTTGGGCAGACCTGGTGTACTCCACTGCCACGAAGAAGATGCACCTTGGAGGAAGTCTCTTTCCCTTTTCCGGGCTTCTCCTATACCTGGTTCATTATCCTGCCAGGTATAGGCCTTTTCCCCCGTTCTTCCTTCCCAGACACACTTACTAGTGTCCCAAAAGATCTCTGTTGGGGTCCCAGACCCCATTAACATTTCTCCTCACATTCTTAAACAGTTGCTCTTATAGATGCAGGTCCCAGACTCTCCTTTCTTGCTTGGTCTGGCTGCTAGACTTGGTTCATTTTCCTGCCAAGATCTATTGTGCGGCTCAGAAGTATAACAGAGTTCCTTTACCTCTGTCACAAGTCCCAGACCCTATATTCTCGGCTTCTCTTTCTCCCCTCCTAGCATTCCCCCACCTTCTCTGGGCCGGTGCACCTTCCGGCAGCCCGCATATCTTTTCTCACAGTCTGCGATGGTTTCGAGTCTTCTTCAGTGCCTGCGATCAGCTGCGGGCTTTCCTGACTCTTGCTGTCCCTTTTAAGCCTGCAGCGTCTCAGCAGCGATATTTCTCCTACGGTAGCGTGGTTTTTCCTTCCCGTGCTTCCTGATCTTCAGGAACGCCAGGAGCTTTGCCTTCCTGGCTGGCAGAGCGGTCGTCCTTCTCTGGCTGGCTCCCAACCTTCTTGCTCCCACCTTGGCGCCCCATCCTGCCTTCTTCCTGGGCAGTGCTGGCTCTTGCAGTTCCTCCAGGGAGGGCTCAACAACATTGAGTCCTTCTTCAGTTTTCATACTTGTACAATGCCCATATAGACTAGGATGCTTCTTTTGTTTCTACAGGGCATTTCCCATGGCTCTGCACATCATCTTCGTCTCAGTAGAAGTATGATCACTCCTTATTGGGTTTGCTGGACTCTTTTTTTTGTCTCAGTTTTCCAGTAAGCTTCAGTCAAGTGGTCCCCACTCTTCCTGGTCTCAGTGGCTCTCATAAAGGCTGGATTATCTACTTTACACAGGTATATGGATGTGTCGGGGACGAAAATACTGTGCCCAGAGAAAGAAGAAGGTTGTGATGCATTTTGTACATGTTACGTTTTCCCTGAAGAATCGCCCCACTGAGTACCATCCCCAGGGGGAATAACGGGTAGCAGCCTCACCTCCCTGGCCTCATGAGAAGGGGCTACCCCTAGGGGAGAAAGGACAACATCTGAGGATTTGTCACAGTATACAAGTATTTTGCCAAAGCACAAGATGCATTGACTGCTTTAAAGCCATTCTTCTAGCAGAAAATACCCTTTTTGGCGGGTCGTCATACCTTTTATCATCCCCATCTATGGAGGAGTTGGGGGATGGGAGGGGTTAGAGGGTGATCGCATACGTTGCAGCCTTCGAAGTGGAGGTAGCTGTCAGCACCACCAAACTCTCTGGTGAAGGGTGCCTTGAAAGAAATCAGGTTCCACAGAAGGTAGCCTGTATTTCTTCACCAACACTTTGTTTGAAGCGGGAGTCGTGTCAGGTTTCTGCCGGTTTTCCAGAATTCTTTTTTTTTTAAAAAGCTGAATGAAAGGGCAACACGGGTTCCTTAGGGGGAGCTTTAGCAGGATGTCTGTAAGATCATCCTGAGTTACGTCCTTTGCATGACGGCCCCAACCCAAATATTCAATTACCCTGTTCATGTTCGTTCTATAGGCCGCATTAGAGTATGCATTCATTTTTTTATTTTTCTATTTGTTTTTAAAGTACAAAATATCTTTACATAATTTATTCGCAAACAAAATTCATTTAATATATTTCATACAATTTATAAACATTATAAAACCTGTACTCCTCTTAAAATGTCATTAAAATCCAGACCCATCTTAAAATTTAACTAAAAACCCACATTAACAGTAAACACATAGCTAGACTCAAAACCATATCCTTGCAACCAGCAATCACTTGCTGTAAATCATTACAAGTTTTTATCAAAAACGCCCCCAAGCCTAGCTTGACTTGTGACACTCTCATTAGTCTACCCCAGAAGTTCATAGAAACAACTGCCGAAGGCGAATGCACAAAGGACCCAAGAAATTATATCTGATCCGAAGCAGTCGAAGAACATTTAAATTACCAAATGTTTCAAAGTCTCAACATCCTCAGTTTTACAGTCGACATTAAAACAATTCTTTTGGGATACCCAGACTCTGACCAATCCTTTCCAGTGTTGATAGGCAATTTAGTCTAAATTTGAAGTACCACCTACGAAACGTCTGTGCCAGGAACTTTCTCAGGTAAAGTCAAATGACCTTTGTTGGAGTATAATAAAGTGCATTATTACAATAGATCTTAATTCTGCCATGGTCATCCAAATCCTTTATCACGTCGCATCATTTGATTTTACTTTTCATGACTACTTGGGAATCTGTACTCAAAATGCCTGACCCTTCCATAAAATGGATACAGCGCTTTTTATAGTTCTGAAGAAAGACATTAGGCCTACCACCCATTATCTCACCCAAGTATGCCCGCAAAGAGTTAATTCACACCTGAAAGGTATAACGTCATCTTGCTCAAAAATGGATCCAAAAGATTACAAATCTTTCTTCCACTGAAATTTGAAACTATAAATTGGATCCAAGGTCGACATCGACTGGCTCTTCGACTTTGATTGCATTGACAATGAGGGCACAGGAGCCTTTGGCTTCGATGTTGTTTCTGTGGTCAACACTATTGACTCTACTCAAGACACAATCCCTTTGGCCTTCTGAATCAGGCTTTTGGGCATGTGGGTCGAAGTCTTATTCCGTTTCCTACCGGTCTTGGAAGATGCAATGGGGTGCACATGCACGAAGGGTATTGACAAAGGGCTGATACGGCCGGAGACTGTGCATCTGCTGACTTGCTTGCGGCTTCTATGTGGACATTGCCTGAGGATTTCAAGCATCACGAGGACTTCTCTACACCGCCCCCCCTCCCAGAATCCCTTATCAGCCCATTGACAAAGGGCTGATACGGCTCGATACGGCCAGAGACTGTGCTTCTGCTGACTTGCTGCGGCTTCTATGTGGACATTGCCTGAGGATTTCAAGCATCATGGTATTACAACCACGACAAACTCTGGAACTTTACTAACTGATACAATGTTCTGTGCTGTAGTCTAACAGACTAACAGTATGTTTTGTTTTCGCCCTACAGTGGACTTGTCTACTTCGCCCCCTCCCAGAATCCCTTATCGACCCGTACGCGCGCATTCACGAAGGGCATTGACAAAGGGCTGATAGGGCTGGAGGGTGAGGTGAGAGTTGGCTAATTCGCGTGTCCACTCATAACGCTTCAACTAAGTGTTGTATGTTTTGTTTCTATATTTAGTTTGGTGATTTCTTACGAATTGTTGAAATTGTTACTCTCCGAAAGCTTTTAAATCTCATGCTAAAAGTGGGTCTATTACAACCCTAGTTGAACGAGGTTTTTGGAAAACCGAATGGTTAAGCTGTTTACGCTGAGGTCAGGAATGCCTTCACCGTCTAAAATGGCAGAAGCCATTGCAAAATCACATGATACACTCAACAGGCCCATAAACAAAACGAACTCCACACAGCATGTCAAATTGCAAACAAATGCACGTTCCGTCTCTCTCACGACAGACATCAGGAAATTTTATCCCGATAAAGCAGTGATTTCCAACATGACAGAGGTACTCCCTCGCATATCATCAGAAAAATCTTCCATCCAAATTACACAAGCAAACCATCCCCCGCTTGAAGAAGTAACGCGTGTTGATTTATGCACGCCATCGGATTCTCTTCTGGCGGCATTCTCTGAGCCAGATTTGTTGGGAGACTTTGCCCAACCGGCACCTAGCCTAGTCAAAGTGTGAGCTCAGGTGTACGGGATGCACAACCAACTTTGTGCTCTATAGTAGAGCCTCAGACACACGCACGTGAGCATGATATAATGGATGAAGGGGCAATAGCTCCGAATACTATAAACTACTCACCCTTGCCACTTATCCCCTCATCCTTGCAGAAACGCTCAATGAGCCATGACTCCTTATTGCAATCACCTATAATGTTTACACAGTCCCCAGTTGACTCTTCTACACTCTGAGTCATATACAAATCCCACTCCGAGAAAACCACTCACTCAACCCAATTTGTCACAAGACGTGGCTGCCTCCTCATCTGTAGTGTTAGCTGAGATATCCCTGCAAGCAATGAACACCGCGTTATTCTCACTAGCGAAACTCTTTGAGAGCTTGGACTTGCGTCTTATCGACCAGAACTTTTTACTAAGAGAACTACCAGAAATAAAAAAAAACATTGCCCGCAACGGGCCACATGTCCACCATGACGGACCCATGGATCCTACACCCCACGCAAAAATTACAGAAAAATGTTCAAAGCGACCAAGAGGATATTATCCTGATCACTCCAGATAAAGCGGGAGAAACAGCAAACTGTTCTTTAACGGGAAGCCCTGATAGGAATAACGAAGATGGGCCTATAGTGGTTGGTTGTGTTGGTGAGAAAGAATTGCATTTGAATAAAAATGAACCCCAACTACCAAACGATGACAAAAAGCTACAAGCTTCTTCAAATTGCATTTCCCTACAGAATATAATAAACAAACCTTACAACATCTTTTCTGCACAAAAAATGATATGATCAAGAGCCTACAAGGTGAAAAGAAAACGAAAAACACCAAATCAACAAAGGCACAAAAGAATAGAAGTACACACCAATTTTTTCGCTCCTTAACTTTACCAAACAGCTGGTCTAGCTGTGTTTAAAAAGTATGCAGCACTGTCCAAGGGCAAAAGCGTAGTGGGGCAAACGGAAATTAAAACACAACCTGCCCTTAAACCGCCTACTTTGAAATTGTCATATGCTCCTTTGGATAATCTTGTTGATGCAATACAAAAAGGCGATAAGGCACAGGTGAATCCTCCTATTGATACTGAGCCCTTTCCATCGGTATCTAGTCAGTCCAAAGGTCAACACATAACCACTGATGGACAAATGAATGGTTTCAAAACCTTGCAGGAAAGACGCGAAGAAATAAATGAATCGATCAAACAATTCATCACTCGCCCACCTGCTCCAACTTCTTTAAACTCTATAGAGCACCTCCAAAGTGCCGTGAAAAATGCTGATCAAACCAGGTGGAAACATTCAAATGAACCCCAGATGCAACGCAAACCATTACCAGTTCCAGTACAGATGAAATCCAACGAGACAGGTGCCCACATGGCTCAAATACTGCCAGGTAACATCTCTTTACGAAAAGAGCAAGATAAACACAAATAAGGGCACCTAAAAATAGTCACCCAGCGCATTCTTTTTTAATACTGCAAAGTCGCGGGGGAGACTTTGGGATATATGAGCTGAACAGGGCCTCAGTGTTAAACATAATGAGTTCAATAGAGAGCCTACAAGATATTACCACAGGAGACTTCGAGCAAATCAAATTCTACACCATCACGATACATCAGTGGTAAAGCTCTGGATGAAGTCGGGGATGGTTAGAAACATCATATGGCAGGCCAGACTTGAAATATATAAATTAGGTTTTATGCTATTAAACATGAATGAGTTAATTCCCAGCCACAAAGCAGACACGCACATGGCTCACAAACCTCAAAATGATAGAGCCTGGGCTACAACGCCAATGATGGTATCATACACCATCACAGACCAAGCAGGTACACGATCCATACCTTTTCCTTCAACAAGTGTACACACTGGCAATGTATAACTAATTGATATCCCCCCAAAACACACGCTTAAATTAGCATCCTGGAATATTCGAGGCCACAAGCACCTTATTACATCGTCATGCCCCCTGCTGGCTGATTTTGATATAATTTTAGTGCAAGAGGTTTGGCTCACGTCTCCCCCCATTTGGGATAACCATGAAATCACCCTACTTCCAGCCAAATTACTGGCAAAAGGTCGTCCTATGGCGGGTTTGCTAGTAGCAACCAAAACCTCGGCAGGCCTGACTCTAACTCCTTGGGCGACTCCGAATGAGCACATGCAGCTAGCAAAGAGCTAAATCTGTGAACATTGCATGCTTAAACGTATATTGGAATCATTCAGCTGTAAGCAAAAGGTTGTTTTTTAAAGACTTGGAACATTGTCTTGATATAGTGGCCAATGATGTGTCAACAGATCCCCGCCCCTGCGGCTCCCTTCAGATTTTAACCCCCCAAAGTAGTCTGGGGTATAACTGTTTGTATACAGGGGAGGCCGGAGGGCGCATGTGAATCCATGAAAGATACCAATGCTGGAGAAGGGAATAGTTTCTTACCTGTAACTCCATTTCTCCAGCATTGGTATCTTTCATGGATTCACATGCTTAGAATATTCCCCGTCGTCAGGCTGGGAATCCTCGGTAAGTTATATAGACATTTTCCATAGGAAAAATTCCAACACTTGTGTCCTATCTACGTCGTTTTGGGCAGCGCATGCTGGCGCCACTAGGACGTAGGGGTATATATAGCTCCGCCCCCGCGGCTCCCTCAGATTTCAACAGTCTTCCAAAGTGGTGGGATTACCTCACGTATCTGCAATTTTGTTAGGTTGTTCTTTCTACTTCTGCGACTGTTTGTTCTTCTCAAGAGAATGTCTGGAAAGGCGTTGTTTCGTCCGTGTGCTACGTGTGGCCTTAAGAAGGTGTACGAAGGGGATGGTCATATGGACTGCATTTACTGCCTTCATCCTCACCACACGGCGGACACTTGTGAAATCTGTCAGGGTTTCTCCCAGAAAACCCTCAAAGATCGAAAAAGACGCCTGGTCGATTGGCTCAATGACGGAGCGGGTGCGTACCCGGCATCGGAGGTGGGCTCCACGGCCTCAAAAAGTAAGTCGGAACCCCCGACGAAGAAGGCACGTGCTGCCGAAAAACGAACCTCGGAGTCGGCCGAAAAATGACCCTCGGAGAAACATTCGGAGAAACATTCGAAGGCCGCCTCCTCTTCACACAAGGCGTCGTCTTCTTCCTCCTCATCTAAAAAGGAGAGAAAAGAACCATCTAAATCCTCCTCAGGAGACCGTCATAAGTCTATCTTGAGTCGAGAGGCCGCGGCCAGCAAGTCGGCCCCAAAAGCGGCGGTAACACCTCAAGGCCCTGCGCCACTGGCTTCGCCGACGACCCGCTCGTCGATGCCTGCGTCATCGGCGGCTCCTCCCACATGTCAGACTGCGGCGGTAGGAAACATATCGTCGACGGTGGTCCCGTCGATGGGATGGCAACCGGAGATTTTCGATCCCGTCCCGCCGGAGGCCCTGCTTCAACCAGAGGCGACTTTCTCCATCTCGTCGGCTGACGAGGAACGCGACACGGTCGCGCGCCGAATCGATCTGGACCTGCAGCCGACCAGCGCGATGTCGCTCTAGGGTGTGGGTTCCATCCCTACTACCTCGTCATTACTGAACCCCCAGGCGGTTCTGTCCTTGGAGGTGCTAAATACGCTACAAAAACTATTACAGCATTTGGACACACAAATACCCCAGCCTGGGGCCCCGACACGGATACAGTCTACGCCATTCATCGACGAGCCGGGCCCGGCTCCTCGCTCGGCGACCAGGATTACGGCCGCTTCCCACGTGCCGGAAGATTGCCCTACTCTGCAAGAAGAAGGAGAACTACAGGACTCTGACCGTGAGGGATCAGGTTCAGACATCTCACTATCTCAAGGGACCCAACTTGGGACTCTGAAGCGGAGATGGAAGCTCCGAGAAGTCCGGCACAGCCATCGCCACCTGACGACGTGGGTGCATTCCATGCCATGATGAGTAAGGAGTGTTCGGCGTTTGGCCTAGTCCCTGAAGAGGAGAAAAAGGATTGTTTTCTTTTTGATCATATGGGCAAGAGAAGGAAATCCATATTCGCCATCCCGATTTTGGATCATGTCTGGCAAGAGGGCCTGAAGACCATGCGGCACCCGCTCTCTGGACCGGCAGTGAAAGGTCGTTTGGAGAAGAAGTTCAAGGCTCCGGAATCGACTCCCAAGTGCCTGACGTCTCAACCTTCGCCGGAGTCGGTGGTATCGGCGGCGGCGAGAAAGGCCAGGTCTCAACATAAATGCACGACCCCTCCAGACAACGAGGCCAGGAGACAGGACGCTTTCGGCAAGAAGGTGCTGTCCGTCGGCGCGACTACAGTTAAAGCAGCCAACTCCTTGGCGATTATGTCTAGGTATGACAGGGAAATGTGGCACCGACTGGCTCCTATCTTGGAGCATTTGCCAGAGCAACATAGAAAGTCCGCAATGTTGCTAGTGCGGGAAGGAGAGGAGGCTTCCAACCATGCTATAAACATTGCCGTCAACCTAGCCGAGTCCGGTTTTAAGCAAATCAACAATGGCGTAGTTCTACGTAGACAAGCCTGGCTCAAGTGTACTACGTTCAGACCGGAGGTGCAATATAAAGTCTTGGATATGCCGTGTGAAGGGGAGCAACTGTTCGGTGAAAAAGTTGATGAGGCCTTGAAGGGCATGAAAGAGGATACTGACACGGCACGGTCACTCAGAGCCCTCCAGAGTGGTAGGAATTTTCGTTCCTTTCGTCCTTTCAGAGGGGCCTCTGGTAACTCCCGGTTTGGGTCATCTAGAGACCGAGGTTTCAGCAGACCCTCCTACTCGTCCCAAGGCTACAGGCGTGCGGCCCAATCTTCTCGTAGAGGCAGAGATTACCAAACCTCCAGACGGCGGGGTGTCTACCCTTCGTCGACGAAAGATAAACAAACCAAGAACGAACAATGACATGCTTCAGGGCGTCCTGGGGAGTCGAGTGTCTCGTCGCATCGACGAGTGGGAGCGCATAACAGACCGATGGGTTTTGGACACGATTCATCTGGGCCACTCTACAGTTCAAGGGCAAGCCAACACACATTCCACCAGTGTTCTCGGCCCAGCCCCACCTTCAAATACTACTACAGGAGGTGGCGCTTATGCTGCAGAAAGGGGCTATAGAACTGGTCCCGGTGGCAGAAAAAGGACAGGGAGTGTACTCCCGGTACTTTGTCGTCAAGAAACCAAATGGAAAATGGCGTCCCATTCTGGATCTACGAGCGCTCAACAAACGGCTCAAGAATTTAAAATTCAAAATGCTGACGCTTCAGGAGGTGATCCGATCGAAACAACCCAGAGATTATTTGTCGTCGCTAGACCTTCAGGACGCATACTTCCATATCCTGATGCGTCGACGGCACAAAAGATTTCTGCGGTTCGTCGTCGGACGAACCCACTATCAGTTCTCAGTCCTCCCTTTCGACCTAAAATCGTCCCCCAGGACGTTCACCAAATGTCTGGCTCCAATACCAGCCTGGTTAAGAAAGGAAGGTCACAATGTGTACCCTTATTTGGACGATTGGCTGGTGAAGGGACTGTCTCCAGAAAGGGCACAAGAAAGCCTAGATGCCACCCTGTCCCTCCTGCAATGTTTGGGCTTCGCAGTGAACTTTGACAAGTCCTCGTTAAAGCCTTCAAGGACCTTGGCCTTTTTGGGGGCAGAGTTCCACACACAGTCGGGACTGATGAAGCCATCCCTCGAAAGGATTCACAGACTGCAACAAAAAGCATCGGAATGGCAGGTCGACACCAAGAGTGTCAGTACGAAGGTACATGTCCCTGCTGGGGACCATGTCGTCCTGCATACCCTTGATAGACAACTGTCGCCTCTTCATGAGGCCTCTTCAGGAATTCTTGGCGGATCGATGGGCACAGAGTCGAGGACGCTGGTCGGACAAGTTGACCATCAACGGCCAGCTCGTGCAGGCGCTTCAATGGTGGAGAATCTCCATACACCTGACGAGGGGAATGCCCTTACTGGAGCCTGCGTTCCAGAAGACGGTGGTCACTGATGCTTCTCTAACTGGGTGGGGAGCGCATCTGGACTCCTTACAGGTTCAGGGTCGTTGGTCATCGGAAGAGTCCTCCCTCCACATCAACCTGAGGTGGTTGGGCCCTAAAATCGCAAGGGTATTTTGCAAGCCGCAAGGGCACCTTCTACGAACACTTCATACACATACAAATGGAAAAGGTTCTGCATATGGTGCGCAGGTCAACCAGGTCTGGTCCCGCGGGCGATCACACCGGAACAACTCCTACCATACCTGTTGCTCCTGGCAAATAACGGGTTATCTGTTTCATCCATAAAGGTGCATCTAGCTGCCATCTCGAGATTTACTCGGAAGAGACATTCCACTCCACTGTTCAGTGACCGCCTAGTTAAACACTTCCTTAAAGGGTTGTTTCGAACCTTTCCTCCCAAGAAGAAGTTTCCTCCGATCTGGAGTCTGAACCTGGTCCTAGCAGCCCTGATGAAACCCCCTTTTGAACCAATGTCATCGACATCATTAACATTTTTGTCTTGGAAATTGGCTTTCCTGGTGGCCATTACTTCTGCTCGTCGCCTGTCGGAAATACAAGCTCTAGTTATCGACCCTCCGTATTTGAGGTTTTTCAGTAATAAAGTCGTGCTATACCAATGCTGGAGAACTGGAGTTACAGGTAAGAAACTATTCCCTTCTCCAGCATTGGATCTTTCATGGATTCACATGCTTGGAATAGATTGTATAGCAGTACTCCTGATTTGGCGGTGTGAATGGAAACCAATACTATCATAACCACACATGTCTCTTGTCACTGAGAAAGTTTCAGCGGTTACAAGTTAACCTTAAACAAAATACATTACAATATATTGATCAAAGGATATACCCCTGTATAGGGCTTACCTCACTGAAACAGATGACGTAGGACTGCTCGTCCCATCTGTATATCTTCTGCATGTTGCTGTTCGAGGCAATAATGGTGGGTAAATGTATGTGGCACCGACCAGGATGCCGCCTGACAGATATCTCCCAGACTAATCCTGGCCCACAATGCCGCCGAAGATGAAGTGGATCTCGTGGAATGGGCTCTTGGATGCTTGTCCAGCGGCTTTCCCACTTTTGAGTGACAAAAAGCAATCGTCGACGAGACCCACCGAGCCAGTCCTTGTTTTGAGATTGCTTTTCCTTTTGCCGAAGGGCCATAAACCACAAATAGTTGTTTTGTATCTGTACATTCTTGAGTACGATGAAGGTAAAACTTTAGAGCTCCTTCCACATCCAATGCATGGAGAGCTTTTTCTGCGACAGATGAAGGGGTCGCGAAGAATGTCAGTAGTTCAATAGACAAATGTTTATGAAAGACAGTTGGAATTTTTGGTATGAAATGAGGGTTGGTTGCCAACACCACCTTGTCTTTGAAAAATCTCAAGTATGGAGGATCAATGACTAATGTTTGTAGTTCCGAAAGTCGTTGTGCCGAAGTGATAGTCACCAAAAAAGCCAACTTCCACGATAAGAATTTTAAAGACAAAGACGACATAGGTTCAAAAGGAGCTTTCATTAGATCTGTCAATACTAGGTTAAGACTCCAGTTCGGATTAAACTTTTTAATTGTGCGAAAAGTACGAAATAAACCTTTCATAAAGTGTTTAACTAGCCGATCACTAAACAGTGGTGATGAATGCCTTTTACGAGTGAATCTCGAAATAGCTGCCAGATGAACCTTTATCGACGAAAAAGACAGACCTCTTTCTGCTAAATGCAGCAAATATGGAAGCTGCTCCGGAACTATATTCAGGGGCGCCAAACCTGGTTGATCCTTACACCACATGCAGAATCTCCTCCACTTACATGCATACGAAGTATTCGTGGACGGAGTCTGTGCGGCTTGCAAAATTCAACGGCAGTCCGATGAAATGGTTAGGGTACCAAACTCCGAGAAGTCAGGGGCCAGGCTGTCAGGCTGAGACTGTCCGGATCGTGATGCCACACTGTTCCCTTGTCCCGAGACAGAAGGTTCGGAATCTTCTGGAACCTCACCGGTTGCGCTATCGATAGCTGGAGCAGGTCGGAGAACCACGACTGTCTCGCCCAATAAGGAGCCACTAAGATTACCCGACACTGGTATCTGTGAATCCATTGCAGAGTCTGTCGTATGAGTGGAAATGGGGGAAAAGCGTACACAAACTTGTCCGTCCACGGGAAGGAGAATGCTTCCCCCAGCGAATCGGGTTGTGGCCATCTGCTTGCGTACTGTGCACATTTCTTGTTCGCTCTCGTCGCAAAGAGATCCAGGGAAGGTTGTCCCCATTTTTTGAAAACCTTCGCCAGCTGTTGGTCGTACAATTCCCATTCGTGCAGCTGATTCATCTCTCTGCTGAGAGTCCGCTTGTACATTTTTTACTCCCGGCAGATGGTAGGCCAATATACTTATATTTTGTTTTAGAGCCCAATGCCATATTTCTTGAGCTTCGGTCGAGTGTGTCCTGGAACGAGTACCTCCTTGCTTTCTTAGGTAGAACATTGTTGTTGTATTGTCTGTCAATATTCTCACTACCGACCCTTTATGTGTGGTAGAAAGGATTTCAGGGCCCAATGTACCGCCCTCAATTCCAGCATGTTGATATGAAGGGCTGACTCTTCCGACAACCACAGACCTTGCACTTGTAAAGATCCCAGATGCGCTCCCCATCCAATCAGAGACGCATCCGTCACTATCGCCATTTGAAATTCTGGCTCCTGCAGGAGCATCCCTCTCGATAGATTTTCGAAGAGTTGCCACCATCGAAGTGCTCGTAGAAGCTTGTTGCCGATAGTCAATTTGTCCAACCAAAGCCCCTGATTCTGGGACCATCGGTCTGCCAGGAATTCTTCAATTGGCCTCAAGAAGAGACAACAGTAGTTTACTAAGGGGATACACGACCCCATGGCCTCTAGTAGTGACATACATCTCCTCACCGACACTCTGGTGTTGACTTTCCACTCTTTTGCCTGTAGCCTGAGCTTGTGAACCCTCTCCACAGACGGTTTCACCAACCCTGACTGAGTCTCAAACTCTGCACCCAAAAACACTAATTTCCTTGAGGGAGTTAAGGAGAACTTTTCAAAGTGGACTGCAAATCCTAACTGTTGCAGAGGTTGCATGGTGGCCTTTTGACTTGCTTGTGTCTTTATTGGGGACGACCCCCTTACCAACCAATCGTCCAGATAAGGGAAAACATGATGACCTTGTTTTCTTAACCAAGCTGCTACCGGAGCCAAGCACTTTGTGAACGTCCTGGGAGATGACTTTAATCTGAATGGGAGTACTTTGAACTGATAGTGGGTCCGTCCGACTACAAACCTCAGGAACTTTGTGTCGTCGACGCATTGGTATATGAAAATATGCATCCTGCAGATCTAACAATGCCAGAAAGCCCCCCTGCTGGATAGATCGGATAACTTCCTGAAGTGTGAGCATCTTGAACTTCAGATTTTTTAGTGTCTTGTTGAGGTCTCAAAGATCTAGAATGGGACGCCACTTGCCATTGGGTTTTTTCATAACGAAGTATCAGGAGTAAACTCCTTCACCTTTCTCGGACACCGGGACCAATTCTATAGCCCCTTTTTGTAGCATAAGCACTACTTCTTGTTGTAATATTTGCAGATGGGGCTGAGCCGAAAAAACACTGGTGGAATGTGCGATGGCCTGCTTTTGAACTGCGAAGAATGACCTAGCTTCACTGTGTCCAATACCCACCGGCCTGATGTTATGTTATCTTCTCCCACTCGTCGACACAGTGAGACAACCTGCCTCCCAGGACATTCTGAAGCTCGTCATTGCTGGTTCTTTCGATTGTTTGTCCTTCGTCGACGATGGATAACTTCCTCTTCTTCTTGAAGCTTGATAGTCTCGACCTCTTTGAGCAGTTTGTGAAGCCCGCCTATAGCCTTGAAAGGAGTACGACGGCCTACTGAAAGTCCGGTCCCTGGCTGACACGAATCGGGAATTTCCTGACGCTCCTCTAAAGGGGCGAAATGAACAGAAACTTCTGCCACTCTGAAGGGCTCCAAGAGAGTGTGCCGTGTCCGAGTCTTCTTTCATGCCTTTCAAAGCCTCGTCCACCTTCTCTCCAAATAGCCGTTCCCCTTTCAAAAGGCATATCAAGCACTTTATATTGTACTTCTGGTCGAAAGTTCGTGCATTTGAGCCAGGCTTACCTCCTCAAAACCACTGCATTGTTAATTTGTTTAAAACCTGATTCCGCCAGGTCTACGGCGATGTTTATTGAGTGATTTGACACCTCTTCCCCCTTGCGCACCAGCAACATAGCAGATTTTCTATGTTCGTCCGGTAGATGTTCCAGTATGGGTGCTAAACGATGCCATCTCTCTGTCATATCTCGCCAAAGTAGCCAGACAGTTGGCTGCCTACACCGTTGTTGCTCCTATCGACACTACCTTCTTGCCAAAGGCATCTTGTATCCTGGCCTCGCTATCCAGGGTAGTTGTACATTTATGTTGTGACCTTGCCTTTCTTGCAGCAGCTGCTGATACCACCGATTCCGGAGAAGGAACAAGTTACTTACCTGTAACTGTTGTTCTCCAGCATGGGTCTGGCATGGATTCACATGCTCATGAATATTCCCCGTCGTCAGGCTGGGAATCCTCGGTAAAGAAAAAACCAGTATCAGTTTCGTTTCTGATCTGTCTTTCGTAGTAATAACCAATCACTGGTCTCTGCGTCATACTGACCACAGCCAATGACTGCCCTCTACCTAAGCACCGCCTCTGGCAGCCATCTTCAGATTTGGAAGCACGTGAAGTGGCAGCATGACCAAGTGAAGAGCCGCAGAGGGGTAGGCGGGAGGGTTCGCATGTGAATCCATGCCAGACCCATGCTGGAGAACAACAGTTACAGGTAAGTAACTTGTTCCTTCTCCAGCATGGGGTCTGGCATGGATTCACATGCTCATGAATAAAGAATACATAGCAGTACACACATGCACAACCACGGGAGGTGGCAAAGGCTCAACATTAAGCATCACATCAACTCAACATTAAGCATCTTACCTCCTCACCAGGCTCACCTCAGGCGAACAGGTTGCGCAGCACTGCTTGGCCGACCCTGGACTCCTCCCTGGAATCCCGGTCGACGCAGTAGAATTTCGTGAAGGTGTGCGTCGACCTCCACGTAGCAGCCCTGCATATGTCCAGCAGGGGCACACCAGATAGGAACGCCGTGGTAGCTGCGATCGCTCTGGTGGAATGGGCTCTCGGACGGCCAGGCAGCGGTCGGTTTGCCAACCGGTGACAGCACATGATACAGCCGGAGAGCCATCTGGAGATGGAAGCCTTCGAGAGAGCCTTCCCCTGATTGACAGGTCCAAAGTTCACAAAGAGTTGTGACGTCTTCCGAAAACCCTTCGTGCGGTCCACGTAGAACTTCAGCGCTCTAGCTACATCCAGCGAGTGCAAAGTCCTCTCAGCCGGCGACGAAGGCGACGGGAAAAACACAGGTAACACCAAGGGTTCGTTGAGATGGAAGTCCGACGGTACCTTGGGCATGAAGGAGGGGTGCGTCCTGAGCACTACCCTCGTGTCGTGGAAAGTCAAGTACGGGGCCTTGCAGGAAAGGGCCTGGATCTCTCCCACTCGTCGTGCGGAGGTGATGGCCACAAGAAAAGCTGTTTTCCACGATAGAAACTTCAACGGGGCCGAGTGCAGAGGCTCGAACGGAGGTCCCATGAGCTTGGTCAGCACCACGTTGAGCTCCCACGCCGGGGCCGGAGCCTTCACCGGCGGGAACGATCTGAACAGTCCCTTCATGAACTCTTTCACCAGACGATGAGACCACAAGGACGTCCGGCCTGTGGTTCTGGTGTATCGGGAGATCGCAGCAAGATGAATCTTGATGGACGCGTGTGCCAGACCAGCTTTGGCCAGCGTCAGCAGGTACGGCAGTACTTGGGGGGCCGTAATCCGTAGAGGGTTAATCTTCTGTGCGTGGCACCAGACAGAGAACCTCTTCCATTTGTGTCCGTAGCATTTAAGAGTCGAGGACGCCCTGGCCTTTGCAAGAACCTCTCTGCAATCGGCCGGTATGTCGTATCCTCCAAACTCTAGCGCTGCAGGAGCCAGGCCTGCAAGTTCAGCGACTTCGGGTCGTGGTGGAGGATGGCGCCTCCTTCCCTGGAGAGTAGATCCGCGTCCGCCGGCAGCTTGATCGGCGGGGACGCTGACAAGTCCAGAAGGTCCGGGAACCATATCTGCCTCGGCCACGCAGGTGCGACGAGGATCATCCTGCACCGTGACCTCTTGAGCTGGTTGACGAGCCGGATTAGCAGAGGAAAGGGAGGGAACGCGTAGAGGAACAGGCCCTCCCAGGGGAACGAGAAAGCATCGCCCATGCTCCTCGTCTGGGGAAACCTGCTGGCGAACCTCCGGCACTTGGTGTTCGTCGCCGTCGCGAACAGGTCGATCTGGGGTGTGCCCCACCGTCGGAAGAGGCGATCCACCAGATCCTGCCGTAGTTCCCACTCGTGGCACGAGCGCAGCTCCCTGCTGAGTGAGTCGGCGATGGTGTTTTTTATCCCTGCCAGATGAAACGGCACCAGAAAAATCCCTTGGGCGACGGCCCAATGCCACAGGTCCTGCGCCTCCTTGGACAGCGCTGGGGACCTGGTTCCGCCCTGTTTCCTGATGTAAAACATGGTGGTGGTGTTGTCGGTGAAGATCCTCACCACCTTGCCCTTGAGGGACGGAAGGAAGGACCTGAGGGCCCAAAACACTGCACGGAGCTCCAGGACGTTGATATGTAGGGACTTCTCCGTCGGGAGCCAGAGTCCCCTTGCGTGCAGATTTTCGGTGTGCGCTCCCCACCCTTCCAGGGAGGCATCCGTGGTCACAGTCTCCTGGTGGGCTGGGGTCTGGAAGTCCATGCCCGCCGTCAGATGCGCGCGGGTGCCCCACCACCGTATCGCTCGTCGGAAACTCTCGTCGAGCTTGATCCTTTCCTCGAAGCTGCCCGTCGTCTGGATCCAGCGCGCATCCAGGAATTCTTGCAACGGGCGCATCCGGAGCCTGCACATGGGAATGAGGTAGATGCAGGAAGACATCATCCCGAGGAGGGACTTGATGGACCTCACTTTGGCCGCGTCGGCCACCAACATCCGTTGCACCTTGCCCAAGATGGTCCTGGTCCTCTCCTCCGACGGGGAGGCCAGAAGGGACACTGTGTCGAGCCTCGCTCCCAGAAACAGTGCGACTTGCGCGGGCACCAGGTGGGATTTGGCGTAGTTCACGGAGAATCCCAGGTCCGTGAGGAGTTGGACGGTCCTTGCCGTGTGGACCACGGCGAGCTCCCTCGTCTTGGCGCGGATGAGCCAGTCGTCCAGGTAGGGGTAGACGTGAATCCCCTCGCGGCGCAGCTGCGCCGCCACCGGTGCAAGGCACTTAGTGAATACCCTGGGTGCCGACCGTAGTCCGAAGGGAAGGGCTTTGAACTGGTAATGACGCCCTTGGACCACGAATCTGAGGAATTTGCGGTGCCCCTTTAGGATGGGAATGTGGAAGTAGGCATCCTCCAAATCCAACGACGATAGGAAGTCTCCTTCCTCCAGCTGACCCAGGACGTGCTGGAGGGTGACCATCCGGAACTTCTGCGCCTTGATGAACTTGTTCAGACGTCGCAGGTCTAGGATGGGGCGCCATCCTCCCGTCTTCTTCTTCACGAGGAAGTATCTCGAGTAGACTCCGGAGCCCCGAAGCCTCTTTGGGACGAGTTCGATGGCGCCCTTTCTGAGCATCGCCTTTACCTCCAGGAGAAGTTGAGGGACGTGAAGTTCTTTCCTGGCCACGGGGGGGACGCGCGGGCACCTTCTTTGAAACTCGAGCGCGTGGCCCCGGGCCAGGGCGTCCAGCACCCAACGGTCGGTGGAGATGGACTCCCACACGCTGACGAAGCCCGCCAGCCGGCCTCCCACCGGGGTGCTTCGGTGGGGGCCCGACCCCACGGCCGGTTCAATCCTGCTTGGACGCGGCCTTGCCGCCTTGACCTCCTTGGCGACGACGCCGGGGTCCGCTAGACTTGCCTCGTCCTCTGTAGGCCTCTTGCGACGACGAGCGGGCCGCTTGACGGTAGGAAGCGAAACCGCCGCCGGAACCTTTGGAGGCGCCCTTGCCTCCGCCGCTCCGAAAGGGCGTCCGTCGTTGCAGGACTCCAAGGGCCCGGGCCGTCTCCGTATCCGCCTTGATGGCCTGAAGGGAATCGTCCACTGTCTTCCCAAACAGGTTGTTCCCGTCGAAGGGCATGTCCAGGACTCTGGTCTGGACGTCCTGCCGGAAGTCCGTAGCTTTGAGCCATCCACGACGTCGAAGGCAAACGCCGTTGCCCAGCTGGCGGAACCCAGTGTCGGCGATGTCCGTCGCCACGGTGATGGCGTGGTCTGAGGCCACCTCACCTTCCTGCAGGATCTCAAGGGCCTCCGCCCTCTTGTCGTCCGGCAGAAAATCCAGCAGGGGAGCCATCTTGTACCAGAGCTCCCTGTCGTAGCGGGCCACGATAGCCAAGGCGTTGGCCGCTTTAATCGTCGTCGCTGCCGACGAGATGACTCTACGCCCCATAGTATCCAATTTCTTTCCCTCGCCGTCCGGCGGGGAAGTCGATGGGGAGGCCGCACCCCCCCCCGCTTTCTTCCTGGCTGCCGCGGAGACGACGGAGTCCGGGGTAGGCTGCGCCCGGAGGCATAGGGGGGCCGTGTCCGGGACCCGGTACTTTTTCTCGTACCGGTCTCTTCTAGCTGGCGTTGTGGAAGGGTTCTTGAGGAGGGAAAGGCCCTCATCCCAAATGTCGTCCAACAGAGGCACTGCGAGGACCGTCTTCCTCTTGGCCTCGCGCCGCTGATAAAGGAAGCCTTCCTTTTTCTTCTCCTCAGGGCAGAGTTGGAAAAGCTCGGAAGCCCTGGAGATCATGGAGTGGAAAGATCCGATCTCGTCGGGCGGAGAGGCCCTGGTGGGAGGCGACGACGGAAAATCCTCGTCGTATGCCTCGTCGTCCGTACCCGTCGCTGCCGTGTCAGTCCCCGTATCATCCCCTCGGGTGGACGGGGAGGAGGGCTGGAAGGGGCGCGACGGTTGAAAAGGAGGTGGTGGATGGATCCTTCTTTTCTTGGTAGGGGGAACACCAGAAGGTCCCGGTTCTGGATCCCCCGACGGGAGAGGTTCCTCCGTCGGTAACGGTAGCCTCGTCCTTATCTCGGAGCATAAGGACTGTATGGCCAACAAAATGGCCGCCGAGTTGTCTTGCGGCGCTGGCAGAGGGGAATCCGACGGGCGAGCAGGGGCCCCGTCGGTATCTTCGACGATGTCGTCGTCGTCACCTGCGTCGGGGTCCATTCCGATGGGCTGGCCTTCTTCCACGCCTAGGCCGTGGCTTAAGACCTCGATCAGCTCCTCTTCTGAGGTTGAGGCCGACTCTACGACGACGCCCTGCCCCCCCTTCTTCTTCCCCACGGAGGGTTTCACGGGGGTCCTATCGATGGGCACAAAGGAAGACTCCCTCCGAGGAGGCAGGGAGATTCTGGGCCCTGAGGTCGCCACCACTGGTGCAGCCACCACAGGCTGAGCCAGGGCCGCCGCGACCGTTTCGATAGAGGGCTTGGTCGGATGGATCAAGGCCTTCACCACCTTAGGTGCGCTCACCGCCTTATCCTTGAGGGAGGGGGCACTGCCACGCTCCTCCTCTGCCTTAGAGCTCGACCGGGGCCTCTCCAGGAGCTTCGCCGGGTGCTCGGCCTTCCTCTTACCCGACCCAGAGCGTTGGCTCGTGGTTGATGGTGCCGGGGAGGGTGCGCCCTGCCTGGCGCCCGTAGAGCCCGACCGTTCGGCGCTCCCGGTGCCAGCGGACTCGCGGTGCTTGGCCTTATGTTGGGCCCCCGTCGCCGGGGCGCCCTCAAAGGTCTTAGAAGACCGCTCGGATTTCTTCTTCTTCTCGCCAGACGGGCTCTTACCCTCCAGCCAGTTGGCGAGACGTTGATGGCGGTCCTTCATGGTCCGTTCCGACATGTTGCCGCAAAACGCACAGTCCTTCTCCACGTGCGTCTTGTCCTCATGAAGGCAGTAAAGGCAGAAAGAGTGTTCGTCCTCCTTGAAGACGTTCTGCAGCTGGCATCCAGGGCAGACCCTGAACAGCTTTCCGGGCGTCGAGCTTCCCTTCTCCTGGGCCATCTCCGAGACCGGGCCTGAGAAGCTTCTGGAGTCCTCCGAAGTGTAGCTCGACGAAATCTTCACCCTTGAGGGGCACAGATGAATCCGACACGGGTCCCCGTTGATCGGATGTAGGATCGGTGGAGCTTGAGGCTCTTTTGACCGAAGAATCGAAGTTTTTTGTAAAAAGCTCGAAAAAATAGCACTAACGCTCGAGAGCAATAGCACGAGGATCCCAACACATGAACGTGCGGTAAAAATCTGAAGATGGCTGCCAGAGGCGGTGCTTAGGTAGAGGGCAGTCATTGGCTGTGGTCAGTATGACGCAGAGACCAGTGATTGGTTATTACTACGAAAGACAGATCAGAAACGAAACTGATACTGGTTTTTTCTTTACCGAGGATTCCCAGCCTGACGACGGGGAATATTCATGAGCATGTGAATCCATGCCAGACCCCATGCTGGAGAAAGTTGAGAAGACAAACATTTTGGAGTAGACTCAGGAGCTTTACATTTCTTTTCAAGTTTACCTTTAACCGCAGGCTCTGAGAATGGATGGCGCATTGTCCGTAACCCCTCTTGCCATACATGATCTAAAATGAGAACCGAAAATACCGATTTTCTCCTCTTCCCCATCTGATCAAACAAGAAACAGTCTTTCTTTTCTTCCTCCTGGGCCAGGCCAAACCCGGTACATGCCTTACCCATCATTGTGTGGAAGGAACCGATGTCATCCGGCGGTGACGGTTGAGCCGGACTTCTTGGAGCTTCCATCTCAGCCTCCGACTCCCATGTCGGGTCCCTAGAAGGGGATGAAGATATATCTGATAAAGACTCTTCTCGTTCCGACTCGGACTCTGGTAGTTCTCCTTCCTCCGGGCGTGAACGTGGAGGATCTTCATGAACCGGAACGGCTGCTGATGCCATAGCAGTCGGCCGGTGGGAAGGGCCTGGCTCGTCGTCGGCTGGTGTAGTATGTAGCCCTGCCGGAGCACCAACTTGAGGCAACTTCGCATCCAGTTTACTCAATAGAGTCTGTAGTGTAGACAATACCTCCAGGGATAACACAGCCTGACGAATGAGTAAAGGAGCTGTAACTGGGATACTTCGCCCACTCGAGAGCGTCAGCGAGTTGAGCCCTTGTAATCCAAGCTCCTTAGGTCCAACCACTGGTTCACGGTTATCTTCCATGGATGATATGGGAAAAGCCGCCTCCTGCTGCAACAGGGTCTCTGGTAAGATCGGATCGTACACCTCCGGTCGCCAGCCTTCCTGCGGAGCCTCCGCCGACGATGCCAACTTCTCGACCGTCGTCGTCGTCTGACTCGACGGAGCTACTGAAGGGACGATCTGCATCAATGGTAATGAGGGCATCGAAGATCGAACTCCCGTCGACGACAAAGGTGGATGTTGCGCAGAATCCTGAGGCGCTACTGCCTTTTTTGAGCTTGACTTGTGTTTCGATGAATCTCGACTCGAGGATGACCTATGATGGTCACCTGAGGAGGTTTTTGACAGGTCTTTTCTCTCCTTTTTTGATGAGGAGGAAGACAAAGCTTTTGTTTTTGATGACGATTCCCTCGTAGAATGTTTCTCAGAGGAACTTTTCTCCGTCGAGCGCGCCTTCTTCGCCAGAGGTTCCGCAGATACAGAACGGCGGGAGACCACCGGAGACTTAGCACTTGAGGTCAAACTATGTGTAGAGCCTACCTACGAGGGGAGGTACGATCCCGCCCCGTCATTCAGCCACTTCACCAGCCGTCTATTTTGGTCTTTCAGGGTCTTCTGTGAGAAGCCTTTATAAATGTCACAATTGTCCGCCAAATGATGAGGGTGGAGACAATATAGATAGTCCATATGTCCATCTCCTTCGTACAACATTTTTAATCCGCATGTAGCACACGGACGGAATAGAGCCTTCCCAGACATTGGGAAAGAGATGAAAAAACAACCTTGTAAAATAGCAGATGACACAAGGTGGTCCCACTACTTTGGAAGACGGTTGAAATCTGAAGGGAGCCGCGGGGGCGGGGATATTTATACAGCTACGTCCTATTGGCACAGGCGTATGCGGCCCAAAACGACGTATATAGGACACAAAAGTGTCGACATTTTTCGTATGGAAAACGTCTTTATAAATGTACTGAGGGTTCCCAGTCTGACGACAGGGTATATTCTAAGCATGTGAATCCATGAAAGATCCAATGCTGGAGAAGTAATGATTACTGCCCTGCCTAACACAACCAAGAAGATCCGTAAATCATGGAATCTCCAACGAACTCCACTGATTGTGGTGGATGAATACAAATACTTGGGGCTCAATGTTAATCACCAAATCTCGAATGCACCGTATTATAACAAAGTAAAATAAAAAATGAGAACAGCTCTGGCACAGGCGAAAATTCTAAATAGGAGGTTTGGGAAATTTACACTAAAGCCATTAATGATAGTCTACTGTCAAAAAGCTATTCCACCTGTTACATATGGTGCCGAATCACGAGCCTGTTGTGGGGAGTTGTTTTGGACACGTATTGAAGGAATGTTCTGGAAGCAAGTGCTGAACCTACCAAAAGGTACATCAATGTGTATTTTAAGATATGAACTGGGTTTGTCATCTTTATACTCCATGTACATGTGGAAGCTATGCAGCTTGCATAGGAAATGCATAATGTGTACTAAACCGAATTCTATTCAGAATGTCTTAGCCAGGTATAACGAGTCAACTAACAACACAAGCATGAGCACATGGTGGGTGAAGGGTCAGGAATTCTTGCATGAGGCAGATGTCCCAGATACATTACTTACTACAAATCCAACTAAAGCCAAGAAAAAAATCATGTTACAAGATTGGATTAACACGCGTGAGCAATGTCTGCAGCGTAAGCATGGTCAGGAATTTAAAGTCTGGCCAAAAAAGCTAAGAACTCCTGAGTCATACTTAATCAAATTTCCAGGAGATGTATATCGTGACCTCTTTCTTCGTTATAGGCTAAACATATGGCACATGAGGGAAGTTCTTGCAAGATGGAAACGGTGTCCTGCGTCTTTCACGATTTGTCGTTTCTCCAAGAAATCCGATGTGCCTGAAAACCTTACACATATGGTAGCAATGTGCTCAGCTCATGCAGGCTCTAGAATCATATATTTCAAGCACCTTTTTGAAGGATACAACTACCTGCCCCGCCCCCCGAAAGACTATGGGACTACATTTATAATGCGAACGCGAACAAAGTAAGAGTGGCGCTAGTACATTTTTTACTATCATTGAACTTATATGCTGATAGCATGAATTGTAAGAATTCATTTTTGATTTTAATGACTAAGAACAATCACGGGTTGTAGACACTCGGTTGATTTTGAGTTTTAACAAATATGAACTGTGTCTATTTAATCTAAGGAACAAGTTGCTTACCTGTAACCTTTGTTCTCCAGCATGGGTCTGGCATGGATTCACATGCTCATGAATATTCCCTGTCGTCAGGCTGGGAATCCTCGGTAAAGAAAAAAATCAGTTTCAGTTTCGTTTTTGAAGTGTCTTTCTCCTAATAACCAATCACTGTTCTCTGGGTCATACTGCCCCCAGCCAATGACTGCCCTCTACCTAAGCCCCTCCTCTGGCAGCCATCTTCAGATTTGGTAGCACGTATAGTGGCAGTAGGACCAAGAGAAGAGCCGCAGAGGGATAGGAGGGAGGGTTCGCATGTGAATCCATGCCAGACCCATGCTGGAGAACAATAGTTACAGGTAAGTTACTTGTTCCTTCTCCAGCAAGGGGTCTGGCATGGATTCACATGCTCATGAATATAAGAATATATAGCAGTACACACACGCACAACCACGGGAGGTGGCAAGGCTCAACATAAAGCATTTCATCAACTCAACATTAAGCAACTCTTACCTCCTCACCAGGCCCACCTTCAGGCAAACAGGTTGTGCAGCACTGCCTGGCCGAATCTGACAGATGTCCAGCAGGGCCACACCAGACAAGAACGCCGTGGTAGCAGCGATCGCTCTGGTCGAATGGGCTCTCGGACGGCCGGGCAACGGTCGGTTTGCCAACCGGTGACAGTGCATGATGCAGCCGGAGAGCCATCTGGAAATGGAAGCCTTCGAGAGGGCCTTCCCTTGGTTCACAGGTCCAAATTTCACAAACAGCTGTGATGTCTTCCGAAGGGTCTTCGTGCGGTCCACGTAGAACTTCAGCACTCTAGCCACATCCAGCGAGTGCAAAGTCCTCTCGGCCGGCGACGAAGGCGACAGGAAGAAAACCGGTAACACCAAGGACTCGTTGAGGTGGAAGTCCGACGGCACCTTGGGCATGAAGGAGGGGTGCCTCCTCAGCACTAACCTTGTCTCGTGGAATGTCAGGTATGGAGGTTTACAGGAGAGGGCCTGGATCTCTCCCACTCATCGTGCAGAGGTGATGGCCACAAGAAACGCCGTCTTCCATGATAGGAACTTCAACAGTGCCAAATGTAGAGGCTTGAATGGCGGCGCCATGAGCCTGCTCAGCACCACATTGAGCTCCCACGCTGGGGCCGGAGCCTTCACTGGCGGGAATGACCGGAACATTCCTTTCATGAACTCCTTTACCAGACGATGGGACCACAGAGATGATCGCCCCGTAGTTCTGGTGTAGCGGAAAATCGCCGCTAGATGGATCTTGATGGAGGCATGAGCTAGCCCCGCCTTGGCCAGCAACAGTAGGTATGGTAGCACTTCAGAGGCCGTAATCCGCAGAGGGTTAATCTTCTGTGCACGGCACCAGACAGAGAACCTCTTCCATTTGTGTCCATAGCACTTGAGAGTCGAGGACGCCCTGGCCTTTGCAAACACCTCCTTGCAGTCCGCCGGGATATCGTACCCTCCAAACTCTAGCACTGCAGGAGCCAGGCCTGCAAGTTCAGCGACCCTGGGTCGTGGTGGAGGATGGCGCCTCCTTCTCTGGCGAGAATATCCGCATCCGTCGGCAGTTTGACTGGGGGGACGCTAACATGTCCAGAAGGTCCGGGAACCAGATCTGCCTCGGCCACGGCGGTGCGACGAGGATCATCCTGCACCGGGACAGTCTGAGTTGGTTGATGAGCAGCAACGGCAGGAACGCATACAGGAACAGGCCGTCCCAGGGGAATGAGAAGGCATCGCCCATGCTCTCCGGCTGCGGAAACCTGCTGGCGAACCACTGGCACTTGGCATTGGTCGCCGACCTGAATAGGTCAATCTGGGGATTGCCCCATCGTTGGAATAGGAGATCCGCTTGATTCTGCCGCAGTTCCCACTCGTGGCACGAGCGCAGCTCCCTGCTGAGTGAGTCGGCGATGGTGTTCTTTATTCATGCCAGGTGGAAGGGTACCAGAAACATCCCTTGGGCGACGGCCCAGTGCCACAGATCCTGGGCTTCCTTGGATAGGGCTGGGGATCTGGTGCCTCCCTGCTTACGGATGTAGAACATCGTGGTGGTGTTGTCGGTGAAGATCCTTACCACCTTGCCCTTGGGGACGGGGAACGACCTGAGGGCCCAGAACACGGCTCGGAGCTCCAGGAGATTGATGTGTAGTGACCTTTCCCCCGGGAGCCAAAGGCCTCTTGCGTGGAGATCTCCGGTGCGCACTCCCCATCCCTCCAGGGAGGCGTCCGTCGTCACCGTCTCCTGATGTGCCGGGGCCTGGAAGTCCATACCCGCCGCCAGATGCACGCGTGTGCCCCACCACCGGATCGCTTGGCCGAAGGTCTCGTTGAGCGAGATCCTGTCTTCGAAGGTGCCTGCCGCTTGCATCCAACGGGCGTCGAGGAACTCTTGCAGTGGACGCATCCGCAGCCTGCACAGGCGCACGAGGTAGATGCACGAGGACATCATGCCGAGCAGGGACTTGATGGACCTCACCCTGGCCGCGTCCACGGTTGACAGCCGTTGCACCTTGCCCAGGATGGCCTTCGTCCATTCCTCCGACGGAGAAGCCAATCGCGCCACTGTGTTGAGGTTGGCTCCCAGGAACAGGGTGACTTGCGACGGTACCAAGTGGGACTTCGCGAAGTTGATCGAGAATCCCAGATCCGTGAGCAGTTGGATGGTTTTCGCTGTGTGCACGACAGCGAGTTCTCTTGTCTTTGCTCGGATGAGCCAATCGTCCAGGTAGGAGTAGATGTGGATCCCCTGCAGGTAGAGCTGCGCCGCCACTGGTGCTAGGCACTTGGTGAACACCCTGGGCTCCGACTTTAATCTGAAGGAAGGGCCTTGAACTGATGGTGTCGCCCTTGGACCACGAATCGCAGGAACTTTCGATGTCCTTTTAGAATGGGGATGTGAAAGTAGGCATCCTCCAAGTCCAGCGACGATAGGAAGTTGCCTTCCTCCAGCTGTCCCAGCACGTGCTGGAGGGTGACCATCCGGAACTTTTGGGACTTGATGTACTTGTTTAGACGACGAAGGTCCAGGATAGGTCGCCATCCGCCGGTCTTTTTCCTCACGAGGAAGTATCGCAAGTACACTCCGGAGCCTCTTTGGGACGAGTTCGATGGCTCCCTTTTTTAGCATCGTTCGTATCTCCAGTAGCAGTTGAGGGGCGTGGTTTTCCTTCCTGGCCACAGGTGGAATACGGAGACACTTCCATAGACATTCCAGAGTGTACCCGCGGGCCAAGGCATCCAGCACCCAACGGTCAGAGGAGATGGACTCCCACACGCTGACGAATTTCGCCAGCCGGCCGCCCACCGGGGTGCTCAGGTGGGGGCCCGACGCTACGGCCGATTCAGTCCTGCTTGGCCGCGGCCTTGCCGCCGACGAGATCCTCCCGTCTTGCCGCGTCCTCTGTAGGCCTCCTGCGATGAGGAGCGGGCCGCCTGGCGGTACAACGAGGAGCCGCCGCCGAATCCTTTGGAGGTACCTTGCTTGCCTCCGGTGTTCCGAAAGGACGGCCATCGCTGTTGGAGAACACCCAAGGCCCGAGCCGTCTCCGTGTCTGCCTTTATGGCCTGCAGTGATTCGTCCACTGTCCTGCCGAACAGGTTGTTCCCGTCGAAGGGCATGTCCAGAACCCTGGTCTGAACGTCCTGGCGGAAATCAGTCACCTTGAGCCAGCCGTGCCGACAAAGGCAAACGCTGTTGCCCATCTGGCAAAAACCGTTGTCAGCAATGTCCGTGGCCACCGTAATGGCGTGGTCCAAGGCCACCTCGCCTTCCTGTAGGATCTCCAGGGCCTCAGCCCTCTTGTCGTCTGGGAGGAAGTCCAGCAGGGAAGCGATCTTAAACCAAAGCTCCCTGTGGTAGCGTTCCACAATTGCAAGGGCGTTGGCCGCTTTAATCGTCGTTGCCGCAAACTAGATGACCCGCCGTCCCATGGCATCCAGTTTCTTCGTTGAAGCCGTCGCCGTGGACGGGTTCTTCAGGAGCGTCAGCCCCTCGTCCCAGATGTCATCCAGTAATGGAACTGAGAGGACCGTCTTCCTCTTGGCCTCACGCCGTTGGTAGAGGAATCCTTCCTTCCTTCTGCTCTTCGGGGCAGAGCTGGAGAAGCTCGGATGCCATGTCGATCATGGCGTGGAAGGAGCCAATTTCGTCGGGCGGGGAGGCCCGGGGGAGTGGTGAAGGAAGGTCCATTCCGTCGTCTCCACCGTCATCCGTCCCTGTCGTCGCTGTCTCCATTCCCGTCTCATCCCTCAGACCAGGGGAAGGAGATGAAGGCTGTGAAGGCTGGAAAGAAGGGGGGCGTGGGATGTGTTCTCCTCCGCTTGCTTGGTGGACTTTCCGACGGTCCAGGCTCCGCTGGATCGTCCGTCGGGGATAAGGGCAACCTTGTCCTTATCTCTGTAAACAAGGCCTGTATCGCCATCAAGATCGCCCCTGAGTTGTCTTGTGGCATAGGCACCGGCTGCGACGGGAGCGACGGTTGGGGAACAGGCTCCGTCCCCTCCACGGCTCTCGGTTCTTCGTTGGCACTGCCGTCACTTTCTTCGTCTGCCTTGTCGGGATCCCTCCCGTATGACCGGGCCTCCTCAAACTTCTTGTTCAGGATCTTGGCGATGCCTGCCAGCTCCTCTTCAGAGGCTGAATCTCTGTCTGTGAAGGCCACCGCCGCCTCTTTTCCTGCCTGGGGTTTCACGGGGGTCTTATCGATGGGCTGAAAAGAGGATTCCCTCTGCGGTGGCAGGGAAACTCTAGGCCCGAGGTTGCCTCCACTGGGGTAGCCTCCGCAGGCTTCGCCAGGGCCGCCACGACTCCCTCGATTGAGGCCTTAACCGGGTGAATCAGGGCCTTCACGACCTTGGGCGTGCCTGAGGCCTTCACCTTGGGGGGAGGGTCACCGCCTCGCTCCCCCTAGTTTGTCTCCGTCGGGATCGACCGGGGCTTCTCCCGAAGCTTACCCGGGTTCTCAGACTTTCTCTTCCCCGAGCCAGAGCGTTGGCTCATGGTTGATGGCGTCAGTGATAATGTGCCC
Source organism: Ambystoma mexicanum (assembly GCF_040938575.1). Lineage (NCBI taxonomy): Eukaryota > Metazoa > Chordata > Amphibia > Caudata > Ambystomatidae > Ambystoma > Ambystoma mexicanum. The sequence goes on from NC_090938.1 coordinate 392,756,756, forward strand.
TGCCTGGCAGCCGAGGAGCCTGACCGATCGACGCTCCCGGTGCCCGCTGACTTGCGGTGCTTTGCCTTCTGTTGGGCCCCCGTCGCCAGGGCACCCTCAAAGGTCTTAGAAGACTGCTCTGACTTCTTCTTCTTCTCAGCTGCTGCTGGGCTCTTCCCTTCCAGCCAGTTGATGAGGCGGATACGACGATCCTTCATAGTCCGTTCTGACATGTTCTTGCAAAACGCACAGTCCTTTTCCACGTGCGTTTTGTCTTCGTGAAGGCAGTAGAGGCATCGAGAATGCTCATCCTCCTTGAAGACATTTGTAATCCGCATCCAGGGCAGCTCCTGAACAGCTTGGATCCGGGCGTCGTGTTTCCTTTGTCCTGGGCCATGTCCAGGCGGGGTAGGCCTCAAAGATCTTCCGGAATCCTCCAAGAAGTGAAACTCGACGAACATTCCGCCCTTGAGGGGCGTAGAAAATTCCAAAACGTTTCCCCATTGATCGGAAGTAGAAACGGTGGAGCTTGAGGCTCGACTGACCGAAAAAATGAGGTTAAACTCTTTGGAAAATCGCAAAACGCAATAAAAGCTCGAGAGCTATAGCACGAGGACTCCCAACACTTGAACGTGCGGTAAAAATCTGAAGATGGCTGCCAGAGGAGGGGCCTAGGTAGAGGGCAGTCATTGGCTGGGGGCAGTATGACCCAGAGACCAGTGATTGGTTATTAGGAGCAAGACAGTTCAGAAACAAAACTGATTGCCGTAAGAGGGTAGCCATGGTGCTAATAGCACCATGGCTACCTCCTACCTCGTAATGAGGCCCAATGTCTCATTGGAAATGTTATTTAACTTTTGTATCAAATTATTGAAAAGTTGATTAATCAACTATATCAATAAATTAATAATAAAAAAGATGCAATGGGATCACTAGCCTTCTGCGGCTCTTTCAAAGGACCAGGAGTGGCCGTCTTCGAGAATATGTCCATCATTTTTTTAAGGAACTTTCCCCATTCAGCTATTGAGGCGGTCGTATCGGAAAATCTTACCCGACGCTTGTCGAGCAAGGAGTTGGAAGATGAAGAGCAATAGTGTTGTTTCTTAGACTTCTTTTGTGATGGCAAAGAACAAGAGTTACGAGAGTCGCTCCTGGATTTCGATCGATTAGCATGTTAAGAGTGTTTCTTGGGTCTTCCTGGAGACTTGTTTAGGGTAGAACTCCTTCCTTCTAAAGATTTCTCTTCGAAGGAGTAGAAGATGAAGACTTTGAAACCGACCGACCTACATAGGGTGAGTTTCGACGTTCTCTTTTTTAAGGCTTTACTGCCCATCGATTGGCAGGAGCCGCACTAGATTACCTTGTGTTCTTTGCTGAGGCACCAAAGACAAATTCTGTGCAGATCAGTGATCAACATCTTCGAATCACAGTCCGCGCATCTCTTAAAACCTGTTTTTGGTGTAATCTTGAAGTTTGAAAAGCATTAAGACGTTAAAATCACTGAGGCGAGTCGCACGTTCCGAAAGTGTACTGTGCATGAAGAAAAACAGAACTGAGGCAACAGGCGCAGTGTGCCATTTATACTATCAATCATCTACGCCAAGTCTGGACGTGGGAATGGTAACTATCGAGGGACATAGGCTCGATGCCATGCAGCACCCTCTGCTGTCAAAAAAAACTTCTGAGGCTGCAAAGCAGGATATGCATATAACTAAGATGAAGAATCTGTGGGAGGACAAAATCTATTAGAAAGGGTCTCTATTGATTGCTCTACAACAGCTACACAATGTCTTGCAGTGGAATAGTGCCTTTGTTGGTCTTCTGGCTGAATGCAGTACTGGACTTCTTTTTAAGACTATGCTTTCACTTTCTGTGCATCACTGAAACCTGAATTCTACCCCATAACACGACTGTTGCTGCCTCTCTCACTTCTTCTTTATCCTCTTTTGCTCATGTCCCCCGAGCCAGCAGTCGCGGAGGGGGCACTGGCATACTCTATCGATCTTCTTATTCTTCTATTCTGCCACCTGTTACTATACCAGTCTATTCCTCTTTTGAATTTACTTATAATTTTACCACTCCTCATCTCTTTCCATATCATCTACCGTTCCCCTGGCCCACTTGGCTCCTTTTGTGATGATATTGATCTTCTCCTGTCCCATGTCCTGCCCAGTCCAAGTCTGCTTGTACTACTAGGAGATTTCAATCTTAATTTTTCTTCCACTCACTTGGCTTCGCATTTTCTTTCTATTCTTGATTCTCATCTGCTTTCACCTCTCCCTACTCCTAAAATTTCTGGTTCCTAGCTAGACTTCATTTTTCTCTCTACTTTCACTTCTTCTGTACTAGCTTTACCAGTCTACTTATCTGATCACTACTTACTTTCTGTTTCACTTCTGTCCTCTATTCCCCATATCTCCCCTACTAGTCTTCCACCAAAAATAAAATTCAGCGCGATCTACGCAGTTTCAACTGACTTTTTTATGACACCTGCACTACTAGCCTTTCCTCCTCATCAAACTCTTCTTCTCTTACTGCTGATGAGGCAGCATCTGCTCTCGCATCCCTCTCTCTTGGTCTCGACCAACGCTATCTTCTGTCTGCTTTCCAGCACACTCGTAAACCCTCTCAACCCTGGCTTTCCCCTCATCTCTGCGCTATGCAACATCTTTTCCGTAGTCTGGAAAGGCGTTGACTCAAAACAAGATCTTCATCCAATCACTGTGCCTATTTCTCCTATCATGCCTGCTACGATAACTGTCTCTCTGCTAAACGTGACTATTTCTCGGACCTTCTTCACACCCAATCTGCCCATCCTAGGCGTCTTTCTGAAACTCTAGCACGGCTCCTCGCTCTCCCTTCTCCTGATCACTCTATTAATTCTACTTTGTCCGCATCTGAATTCGCTCACTTCTTTTCTGTTACGGTTCATTCGCTGCGTCAAGACATTCTAAAATCTCTTTCCCCACAACCACCGTATTCTCACCCCCTTCTACTCCATCTGCTCTCATCTAAAGCTTCTCTCCAGTTTCCAACTCTGATGTGTTACTTCTGTTAGCTAAAGCTCATCCCACTGCTACTCCCACTGATGATATTCCATCTGCTCTCATTCCCAAGGTTTATCCCCTTCTTATACCATATCTTGTCTCTTTCTTCAATATCTGTCTCAGCACCTCTGTTTTTCCTACAGCCTTCAAACATGCAACTATTATCTCCATCTTGAAAAATCCCACAGCTAATCCTCTCATTGTTTCTAATTTCTGTCCCATCTCCCTCTTACCCAACCTTTCTAAGCTCTTAGAGTGTCTTGAATATTCTCAGATTTCATCTTTTGTCACTGATCCATCTCCTCTTCCTCGTTTTCAGTCTGGTTTCCGTCCTAGTCACTCCACTGATACTGCTCTGATCTGTGTATTTAACTCCCAACTCTCAGCTCGCTATTCTAAAAACACTCCTTTTCTTATTCTGCTCGACTTATCTGCTGCCTTTGACACTGTGGATCATTCCTTGCTCTTGGAATCTCTTTCTTCCTTCGGTCTTAGGGGTTCTGTTCTCTCCTGGTTCTCCTCCTATCTTTCTAATAGAACTTTCTCCGTCTCCTGGGCTGGCCAGATGATCTCACCTTTCCCCCTTGAGCACTAAGTTCCCCAAGGATCAGTCTTGGGTCATTTTCTCTTCTCTCTGTATACTTCTCAACTCTCAGCCATATTCTCTTCCTTTGGTCCCTCCCATCACTTCTATGCCGATGATACTCAACTTTTTCTATCCTTCTCGTCCTTCACTTCTGACTTCCACCACACACTCACAGCCTGTCTTTCTGCTACCAAATCTTGGATGGCCTCTCACTTCCTCACTCTAAATGCAGGGAAGACTGAGGTGTTATTCTTCCCTGCTAACGCTCTTCCCCCTCACCCACCACCTCCTTTCATATCCTTTCCTCCCGCTAGTCTCACTATTTCTCCGACAGCTCGTAATCTTGGCCTCGACTTTGATTCTAATCTTTCTTTTGCTCACCATATCTCCCTTACCTCTGGCGTTCCTTTTGTTTCCATCTTTATAATATCCGTAAAGTTCATCCTTTCCACACTTTTCAAGCTACTAAACTTCTTATTTCTTCCCTAATCTTTTCACTACTCTTCTATTGCTCTAACATTCTTTTTCCTTGAAATCAATATATAATTCCTGTCTACTCTGTCTTCTCTCTCATCGAGATTCTATCTCCTCCTCACTTGCCTCACTTGGCTAGTTACCTTTTCACTCAACTCAAATTTCACTTCCTTTGCTTAGTCTTCAAATCCCTCTACCAGCTTGCACCTGATTATCTTGCTTCCCTTTTATCTTTCTACAATCCATCTCGCTCTCTCTGTTCCTCCTGTCTCTTTAGACTGAATGGTCCCAGTCCTCCATGTGCCCAGTCCCGGTTCCGATCCTTTCAGCTTCTTGCTCCTTTGCTCTCCCACTCTCCATTTGCTCTATGACTGTTTATTCTCTTTTCCATCTCTCTTTGAAAACTCATCTCCTTCATAGCCCCCGATTGGCTGCTACCAGCATTGATGTTCTGATGTTTACTTACCATTATTTTTGTACTGTACTTTGTTTTAAATTGTACAGCGCTTTGGGTTAAGGCGCTATATAAAACACAATAAAATACACACAACACCCCCTGCTGTTGAAATGTTCAGAGATCTGGAAAAGCAGGAAAACGATAGCTAAAAAGAGAAATTTGCCGGAGGGCACAATCTGTTCGAAATGACTGGACCGAAATGGAATGAAGCTTTCTTTGAATTAATCACCTCAGACATCTGCAGGGCACAGAAAAATGAATATGCTCAATACACCTGTTTCACTTGAACATCAAAAACAAAGAAAAGCGAATGTATATTGCCAAAAAATACTTTATTTTTTCCAATGTTTAGATTTCATGTGCATTTTTTTTTTACAACAAAAACAAAACACATTTGAGGTCAGTCTTCAGATGAAATTCATTTGTGTAAACTGTGAAGGTAAAACCTTGCATAACCTTGCATTTGGCTAAACTCTTCTTGAGCCAGACCTCTAGTTGCAATGAAAAATTGAAAAATTTCGTAGCCACCGGTGACCAAAGGTAATAAACCTAAAAAACATGGTGACCTTTTTAAACCTCAGCTTTCACCAACAGCAGCAAAAAAAAAACCACAAAAACAAAGGAGTTGGAACCAAAGAAACTAGTTAAAACATCCCACTTGGAAATTAATGAATTGTGGAAGACAAAATCTACAAGCCTCAGAAATATATATATCAGTTCAACAACAAGGTTGCCCCAATGTTGAAGCCTGGTGCTGCATCAAAGCCTCACCCAGGGGTCTCTACGACTAATTTGAATGTAGGTTTTTGTTGGCTGAAGAGTTTGTATGACAAACTGTACTCTCACAGGTCGCTCCAACACTTCACTCTGCAGGGCCTCCATCTGATTCCTCTGTGGCACAATCTGTGATAGGACAGGACCTCTAGAGAGGAACAAAGAAAAGGTGAAAGCTAGGCAGTCATCTAGAGAAGAAAATGGGAGAAACAAATAGACAAATTGGCGGAAGAGGGAATGAAGGAGAAGAATTGACGGTAGAGTTGAGGGAAAAAAAGAGAATGGAGCAAATTGAGAAAGCTCAAGGAAGTGTAAGACCAAACAATAAAATACAGTAAGAAGAAGTATACAAAAGTAAGGGACAAGAAAAAGTTGGGCAAGATAAAAAATGACACATCTGGAGCTGCAAGAGAACACTGTGAGGAAGAGGTAGCATGTGATATGGTCTTAGGCAGGCAGTGGGAAAAGAACCTAGGAAATTGTGGAGAGGCAGAAGGAAGATAGCTGCCTCAGTAGCTAACTCACTGCACAGATGATATGATATGATATAATATGTCATTTATAACGCGCCTGTACACAAGTGTTTCTAGGCGCAACAAGACCAGGAGGGGGAAACAGAAGGAGGACAAAACAACAATCTTACTAGGCCTTGTGTCAGTCAGATCGCGCAAGTGCAGGGAAGAGGGAGGAGAGAAGTACCAGGAGTGGAGGGAGAGGGAGAAGTATCAGGAGTGGAGGGAGAGGAAGAAGTGCCAGGGGTGAGGTGGAGGGAGAAGTGCAGGTAACTGAAGCGCTGCCAGAGGGTGGCTCATAAGTGCAGAGAGAAGGGACTGTAGGGTTGCAGATACAGTGCTAGGGGAGCCAAGAGGCAGCGTGAGGGCAACTGGACATGCAGGAGCCTGGGCCCAAGTTCAGTGGGTGGCCAGGTGACCAGTGAGCAGAGCAGTCAGGGACATCAGCAGGGGAGAGGAAGAGAGAAAGCGGAATCGAAAATGAAGGTCTTGAGTTGCTTCCGGAACCAGAGGTGGTTCTGCTCAAGATTGAGAGAGGCAGGGATGTTGTTCCAGAGGGAGGCCGGAGACGAGGCAAGAGATTATGCACCCCCCCGCCCAATTTTTGCTTGGAGAAGCGTCTGACCCTCAGAGAGTTGGAGGTAGATGAGCAGAGAGCTCGAGAAGAACAAGTTACTTACCAATTGTAACGTTCTTTTGACTGGATGTTACTCCCACGTATTCCTCATCTTATGATATTCGTATACTGCCAGCTTCGCTGCTTTGGAAAAAATATATCTCGGCAGAGGGCGTTGTGCATGAGGTTGTGGCGTCAATGTCCCTCGACGGGCTTTGTACCATGTCGACGTCACCATCAGTTTAAATAGCTTGCGCCGAGCCTGTTGACTTCAGTTCTGTTTTTTCGAGGAAATATTCGAGGAACACCCAGGCGTGCCCATGACTGATAGACCCTTCTCAGGAGAGTGTAATTAACGTAAACTGTACTTCGGGGTAGGAGGGGAGGGGTAATGAGGAATACACGGGAGGAACATCCAGTCGAAAGAAGGTTACAGTTGGTAAGTAACTTGTTCTTCAAATGGATTGTGTCCTCCCACGTATTCCTCATCTTATGATAAGACTCCTATGGCAGTGGTAATTTTGGAGGTGGGAGTACTAATTATTTTTCTCATGGACGGAATGAAGTACCGCCTTGGCAAATAAACCTTCATTGGAAGAAGAGGCATCTAAGCAATAATGCTTGATGAAGGTATGCATTGATGCCTGTGTTGCAGCTGAACAAATATCTGCTGCAGGTACTCCCCTCTACAGGGCCGCAGAAGTAGCCATACCCCTAGTGGAATGGGCTCGAAACCCATTCGGTGTGTCCTTTCCCATCAATCTGTAGCACTCAAATATAGCCAGAATGATCCAGCGGATAGTCTTTTTTTGTCACCATTAATCCCAATTTATGGCCTGTATAACCTATAAAAAGTTGGTCATCTTGACGCAATTTTGACATTCCTGAAATGTAAAAACTGAGAGCCGTTTTAGGGTCCAGTCTATGCAGTCTCTCCTCTTCTTTGCCCAAATGATGAGGAGGGTAGAATGTTGGCAATATGATTTTTTGTGACAAGTGGAAGTCAGAAACTACTTTTGGTCAGAAAGAGGCTTTAACTTTAAGAAGCACTTTGTCCTTGTAAAAAGTAGTATATGGAGGTTTACATGAGAGCCTGTAGTTCACTAACCCTGCAGGCTGATGTTAAGGCCACAAGAAGGACAGTTTTTAATGGTAGAAGCCTCAAGGGGCAGGAGTGCAGAGGCTCAAAAGGTATACAAGTTAGAAACTTAAGTACCAGATTTAAATCCCAAGTTGGGACATGAATGGGGAGTGGAGGGTATACATTAGTAAGCCCCTTCAGCCTTCAGGAATTGAATTATTAATGGAATTTTAAAGTAGGAAACCTCTTCTGAGGAGCGCTTGAAAATGGACAGCGCAGCTAATTGTCCCAATCTGGAGCCCCAGATTGGCTAGATGCAATAGGAAAGATAGCACCATTGGGGTGCCACATTGAAAAGGGTCCACATCCTTAGCTTTGCACCAGTTACTGAACTTGTTCCAACAACACCGGTAAAAAGATTTTGTTGCTGGCCTTCTGGCCAAAAGCAAAATCTCCATTACGTCGTCCGAAAGATCCCAGTCCTTGTATCTCAACCTTTCAGAAACCATGCGTGAAGGTTGAGTGTTTTGACCTCTGGATGGAGAATCCAACCTTCCTCTTGTGAGAGGAGATCCTCTCTTTGCGGAAGATGTATTGGAGGGCAGATGGACATGTCCAGAAGGTCTGGGTACGACATACTCCTGGCCCAATCCGGGGCAATAAGGATCATAGTTTTACCGGAACTTTCTCAACCTCCTGATTACTTGAGAAAGCACGGGGACTAGAGGAAACGCGTACAGAAGTGAAACTTCCAGTCCACCACAAACACATCTCCTAGAGCTCCTCTTGGGGGAAATTCCCTTGAACAGAACTGTTCGCATTTCTGGTTAACCGCGGTCGTGAACAGATCCACTTGAGGGGTTCCCCAAAGGGCGAAGATCTCCAGAAGGACTTCCTGGGCTAACTCCCACTCGTGGGAGACTGTGGTCTGCCTGCTCAGAGCGTCTGCCACCGTGTTCTGCTCTCCGGCTAGGTGAACTGCTGATAGAGAGATTCCCTCTCGTATTGCCCAGAACCAGAGCTGCATTGCCTCTCTGCACAGTGGTAGTAATCCTATGCCTCCTCTCTTGTTGAGGAAGTATATGGCCACTGTGTTGTCTGTCATTATCAGGACATTTTTCTCCCAGTACAGAGGGCAGGAAGGCCTTCAGAGCTAGTCTGATTGCTCTCAGCTCCAACAGGTTGATGTGTAGTTTGGACTCCGACAGAGACCAACGACTGCTGATTGTCAGATCGTTGGTGTGGGCTCCCCACCCCGTGAGTGAGGCGTCAGTCACTACTGTTATCTCCGGCCATGGTTGCCAAAAAGATTCTCCCTTGAGGATATTGTTGTTGCAAGCCCACCATAGTAGATCCTGAGCAACTGCGCTCGGGACTTGCAGAAGATCCGACATACTCCCCGAGAACTGGGACCACTGAGTTCTGAGGGCCCATTGAAGAGATCTCATCCTCAGTCGAGCCTGTGGCACCAGAAAAATACAGGATGCCATGAGGCCGAGCAACCTCAGAAAATCGAAGTCCGGTAGATGTTGGGCATTCTGGAACTTGTTACCATCTGCAGTATGTGAAGAGCTCTCACTCGGCAGGCGAAACTTTGCCCGAGGAAGTGTCCAAGACTGCTCCGATAAAGTGGAGTTCTTGGGATGGCATCATGTGAGACTTCTTGAAATTGAGGGAGAAGCCCAGTTTGTGAAGGAAGTGACAGGTGAACGACAGATGTTCCTGAGCTTGTTCGGGAGAACGCGCTCTGATCAACCAATCGTCCAGGTAGGGGTAGACGTGAATCCCCCCTCTACTGAGACTTGCTGCCACAACCGCCATCAGTTTGGTGAAAACCCTTGGGGCGGAGGTTAGCCCGAATGGCAGAACTCGAAACTGATAGTGAGAACCGCCAACTGCGAACCTCAGGTACTTTCTGTGCTTGTGACGGATTGGCACATGAAAGTAAGCATCCTGAAGATCCAATGATGCCAACCAGTCTTGCAGTTGGAGAGCCTGAAGGATCTGAGAAAGGGTTACCATCTTGAACTTGTCCTTCCTGAGGAATTTGTTCAAGTTTATTAAGTCCAAGATGGGTCTCAATCCTCCGTCCTTCCTTGGAATGAGAAAGTAAGGGGAGTACCAACCCTTGTTCCTCTCCGCTACACGTAATTGCTCTATTGCACCTTTCTCTAGCAGGGTTAGAATTTCCTGCAACAGGAGCGGATCTGGAATTTTGACAGAGTTGGTTCCCGGTGGATGGTCCTGAGGCCTTTTTAGGAAGGGAAGGCAGTAACCTTGAACTACCGTCTCCAGTGTCCAAGCATCTGAAGTAATGCCTCGCCATTCTTTCAGATGCTGAGAGATTCTGCCTCCCACCAGGGTTTTGTGTGATAAGGCCTAAGAGTGATTTGGAGGCGGCTGCAGGAGCGGCTTAGGGCAAACATGCCGTTCCTGAGGCTGGTTTTGCACTTTTTCCTCGTCCACCACGAGCGACATTTCTCTTGCCTCTTGGAATGGCCTGTCCTCTTCCTCTACCAAAAGAGGAGTTGTACCGAAAAGAATGACCTCTCCAGCAAGATGAGCCTGAATAAGGTTTCTGAGGCTGTCGCATAGAGGCACCAAGAGACTAAGCCTCCGCTTTTGAGGTCTGTAGTTTTTCTAAGCTTTCATCAGCTTTACTACCAAACAGCCTCAAGCCATCAAAAGGCATGTTGAGTAGCCTGGTCTGCACGTCTGGTGCAAACCTAGACTTCCTCAACCACACAAATCTGTGTAACACTGTGCTTGCAGCCATGGATCTGCTGATACTATCAGCAGTAGCCAGTCCAGACTGGAGACATTCCCCCATTGCCTCCTTTCCATCTTTGACAATATTCAGGAAGCCTTCCCTTTCCTCGCCTTCCGGAATATGTTCAGCCGCCGCCGAAATGCAGTCCCACAGGGTATGGGTGAACCTGGCCAGGGTACAGGTGACATTAGTTGACTTGAGAGCCATGCTACCTGAGGTAAATACCTTACAGGCCCAAGCATCCACCTTCTTATCCTCTCTATCTGAGGGGATAGATGGATAGGCTGTTTGTATTGACGAAGTTGAAGCCTGAATAACCAGACTTTTTGGAGTGGGATGCCTACTTAAATAATCAGGCTCAGAACTAGAAGTTCTATACTTCTTTGGAAAATTACTGTTGACTGCAGCAATTGTATCCAGAACTTCCCAGTTTTTTTCTACCGTTGTCTGAAGTGCCCCATGGAAGGGGTGAACTGGGTCCTTCTGGGGACCCTGGTCAAGTATATCAGTCATATTATCCTGATCAAATGTGGGTGAGGTTCTACACCAACCCATGTATTCAACAACCCTATTCATTAGACTCCTGTACCCTGAATCTGCATGTTCTGCAGGGTCAGGTTTTGTAAACTCTAGCTAAGGTGACGTATCAATGCCACTAGCAGAGTGAAGGCTGTCGCACACGTCTCTCATTTTCGATTCTGGATTGCTTAATTCTCCTGGGACCTCTCTGGTACCATATTGTACTCCAAAAGGAGAAACTACTTCTTCAGAGACACGTTCTTCAAATATAGAAGACATTGACTTAAAGAAGTCTGACTTCAGTAAAGGAGTAAATCTCCTTTCCTGTACTTGAGTTTGGGTCGAAGGCATCTTCGATGGCATCAAAGGAGTCTTCGAAGACACCGATGGCGGCGACGAAGTCGTCGAGGGCTTCAACGACTTATGTTTTTTAGTCGGTGTCGAGGAAACACTCGATTCTCAATGAATCTTCGACGATTTGACGTCGACTCGAGACTTTTGAGGTTCGCTTTTACTACTGGATTTTTCCACAGTAGTTCCTGACTTCCCTGTGTCGTCCAACGTCTGGCTCTTTTGAGGCTTCTTTGAGGGGGTTGAGGCCGCATTCTCAAAGACCATCATCTTCCTTCTAAATTCATCCCATTTTCTTGGGGAATCCGACTTAGTCGGGCATCTTATAAATTCGGTAGACGTATCAGAGGAAGAGGAGGGAGATCTATGTCTCCTCTTAACCTTCTTTGAAGAGGAAGATGACGAGAGTCTCGATCTACTGCGTGATTGAGACCTCTTGGAATGTTTACGGTGATCCGATTCTTTCGAATTGCTCGATTTCCTATGTTTTTTTGACAAGGCCTTCGAGGAGGCCATTGAAGCTTCCCGCCCCACAGCCAGTTTACCTTTCCTCTCACGAAGGGCCTTCTCAGTCATCGACTGACAGGGAGCCACAATCGCCGGTTCGATGGTCTGAACCTAGGCACCAAAGACAAACGCGGTGAGGATCTGTAATCGACATCTGCGATCCGCAGTCAATACATTTTTTTTAACCCCGTCTTGGGAGTAGAAGGGGTGGAAGACGACATTTTCTGAAGAGAATTTCGAAGTGCGCTGTTCTAGAGAGTGAAGCAATCGGAAAAACGGAACTGAAGCCAACAGGCACGGCATGAGCTATTTATACTGATGGTGACGTCGACATGGTACGGAGCCCGTCGAGGGACATCGACGCCACAACCTTGTGCACAGCGCCCTCTGCCGAGAACATTTTTTTCCGAAGCAGCGAAGCTGGCAGGATACGAATATCATAAGATGAGGAATACGTGGGAGGACACAATCCATTCGAAGGAAGATGTTTAGGAAGAGAAAGCCACAGCCACATGGATCCAGTGTAGAGATTTCAGAGCTGGAGAGATACGATCCCTGGGCTTGAGGCCAAGGACAAGTCTTGCAGTCCTGTTCTGCATAGGTTGTAAAGGTTGAAAAGAAGAGACAGGCAGATTTACAAAGAGGCTGGTGCAATAGTCCAGCCTGGAGAGGACCAGGGCTCTGGAGACAGTGATTTTCTGGGGGAAAGTGAGAAAAGGCAGAATACCTCTGGGGAGGTGCAGCTGAAAGTGTGACTTCTTAGAAACGTCAGAGATGTGAGGAGAGAAGGAGAGGGTGGAGTCGAAGATGACACCAAGGTTCTTAATCTCACAGGAAGGAGCAGGAAGAGGGCCCAGGGTGGGCGGCCAGAGAGAGAGGAAAGGAGGGAACAGGCATCCCGATGAGGAGGATCTCAGTATTACTGGCATTAAGGCAGAGATAATTGGTGGCACACCATTCCAGAACTGTGGCCAGACAGTCTGGTATGAGAGAAGGAGCAGAGGTGGCTGAGGGTAGCCTGAAGGAGAGCTGGGTGTCGTCTACCTAACAATGGAAGTTAGAGCAGAATGTAGCGATGCAGTGGGCAAGAGGTGTCAGGTAGTGGTTGAAAAGCCAGGGAGAAAGGCTAGACCCCAGGGGAAGTAGAGAGTGATATAAGAGAGGAAAGACCCCAGTTGGACCTGGGAGGGTCAGTCAGTGAGTGAGTAAGGAGGTCAACCAGGCCAGGGCCTGACCAGTGATACCTAGGTTGTCACGAAGGCGATTGAGCAGGATGGCATGGTTGACCATGTTAAAAGCAGAGGATAGATCGAGGAGAACAAGGAAAGAAGGAAATCTTCACAGGTGTTCTGGAGAGCAATTTCCATGCTTCTAGCAGCTCAGAAGCCACACTGGTGGTTTTAGAGACAACCAACAGATTCAGTATACAGATTAAGCTGGGAAATGACCAACTTTTCCAGGAGTTTGCCCAGGAAAAGAGTGATGGAGATTGTGCGATAGTTAGCCAGAGAGGAAGGATCGGCAGAGGGCTTCTTTAGAAGAGGGTGCACAAGGGAGTGCTTAAGGGGGGAGGGGAAGGTACCCGCAGGCAAAGGAGTGATTTCATAAATCAGCCAAGGCTGGAGAAAGGGTGTCAATGTGGTCCTTGATGGTTCTGGATGAGCAGGGGAGAACCTGTTTTGACAAGACTTTCATAGATCGGACTTGTCTAGAAACATCATCAGGGGGCGAACAGGGGAAAGGAGGAGAAACGGCCGAAGACAGGCCATTTACAAAATAAATATCATATCATGGGTGGTAGAGGAAGAGGCGGAAGAGGAGATGGAGGAAGAAAGAGTGGACAGGATGTCCTGAGTTTTAGTGGTGAAATGAGAAGCCAGGGCCGTGCAGAGGGCCTGGGAGTGGACAGGAGAGGTATAGAGTGCAACAGGATTGGTAAGCTCCTTGCAGATTTTGAAAAGTTCAGCCAAGTTGTTAGATGCCGCAGAGATGCGGGCTTGGATGTAGGCTCTCTTCTTAGAGAGGACAGAGAGTCTGTACTGCCTTTGGAGCAGGCAGCAGGCCAGTTTGTCAGAGGGTGCACCTGATGCCCTCCACTTCCTCTCAGCTGCCCAACACTTGCGTTTAAGGGTGGCACAGTCGGCATCGTACCAAGAGTTGCACTTGGATGTGTGCTTCAAACGGTTCCTCACGCCCGGGGCAAGGACGTCAAGAGTGTTACAGATAGAGAGATGAAGGTTGGAGAGGGCTGTGCCAGAGTGTGAGTCAGCCAAAGGTGTAGGCGGAGAACAGAAAGTTGTGGTGAAAGCCTCAACTGACACACAAACGTTTCATAGGCCGGATGACCGAGAAGGTAGGTGGCAGGGCTGGGGTCGGCTGGACCTGAGGGGAATGGGGGAAGGAGAAGAAAGAAAGAGCGAGAAAGAGAGAAAGAGAGAGAAAGAGAAAGAGAAAAGAGAGAGAAAGAGCGAGAGAGAAAGAGAGAGAGAGAGAGAGAGAGAGAGAGAGAGAGAGAGAGAGAGAGAGAGAGAGAGAGAGAGGAGAAAATGTTCGCTCCATGAGAGAAGAGTGGTGAGAGGGTTAGAGAGGGGGAGGTCTGAAGAGATCAGAACATCCCGGGTGTGCGATGCAGTGTGAGTCGGGCCAGAGGGAAGAATAGAGAGAGTCACAGAGGTTGCAATATATAGTAAATATCATTGTTCACTGTAAGTGTGAGAACACAGACACAGACACACTTCATCTTACCTCACTGGGATAACACTGCGTTAATTTTGCCCACAGCTTCCTGTGGAAGTGAGATCATAGCATTTTGTAGTTCCTGTGGAAATCTTTGTGCTACATCTTTCAGCAGCAAAATCAGTGTTTCCTGGGTCTCTATAAGCAAAAATAAATAAAAGTTAGACCCCGAAGTTACTTCCTGCATGTACTGCCTCGCACAGGCAATTTAGCCTTACATAACAAAAAAACCCCAGAAAATTGGCTAGTGGCACATCACTTTAATAACATTCATAAAATCCACATGCCAATGGGATTACTGAGTTGGTTCTGCAGATTATTGACTGGTAGAGGAATTCAGCGTTAAATGGTGCAGCTTTCAGGTAGGCTCCACCCCAAGGGTGTACCCACAACAAGCAGCCCCTGAGAAGGCTCCAGCCAGTCTGGCAGAGCCATATATGGTCCTTCCACCCAAGAACCATTCAGTGGAATGGAAAAGGACTTCTCAGGACATTCAGAAACAAGGGGGTAAGGCAAAGGAAACCAAGAGGCCACCATTGGCCACCTTGCCTTTGTGTAGGTATCCATTGATGCCTATGGCAGGGCCTGGGAATCCCAAACATGGAGGACACCTAGAGCCACTGTCTCATTAGCATGTAGCTTCCACCAGCCCATACCCTACTCTATGGCCAACACACATGTGCCCAAATACATACACTTGTTGTACAGAGTTGTACCACTACCCATGGGTGCCCTAAGGGTATTCCATGGGTACTGTTCACCAAGAACAAAATGAAGAGCTATACAGCCAGGGGTCCAAACTGGACTCCTGTGCAGAAAATAAGCAGAACGCACAGTTAAAGGAGATGGAGGACAAGGAGGCACTGTCCTCCAAGGCATTTCCAGCATCACAATTCTTGAGGCAGGGAATTCTGAATATCCCAGAAGTCTGAAGGAACATCAAATTAACATATCAACAATTACGTTACATGGCACAGTAGTTACTGTTTTCATAGTACTTCATCCCCTTCTATCATACAACCAATTCTACATTATAAGGAATTCATCTTACTCAAACAGTTTCTATAAATTGGCAGAGAAAACTGTACCAACTGGAAGGGGGTAACAGTAGGGATGAAGCAGTGAAAGTGGACCTGAGCCAGCACTATCAGTTGTCTGAGCTAAAGCTTTTAAACTCTTACTCAAATATTTATGGGCACTGCAAAATAGTAGCTTGAGAGCGGTATCAAGTTAGGTATATCTGGGCGTATTAACAAGTAATCACCCCTCAGATACGCCCTACAAAGAAAATGGGATAGCTAAACTTACAGCCATATCACAATCCAGGATCATCCGGGCAAAATACTGTACATTTTCCATAAAGCCGCTAATAGTTTACTATAAACAGAAAATGACACCCATTCTCCTTTATGGTACAGAAATGAAAGTATGAAAATCATACTCCTACTGGTCTAAAAATCAAGGGTGCCTACTGGAAAAAAGCGCTACAACTACCGATCTCAGAACCTTTACCATTAATCAGGCACAAATTGATTTTGCTGCATGGCATATATAAATGGAAGTGATGTGCCTTCTATCGTAAATGTACGATGACTGATCACAAATGGACTATTTACTTTGATATCAAGCCATCTGAAAGCATCGGATGATAAATTTGTTAAAATATGGCGCGGTAGAGTGCAGAAAGTGCTGCACAATGCAGATATCTCTGCTATGTTGTTAGAAAACCCTGATGAAGCAAAGCGTAAAATGTGGGAATATGATTGGAGACAAACTCGACTTCATTGCATTCAATATAACAAATTTGGGGAAAATCCATTTGAAGTGAAAAGGTATGGCTGCATTGCGCCATATTTGTTAAAGTCACCTAACCCGCAGCATCGTTCAGACTTTCTGCGCTTTAGGTTGGCTCTTTGGCCAACCGTTGCCATACTATGTAAAAGAAAGTTGATAACCCAAGACGAAATATTGTCTCGCTACTGCCAATTAGAGAAAGAAACTATAAGGCACTTATTGGTGGACTGCGTGAGCGTGCCAGCGTTGAGATGCACAAATTCTAAGCATCATTTTGAAGAATATGTAAATTTAGCACATGCAAAGTTATGGTATGCTTTGTTTCATTCAAATCAGAAATCTTTTAGATATGCAATAATTAATTTTCTGAATATGTTAAAACTGAAGGAAAGCATAAACTAGGCATGTGGCCTAAAGGAAAATCAAAAAAATGAAAAGACGTACTTTTAGTATACTGCAAATGGTGAAATGAAGTTTCTAATACAATATTAATTAGCGTATGATCTATGTTTTAGTTATCCCGGTGAACACTGACCTGATGTCTACCTGTATGTGTATCAATCAGCGTTATTTTAAATGTATTAACTAGTGTTTTATTTTCATATTGTATATTATGATTTGTCTTTTTTGTTATGTTTAATGTTGAAAGGTTGACATTGTGTTCAGCCAAACCAAAAAAAAAAAAAAAAAAGCTTTTAATCTCTTCCTCTATTATGGCACATGCTTCCTTACCATTCAATATGTGAATACCTAAATTATAAGACTGAAGGTCCCGAGAGGTAATACAATGATTACTGTTTTCAATTTTAAGCACATAATTTATAGCTCACATGGCTTACTAGTCACACTGCACCACCTCCTCACCTGGTTTCAGCTCAGTGGTTCCCAAGACGTGGCCAGCGATCCGCATAATATCACTCAGATTTTTAATCACCTGGAGATAAAAAATAAAAAAAAAACTCAGACATGCTAAACTCAAAGGTGGATTCAGGATAAAGAGCCGTTTGTGCAAAACATAGAATCTGGGTTAATATGTTATGTTGATTTATACCGTGCACAGCTGCCACCCAGGGGCAGTCTCTAGGCCCTCACGTGGCTCTGCAAGAGAGGAGGGCTTGGTGTGTTAGTGGGGATGGGATGATAGGATAGGTACAGAACCCGGAGGAACTGGCGTCTGTGAGCGTTGTTTTGCACGTGGGAGTTTGTTCGGGAGGCCCTGTGTGTTGTAACCGTATGGGTATGCCTCAGTGCCTCGGAGGTGTTCTAGTGTGTGTGTTTTGGTGTGTCATGTAAAGCTAGGGAGGACTGTTCTGCGCACTGGTTGATTGTATCCATAATGGGTCTTGAGTCACGGATGGCTGTAGGTGTATGAACTATCATGTTGGTGTGTAGTTGATGGATTTATGGACTATGTGCCAAGAAATTACCTCTTGGTTTGCTTCCAGAATCTCAGAGAGGTGGTAGGGTGCGAACATTAGATTGATTCTTGGTGTGTTTATGTGAAGTGTGGCTAGTCCCTAAGTCAAGTGTAGTGGCGTTAGTTATGATGGAGGAGCAGGAAGGGGGAGGTGAGTTACTAAGTTGGTCCGTTTGGTGAAGCCTCTGGTGTGAGTCTTTGGTTGCCGCTTCGTGGTATCTACGAATGATCTTAGTTGTGGTTCGTCAGCCCATCTCACCTCCTCTCTAGCTCAGGGGCGGATTTCCCTGCAGGTTATGTTGGCAGATGGTCATACCTAGTGTGTTTCTGGTTACTTGTCCAGGTTCTTAGTGGCCGTTGGGTGTGGATCTTATGTACGGTCGGTTACGTAAGGGTGTGCAGCAGGAGTTATAAAAGGTAGAGGGGAGGTTTCTCAGCCGGGCGGCCCTAGTTGTGGGTGGACAGGTTAGGTTGAACCTAGCAGGTTGTGGTGATGCTTGGGTTGTAATGGTTTACTTGTCTTGAGTTTCCTTGGTACATATTTGTGTGTGGTGTTAGCCCAAAATCTGTCCGCTGTTTGGGCGGCCTTCTGGTCGTTGACTCCTCTAGTTGTTGGGCATGGTTGGGGGGGGTGGAACAGGAGGATGCGGGTGATGCAGCATTCTGGTTCTCCAAGATATTGCTGCGGTTATCTGTGACAGTATCCATTAGTGTATTACTTTTTGGTCGCAAAATTATTGCTGCTGATGTCCCTTTCCGGTTTTCATTGTCAGTTGAATAACCAGGTTTTGAGTCGTTTCCTGAAGGTGGCGTCATCTTCTGTGGTTCTAATTTCTTTGGCTATGGTGTTCCAGAGGTTGCCAATTCGATGTGAGAATGCTGTTCCTACGAATTTCCTTTTTTTCATATTGTTTTTTCTCTATTTGTAGGTCGTCGCTTGATCTTGGGTCCATTCTGTAGTCTGTGGGTTTGAATGACTCAGGGGCACATGTAGATGCTGAAGAACAGGGGAGAAGTGCTGGATCCCTGTGGGACTTCGTAGGAGATATTTTTGGTGTTTGAGATGAACAGTGGTATGTAGGTTCTTTCAGTTCGGTTTATGAGGAATGAGAGGTAAGCCACCTTCATGCGTATTCCTGTATGCCACATTCCATCAGTCTTTTTATTAGCCATATTGATAGAAGTGCTGATTCTGTTTCTCTCATTGGTCTGAAGCCAACTTGTGACCGGTTGAGTAGCCGTTTTTAAAATAAATTACGCATTTAAGTATTATCTTGTACACATGGTTCTCCAGGATCTTCGCTGGGTAGGGCAAGTTGGATATCAGTCTGTAGTTGGTTGGGTCTTCTGCGCTTTCGGATTCCTTTTTGACCAGTGGTTTGATGTATGCCGATTTGAAGGCGGTTGGGTACGATTCCTTTTTCGAGTGATAGTTTAATTAGGTTCCGGAAGTGTCTCGCTGGGGTTCTGTGGTTGAGGATTTGTTTGTAGATGTCAGGGGGGCAAGGCTCGCTTGGGGATCATGCAAGGTCGGTTTCCTTGATTAGTGTGGCGAAGGCTTTTTCTGTGATTGGTTCTAGGCAGGTGAGTTTTGCTGTAGTCCGTTTCGCCCCTGGTCTGTGGTACGGCTTTAGAGGTTATATTTGCCCGGGTTGTTTTGATGGTCTGTTGGATGGTTTCTATTTTTGATCTCAGGTTGTTGGTGATGTGGCCACAAAGTGCTTGTGTTGGGATGACGGGCTTCTTGCAGTATGAGGTTTTTTAAAATCTCTTTCATGATTCTTAAGAGTTCTTTCTGTGGCTTGTTTGCCGTTTCAATTACTGTGGTGTGGTATTTTTTTTTTATTCGAGTTCTGTTGATTTATGTAGTCTGAGCTGTCCTTGGTATTTTATTTTGTCCCTTCGGTTGTACTGTTCTCTCCATGTTTTTTCCATTTTGCAATTATTTTTCTTGACTGCTTTCAGTTTGCCTGTGAACCATTGTGCATGCAGTTTTTTGTCTTTGAAAATTTGTATTGGTGCCAGGTGGTCTAGAGCCTCAGTGATCCAGATGTTGAGTGTGCTTTCTGATGCGTCTGGGTTGTTTCGGTCGGTTCTGTGGTGCTAGGTAGGGTCAAGTCTAGTAAGTTTGTTAAGGCCTCCAGGTCTAGGTTCTTGAAATTTCATTTCTTGCTGGCATGGAGTATTTCCTTTCCAGCCAGTAGGCTGGAAGGGTTGGGCAGGACAGTTTAACACATGTAAATTGTGGTGCAGGAGAAACAGGCTATTGGGACTCTAGGAGCAACATGTGAGACTTATGCAGAAAGCCACAAGATAGTTGATGGACCAATTTAATAAAACAATCAAAGGGAGATCACTGATCGCACCCTTAAAACAAATAGGGCATTCAAGCAATGTTTCCGTTAGAATGATATAGGGGAGGTAAGCCTGGGCACGGTATGGAATGCGAGGAAGGCGACCTGGAGAGGTTTATTGATCAGAGAGGGAGCCTGGAAAAAGAAGGAAAGGACCTTGTGCACCGAGAATGGGACTCTGGAAAGATGGATACAAATATCGGAAGGGGAAGTGAAAGATTGGATAGAGGATGTGACGGGAAAGAGGAAGGAGCTGCGGTTATTGGAGGGCAGGATAGTCTGAAAGCTTCAGCTCCTGAAGCAAAAATATAACGAGGGGGGGATAAGGCGGATGCCCTTTTGGCAGCCCAGATACGCAGGCAGCGGGCTGAACAGTGTATATCAGAGCTGCAGGGACCTGGAAGGGGGAGGGTGGAAACGACGCCTGCGGGGATTGTGGAGAATTTTGCCTCCTTCTACGAGGGGTTGTATGAGGGGGAGGGGCAGCCGGACATGGAGGGTTTAAGGATTATTTGAGGGGGGGGGGGTTTCTCTACCGATGCTGACGCCTGAGGTGGTCGCAAGGATGGACTCTCCGATTACCGGGGAGGACATCTCAAGCGCAGTTCGCTGTCTGCAGTTGGGAAAAGCTCCGGGTGAGGATGGATATACTCTGTTTTTTTGTAAGTCCTTTGGGGGTATACTGGTCCCGTACTTGGTTAGATTGTTTAATAATATTCTGGAAACCAGCCGAGCGCCGGGATAGTTCATACAGGCCCTTATCTCAGCAATACCTAAAGAGGGCAAAGACCCCCAGTTTTGTGGTTTGTGGATCGTATAGCCCGATCTCGCTTCTTAACATGGACGGCAAAATATTTACCAAAGCCTGGCTTCGTGGCTGGATGTGCATACGCCACAATCAGTCCACTCGGATAAGGTGGGCTTTATAAGGGGATGACAGGGAGCAGATAAGAGACGAACATTCTTGCACTTGATGGAGTGGGCCCGAGGGAAGGGAAGTAACCCTATGCTTCTAGTGGTGGCCGACGAGAAAACCTTTGATATTGTAGATTGGGGCTTCTTGAAGGTAGTCTTGCACAAGTTTGGAACGGGAAATAGACTTTTTCAAGGGATTATGGCATTGTATTCGGATCCAAAGGCATGTGTGGTAGCAAACGTTTCTCTCATTGGTTTGAATTGGTGTGAGGTGCACGAGGCAGGGCTGTCCCCTTTCAACGCTTTTGTTTGCTCTCTCTTTGGAACCTTTGGCCCAGAGGCTTCAATATGACCAATGTGTGGAAGGTATTGAGGTGGGTGGAGTGGAGTACAAATTGGGATTATATGCAGATGACATCTTACACCTGTGGTGTCAGCTCCGGCAGCGAATGAATTGATAGAACAGTATGGAGTGTTTTCAGGGTTTAAAATGAATATAGGAAAAGTCCAACCTGTTCCCTTTTGACCAGATGGGGGAGAGAGACCTGCAAGGGTTGGGTTCCACTGGGGATGAAGATCAATGGAGACCAATTGCGGTATCTGGGGATAACTCACAAGGGATATGTAGTGACTGAGTGACTGTATGAGGCGAACTTCCCCACCTTGTTACAGAGGTTATTTGAGGACATGGAAAAATGGGGTAGTCCAACTATATCATGGCTTGGGAGTCCTAATGCAATGAGAAGGAATTTCCTCCCTATGATGTTATATTCATTTCAGATGCTTATGTTGCCTGATTCTATGTTCTGGGAGGTGAAAGTGCGCCTTTTGAGGTGTTTGTGGCAGGGAAAGAAGGCTCAGCTGGCATATGATATCTTAGTGCTTCCAAAAGAAAGAGGGGGGGGGGTGGGTTTTGCAGACTTGCATCTGTACTACAAGGCCACACAGCTGCGAGTCCTGATTCCACTTTTGAGGGATCAGTGGGAACGTCAGTGGGTGGGGTTAGATCATTTTCAACTTCGGCCAGCGACAGTGGGGGAATGGCTGTGAGTGCCGAGGGATCGGATCCCGAGACGGATTAGAGAACACCCTATTTTGGGGGTTATATGGCATAGGGATCCGGAGATGAGGGGTGTCACGATGTGGCCCTCTACGTTGAGTTATTTGTGGGCCCCGTTTGTGAGGGATCATATTCCGAATTTAGAGAGGTTTCAAAGTTGGTTTGAGGCAGGCTTAATTAGGATTGGGCAGTTATGGAAACCGGCAGTTTATCCAGATAGTGGAATTGGACGAGGCGTTTGGGATGGGAAGTTTGTCAGTATTTTCCTATCTGGAACTGAAGGGATTGATCACGACTGAAGCCTGGAAGGAAAAGATACAGAGATCTCTCGTTCCGATGGAGAATGTCCTGGACTCTCGACCAGAGATGAGGGGGCCGATTGCTTCACTGTACAGTGCGTTTGTGGAGGTAGGGAAAGGTAGAACAGAGAAGCATCAGAGTCTATGGCAAAGAGATCTGGGTTTGGAACTGGATGTTACATTATGGCATAAACTTTGCTGTAGAGCGTATAAGGTTTTGATCGCATTCCAATACAAGTTTCATGCCATTAAGTTGTTGCACCGCTGGCAGTACGATTCAGTGCGCCTTTCCAAAATGTTCTCAGGGGGAGGGGGTCCCGCTTTGTTGGCATGAGTGAGGGGCACGGGGGATTATTGACACATGTGGTGCGGTTATGAGAGTGTGCAGGTCTTTTAGGATGAAGTGCTTGGGTGGATTAAAGAACTGGATGGGATCTCCCATCACACATGGTGCAGTTTGCTACTGACGGGGAGGGCATGTTTAGCAATGCACTGGAAGAGGGTGTTGCTTTCGGGAAAGAAGGAGTGGGTAAACATTGCAAAGAATATTTATGTGCTGGAAAGAATTACAGCGGTTATCCACCGAAACAATGCAGATATTGAGGTCGAATGGGGCGAATTTCGCACCAGATACATGTCGCCTAAGGTCGTGGCAGCCAGGGGGAGGGGGCCTTAATGGGGGGAGGAATGGACCGGTTTGGAGGTGATTGAGGTGTGTCGATTCAGGACTTTGAAGAGGGCAAGGGAAACTGGGAGGCTGGATGGTTGACGTTCAGGCCAGGTTTGAACAGCCTAAGGTGCCTGCGCATATACTCGGGTCAGGTGGTGGCGCCAACCTATACCAGGGGTGTGTGGAGGAGTGGGGTTGCGGGGGGGCTAAAGGTGGGATTGGCCCGTTTTACGTGCTTTTTGGGGTGATTTTAATCAATGTTCTTGGCCTTAGTGTACCATGCAATACTGAAAATGCTAATATAAGTTCAATTAAAAAAATAAATATGGCATGGGAAGCTGTCCAGAGAAATTCCAAGCAAATGCTTAATTTAATGTTATCCATTTTTCACTTTTTGGGGTTTATAGAACCTAGAAGACCAGAAGGTTACTGCCTGCAAACTAAAGTTCAATTCCACAATTCATAGGTTTTACAGCGATCAATTGGGTTGTTAGCACCACAGTTTTTTTTAACCAAATCAGTACATGTTACTCACGGAACCAACAACCATATTTCTACAACATAGTCCTCTTTCCTCTATATTAGCCTGATGTTAGAACTCTGAACACATACCTGGATATATCTGCACAGGAAACTGTGAGAAACCGGATCTCACTTACTAGTCCCCAGGGATCTGTCATTCAGATAGCCAGGACACAGCCATCGCTATTGGATCCAGTTCCTGGGGGTGGACCAGCGTGGGAGGATCACCTGGATGAGGGGTCTTCGGGGAGTGGAAGTGGGACACCGATTGGTGAGACGCAGTACTCCCTTTTAACACCTTTACCGATCCTCCCCTGTAGGACATTTAGAAGCTCTACCCCACTCCTTTTCCGACACAAACACTTTCTTACACCGTAACAGACAACGGACTAACACCAGAGCCGTTTACCTGACATATCCAAACACATGGGTCAGACAGAGTCAGGGAATTACCAATAACCATGCACAACTGATGGCCCTTTACCTTCCCCACAGGGATAAAAGGCGGAGCACGAGAGCACACTACGAGCAAGGCCGAATGCACGAGGACACAGCTATACCGGACCGGCAGTTCAAACAGAAGAGAAAGGCGTTGAGACCTGGAGGGATGACGAAGGGGGAAGGAACAAGTTACTTACCTGTAACTGTTGTTCTCCAGCATGGGTCTGGCATGGATTCACATGCTCATGAATATTCCCCGTCGTCAGGCTGGGAATCCTCGGTAAAGAAAAAACCAGTATCAGTTTCGTTTCTGATCTGTCTTTCGTAGTAATAACCAATCACTGGTCTCTGCGTCATACTGACCACAGCCAATGACTGCCCTCTACCTAAGCACCGCCTCTGGCAGCCATCTTCAGATTTGGAAGCACGTGAAGTGGCAGTATGACCAAGTGAAGAGCCGCAGAGGGGTAGGCGGGAGGGTTCGCATGTGAATCCATGCCAGACCCATGCTGGAGAACAACAGTTACAGGTAAGTAACTTGTTCCTTCTCCAGCATGGGGTCTGGCATGGATTCACATGCTCATGAATAAAGAATACATAGCAGTACACACATGCACAACCACGGGAGGTGGCAAAGGCTCAACATTAAGCATTACATCAAACTCAACATTAAGCATCTTACCTCCTCACCAGGCTCACCTCAGGCGAACAGGTTGCGCAGCACTGCTTGGCCGACCCTGGACTCCTCCCTGGAATCCCGATCGACGCAGTAGAACTTTGTGAAGGTGTGCGTCGACCTCCACGTAGCAGCCCTGCATATGTCCAGCAGGGGCACACCAGAAAGGAACGCTGTGGTAGCTGCGATCGCTCTGGTGGAATGGGCTCTCGGACGGCCAGGCAGCAGTCGGTTTGCCAACCGATGACAGTACATGATACAGCCGGAGAGCCATCTGGAAATGGAAGCCTTCGAGAGAGCCTTCCCCTGATTGACAGGTCCAAAGTTCACAAAGAGTTGTGACGTCTTCCGAAAACCCTTCGTGCGGTCCACGTAGAACTTCAGCGCTCTAGCTACATCCAGCGAGTGCAAAGTCCTCTCAGCCGGCGACGAAGGCGACGGGAAGAACACAGGTAACACCAAGGGTTCGTTGAGATGGAAGTCCGACGGTACCTTGGGCATGAAGGAGGGGTGCGTCCTGAGCACTACCCTCGTGTCGTGGAAAGTCAAGTACGGGGCCTTGCAGGAAAGGGCCTGGATCTCTCCCACTCGTCGTGCGGAGGTGATGGCCACAAGAAAAGCTGTTTTCCACGATAGAAACTTCAACGGGGCCGAGTGCAGAGGCTCGAACGGAGGTCCCATGAGCTTGGTCAGCACCACGTTGAGCTCCCACGCCGGGGCCGGAGCCTTCACCGGCGGGAACGATCTGAACAGTCCCTTCATGAACTCTTTCACCAGACGATGAGACCACAAGGACGTCCGCCCCGTGGTTCTGGTGTATCGGGAGATCGCAGCAAGATGAATCTTGATGGACGCGTGTGCCAGACCAGCTTTGGCCAGCGTCAGCAGGTACGGCAGTACTTGGGGGGCCGTAATCCGTAGAGGGTTAATCTTCTGTGCGTGGCACCAGACAGAGAACCTCTTCCATTTGTGTCCGTAGCATTTAAGAGTCGAGGACGCCCTGGCCTTTGCAAGAACCTCTCTGCAATCGGCCGGTATGTCGTATCCTCCAAACTCTAGCGCTGCAGGAGCCAGGCCTGCAAGTTCAGCGACTTCGGGTCGTGGTGGAGGATGGCGCCTCCTTCCCTGGAGAGTAGATCCGCGTCCGCCGGCAGCTTGATCGGCGGGGACGCTGACAAGTCCAGAAGGTCCGGGAACCATATCTGCCTCGGCCACGCAGGTGCGACGAGGATCATCCTGCACCGTGACCTCTTGAGCTGGTTGACGAGCCGGATTAGCAGAGGCAAGGGAGGGAACGCGTAGAGGAACAGGCCCTCCCAGGGGAACGAGAAAGCATCGCCCATGCTCCTCGTCTGGGGAAACCTGCTGGCGAACCTCCGGCACTTGGTGTTCGTCGCCGTCGCGAACAGGTCGATCTGGGGTGTGCCCCACCGTCGGAAGAGGCGATCCACCAGATCCTGCCGTAGTTCCCACTCGTGGCACGAGCGCAGCTCCCTGCTGAGTGAGTCGGCGATGGTGTTTTTTATCCCTGCCAGATGAAACGGCACCAGAAAAATCCCTTGGGCAACGGCCCAATGCCACAGGTCCTGCGCCTCCTTGGACAGCGCTGGGGACCTGGTTCCGCCCTGTTTCCTGATGTAAAACATGGTGGTGGTGTTGTCGGTGAAGATCCTCACCACCTTGCCCTTGAGGGACGGAAGGAAGGACCTGAGGGCCCAAAACACTGCACGGAGCTCCAGGACGTTGATATGCAGGGACTTCTCCGTCGGGAGCCAGAGTCCCCTTGCGTGCAGATTTTCGGTGTGCGCTCCCCACCCTTCCAGGGAGGCATCCGTGGTCACTGTCTCCTGGTGGGCTGGGGTCTGGAAGTCCATGCCCGCCGTCAAATGCGCGCGGGTGCCCCACCACCGTATCGCTCGTCGGAAACTCTCGTCGAGCTTGATCCTTTCCTCGAAGCTGCCCGTCGTCTGGATCCAGCGCGCATCCAGGAATTCTTGCAACGGGCGCATCCGGAGCCTGCACATGGGAATGAGGTAGATGCAGGAAGACATCATCCCGAGGAGGGACTTGATGGACCTCACTTTGGCCGCGTCGGCCACCAACATCCGTTGCACCTTGCCCAAGATGGTCCTGGTCCTCTCCTCCGACGGGGAGGCCAGAAGGGACACTGTGTCGAGCCTGGCTCCCAGAAACAGTGCGACTTGCGCGGGCACCAGGTGGGATTTGGCGTAGTTCACGGAGAATCCCAGGTCCGTGAGGAGTTGGACGGTCCTTGCCGTGTGGACCACGGCGAGCTCCCTCGTCTTGGCGCGGATGAGCCAGTCGTCCAGGTAGGGGTAGACGTGAATCCCCTCGCGGCGCAGCTGCGCCGCCACCGGTGCGAGGCACTTGGTGAATACCCTGGGTGCCGACCGTAGTCCGAAGGGAAGGGCTTTGAACTGGTAATGACGCCCTTGAACCACGAATCTGAGGAATTTGCGGTGCCCCTTTAGGATGGGAATGTGGAAGTAGGCATCCTCCAAATCCAACGACGATAGGAAGTCTCCTTCCTCCAGCTGACCCAGGACGTGCTGGAGGGTGACCATCCGGAACTTCTGCGCCTTGATGAACTTGTTCAGACGTCGCAGGTCCAGGATGGGGCGCCATCCTCCCGTCTTCTTCTTCACGAGGAAGTATCTCGAGTAGACTCCGGAGCCCCGAAGCCTCTTTGGGACGAGTTCGATGGCGCCCTTTCTGAGCATCGCCTTTACCTCCAGGAGAAGTTGAGGGACGTGAAGTTCTTTCCTGGCCACGGGGGGGACGCGCGGGCACCTTCTTTGAAACTCGAGCGCGTGGCCCCGGGCCAGGGCGTCCAGCACCCAACGGTCGGTGGAGATGGACTCCCACACGCTGACGAAGCCCGCCAGCCGGCCTCCCACCGGGGTGCTTCGGTGGGGGCCCGACCCCACGGCCGGTTCAATCCTGCTTGGGCGCGGCCTTGCCGCCTTGACGACGACGGCGGGGTCCGCTAGACTTGCCTCGTCCTCTGTAGGCCTCTTGCGACGACGAGCGGGCCGCTTGACGGTAGGAAGCGAAACCGCCGCCGGAACCTTTGGAGGCGCCCTTGCCTCCGCCGCTCCGAAAGGGCGTCCGTCGTTGCAGGACTCCAAGGGCCCGGGCCGTCTCAGTATCCGCCTTGATGGCCTGAAGGGAATCGTCCACTGTCTTCCCAAACAGGTTGTTCCCGTCGAAGGGCATGTCCAGGACTCTGGTCTGGACGTCCTGCCGGAAATCCGTAGCTTTGAGCCATCCACGACGTCGAAGGCAAACGCCGTTGCCCAGCTGGCAGAACCCGGTGTCGGCGATGTCCGTCGCCACGGTGATGGCGTGGTCCGAGGCCACCTCACCTTCCTGCAGGATCTCAAGGGCCTCCGCCCTCTTGTCGTCCGGCAGAAAATCCAGCAGGGGAGCTATCTTGTACCAGAGCTCCCTGTCATAGCGGGCCACGATAGCCAAGGCGTTGGCCGCTTTAATCATCGTCGCTGCCGACGAGATGACTCTACGTCCCATAGCATCCAATTTCTTTCCCTCGCCGTCCGGCGGGGAAGTCGATGTGGAGGCCGCACCCCCCTCCGCTTTCTTCCTGGCTGCCGCGGAGACGACGGAGTCCGGGGTAGGCTGCGCCCGGAGGCACAGGGGGGCCGTGTCCGGGACCCGGTACTTTTTCTCGTACCGGTCTCTTCTAGCTGGCGTCGTGGAAGGGTTCTTGAGGAGGGAAAGGCCCTCATCCCAAATGTCGTCCAACAGAGGCACTGAGAGGACCGTCTTCCTCTTGGCCTCGCGCCGCTGATAAAGGAAGCCTTCCTTTTTCTTCTCCTCAGGGCAGAGTTGGAAAAGCTCGGAAGCCCTGGAGATCATGGAGTGGAAAGATCCGATCTCGTCGGGCGGAGAAGCCCTGGTGGGAGGCGACGACGGAAAATCCTCGTCGTATGCCTCGTCGTCCGTACCCGTCGCTGCCGTGTCAGTCCCCGTATCATCCCCTCGGGTGGACGGGGAGGAGGGCTGGAAGGGGCGCGACGGTTGAAAAGGAGGTGGTGGATGGATCCTTCTTTTCTTGGTAGGGGGAACACCAGAAGGTCCCGGTTCTGGATCCCCCGACGGGAGAGGTTCCTCCGTCGGTAACGGTAGCCTCGTCCTTATCTCGGAGCATAAGGACTGTATGGCCAACAAAATGGCCGCCGAGTTGTCTTGCGGCGCTGGCAGAGGGGAATCCGACGGGCGAGCAGGGGCCCCGTCGGTATCCTCGACGATGTCGTCGTCGTCACCTGCGTCGGGGTCCATTCCGACGGGCTGGCCTTCTTCCACGCCTAGGCCGTGGCTTAAGACCTCGATCAGCTCCTCTTCTGAGGTTGAGGCCGAATCTCTGACGACGCCCTGCCCCCCCTTCTTCTTCCCCACGGAGGGTTTCACGGGGGTCCTATCGATGGGCACAAAGGAAGACTCCCTCCGAGGAGGCAGGGAGATTCTGGGCCCTGAGGTCGCCACCACTGGTGCAGCCACCACAGGCTGAGCCAGGGCCGCCGCGACCGTTTCAATAGAGGGCTTGGTCGGATGGATCAAGGCCTTCACCACCTTAGGTGCGCTCACCGCCTTATCCTTGAGGGAGGGGGCACTGCCACGCTCCTCCTCTGCCTTAGAGCTCGACCGGGGCCTCTCCAGGAGCTTCGCCGGGTGCTCGGCCTTCCTCTTACCCGACCCAGAGCGTTGGCTCGTGGTTGATGGTGCCGGGGAGGGTGCGCCCTGCCTGGCGCCCGTAGAGCCCGACCGTTCGGCGCTCCCGGTGCCAGCGGACTCGCGGTGCTTGGCCTTATGTTGGGCCCCCGTCGCCGGGGCGCCCTCAAAGGTCTTAGAAGACCGCTCGGATTTCTTCTTCTTCTCGCCAGACGGGCTCTTACCCTCCAGCCAGTTGGCGAGACGTTGATGGCGGTCCTTCATGGTCCGTTCCGACATGTTGCCGCAAAACGCACAGTCCTTCTCCACGTGCGTCTTGTCCTCATGAAGGCAGTAAAGGCAGAAAGAGTGTTCGTCCTCCTTAAAGACGTTCTGCAGCTGGCATCCAGGGCAGACCCTGAACAGCTTTCCGGGCGTCGAGCTTCCCTTCTCCTGGGCCATCTCTGAGACCGGGCCTGAGAAGCTTCTGGATTCCTCCGAAGTGTAGCTCGACGAAATCTTCACCCTTGAGGGGCACAGATGAATCCGACACGGGTCCCCGTTGATCGGATGTAGGATCGGTGGAGCTTGAGGCTCTTTGACCGAAAGAATCGAAGTTTTTTGTGAAAAAAGCACGAAAAATAGCACTAACGCTCGAGAGCAATAGCACGAGGATCCCAACACATGAACATGCGGTAAAAATCTGAAGATGGCTGCCAGAGGCGGTGCTTAGGTAGAGGGCAGTCATTGGCTGTGGTCAGTATGACGCAGAGACCAGTGATTGGTTATTACTACGAAAGACAGATCAGAAACGAAACTGATACTGGTTTTTTCTTTACCGAGGATTCCCAGCCTGACGACGGGGAATATTCATGAGCATGTGAATCCATGCCAGACCCCATGCTGGAGAACTGCCATTTTCATTTCAGACCTGCAAAACCTCTGAAAGGGAAATCATAAGACCGGGAGTCACACTTGGTGTGTGCAGGAACAGATAGAGGTCAACGGTGCACAGGGTCCTCCAGCATTGATAACACAGGCAGGGAGGCATGCTGGCTACCGTGGTACCGTCCTTGACTCCAGAAGCAAGACCAGCCAAGCCAACGGGTTCAACACAGCCGATGAGTCGGAGGAAGCTAATACCAAACCGAACTGTGTTGAGCCCAAGGTTGCGAGTGGCAACATTATATGAACGCAAGGAAGTACTTGTGTGTGTGTTTGAACTTTTGGGAAAAGCCCAGACAACGGCCAGCTGCAGAGTGGTCAGGTGCCGCAGGAGTGCTCATTCTAAGGACTCTCGCTGGCCCCTTTTGTTTTGTGTTAAAAGTACCAGAAGGCCCTAGGAAAGGGCGGAGTGAGATGTCAGAGTGTTCCTACAAGTTTCACTTCAAATCCCTTGTACAATCGAAAGTCTTTGACCCATTGCCGGGGTAATGCTAGAGGAAGGGAACCCCGCTTTCGGATAAGATTGTGAACGGTGGAATAAGGCAAGTGTGAACCCGACAAAGAGATGCCGAAAGAAAGCAGGAGAAGGGAACCACGCTTTGATGAGAATGAGCAAATCATGAACTGTGTTAAAGATGGAAAAAAAAAAAAAAAAAAAATATATATATATATATATATATATATATATACACGGGTACGATCCTTAGGTGGGAGGCGCTAGGGTCCTAATGTGATCAATGTAACGGGAGGCCGCGTGCCATATTGTATTGGAAATCCAGGATATTTTGCCTTGCACAGAATTAGGGATTTAACCCGGACTTGGACAGTTTACATAATTTTCTCTCATCATCGTTTGTTTAAGTCAAGAGACACAAGCTATATGATTTGGATCTAATTCTGTTGAGGACTAAGCGTACGGTTTGTGGAAAGGACTTGATATTATTTACACAATTTTTAGTTCTACATGCAGATCTTCGGCTGGGATTGGTTTGCTTAATTCAGACTGAACTGCCTTGAGGACGACCCAGTTGGGGTCGAAACACGTGTTGGCTGAACAATCTGGCTATGGGACAGTTAAAACATTTTTGAAATTTTGTATAATTTTGTGAATTACACTTCTTAACTTTTATGACAGGATCTGTTAACAATCAATAGGGTAGAGCTGACATCCAAGACCCAGCTCCTTCCTTTGCACAGTGTTAAAGATGGCTATGTGAACCCGACGGAGGTATGCGTACGAGTTGGGATGAAGAGTAATACACCTGGGAACAGTGTGTCGACGAGAGTGAACCCGGTTGAGGGTTGTATTGTATTGTTTATTTATATAGCGCCTATACCCAGGAAAGTGTTTCAAAGCGCTCAAGGAGGGAGGGAACAAGGGGAAAAAATAACAGTCGCTCAGAGTCCTTGAAATTCTGAGACGATAATAGTCTGCACAGGCAGAGTATGTGCGTAAAATACATCTAACAGTTGAAGCAAATAGGCCTGACAGCAATTCTGCAGTTTCCGAGTGCAATTAAGGGGAGAAGTCATGTGAGAACAGACAGACTATCTTCAGGCATGTTGCATTTGGATTGAGCAAGTGCATAGACGGTAACAGGGAGGGGGGAGGTCCAAGTGCACCCAGTCGGTGGAGGTTGGGTTAAGTGCAGAGAGAGCCACTCCCTTTGGTTATTTTTAAGTGCCGTGAATGTGGGTGGGTGTAGGGCCCTGAGGCAAGTGAGAGAGAGGACTGGCGGGGGTGCCCGGGACCTGTGAGACTGAGTTACACCGGGCTGCCAGTTAGTAAAAGCTGTAAGGAAGAGGAGAGAGAGATGGAGCAGAGCGCTAAGTTGGCAAGGTAGAGGGGGAGCGAAGGAAGGAGAGTCTTGAGGAGTTTCCGGAACCTCAGGTTAGGCTCAAGAAGGTGGGTGGCAGGGAGGCTATTCCAGAGGGAGGCACCTGCTGAGGATAAGGATCACCCTCCAAATCTCTGCTTGGAGAACCGGCTCACTCGCAGAAGGTTGGAGGTGGATTAGCGGAGGGCTTGTGAGGGACAGTATTTAGGTAGGCAGCGTTGTAGGAAGGTAGGTGCCAGGCCCCAAAAGCCTTGTGGACAATGCAGAGGGTCTTGAACTTGATCCTTGCAGCCACGGGAAGCCAGTGAAGGGATTTCAGCACCGGAGAGATGCAGTCCCTGGGCTTGAGGCCAAGGATAAGTCTTGCAGTTCTGTTCTGGATGAGCTGCAGAGGGCGCAGGTCCAAAGAAGGGAGGCTGAGGAAGAGGCTGTTGCAATAGTCCAGGCTAAAGAGAACCAATGCTCTGGAGACAGTGAGTGGCTGGGGGAAAGTGAGAAAAGGTAGAGTACCTCTGAGGAGGTGCAGCTGATAGTAAGACTTTTTAGAGATGTCCAAGGTGTGAGAGGAAAAGGAGAGAGTGGAATCGAAGATGACCGAGAGGTTTATTGCCTCGTAGGTGGGTGCGGGTGCAGGACCAAGGGAAGCCAGCCATAGTGAAAGTGGAAAAGCAGGAGCAGGGGTCCCAATGCGAATGATCTCAGTCTTACTGGCATTGAGGCAAAGGTCGTTTGCAGCACACCATGACTGAATAGCGGACAGTCAGATATTAGCGAAGAGGAGGAGGCGGCGGCTGAGGGTAGCCTGAAGGATAGTTGCGTATCATCTGCTTAACACTGAAAGTTAGAGGTTAAAGTGGCAATCACACGTGCCAAGGCAACCATACAGACGTTGAAGAACCAGGGGGAGAGGTTAGATCCCTCGGGAACGCCACAGGTTGAGAGCGCTATAATCGAGAGAAAGGCTCTGAGTTCCACCGGGGATGAGTGGTCTGAGAGAAAGGAGGTTAACTACACCAGAGCCTGATCTGTTATTCCCAGGGTGTCACTGAGACGTGCAATCAGGATGTTGTGGTTAACTGTGTCAAAGACAGAGGAGAGGTCAAGGGGAATGAGGACAGAGGGAGTGTTAGCGTCAGGATTTGAGAGCAGGTCTTCACGGGTGTTCAGAAGAGCAGTTTTCGTGCCTCTATATGCTTGAAAGCCAGACTGATGGACATGGAAGCAGCCAATAGATTCAGTGTGGAGGGTCAGCTGAGTGATGGCCAACTACCCCAGAAGTTTGCCCAAGAAAAGAGTGATGGAGATAGGGCAGTAATTTGCCAGAATAGAGGCGTCGGCAGAGGGTTTCATGAGCAGAGGGTGCACAAGGGAGTGCTTAAGGGCAGTAGGGAAAACTCCAGTGGAGAAGGAGAGATTGCATAGATCAGCCAAGGCTGGCGCGTGGGAGTCAATATTGTCCTTAATGGTTTTAAAGGGGCAGGGGTCCACCTGTTTGGATGAAGCCTTCATAGAGTAAAATTGTCTGGTGACCTCATCAGGTGTGACAGGTGTTTGTTTAAAAAAGACATTTACGCTCCTGAATGTTACGAGCGATAGTCGAAAGGCCGTAGTGAACCCTACAGAGGGAGGCCCATTTTGAAAAGAGGATCTGAGCCCGGCGGAGGTGCAAGACCACCGAAGGAACTTTAGTTTGTTTGTTGTTTTGATCCAGCAGGCCCTCTAAGGCAAGATACTGAGGAAAGAGACTTAACCCTTGAAGGTTCTGATATTGTGAAATAGAGTTGTGAACCTCGTGCTGGAGAGGCCCAGTAGTGTGCTGTGTTCAGGATTCCTGCATTGCCCTGTGGTAAAAATGTGGGGAAGGGAGACCCCGCCATACCAACCTGACTTATCATTTTTGTGAACAGTTCTTGCTTTTCTGGTGAACATTATCCCACACTCTTTTTGCAACTTAGTTGTAAGGATTGGCAATACTTTTTATTAAGTATAGAACCTTTTTAGTTGACAAGACGCTATTAGGACTGCCTTATTATTATTGGATGATCATAGCTTGCTCACATCTTAGCTTTAGGTATAGTCTAGGTGTTTTTCACACCCATGCATCCAGTTTAATAAACACTGTTGAACTGTGATCACTTGTGTTGGTCTTTACTGTTGCCACCATGAGTTCCTTACAAAACCGCCTTCCCCCTGCATCACAGCAGTATGGTAACTAATGGTCTTTAATTAACATGTACTTACTCATACATCCTGTACTCCTTAATACATTCGAATCGCATACTATAAAGCATCGGGAAGAAAGGTGTGGACAGCAGCCATATTGAAAAATCCAAGAACATTCTGGAAAGCAAAATGTTACTTCGAACTGACTTCGGAAAGTGAACGCTCGTCCTGGAAATGGCTTTTCAACAAATGCTTGCATGCGGCTGCCTTGAAAATGTGTTCCAAAAGGGCATGCCTCGGAAAGAAGAACCCCATGCTAGATAGGCATGCAGAATCTAAGGTGAGGGCAGGGGGGCAGGAATAATGGTCCAAAAGGCAGAAAACTATGTATGGAAGTATGGGGAATTTACTCACCTGACAGCCAGGCATGCAAACTTGCCAAGTGAAATTCTGGTTGACACGTGAAATTCTTGGTACATCTGGAGGCTCAGATGGGCGTGAAGCACAAACCCGAGGGGAGGTATACGAGGGATTCTGAGGGCCATCGCAGTCATTACGGTCCGTCTTGTGCAGCATTGTTACGTAAATGTGTTCACAGTCCTTTGGTGCGGGATGTATGAAGATGTCTTTTTAATGAAATAGGGTGTGAATCAGGTTAGTCAGAACACTCAAAATTGGTACTGATGCCAAACAGTCAGTCTTTACTCTTTTGGGTGGTGCGGAGGGGCGGAAGGGGGGGGGGCAGTTTGGAGGTGGACTGGTACCAGGTACAATTATACCCAGACAGGCACATACATCATCTTCTGATATATCCTGCACGGTTTAGATGGCATCAGAAACTATTTCCCCAAGCAGGGGGGGGGGGTATTGTGTGCCTAGGTGCCAATCGGCTTCAGCAGTCCTCTTATCGATTCTGGAGGTGACAGAGTCTGTAATAAATATATACATGTCTCTTTCTATAGCTAATTGCAAACAATCACTCTGTATCTAGGCAAGCTCCTTGTTATATTTTCCAGTGATCTTGTCGCTTGACTAAAGATTAACTGTTGTGTTTGCCCAGCAGCATATATCCATTTTAGGTTGCTTTCTGCAATGATTCTGCGAAAACCAATGAGTTTATGCTGCATTTTGATTTTTTACAGTTGAATTAAATCACAGTTTCAAACCTTAAATGGTATTGCTCATTTATTCAAAAAACTTTTTTCCAAATTTTGTTAGTCATGTATTTCCAAAACTTGTTTTGAGTTCAGTTTTCAAACCTTTCAAACGCCTACACGTGTTTCGCCACTATGGTGTGGCTCTTCCGGAGGTCGAATTGATAGTGACCATAGAGGTCAAAAAGAAGGAATTATTTTAAATTCTAATAACTTGAGTTTCCTTGTTTACATTTTAATTTTGTTTTAGCACATCTGAAAAACAATTAAAAAAAATATGAAAAATTATAGAAAGAGAAAAAGAACATTTTGTCAAGGATAATTGTTGATATGATTCGTAAAGTATTGCATGGTTTACATAGACTTTGAAATGGTTTGTCCCTTTCAAAGATGGAATAAGCTTTACAATTGTAGCAAACTTATAATTGAACTTAACCTGCTGTATATATGCAGGTAATAGCATTGTTACTTTAAGTGCTGGTATTCTTTGAAATTTCTCCAATTTCTAGAGTAGAGAAAAAAAGGGGTTTGGGGGGCTATAGAGAAGAACATGTGTGTGAATTAGATTTATGAGTCACTTTCTAGCTCAGTAATAGTGTAGGACTTGTCTACAGATGGTCAAAGTTGGAGTGGTGAATTTAACGACAAGAAAGGAACAAGTTACTTACCTGTAACTGTTGTTCTCCAGCATGGGTCTGGCATGGATTCACATGCTCATGAATATTCCCCGTCGTCAGGCTGGGAACCCTCGGTGATCTGTCTTTCGTAGTAGTAACCAATCACTGATCTTTGCGTCATACTGACCACAGCCAATGACTGCCCTCTACCTAAGACCCGCCTCGGGCAGCCATCTTCAGATTTGGTAGCACGTGAAGTGGCAGTATGACCAAGTGAAGAGCCGCAGAGGGGTAGGCGGGAGGGTTCGCATGTGAATCCATGCCAGACCCATGCTGGAGAACAACAGTTACAGGTAAGTAACTTGTTCCTTCTCCAGCATGGGGTCTGGCATGGATTCACATGCTCATGAATAAAGAATACATAGCAGTACACACATGCACAACCACGGGAGGTGGCAAAGGCTCAACATTAAGCATTACATCAAACTCAACATTAAGCAATTCTTACCTCCTCACCCGGCTCACCTTAGGCGAACAGATTGCGCAGCACTGCTTGGCCGACTCTGGACTCCTCCCTGGAGTCCCGATCGACGCAGTAGAATTTCGTGAAGGTGTGCGTCGACCTCTACGTAGCAGCCCTGCAGATGTCCAGCAAGGGCAGACCAGATAGGAACGCCGTGGTAGCTGCGATCGCTCTGGTGGAATGGGCTCTCGGACGGCCAGGCAGCGGTCGATTTGCCAACCGATGGCAGTACATGATACAGCCGGAGAGCCATCTGGAAATGGAGGCCTTTGAGAGAGCCTTCCCGTGATTGACAGGTCCAAAGTTCACAAAAAGTTGTGACGTCTTCCGAAAACACTTCGTGCGGTCCACGTAAAACTTCAGCGCTCTAGCCACATCCAGCGAGTGCAAAGTCCTTTCGGCCGGCGACAGGAAGAAAACAGGCAACACCAAGGGTTCGTTGAGGTGGAAGTCCGACGGCACCTTGGGCATGAAGGAGGGGTGCGTCCTGAGCACTACCCTCGTGTCGTGAAAAGTCAAGTACGGAGGCTTGCAGGAAAGGGCCTGGATCTCTCCCACCCTTCGTGCGGAGGTGATGGCCACAAGAAACGCTGTTTTCCACGACAAGAACTTCAACGGAGCCGAGTGCAGAGGCTCGAACGGAGGTCCCATGAGCTTGGTCAGCACCACGTTGAGCTCCCACGCTGGGGCCGGAGCCTTCACCGGCGGGAACGATCTGAACAGTCCCTTCATGAATTCCTTCACCAGACGATGAGACCACAAAGACGTCCGCCCCGTGGTTCTGGTGTATCGGGAGATCGCAGCAAGATGAATCTTGATGGACGCGTGCGCCAGTCCAGCCTTGGCCAGCGTCAGAAGGTACGGCAGTACCTGAGGAGCCGTAATCCGTAGAGGGTTAATCTTCTGTGCGTGGCACCAGACAGAGAACCTCTTCCATTTGTGTCCATAGCATTTAAGAGTTGAGGACGCCCTGGCCTTTGCAAGAACCTCTCTGCAGTCGGCCGGTATGTTGTATCCTCCAAACTCTAACGCTGCAGGAGCCAGGCCTGCAAGTTCAGCGACTTCGGGTCATGATGGAGGATGGCGCCTCCTTCCCTGGAGAGAAGATCTGCGTCCACTGGCAGCTTGATTGACGGGGACGCTGACAAGTCCAGAAGGTCCGGGAACCATATCTGCCTCGGCCACGCAGGTGCGACGAGGATCATCCTGCACCGTGACCTCTTGAGCTGGTTGATGAGCCGGATCAGCAATGGCAATGGAGGGAACGCGTATAGAAACAGGCCCTCCCAGGGGAACGAGAAAGCATCGCCCATGCTCCTCGGCTGGGGAAACCTGCTGGCGAACCTCCGGCACTTGGAGTTCGTCGCCGTCGCGAACAGATCGATCTGGGGTGTGCCCCACCGTCGGAAGAGGCGGTCCACCAGATCCTGTCATAGTTCCCACTCGTGGCACGAGCGCAGCTCTCTGCTGAGCGAGTCGGCGATGGTGTTTTTTATCCCTGCCAGATGAAACGGCACCAGAAACATCCCTTGGGCGACGGCCCAATGCCACAGATCCTGCGCCTCCTTGGACAGGGCTGGGGATCTGGTACCGCCCTGCGTCCTGATGTAGAACATGGTGGTGGTGTTGTCGGTGAAGATCCTCACCACCTTGCCCTTGAGGGATGGAAGAAAGGACCTGAGGGCCCAAAACACTGCACGGAGCTCCAGGACGTTGATATGGAGGGACTTCTCCGTCGGAACCCAAAAGCCTCTCGCGTGCAGATTTTCGGTGTGCGCTCCCCCACCCTTCCAGGGAGGCATCCGTGGTCACTGTCTCCGGGTGGCCGGGGGTCTGGAAGTCCATGCCCGCCGTCAGATGCGCGCGGGTGCCCCACCACCGGATCGCTCGTTGGAAACTCTCGTCGAGTGTGATCCTCTCCTCGAAGCTGCCCGTCGTCTGGATCCAACGCGCGTCCAGGAACTCCTGCAACGGGCACATCCGGAGCCTGCACAGGTGGATGAGATAAATGCAAGAAGACATCATTCCGAGGAGGGACTTGATGGACCTCACCCTGGCCGCGTCTGCAGCCAGCATCCGCTGCACCTTGCCCAAGATGGCCCTTGTACTTTCCTCCGATGGAGAGGCCAGAAGCGACAATGTGTCGAGCTTCGCTCCCAGAAACAGTGCGTCTTGCGCGGGCACCAGGTGGGACTTGGCGTAGTTTATGGAGAATCCCAGGTCCGTGAGTAGTTGGACGGTCCTTGACGTGTGCTCCACGGCGAGCTCCTTCGTCTTTGCTCGGATGAGCCAGTCGTCCAGGTAGGGGTAGACGAGGATCCCCTCTCGGCGCAGCTGCGCCGCGACCGGTGCGAGGCACTTGGTGAACACCCTGGGTGCTGACCTCAATCCGAAGGGAAGGGCTTTGAACTGGTAGTGACGCCCTTGGACCACGAACCTGAGAAACTTTCGGTGTCCCATTAGGATGGGAATATGGAAGTAGGCATCCTCCAAATCCAACGACGACAGGAAATCGCCCTCCTCCAGTTGACCCAGGACGTGTTGGTGGGTGACCATCCGGAACTTCTGTGCCTTGATGAATTTGTTCAGTCGTCGTAGGTCCAGGATGGGACGCCATCCTCCCGTCTTCTTCTTCACGAGGAAGTATCTTGAGTAAACTCCGGAGCCCCGAACTCTCTTTGGGACGAGCTCGATGGCGCCCTTCTTGAGCATCGCCTTTACCTCCAAGAGAAGTTGAGGGACGTGATGTTCTTTCCTGGCCACAGTGGGGACGCGCGGGCACCTCTTTAGAAACTCGAGCGCGTGACCCTGAGCTAGGGCGTCCAGCACCCAATGGTCGGTGGAGATGGACTCCCACACGCTGACGAAGCTCGCCAGCCAGCCTCCCACCGGGGTGCTTCGGTGGGGGCCAGACCCCACGGCCGGTTCAGTCCTGCTTCGACGAGGCTTTGCCGCCTTGTCCTCCTTGGCGACGACGGCGGGGTCCGCCTGACTTGCCACGTCCCCTGTAAGCTTCCTGTGACGACGAACGGGTCGCTTGACGGTAGGTGGAAAATCCGCCGCTGGAACCTTTGGAGGCACCCTGTTTGCCTCCGCCGCTCGGAAAGGGCGGCCGCCGTTGCTGGAGAACCCCAAGAGCCCGGGCCGTCTCCGTGTCCGCCTTGATGGCTTGAAGGAAATCGTCCACTGTTTTCCCAAACAGGTTGTTTCCGTCGAATGGCATGTCCAAGACTCTGGTCTGCACGTCCTGACGGAAGTCAGTAGCCTTCAGCCATCCACGCCGCCTAAGGCACACGCCGTTGCCCAACTGGCGAAATCCAGTGTCAGCGATGGCCGTCGCAATCGTAATGGCGTGGTCCGGCGCCACCTCTCCTTCCTGCAAGATCTCTAGGGCTTCCGCCCTCTTGTCGTCTGGTAGGAAGTCCAGCAGGGGGGCCAGTTTGTACCACAACTCCCTGTCGTAGCGGGCTACGATAGCCAAGGCGTTGGCCGCCTTAATCGTCGTCGCTGCCGACGAGATGACTCTGCATCCCATCGTGTCTAATTTCTTTCCCTCGGGGGCGGGGAGGTCGACGTAGAGGCTGCGCCCCCCCCGCTTTCTTCCTGGCTGCCGCGGAGACGACCGAGTCCGGGGTCGGCTGTGCCCGAAGGCACAAGGGGGCCGCGTCCGGGACCCGGTACTTCTTCTCGTACCGATCCCTTCTAGCCGGCGTCGTGGATGGGTTCTTGAGGAGGGCGAGGCCCTCATTCCAAATATCGTCTAGTAGAGGTACAGCGAGGACCGTCTTCCTCTTGGTCTCGCGCCGTTGATAAAGGAAACCTTCCTTCTTCTCTTCCGGGCAGAGCTGGAAAAGCTCGGATGCCCTGGCGATCATGGAATGAAACGATCCAAACTCGTCGGGCGGGGAAGCCCGGGTGGGAGGTGACGACGGGAGATCCTCGTCGTAAACCTCGTCGTCTGTACCCGTTGCGGCCGTGTCAGTCCCCGTATCATCCCCACGTGTCGTGGACGGGGAGGAGGGCTGAACAGGGCGCGATGGCTGAAAAGGAGGTGGAGGATGAATCCTTCTTCTCTTACGGTGAGGGCTCCCAGAAGGGCCTGGCTCCGGGTCCCCCGTCGGGAGCGGTTCCTCCGTTGGTGTCAACGGCAGTCTCGTCCTTATCTCCTAGCATAAGGACTGTATAGCCAACAAAATGGCCGCCGAGTTGTCTTGCGGCACTGGTTGAGGGGAGTCCGACGGGCGGTCAGGAGCCCCGTCGGCACCCTCGACGTTCTCGTCGTCTCCTACGTCGGGGTCCCTCCCGATGGGCTGGTCTTCTTCCACGCCAACGCCGTGGCTTAAGACTTCGATCAGCTCCTCCTCAGAGGTTGAGGCCGAATCCACGACGACCTCCTGCCCCCCCTTTTTCTTCTCCGTCAGAGGTTTCACGGGGGTCCTGTCGATGGGCATGAAAGAGGACTCCCTCCGCGGTGGCAGAGAGACTCTGGGCCCTGAGGTCGCCACCACTGGTGTAGCCTCCACAGGCTGAGCCAGGGCCGCCGCGACTGTCTCGATAGAGGCCTTGGCCGGATGGATTAAGGCTTTCACCACCTTAGGTGCGCTCACCGCCTTCTCCTTGGGGGGAGGGTCACCGCCTCGCTCCCCCTCCGATGGGGCCTTCGAGCTCGACCAGGAGCTTCGCCGGGTGCTCGGCCTTCCTCTTACCCGAGCCAGAGCGTTGGCTCGTGGTTGATGGCGCCGGGGAGGATGCGCCCTGCCTGGCGCCCGTAGAGCCCGACCGTTCGGCGCTCCCGGTGCCAGCGGACTTGCGGTGCTTGGCCTTCTGTTGGACCCCCGTCGCCGGGGCGCCCTCAAAGGTCTTAGAAGACCGCTCGGACTTCTTCTTCTTCTTCTTCTCGCCTGACGGGCTCTTTCCTTCCAGCCAGTTGGCGAGACGTTGATGGCGGTCCTTCATGGTCCGCTCCGACATATTGCTGCAAAACGCACAGTCCTTCTCCACGTGCGTCTTGTCCTCATGTAGG
The DNA here is from genome assembly GCF_040938575.1 of Ambystoma mexicanum. Classification (NCBI taxonomy): domain Eukaryota; kingdom Metazoa; phylum Chordata; class Amphibia; order Caudata; family Ambystomatidae; genus Ambystoma; species Ambystoma mexicanum. Next base: position 392,798,265 of record NC_090938.1, read on the forward strand.
CAGTAAAGGCAAAGGGAGTGTTCGTCCTCCTTAAAGACATTCTGAAGCTGGCATCCAGGACAGACCCTGAACAGCTTTCCGGGCGTCGAGCTTCCCTTCTCCTGGGCCATGTCCGAGATGGGCCTGAGAAACTTCTGGAGTCCTCCAAAAGCGTGGCTCGACGAAATCTTCACCCTTGAGGGGCGTAGACGAATCCGACACGGGTCCCCGTTAATCGGATGAAGAAACGGTGGAGCTTGAGGCTCTTTTGACCGAAAAAAGAGACATTTTTCTGAGAAAAAACGTGAAAAAAAGCACTAACGCTCGAGAGCAATAGCACGAGGATCCCAACACTTGAACGTGCAGTAAAAATCTGAAGATGGCTGCCAGAGGCGGGGCTTAGGTAGAGGGCAGTCATTGGCTGTGGTCAGTATGACGCAGAGATCAGTGATTGGTTACTACTACGAAAGACAGATCAGAAACGAAACTGATACTGATTTTTTCTTTACCGAGGATTCCCAGCCTGACGATGAGGAATATTCATGAGCATGTGAATCCATGCCAGACCCCATGCTGGAGAAGTTGTAAGCCAAGGGCTAATAGGTCAGAGATGCAGCCTTCCGGCCTGGTACTCACTTTCTTGGAGAAAACTGGATGCAGAAGGATGTGGTTGTCCTAACTGGATCAGCCGCGAGCGGCAGACTACAAAATGGCCCCTGCTTTTATATGTGCAAGCTCTTAATATACACCACAAAAATAAACTTCTAGTTGAACAAGTTACTTACCAAACTGGTAACGTTCTTTCGATGGGATGTTCCTTCAATGTATTCCACATCTATGACAGTTGTGTCCCACAGCTGTGCACTTCGGAAACTTTTCAGCAGAGGACGTCCTGCGTCGAGCCAATGTCCCTCGAAGGCCTCCGTCGAGGGTCGACGTCACTGGATGTTATATATAGGACGCACAGTGCCCGTTGCATCAGTTTAGTTTTTTCCCCCAGAACGTGACACACCAGTCTCCTGCCAGTATAACTGCCTACAGCCTTGCGGAAATGGAAGCTGTAATCACAGGGAAATTCTCCAGAGGGGCAGGCTGGGAGGGCGATGTGGAATACGTCGGAGGAACATCCCATCGAAAGAACGTTACCAGTTTGGTAAGTAACTTGTTCTTTGAAGGGATTGGGTCCTCCGACGTATTCCACATCTATCACAGACTCCCAAAGCAGTACCACTCTATGGAGGAGGGAAAGAATTTAGAATGTGAAATTTAGAGTACCCAATCAAATGGCTGAATAGAGGACTGCCTTACCAAAGGCCAAATCCTGCCCATGGATGGAGTCCAGGGAATAGTGTTTAACAAAAGTATGGACAGAGGCCTATGTGGCTGCTTCACAAATATTGCAAATAGGAACACCCCTTTGTAGAGCAGTGGAAGCAGCCACACCCCTCGTAGAGTGAGCCCGTAAGCCTATCAGAGGGTCCTTCCCCGCCAAACGGTAGCATTCAGTGATCGTCAAAACAATACATCTGGACAAGGTCTGCTTGGAAACAGCCTGACCCAAGTGGTGTCCAGCATAACCTAAAAAGAGCTGATCATCCACTCTGACCCGGGACATCCGTGAAAGATAAAAGCTCTACTAGGATCCAACCTATGGAGCCGCTCCTCCTCCTTACCAGGATGCGGAGGAGGATAAAAAGCCGTAAGAACCACCTTCTGGCTCAAATGAAATTCAGACACAACCTTCGGAAGAAAAGAAGGTCGTACCCGAAGGACAACCCTGTCCTTATGGAAAAGAGTAAAGGGTGGCTTGGAAGAAAGTGCCTGCAATTCACTCACTCTGCGTGCGGGAGTAACCGCAACTAAAAACACAGTTTTAAAAGACAACATTCTCAGCAGACAAGAGTGTAAGGATCAAACGGAGCTCCCATCAGGAACTTTAAAACCAAATTCGAATCCCAACCCGGCACCTGGAAAGGGGACGGTGGAAACACATTAGACAGTCCTTTCAGAAACTGTGAAATCAAAGGAATCTTAAAGTAAGAACACTCTTCAGATGAGCGCTTAAATATAGACAGCGCCACCAGGTTACCCTTAATGGTACCCACTTGAAGGCCCTTGTGAGCTAAAGAAAGCAGAAAAAACAAAACCATAGGAATAGAACATTGGAAAGGATCCACATTCTGACCACTGCACCAGTCGCAGAACTTCCGGCAATGGTACAGGGATTTTGTTGCGGGCCGCCTGGCCAAAAGCAACACCTCCATCACGTCATCCGGGAGGTGCCAATCCTTGTATCTCAACATTTCAGATACCAAGCATGAAGGTTGAGCAACCTGACCTCTGGATGGAGAACCTGACCCACCCCCCTCCCATGAGAGCAGATCGTCTCTGTAGGGAAGATGGCGTGGAGGGCACATGGACATGTCGCGAAGGCCCGGGTACCACGCTCTCCTGGCCCAATCCGGAGCAATGAGGATCATTCAGGAACTGAACCTCCGTAACCTCCACAACACTTGGAATGACGGGGAATGGAGGAAACGCGTACAGCAGTGGGAATGACCACTCAAGCTACAAACGCATCCACTAAAGATCCTCTTGGGGGAAATCCCCGCAAGCAAAATCTCTTGCACTTCCGGTTGACACTGGTGGCGAAGAGATCCACTTGTGGGGTTCCCCAAAGGGCAAAGCTCTCCAAAAGGACTTCCTAAACCAGCTCCCACTTGTGAGAGACCGCGCGCTGCCTGCTCAGGGCGTCTGCCGCCACGTTTTCGTTTCCGGCCTGATGAACTGCCGAAATTGAGATTTCCTGTTGTATGGCCCAGAACCAGAGCTGCATCGCCTCCCTGCACAACGGGAGAGACCCTGCCCCCCCCTTTTGTTGAGGTAATGCATGGCCACTGTGTTGTCCGTCCTAACCAGGACAGTCTTCCTCCGCACAGACGGCAGAAAAGCCTTCAGGGCCAGCTTGTCAGCTCTAACAGATTGATGTGGAGTCTGGACTCTGACGGAGACCAACGGCCGCTGGCTGTCAACTCGTTGGCATGAGCGTCCCATCCTGTGAGGGTGGCATCCGTCACGATCGTCACCTCGGGCCATGGTTGCCAAAACGGTGTCCCCTTCATCAGATTGCCTTCGTCGGCCCATCATAGAAGATCCTGGGCGACCGAGATCGGAATCTGAATGGGATCCGACATCTTGCCCGAGAACTGCGACCAATGCATCTTGAGAGCCCACTGCAGGGATCTCATTTGCAGTCTGGCTTCTGGCAACAGAAAAATGCAGGATTTCATGAGGCCGAGCAACCTTAAGAATTCGAAAGCTGGGAGACTCTGGGCATGTTGAAACTTGTCCACCATCTGCAGAATGTGATAAGCCCTCACCCGGGGAGGTGAACACTGCCCCAGGGACGTGTCGAGCACTGCTGCAATGTATTGGAGCCGCTGGGAAGGTGTCAAATGCGACTTCTTTAAATTTAGGGAGAAGCCAAGCTTGTGAAGGGAATGGCAAGTGACGGAGAGATGATCCAGGGCTAGCTCCGGAGAGCGCGCCCTGATCAACCAATCGTCCAGGTTGTGGTAGACGTGAATCCTCCGTCTCCTGAGGTACGCTGCCACCACCACCATCAGCTTGGTGAAGCCCCTTGGGCGGAGGTCAATCCGAACGACAGGACCCGAAACTGAAAGTGCGAGTCGCCAGCCGCGAACCTCAGGTACTTCCTGTGCTTGGGATGAATCGGCACATGAAAGTAAGCATCCTTGAGGTCCAGAGACACCAACCAATCCTGAAGTTGAAGGGCCTGGAGGACATGAGAAAGAGTGAACATCTTGAACTTGTCCTTCCTGAGAAGCTTGTTCAACCAACGCAAGCCAGTGACGGGTCTCAATCCCCTGTCTTTCTTTGGGATGAAAAAATAAGGGGAATACCATCCCTTGTTCCTCTCTGCTACAGGCACCAGTTCTATGGTGTCTTTCTCCAGCAGGGATAGGACTTCCTGCGCAAGGAGCGGATCCAGACTCTTCAAAGAGAGCTTCCCCGGTGGATTGTCGCGAGGCCGCTGAAGGCAAGGAAGGCAGTAGCCGTGGCAATAATATCCAGAACCCACACATCCGAAGTACTGGCATGCCATTCTCCAAGATGCTGCGCAAGTCTGCCCGAGCGGCTTTGGCACCCTGAGTTCCCAGTCCACCACGGGAACTCTTACGTTGGCCTTTGACTGGCAGCTCCTCTCGATCTACCAAAGGAGGAGTAGAAACGAAAGCAACCTCCCCTCCATTGCTGTCCCCTAGGACGAAAAGGCGAAGGTTGCTGTACTGCAGCGCTCAAAGACTGCTGCAGTTTTGGAGGTCTGCAACCTCTCAAGGCTCTCGTCAGCCTTGCTGCCAAATAAATAAACACCATCAAAGGGCATGTTCAGAAGACGGGATTGCACATCAGGAGCAAACCCCAACTTCTGCAACCACGCAAACCTGCGTAGTACGGTGCTCGCAGCCATGGACCGGCTGACACAGTCTGCTGTGTCCAACCCCGACTGAAGGGATTCACACACAGCATCCTTGCCGTCACGCACGATGGCTAGGAAGCCATCCCTTTCCTCCCCCTCGGGAATATGCTCAGCCACGTAGGAAATACAGGTCCACAGAGTGTGTGTAAATCTCGCCAGGGCACATGTGGAGTTGACAGCTTTCAGTGTCATGCTCCCTGACGAAAAGACCTTCCGAGCCCATCCGTCGAAGTGCTTGTCCCTATCCGGAGAAATGGTAGGGTACGCCTGCTGCCTCGAGGGGGCCGTAGCCGCCTGAACCACCAAACTCTGAGGAGTGGGGTGAGTAGACAAATAGCTGGGGTCGCTAACAGATGGGCGGTACTTTTTTGCCAAATTCTTATTGACCGCCGGAAGCGATTCCGGGGCCTGCCAAGCCGATGACTCCCTTTTTTGCAATGTAAGATGGAAAGGCAATACCGGGTCAGAGGACCTTGGTCCAAGATGTCAGTAAGGTCATCCTAAATAAAATCCTCAGGAGGACTGGACCAACCCAGGTATTCGCAAACCCTAGACATGAGCCGCCTGTAGGAAGAGTCTGCATGAGCCCCTGGCTCAGGCCTACCAAACAACCTCCGGAGAAGTATCCAGGCCACTGGCGTCATGGAGGGACTGCCGCAACTCCTCCAATGGACTGTCACCCAAGAATCCCAGAGCCTCATCCTGAGAAACAGGATCCCCAATGTCTGATCTTTCCTCCTCTTTAAAAATGTCAGGCAAAGGCTTGGAAAACCTAGCCAAAGCGACAGAAGAGGGCCTGGAGCCCAATACCAACCTCCCAGACGTAGAGGAAGCCCCAATTAACTCCTCAGATACATCACGCCCAAAAAACGCCAAAGGCGCCGAGAACCTCGACGATGAGTGCATCAAGAACATCGACGTCGAGACCGCCAAGAGCTTTGACGCCAGAATCCGCCTTGATGGCGTCGACGCTACTACAGGCGTGGACTGATAGGACGGAACAGCATCGTCCGAGTCCGACTGGACCGGCGCCGAACGAGTCGACGTCGGCAGCTCCACAGGCTGCAATGGTCTCGCTGGGGACGAGGACCGAGACCTGGACGCACGGCTCTTGCGACTGCACTTTTCCGCACGGGACCTCGAGGGCTCCCGGTGCGAGTCACAGCGCGAGCCCAAAGGCATGCGAGCCGTGGATCGAGAGCGCTCTCTGCCGGCTTCGTGAGAAGGTGCGACAGGAACCGTGCCTTGCGACTGGAAAATCACCATCATTTGCTTTTTAAACACTGCCCACTCCTCCGGCGTTGAGGATTTTGTGGGACAGGCGACCGTACGCACGGCACCATCCTCCGAAGAGGACGGGGAAGGAGACCTGTGTCGGCGCTTCCGAGAGTGCTGCAAAGACGAGGAATGGCGGGAACCACTCCGGGACCGAGAACCTCGAGCTTCCTCCCGACGCGGAGAGTCGCCCCTTGAGTCGTCGGTGGAAATCCTAGACTTTGATCCGGTCTTACGGGACTTTTTCAAAGGCTTGCCTGCCGGAGCTTCACCTTCCTTTCACGCAAGGCCTTGGCTGTAAGAGACTGGCATTTGGAGCAGTCGTCGGTGTCGTGCGACTCACCCAGGCACCATAGGCAAATACGGTGCGGGTCGGTCAACGACAACTTGGACTTGCAGTCCGGGAAAGTCTTGAACCCGGACCTTGGAGTCGGAGGGGTCGAAGAAATAGACATCATAAGAGATTTGAAGAATCCACGAGGCGCGCCGAGTTTTACGAAGCAAACACGTTTGCTGTCGGAAAAAACAGAACTGAGGCAACGGGTGCCGTGCGTCCTACATATAACATCCGGTGACGTCGACCCGCGAGGGACATCGGCCCGACGCCATTGACGCAGGACGCCCTCTGCTGAAAAGTTTCCGAGTGGAGCACAGCTGTGGGACAGAACTGTCATAGATGTGGAATACGTCGGAGGACACAATCCCTTCGAATAAAGCTTTCTTCTTCGTAAATTTCCATGCCGATAAATCAGGTGTATCTGGGGTCCATGGATTCCCTTAACTGGATGATTGGCTGGTCTGAGGGAAGTTGTCATGATGCCTACCCTCAGGATCCGGACCAAGCCCATCAGCCCCGGGAGCAGGCATCTAGACATTTAGTAAAACCTCAGCAGCCCCGGCTAGTGGCTATCTGGGTTCAGTCCTGGCGCCTTAGGCGCCAGGCTCATAGTCATTACTTACCTCAGGCAGACCATGCTGCAAATGACTCCAATCCAACATGAAGCCTGAAAGGGACTATTTATCTACAGGGACTATTTTTTACTTGGGTGTAGTTCTAGGGACTTCTTACCTGGGACTACTTTTGAGGCTATTTAAACCACACCCGACCAGCAACACACGCTTCGCGTTATTCTGCATCCAGCAGCGTAACACTCACCGTGCCTGCAGCCTGCATCCTGCATCCAGTCTTCTGCCACGCCCGCCTCGAATCCGGAGCTCCTAAAACAAAGAGGAAAGAAAGGGACAAGGTTAGAAAACAAACTTATTTCTATTCCACACCTGACTCTGGATCCATCTTGTCTCCGGACCTGTAAAGAACATCATTTCTGCACGCGCCGCACCTCCAGCTGCAGCACCGCGCCATACTCGCCAGTCTTCACAGCATCCTTCGGGTCGGCGCTGCCTCCATCATTTCTTCATCGAACTTCGGCACCTAGGAGACAAAAGAAAACCACAAGGTGAGCCGAGGGAACCAAGAAATACAATTCTTACCACCATAGACTTACCTGATTTACCACCGGAGGCATCCTTTTGTGACTCTCCATATTTTCATGTGCCGCATCTGTAAAGAGAGACAAAACACCACGTTTTCCTCGTGCAACATTTACCGGACAGCGCCGGGTAATACAGACTCTTACCTGAGCGCCACCAGCTGCCACAAGAGCATCTTTTCACGAGCCAGCTGCAAGACAAGAAAGGAAGGTGGGAACAAGAGTGAACATCGGACAAATTGAACTCTATGAACTTAATACTTACTGGTCCTCACCAGGAACCTCAGAGTCAATACTCTCCGGAACTCTCCCGAACCTTCAAACCAGTGAAGTAACTGGAATCGACGCGCCCCTGCAAATCCACGCAGGATGGAGAGCTCATCTTTCAAGAATAGAAGGTGAGATTGCTGTGAGGGCATTTCGGAGGTGATTAGTTGGGGATGACTGTGGGGGTGCCATCACTTGAATCCACAAGTGGCTAAATCCATCTCTCCACTTGCAGGAGAACATTTCTACGGGTTAAGCAGACAAGATTAGGAGGGCAGATCCAGTCAGTCATCACTGCACTACGCATCACGTGGGTGGAGACCGCAGCTGTCCGGGTACGACCGACGACCCTGTGGGAGCCATTTGAGAGTAACAGAAGTCAGCTGGACACCTGCCTTCTACTGCACAAGCTGGGCTTCTCCCTGAACTTGAAGTCACGTGTCGCCAGTCCAGAGGCTCGAATTCATTGGGTCAGTCCTAGACATCCGGGTAGGGAAGGCCTTCCCTCCGGAGGAGAGAGTCAACAGCATTACGCAGATGGTGGATTTGTTCCGGAACCACGCCACCTTACCAGCGGCTTCCTTCGCCTCTTAGGCCTCATGACCTCTTGTATTTTTCTAGTGCCAAAGGCCAGGCTACAAATGAGATCCCTTCTGTGGCTCCTAAGACGTCAGTGGTCACAGTACCTCAGAGCCCTCACAGATTCCCTCAGGGTGTCCAGGTCAGTGGTCGACGAACTCAGTTGGTGGACCGACAACAACAATCTCATGGAGGGGGAACTCTTATGGCTTCCTTGGCCTCAGGCCCGAGTGGTCACGTATGCACCTCTGAAGGGTTGGGACGCTCACTCTGAGGACTTGCAGGTGAACAGCCTTTGGTTAGCGATGGAAGCAAGGTGGCACATCAACTGTCTGGATTTCCGAGCCATCAGCTTAGCTCTGAGGGCTTTCACCCGTGTCTCAAGAGAAAGCATGTCCCGATTCTGACATACAACGCGGGTGGCCATGCACTACCTGAACAAGCAGGGGGGGTGCGCTTCCCTCCCCCTGCAGAGAGGCAATGCAGCTGTGGTTCTGGTTGCTGGAGAACCAGATCACGGTCTCTGCAGTTCATCTTGCGGGGAAAGAGATATCGGGTTGGCGGATGCTCTGAGCAGGCGGAGCACAGTCTCACACGAGTGGGAAGTGTGGAAGGAAGTCCTGGAAGAGGTCTTCTGTCTCTGGGGTACACCAGCAATGGATCTGTTTGCCACGGGGGAAAAAGGGAAGTGAGGTAAGGGGCGTAGTGACGTGGTATATGTATGATGCCTGACGTCATGACCGTAGCCGACGATCGAGCACTGAGCAAGACGGATTGAGGGCTGAGTTGAGGTCCACTATGCCGCCTGTCGAAAAATTTCTGAGCAACAGAGCTGGATGAGGATATCTATCAGATGAGGATTCTGTGGGAGACTAGCAATCCATTGAATGGAGGGCACTTGCGGATCTCAGTTGTTGCAAAAAGGTCTACCTGGGGGTGACCCCATTGTGCAAAGACAGCCTCCAAGATGGAGTGCTTGATCCCCACATCATGATCTGTTGATTTCAGTATACTGAGGAGGTCTGCTTCTGCACCGAGCATTCTAGGTAGAAGGAGGGCCTACAGGGAAATGTGTTGCTCGATTACCCACTCTAAAATCTTTCCTGCGCTCAGGCACCAGGGGGTCAATCTTGTTCTCACTTGCTTGTTCAGATAATACACGGAGGTCGAAAAGTCGGTCTGTATTAGAACTTTCTTCTCTGTCAGTACTGTCAGAAAAGCTCTTGGGCATTGAAAAATCAGCTGAAGTGTGAGGATGTGGATATGGATATGGAGAAGGCTCTCTTTCTCGGACCACAGGACATGTGCCGGAGTGCAAATCTGTGGTGACACACTCCTTTGGGTCCGATTGTCTCTTGGTAGATTGGTTCCAGGAGCTGGCTAAGTGCAACTGGGGATGTCTCATTTTCAGGCAAAGCATGCATGCAACCATCAACACTAAGAGCCTCTGAAACCACAACGTGGAAGTCGCCTGTCCCCTCCTCCTCGGATGGGATGGAAAAATCATTGCAGCTTGTGAATCGCACACAAATACCCGAAAAGTCAGACTCTTAGAAATTACTAAGTTCCATTTCTGATGGCAAATCCCTGAAGAGAAAGTGGCTGTCAATAACAGTGCTGATGCGGCTGCTTGGTGCCCAGAAGAGGCTGGGACCAACCAATAGTCCAGGTATAGCTGGGACGTATATCCACTTCAGATGAGGGGAGCTGGCTACTATGTTCATTAGTTTGGTCAAGTTAGAGTTCAATCCAAAATGGAGGGCCCTGCACTGAAAATGCCTCACAATGATGGAGAACATCTCAGGAATCTCTGATGGGGCTTCTAGTGAGGAACATGTCGGTATGCATCCATGAGGTCTACAGCAAAAGAACAGTCACCAACTTTAACTGATTCCAGGATATGAGCAGGTGTGACCATCTTGAACTTTTTATTGGGGGGGGGGGGTAGAAAAGCCAAGAAATGCCTGCATGCCAGCTTGGTTCTTCCTGGGCACAGAAAATAGACCGGAAAAAAACATGGCCCCTCTGGTCCAGGAGAATGGCTTCTAAGGCTCCCATGGAGAGGAGCTTGTTCACTTCTCCCAGAAGAGGAGTGGAACATTTGGATGGGAGGAGGGGGGAAAGGAGGATGAAGAGGAATAGTAAGACAGTAGAACTTGGAGTGTCCAAGGGTCCTGAGAAACAGCCTGAAAAATGACAGGGGAGCCTGCAATCAATTGGTGTTGTGGGGCCTTTATTCAACCCATCACTGCTTCTTTGGATCTACTGAAGCTGAAGAGGAGGGTAAAGCAAAGAAGCCCTTTGAAGAAGAGCGAGGATGCTTCCTTCTGTCATGGTTTCTGGCTTTCTTGTAAAGGTTGGCACAAAACCCACCAAATGACCTCTGTCAGACATCCTTGGAGAATGATGACAGTTCAAAAGGTTTATGAGCAGGCTTGGAGAGGACCGCTTGATATTTAGCAATCTGGGTTGAGGTCTTCCTTTTATTTAGCCCTTCATCTGTGGATGGATGAATAAATCTTGACAAAAGGACAAGTTCAGTAACCTTTCTTGAACCTCCGCTGTGGCCACTCTACACCTGTTGGCACCCAAAGACATGCCTCTATTAGAGGTCTCAATTTGGTGGACCATAACTTCAAGGAGGACCTGTGCGAAGAGCTTGCCCTCCATGATGCCCAATTTAAAGGCTTGCTGCTTGAACTTGGATGGAAAGCCTAAAAAAAGCTGATTTTCCCCCAAAGATATTGGTTAGCTGCAGCCAGAAGCATCTCGGCATTGGACTGCCTGAAGTGCAAGGAGGCGCTGATGTAGACCATGCCACCATAGGCTTCCAGAAGTGTGCCTTCCTTATTCAATAAGGGTGTGATAAGGATGAGCTGTCTCACGTAGGGGGCTTAGCATAGAGCAATTTGAAAGCTATCATTGCCAAATGTGGGTGTGGGGGAGTGGTGACACGCAATTTTTCCAGAAACAAGGGGCATGTAACGCCTCTCAAGCTTCCCTATTGGTGGCTTGCACAGTGTGGGGCTTTTGCCAAATCTGGCAAGCTTCCACCGAAACATCCTTCTGGATTTGTAGTCCAGATCTACTGGAAGATCTGGGGAAGAGGACCTTGGAGAGGACAACTGACTCTTGCTGCGGATCTTCAGGGGTGGGAATTTCTAGAAATTCTGACAGTGCGATCATCCTGTTATGCAAAACCTTTGCTGAATGTGGAATTCCAACCTCGGCTTTGCTTGACAATCTTTGTCCAGTGTGCGTCGGAAAGAGCGGATGGCTGTGGAGGACCCGGGAGAACTTGGCGGTGCCCTTCTTACTGGGTTGGTGTGGAAGGCAGCTGTAAAGGGGCAGGCCCCTGGGCTTGGGGGAAACTTGGAGTCACTGTAGTCATGGTTGCCATAGGCATGCGTGGAAGCGACAGGGTGAAAAGAGATGCAGGCAACTGAGGCATCCTCTCACTGATAATCCCCTTAAAACACCCTGACATGGCTCTAGATCTCATATGGGTTTCAAACTTGTCAAAGAACCGATACTCAGGGCTGGTGTGAGACTGGGTCCCTGTTGAAGCCCATGTGGCTGTACGAGGCAAAGGAGCCTACGGAGAACTAAATGGAATCCAGTACGGTTGCTTGTGTCGAACCGTCCAAGACATATGGGATCACAGAGGAGGTGCTTCAGATGAGCCCGAATAAGAAGTGTGCCAGTCGATGGACTGTCAGCCCAACAACATACGAATTACCCTTTCGGCACTGTACGTGGCAGAGGCACCAGAGATTCAAGGTCTCTGGGTGTAGACAGTATAGCCAGCTCCTCAGGCGAACAACTGGCATGTGATCCTGTGCCGATTACATGTGGGTCCGGACCAGTGGCAGGCATAACTTGGGAATTGTGCGTACATGCCCCCTTGACTAAATGGTGCATCCTTGTGTGCCGCCATCTTTTGGTCGGCCATTTTGTGAATACTGTGGCTTGTTGATTTAGGAACACAAGGGCTTTTGCCTACAAACAGAGGCCCTGAATGTAGGTCTCCAGAGACCCTCAGTATGTATCCTGGTACCAGGGGCAATGAAATACTTGAGCGTAGGCCCAAGAGATACCGAAGTACACTCAGTGGGGAAGTGGCTGATCTCCTGTACCCTCGGAATGTAATATAGTACTAGGCTCCCAAGAACTCTCAGTCCTAGAGCCAGTGTCAGCCATTCCGACCTCTAGGTCACTCGCAGTGTTGTCTTGGAGGATCCGTTGGACCCCTGCCGCACATGGCAGTGGCCGGGTTGGGTTGCCAGTGGGGGAAAACAAAGTTCTTACCTCAGCAGAGCGTGAAGTCCTTCGACAAACTCTACACTGAACGCAGTGGGGAAGCATCAAAAAGATCCCTCCATCGACTCTGTTGTTGACTAAGTGTGCGGGAGCCAAGCTCTGAACATGACAGGTAAGCATTCCAGATGTGGTCGGCCCTGGAATCTCAAACAGCGCCTATGCCTGTCAGAGGCTCGTTAATTCTTGACACAGGAAGCACAGGCGGTAAACCCTGTTATCAGTAGCATTCAATAAAGGTGAAATGGGAGGTGCAAATGCGCAAATAAATGAAAAAATAAATTAATTAATGGAGGGCAAGCTGATGCGCCAAAAAGAAAAGGTTGTAATGGTGCCTAGAGTGCACAGTTCCATCCAGCGGTAAAAAGGATTTACGGACGAGGGAATAGTCGGCACGGTTGTGCATGCAAAATATTTAAAGGGGAAGTTGTTTTATTGTGGTGCAAAAGGCTCTAGTCCCTATGGAGGAAAGGGGACCGGATGTAGGAGTAAGGTAGGCAAGTGATTTGCCTTTCGGCCATCACAACCAGCAAGTTAACAGCTAGGACTCCAATAACAGTAAAACGGCATCAGAGGAGGAGAGAGTGAGGAGACTTTCTTCAAACAAGATCATTCTGGATAACTGCTCTACTAAATCGAGCATCTTGCGAGTCCATCGAATCGAGACAATATTTAGAAAAAGTCACTTGGCAAATATCCCTCACAGGGATACCTCTTTGACGGGGCCGCCACTCCTCTATGATATGATATATGTTATTTATAACGCGCTTAATACCCAGAGGTTTCTAAGCGTGCACCCAGGGATCGAACCAGTGTTGCTCCGAGTCGTCTTGCTTCCAAGTCGAACACGTTGCCGCTGAGCTATCCTCCCGAGACGTGGACTGTTACCTTATTCCAATGGGAACCTCTCTTTGAGCACCATTGTAACATTTGCAGATGTAGCGGATTATCCACCAAGAAAATGTTTGTTTCAAATCTGCCATACCATGTTTAGGGCCAGCATAGGCTATGAATAGCTGGTTATCATTCCAGAAGTCCCTCGAGCTGGTTAAATAGAAGCTCAGGTCTCTCTTGTGGGTTAACCGATTTATTCTTCTCTCAATCTTTGGAAGGTGAGGAAGAGGATAAAAGACTGGTAAGTTAATTATTCGACTCAAATAGAATTCCGAAGTAACTTTAAAAAGGAGGTTTGTACCTCAGAGTAACAATTGTCTCATAAAGGGAAACACACAGAGACTTTACTGCCAGGATTCACAGATTGCTTGCTCTCCTGCCTGATGTAACTGTCACCAAGAAAATAGTCTTAAGGGTCTGTAGCTTCTGAGAACAGGAATGATTTGGTAGTACAAATAGCAAGCCCATCAAAAAAGTGAGTAATAAAATAAAATCCCATGGCAGTGTGTTGAACTGTCTCGGTGGAAAGATGTTAATTAACTCTTGGAGGAACGGAAACACCAGATGGATCCCAAAGTAATAGCCTTGTTCGGGCGCCCTCTCAAAAACAGAGCTCGGTGCCAAGTGAAATTTTACTGGTCTGATCTATAGGCCACTTCAAGCAAGTGACAAAAAGAAGCGCAGGACCATGGCTATAGGACAAGGAATAGTATCCAGAACTTCTCTGCCCCCACCAGGCACAACATTTGTTTACAGTTGCACTTATAAATGGTTTTCGTAGCTAATCTGCACGTGTGAGGGAAGAATCTCAAAAATCTCTTCGGACAGGTCTTTATTCACATACCAGAGGGTTCTCAAGAGACAGAGATTCAAGGTGCTGAGATTGAGATGCAGATCTGTCCTCCTAACTGAGACAGAAGATACACTCTCGTCAGGAGGCATCGAAGAGGGCAGATGGGCATCTTGATGAGTTCCCCAAATCACTTCTTCCTCGCCCAGAATGGTGCGATCAGAGTCCTCATGGTCTGGAACCGCTTTAGCCTCCTGAGAACCTGCGGGATGTCTGTAATAGGTGGGAATTCTTGGAGAATATTGAAGGCCCTAGCTATAAAAAACAAATCCCTTAGTGCCCGCCACGGAGGACATTCCCTGGAGCATAATTTATTTTACTTCCTGTTGAAACTAGAGGAGAACTGGTCAACTTTAAATGCTCCGCAAAGGTAAATATTTCCGCAAGAATCTCCTGGCACAATTCTCAATTCATGGGTGACGGAACTTAGACTTCTTAGGGCATCCACCACCACATTCTCCTTCCCGGCCAGAGGGCTGTCAACAAGAAGATCTGATTCTCCAACATGCAGAACCCTAACTGTACTACATCCCTGCAAAAGAGCAGTGACCCTTACACTTCTCTGTACCCCCACCCCACCCCCTGCTTTTTGAGTTAGTGAATGGCCACAGTGTTGTCTGTCAGGATCAGGACACATTTACCATTGATAAAAGGGAGGAGGGCTTTCAGAGCAAGTCTGATCACCCAAAGCTCCAACAGGTTAATATGTAACATGGATTTTGCCAAGGATCAGGTCCTGCTCACGCTGGGATCCCTCAGGTGGGTTCCACAGCCTTTTAGAGAAGTATCCATTACAACCATTGCCTCCGGGCACGGCAGCCAGAAAGGTGCCCACTCCTTCAAGTTGTCACTTAGGGCCCCCATGACAGGTCCTACGCCACTCAAGTCGAGACTTGGTGCCGATCCTCTAGGTAGCCCGGAACTGGGACCATTGAGACCTGAGCAACCACTGTAGGGACCTGTGAAGGCATCATGAAGTAAGACACAGACAACAGACTTAAAGTTCAAAGTAAAATACTTTATTAAATTAAATGTCAGCATGGTAGAAGGCCTAACTTGCCCGATACGAAGGTGGGATTTCCCTACCTAAATGAAACTAAGGAAAGCCTGAGTCAAAGAGTTTGACTTAAAAGTCTGTGTGTCTAAAACCTATATAGCCCTCACAACGAAAGCTAACCAATGTGTAAGGATGTCAAAATCAAAAGAAATAGTGTTCAACTCAAAGTGCTGAGCTTCTTCCAGGTCGCAGCTTCCTTTCAGCTCCCCTTGAACAAGTATAAGAAAGTTCCACAAAACAGTCTCTAGCCTACCTTTCTTCAGTTCACGGTAATACAGTTCAAAACCGATCCTCGGGGCTCCCTTCCCCAAGTTCCATGGAGCACAGTAAACAAAGTAAAAGAGTCTTGAGGCTTTCTTTCCAAGACCACACAATGTAGCTCCTCGAGCCTTGGGGTTCCCTTCCCCAAGACTTTAACTTCATCATCACCATGTCTTTGGGTTTTCAACATGTAGGGCTCACTGGTCTAGGCGCAGATGTCAAACCAAACGGTCCACAAAACAGGTTGCACAACCAGGATCCCGGACTCTGTGTTTTGGCTTTGATGTGTAGATTTACAATCTTCTGGCTTTTTTCCTTGTCAGCCTCTTGACTGTGCCATCACTTGTCACACATCCTTTCCAGTCTTTGGCTTTGTCACATTGCCTCATTCATAAAAGTTCAGTTTAAGGGTGTTTTGCTCCAACCAAAACTTATTATGACTGTTTGTCACACGTGTGCCTTTTTCTGTAATTCGGTTTCACCTGGGCATTTGAGCAATTCACTTTATTTGCTTAGCCCATGAAGATATTTATTCCTTTCGACTCTTGGAATGCTTAATTTCAGTGTTTCATTCAATTTAATATTCTATAAGCATTCATGCGACTTAACTATAAAGTTCCATTCGGTTCAGCATTCAATACGCATTGATTTCGCTTAATTGTGAAGTTCCATTCAATTTGGTATTAAAGCATTGGTTTAGCTTAATTTTAAAGGTCCATTTAATTCAGTAAGCATTGCTTTTGCTTAATTTTTCAAGTTCCATTAATTCGGTATTCAACATATATTTGCAGGAGCGCACCGGTGTGCAAGCGTACTCCAACACTCAACGGTTTGTGTTGTCTCCTTCCAGCGGTTCCCTCTGCTTCTCCTTCACTGGTGAAGCCAGGAAATACACCATCTACTCCGCTTGCCTGCCGTGTGCCTCTGTCTGCACGTCGGAAAGCGGAATGCTTTTTTCCGTACGCGGACGGCATTCTTGTTTCTTGGTGCTCTCTCGAAGTTCCTGCTCTATAACGGAGGGTCCCAGACTTACAATGCTTGCATGGCCCACTGGTTACGGGCTGTGCAAATTTTCTGGGGAGTATGCCAGCGCCCTGGCTCATAGTGCATCCCCACCACAGCTGCCTCCTCTGAAGCACAGTCCCCTGCTGGTTTCTTCCACAGAGCCTCCCTCTTGCTCACTGTTCTGCTCCGCTGACCTCTCTTTATACACCTGCAGCCTCTGGACAGTCTGCAGGTGTTGATCTCTGAGACTTGCCAGACTATAATTAAAAGGGACATGCCTAACCCTCATGGCTCCTTGTAGGCATCTTCCTCGTCCCAGTACCAAAATTGTGAAAGGGTGTAGTCTTCATTAATCTTAGTTGCTTCTTTGCCCCAGTACTGTCAAGTGGCATAAGGGGAAATGAGGGGACAGCTTTACAATCACCTATAAAGGTCAGGGAAGGGTTTGGCTTATTCTCAACAGGATAATGGGGAAGGAGAAATGACTTACTGTAATGTTGTTTCAATGGATTCTTCTCCCACAGATTCCTCATCTGATAAATATCCTAATGCAGCTCTGCTGCTCTGAAAAAGGTTGACAGGAAGCGTAGTGGACCGCGACTCGACCGTCGATCCGTCTTGCTCGGTGCTCGATCGTCGGCTCCCGACATAACGTTGGGCGTCGTATATATACCACGGCACTATGCCCCATACCTCAGTTTCCCCCTATTTTTCTCCTGAGCTTGACTGTTGCATAGGAAAACAGATTAAAAAGGCTTAACAGCCAATATGAGGTTACCACAGCAATAACTTGCTAAGGGAAGAAAAACTTTGTGGAAGATGCCACAATATGCAGAATCAGAAAAAAAGATCTATTTTTTTTAATTCATTGGAGAGAGAAAACATGCTGCATGAAAGACAGAAAACGGTCACCCTAGGACCATCATCAGGTGTCAACCCACTAAAAAAAAAGAAAAAGGGATTTGCACTCCCAAAACATTCTGAGCAGGGCTGGATGGGCGGGGAGATGAATCTGTGGGAGAATTCATAGGAAGAACATTATGGCAATTCATTTCTCCTTTAATGGATTGCCCTTCTCCCTCAGATTCCTCATCTGATAGACTCCCCAAGCAGTGAGGCAAAGGAGGCGGGCAGAAAGTTATAACAAATTTTGAAGCATTGCGCTGACAAATCACGCATCAGACCCACAGGCAATGTCTAGACTGTAGTGTCTAGTGAATGTGTCAAGTGAAAACCATGTTGCTGCACATCAAATATCCCTAACCGGGAGCACCCTCTATAAGGCAGTCGATGCAGACTCCCCTCTAGTCAAGTGCGCCCTAATGCCAGATGGCAGCTCCTTGCCTGCAGATCGGTAGCACTCTGCAATGCACAAAATGATCCACCGGGATAGCGTTTGTTTTGTTACTGTCAGACCATTACGGGCAAGAGAATAGGCCACCAAAAGTTGATCAGACGTCCTTGCGATGTAAAAACTCTGTCCCCTTTTGGGATTCAGTCGATGAAAATGCTCCTCTTCCATAGAAAGGTGCAGAGGTGGGTCAAAGACTGGTACGCATGTGACAGATGAAACTCTACCAGCTTCAGCAGAAATCCCGGCCTTACTTTCAGTGAGATCTCTAGAAAGAACCGCACAAATCATAGTTTGCAGCAAAGTGCCTGCAATTCACTAACCCGCCTAGCGGATGTTATTCCAACTAGAAAAGTTGTCTTCAAAGAGAGCAGCCACAAAGAACAGGTATGCATGGTCTCAAAAGAAGCCGCCATTAAGAAAGTCAGAACCAGATTAATGTCCCAATCTGGGACAACAAAGGAAGTTGGTGGAAACCGATTCATCGGAAAATATGAACCTTGATCCGGGGACCTCTTGAACACAGACAAGGCCACCAAATATCCATTGACTGTGGTGACCTGAAGGCCTGCTGAGGCCCATGACAGAAGGAACTCCATTACGCCTCAAATCTTTTCCACCTGCACGCATACAGAGATCTTGTAGATGGTCAGCGTGTAGCCAGCACCACCTCAAGCACCTCATCAGAGACGTCCCAATCTTCATATCTAATCCTCTCAAGAACCAAGCATGTAGGTTGAGGGACTCCGGGTTCGGTTGAAGCACCCGATCTTCCGATTGGGTTAGAAGGCAACCAGAGACGTGGGAAGATGGTCATAACGCAAGGAATGACAGGAATCAGAAGGAAGGCACAGTGGAGAGGGAAACGTCTAATCCACGAGAAATGCATGCCCTAGTGTGCCGTTTGCAGGGAATCCCCTCACACAGAACTGTCTGCACTTCCTGTTGGACTTTGTGGCAAACAGGTCCACTGATGGGGTACCCCAGCGAGAGAAGACCTCCTCTAAGACTTCCTGGCACACTTCCCACTTGTGTGAGACCGTGATCTGCCTGCTCAGCGCATACGTCAAACTGTTTTCTGTTCAAACTTCTCCTTAAGTTGGTCCAAACATTATTGAGGGTTCTTTTTCATTGAACATGTCCCTCACGTTCCCTTACTAACCTCACACATTGGTTAATAATGTCTAGATTAAATTGAGACATGTGTTGTGTTCTCGCTTAATCAAATAAGTGATGCCTGCCAGAAATGTCATAGCATGCATTTTTAGATTTTTTTATGTCTATGTTGTTATATGCATGTGATATATGAATATTAAAATATGTTAATTGTAGAGCATGGTTCTGTCTAAATTGAAAACGGCAGACATGAATCAGTGTTAAGTGTGGACTTTCACACCTGGTGTTTGTGAAGGAGGGTAGCTGTATAGTGGAATCCTCGTTATATACTCTCATCCAGTATGTCCGTTGGCTTTTAACCTTGGAATGGCACTGCCGCAGCCTGCATTCCTAAGTTGTCCACTACCCCATCTACCAGTGCCCGAAATTTGGTGTGGGTGTAAGGTTGCCTGGCTGAAGTTCAAAATAAGGTGACTTGTCCAGTCCGCTGGCATCGAGGAGCCCCTGTGCCAACTTTAAAAAAGTTCAGCTTACTCATCGAAATAGTCTATGCCCCCTGTTCTCATATACACAGGATTGACTCCTCCCAGATTATCTGCGTCATCGGTGCTGAAGATGGATGACATGGTACTGAAAAAGTCGGTCCAGGAGAGCGGGGTAAAGGATTTGTCGCCGAGCATCAGCACCGAGGACTTGTCCTTCGGTGCCTATGAAGTGACTGTCGTCGTCTATCGAGGCTGTGGCACAGAGATGGCGTTGGGGGCGCTCGGATCTTGAGGTGCGCGGGAAGGCCCTGCATCGAAGGTTACTGTGCCTTTTTTTGGCATCAAGCCTGAAGGCTTCCCTGACGCCGATGGCGCCGGCACCAGGGTTTGCGTGGAGTCGGGTGTACCAAGCATTTTTTTGGAACATTTCTAACATCCGGATCTTGAAATCTTCCAACTCTTGCCGAGTGGTTGGCACAGATGACTGCTTTCCACCTTCCGTCGAAGATTCTAAATCTCGACTGACAGTGGTGCCTCTTTTTCCTGTGAGACGATGAGGAGCTAGTGTGGTTCCTAGAATGGGACCGCTTATTCGTCTTCTGACGAGGTTTCTCCTTTTTCTTTTTCGGGGGTAGGCACCCCGGTCTCAGCCTCAGAGGACTAGACAGCCGACTGCGCTGGAGAATTTGAATGCGGTCGGCCCAACCCAAGTTTAGCAGCCCACTCGTGCACAGATTTTGTGCTCATTTTAGTGCATGACGCACACTAATCAGTCTTGACCCGTGCTGAGGCACCAGTGGCATATCTCATGCAGGTCGGTAACTGACATTTTGGAGTGGCAATCGGAACACTGTTTGAAATCTGAAACACTGATATCTCGAAAGTTTTACAAAAAATACAATTCTTATGGAAATATGTCAAAAAGAGTTGAAGACTCGATTCACTGTGTTCCTAGTGCAGCGTGTCAAACACGTGGAAAAAAGGAACTGAGGTATGGCGTGTAGTGACATGGTATATATACGACACCCGATCGAGCAACCAGAATAACAGAGTCCACTTCTCAAGGTCCACTACGCCCCCTGTCGAAAACGGATGGGGAATCTGCAGGAGAAGGGCAATCCATTGAAATGAGGGTTATTTGGACTTACCCTGGATTATTTGGCGAGATCTTTGTCCAAAATGGAAGCTGAGACTGGCTTTCCCAGACCGTTTTAATTACTTCCCTAAGAGCACCACTAAAAAAGTAGAACTGGCACCTTTTGCTGCTTTGGGTTTAAATTGTCTTTTAACCAATGGGAGACTACTTTTTAAGACGCAAAGCAGATATTAGATTAAGGGCGTAAATGGATCTTGCAAAAACTGCTCTGAAAGAGCCAAAATTGTGCCCCAATGCTGAGATGGGATATATTCCTGTCTGTGAATCTGGTGAGGTTTCCAGTCGACTTGGTTCTTGTAAATCCTTCTGTAGTTATAAAAGGGAATCCAGATTCTGGGCATCTTCCGTCTTGCTGATAACCTCCCATCACCACCGAACAAAATCCCCTCCTCCAAATTCAGTGCTGACTGAGTGGGCCAGCTGGGCCGAGAACAGAATGACAGAACCTGGTCCACGTACTCTGTACTCAGGGCGAGTGAACACCTACATGGACTCCTGGATAATGTTTCAATTGCCTGCAGATAATTGAGCTGGCTTTCTCTTCAGCTGATCAGGAGCCAGGCTGAGGGGGCTTGTTTGCCTGGATCCAGGTGTTCCACTGCTCCCTGTTGCTGTGTTAGGAAGCCCCTGCTCAGGACTGGCAGAGGGACTGGCCCTTGTGACCCGAGAAGCAGGAGATCTAAGAACCACGCCCTTGAAGGCCATTAGGAGCTAGAAGGCTAAGCCTGCAGCGCACTGAATTCCAGAATTTGCTGAGGATCATTTGGAGCAATGGAGGGGAGCATAACGGCTGCAGTTGTCCCAACATAGCTGAAACGTGTCCCCCAAATAGCCCCGGCCCTGCCCATGACGCAAATAGATGGCATTTGCAATTCTCCTGTGACGCAAAGAGGTCGATCTCTGGGCTGCCCCACCTCTGGAAGAGCGGAGACATGGAGCTGCTGTGCAACTCCCAGTCTTAAGTGTTGGAGCCCAACCTCTCCAGCTGTCTGCTTCTGCATTGCTGTCTCCCGGGAGATGCACAGCTTTGATCCAGATCCCCTGTGAGAAAGCCCATTCCCAGATTGTTTCCGCCTCCATGCATAGCACCGTAGACCTGGTGCCACCTTGTTTGTTCAGGTAGAACATAGTAGCTGAGTTGTCGGTTCTGACCAAGACTGCCTTGCCCCCGATTAATGGGAGAAAGTCCTAGAGAGCTAAACCCATAGTCATTACAAAAGATTTATCTGGGAACTGGCCTCCACTTTGGACCAGGAGCTGTTAATCGAATGTGCGTTCAGTGTCACCCCCCCAACCCGATCTGAGGGCTAACACCTCCACCAGTACCCCTGGTTCCTGCTGTGCCTGTTCTGCTTGTGGCATGCCTAGAAACTCTGCCAGGCCTTGGAGCAGGTCATGGAAAGCCTTGACCAAGGCCAATGTCCTTATTGTTATCGCCAGCGCCATCCTGCAACTGGGGTGGAGTACCAAGGGCGGCAGGTAGCGGACCTGGAATATCTCCCTGCTTATCAAAGCCCTGTGAGGCTGCCGCCAGGGCTGGTGGCACCGGCAGGCGCAGAAGAGGTGGAGGTGGCAGAGGCTGCAGAACCTGCAGAGGGAGTGGAGGTGGAGCCGCTGGGAGCTGAGGGACCGGAACCCCTGGTGGTTGCGGTAGAGGTCCTAGAGGCAGAGACCAGGGAGGCAGCATTTGCAGGCAAACATCCTTTATGAGATCCTTAGGTACCCCACCATTTGCAATCTCATAAGGGCCAGGAAATGCTTGAACCTTTCTTTGCAAGCTGCTTGTTTGGGTGAAGGTGGGAGGTGTCCAGCCTTCCGAGGCACTGGGCTCTCTGGCCGGCTCATTGTACCTAGGGACCTGTGTTGGGTATCCGAAAGGCAGACTGGTAATCATGTACCGCTGGGTGGACCCTTCCCTCATAGTCTGCAGGCCTCTGCCACTTTGGAGAGAAAGGGGTGGCGCCTTCCTCTGCGTGGCCCACTCAAAAGGAGAAGGCGCTGCTTGCAGCCTTTAAATCTGGGCCTGGTTTGAGGCCCAACATTGCGACTTGAGGAGGAATGCATGGGAGTCTGGAGTCCGGCGCAGGGTCAGCCACAGGTGCCGCTGTAGACTTTTCATGACTGGGCACAGAAGATTTTGTGCTGACCTCTGAAGGGACTCTGGGAGGCGTCACCCCCTCAGTCAAGTGACTGGTAGTTGACATCTCACGCCTGGAACTGACCTCAGAGAGAGCTCCGGAAGGCCCTCTGTTATACTGGTAGTCTGAGCACTGCGCAACAGCACTCTAGGCTTATGCCTGGATACAAAGCCTGAAGACCCCGGTGCGGTTGCAGAGCTAGTAAGCCCCTCTGCACGCAGGCTGGTAGCTTTCACCGCCTCAGGCCTACTCCTGTTAGAGCCCGAGTGACGCCTCCCAGCCGGCGAACCTGGAAAGGAATCACTGTGTTGGGGTGCTTTAGTAAACAATGGGCTTACTTTATCGTGACGAGAAGTATTTGGACACCAAGTCCTTGAGATGACCCAGAGGCGATGTATAAAGATTTCCCTCCAGCGGACCTAGCGATTCTTCAATGACCGAGGAGCAAGGGCGCCACACGCTGTGCATGCGTCTCAACAGTGAGCGGACCCTTGTCACTCTAAACAAAGTGCATGGGGATCAGATGCAGAGAAGGAACGGTTGCATGAGGCGCGACTGGCAAAGCCTTCCGTGACACATGTGCCGAGGGAGGCGGGACACTGAAGGGTGGTGAATAAGATTGAAAAAGAAAAAAAACACTGGAAGCACGAAAAATTATGTCTGTGCAAGCTGCCAGGTCTGTTCCTGTCCAAGCAGAAAAAGAGACTGAGTTGAGGCGCCAGAGGGCGGAGCTAGTGGGCATTGCTATGCTCAGGGCTGCAACCTGGGCGCTATACGAAATTTCAAAGGGGAAGTTAAATTTGTCACTGCCAAAGGTTTCCGGTACCGTCCCTGTGTTGGTTGCGCTATATAAATCAAGGTAAATGGGGGATGCCCACAAGTATGGCGGAAAGAAGACGGACATATGAGCCAGGAAGAGCATCATCTTTTTCCAGCTCTTCAAAAAATACTTTGAAATGTTTAAAATTGAGCTATTCCACACTTGAGATAATAAAGCAATCATCTGGGTCAGATGGCTGCAGCATAGATTCCTCTATAAGCCTCCTTTTGATTTTCGTCAACAGACAGCATAGACAGAGGCCCTCATTACGACCTTGGCGGAGGACCATGGTGCTATTAGCACCATGGTCCATGGCGCTAAGGGTGCAATTCCGCCATGGTGGTTGGCGGACTTACCGCCCCATTCCGACCTTGGCGGGGCGGTAAGTCCCCAATCCCCATTTTACCCTTCCCCATTCCCATTTTTGCCCCATAGGGCATAATGGGAGTGGGGAAGGCGTTAATTACGCCACCGTAAATTACGGTGGCGTAATTAACAACAAGGTCCCTTAGCGCCATGGATTTTAACACCTGCTAAAAGCAGGTGTTAAATCCGCCATGGCGCTAAGGGAACTCGTACTCAGGCGGTAAGGGTCGGCGATGTTTACGCCGGCGTAAACCCCTTACCGCCTGGGTCGTAATGAGGGCCAGAGACTTCGATATACTGTTGGCGTGGAAGATTTCGGCATTAACAGCACTGACTGCACTTCCGCTTTCAACATCTTTTTAATGGGAGGTTTCCCTCTGCTATTTTCACCGGTACCCAAGCTTGAGGTGAGTGTGTCGACTATCTTCTTTCTTTTTCCCCGGAGAAAGGTTTATTTTAGAACCCTGTGAGGCCTGTTGGAATTTTATTTACATGTAGGTCCTAAATGCCTCCCACTCCTCTTTCGACTGTGATGTTATAGGAAAGTCACGCCTACCTAAATCTTTAGACCCTGATCAGCATCTGCTATGTCTAGCCTAGCATGTAGGGCCTGAAAGGCTACCGCCGTACTGTCTTCCAAAAGCGTTCTCTGATCTCACCCTCAAAAAGATGGCTTGCCACCTTCCACAGACCGTGTGAAAGCTTTGCCAGAGTAAATGAAATGTTAATGGCCTCGAGGTCCATGCTACTTGCCCATTCATATTTTCTTTCCAAAGACGTCTAATGTTATACTCTCTCTGTCAGGGGGCAGAGATAAACAACGATCCTCTGGAGCCAGCCGTGGCTGCCTGAACCAAAAGGTTCTCTGAAGTAGGACACTTGGAGAGGCAAATCGGGTCTATTAAAGCTAGTTTATATTATTTTCTTCTAGGACTCTGTTAACCATTGGCATCCAACAAGGATTACCGCCAAATAATTTTAATTGGATGGGGACCATCAGGCTAAATGGAAGCACTGTTTTTATTTGCGGGCCGCTGTCCAAGTAAGATGTCTGTGGGTTCCTAGTGCTGCACCTGATAGAGTCCCAAGGCATTTTAATTGTTTGTCCAAAGGCCCCATTTGGGTGGTCAGATGTGGACTTGTTGGCTATGTCTAGGTCTGAGGACCTGTCTAGTTCACTCACATCTCTAAGGTCAGCCGCAAAGTCAGAGAGATCTTGCCCTCCTTCTCAAAATGACAAATGTGTTAAGGGAATAAAAAGGAAAAGTGTCTCAAAAGAAATGTCAGAATGGCTTAAATAACTCCCTTCCCCACGTTCAGCACCACAGGGTCTACAGTATTTACAAAAAAGTATAGGTGGATGGCAGTTATTTCAGTCTTGCACACTTTGGTTTGCTGGTACAATTTAACAGTTCCGGCGTGGGCTTCAAGCTTCTGGTAGTTCAATCACTTCCTTAGGCCTTGTCATAAATATACAGTTCCACTTTTGACCTTTACTTTCCCACAATTCACCACAGGCTTCCCTCTGCCGGGCTCGAACATGCTTCTCTTGTCACATTCACTTTCTTCATTTACCACACAGTTCTGTACAGGCTTCCCTCTGCCAGTGCTCCAGCCGGTCCTTCTCTTTGTGGGGTTCCCTTACCCATGTTTTATATCGGGTGTCTTTTCACTGATGAAAACTTTCGAAACTGCAAGGATTTTACATAGAACTCAGCATGACCACTTTGACGTCTCTTTCAATAATGTTACAATCCGCAGGCTTCATCCTCTACCACCACCAATGCCTCTTGGTACTTGCTCATCCTCTTTGGTTTGCCTTCTTGGCCTTTTCCAAAAGTCATATGTAACACCAATACTTTGTGGTATTTGCAGTTTCTTATTTTCTTTATGTGACCTTCTTGACCTCTTTCAAAATTCCTTTGCGACACCAATACATCTTGATATTTATATTTTCTTTAGTTTGACTTCTTGGCCTCTTTCAAAGTTCATATACTTTGCCCTATTGGCATATTCAAAGTTTACATACTTTGCTTTCATTCATTCAACTTTCTTTTGGGATCGCAATTACTTTGGCTCCCAATCAACTCAGAACATTTCGCCTCGCAGGACCACTTTGTTACTTTGTATCCATTCCTTTGACAGTTCAGCAATTGTGCTTTTCATTACGCATTTTATCGGCACACGTGCAACCTTCAACTTTTTAACTTTTGCTTTTAACACAAACCAGACTCTTGTTGCCTTCAATAACTCGCTGGTTGTGTTAACGAGTCTTCTTACATCAATGCTCTTCATGCAGCAGTTAAGGCAGTTTCCAACACCTCCTCTGCTCCTCCCCAACTCTGTCGTTCACCCGCGAGCGTCGCAGGACGCTTTTAAGTGCCTTGAAGGTTTCTTTCTTCCGCTCACTGGGTTTCAGTCTTAGAACGCTTACGGCTTCCTGAAAGTGTGGGACTCTCGCCTAGCTCTCTCTCGATCTTCGTAACTGCAGATCAGCCCCTTGGCCTTCCGACTTCCATCGCCTGGTTCACCTCAGCCCTAAAAGAGCTGTTCCTTCTGTTGTGCATCTATTTACTATAATATTAATACACAGGAGTCTGCCAAATGTAATCCGCATCCTTTAATACATTTTCTTACTGGTCTTCCCTTCCACATTCCAGATCTCTTAGACCTGTTCAACATTCTAATACAGTATTCTACAATCACCATCTATAAGACTATATATCGGCATCTACAATTACTAACTATAAGATTATTATATCAGCATATAACGCACAACAACCCCCCCCGTACTTATCTCAGTTCAGCTTCATAAATTAACAAGTAATTTTGTACTTACAGCATAGCAGGTCTACATTACATCTGCTCAATTAGACAAGCCGGCCTTCGACTCATCCTACAAGGCCGACTCCTTGGAACTACATCATGTCGCTCAGAACTTACATCACATTCCGACTCCCCCAACCCAGAGCTTTCCGGAACATCAACAGACCCTACAGAAATGTCATCAGAGAAAGAAAAATCAATTTCTTCAGGCCTCTCTACTACATGTTCACCTTCATCTTCTTCCAAACCATCTTGAAATAACCTTCGAAAAAATGAAGCATTCCTTGTTATCTCACAGTCATCTCCCCCAGCTGTCACCATGGGACCTTTAATCCTCTTGATTTTCAACGGCATGTATCCCGAATCCAGTTTTCTACGCTGCCTTTGTTGCACCAGAACAGACTCTCCCACCTTCAATTTACTTTCACTTGACCTCCTCTCGCCATCAGTCCACTCTTAAATCCTTTTCCTTTTCAACCTATCCCTTTCCCTGATCTCTGCATCCTCCACAGGTGTATAGTCCTCCATCTGCGGAAGCCTGGTTTGGGGTTTATATCGAATCATCAACTCAGACGGTGAATATCCAGTCATCTCATGAGGAGTATTACGGTAGCTTCGCAACATCTGAGATATTGCTTGAGGCATTGACATATTATCCACAACCGCTTTCTGTCGAGTTCTCTTTATTGTGTTCATAAATATCTCAACCATGCCATTGGCTTGTGGCCACAGTGGTGTGATCTTTTGGTGTTTAAACCCCAGGTGCACAGCGAATTTGCTAAACTCATGTCCCTGAAATGGTGGCCCATTATCAGTTTTACCCACATTTGGGACGCCCCACTCACTGAATAACTCTTCCAGAACTACTGCTACATGATGGAAAGTAGTAGATGCCGCATGCTTAACCAACGAAAATCGGGAGTACTCATCCACAGCTACCAGCAGATACCCTCCTTCTTCAAGCGGGCCAAAGAAATCAATAGCTACCCTATTCCATGGCCCGTCAGGTAATGGCACTACCTGAAGAGGTTCCGATTTTTTTCCAGACGCAGTCACTTGACAAGCAATACAGTGTTGTAATGTGTCCTCAACAATGACATCCATGTAAGGAAACCAAACTTGGTTCCGAAGAAACTTTTTGGTATTTGCAACTCCACGATGTCCTTCATGCGCCAGCATTACAAGTACCTTCCGCAAACTTTTAGGAGCTACTAACCTATTTCCTCTCAGCAGTACTCTTTGGTCAGTTGCCGACAGTTCACTGCTCACTCTGGCTATTCCCTCCAGATCTGTTCTATCCACCCAGTCTTCTGTAACTTTAGTTTTACTCCAACACTTCCATCTACCAGCTTTGGTAATCTGAACTGCCACTTGAATTGTAGGATCCGCTTTACTTTTTTCCATAAATACCTCTTTCGTGACTGCCGATGGTAATGCTTTGAGTGACAAATATGACAGATATTCTTCTGCCTCCACTTGCATTTTATTCTCAGACACCTCTTTTGGATGCCCAGATAAATAATCTGCCGGATTGGCTTCCTTTCCCGGCTTGTGAATGATGTTATAATCATACTCCTGCAAACAAATTCCCCATCTTTCAATCCGCTGAGGCATCTTAACTCTGGGGTTCCCAAATAGAGACAAGAGAGCCCGGTAATCTGTAATCAAAGTGAATGGTCTTCTAATTACAAAATGATTAAGTTTCTCACAAGCCCATACTGTTGCCAAGCTTTCTCTTTCAACTTGTGAATATGCCTGCTCAATGGGACTCAGGGCTCGACTTGCATAAGCCACAATATGTCGGACATTATCTTTTCCTGGTTCCGTTTGTGCTAAAATGTCCCCCAGACCCACCGGGCTTGCATCCAACGTGACTTCAGTCTCCCATCTTGGATTGAAATATTCCAACTGCTGGTCACTAGCTAGTTATTTTTTTTATCAACTCAGAACTTTCTTTGCAATCTTGATTCCATAGAAATGCCACATCTCTCTTCAACAACTGTCTCAAAGCATCAGTCATTGTTGCATAATACCTTGCACTGTAGCCAGTCATTCCTAAAAATGATCTCACCTCAGCCACATCCTTGGGAGGATCCAGCCCTAGAATGGTATTCACTTTCCTTGATCCCATTTTCTGAGAATATATATCCGGAAAATCTCAAACTACTCTTGTTCACCTCACACTTAGGACCATTCAATGTCAACCCATTATCCTGAAGGATCTTTCACACCTGCTCAAGTGCCTCATCATGCTGACTCTGATTCACTCCATATACCAGTATATCATCACTATAATTAAATGCATGCTTTACTAGCGCAATGACTTTCTGATAGTCTCTTGGAATATCTCAGCTGCAGAAGAAATACCAAAACAATCCCTCATGCGTCGTAAAAGTGGTTATGGGTCTTGAATCCGGATCAATTACCAGCTGATGACATCCTTGGTTTAGAGCCAATTTCGTGAATCTGGTGGCTTGATTCAAACAAATGATCATGTCCTCAATACTAGGTCCTGGATGTTGCTCCCTCTGTATTGCTGTATTAGGAATTCTCATATCCACACAAACTAAGACTACCATCTGCTTTAGTTACCACTACCAACGGAGATACCCATGGTGTAGGTCCGCCATCAACTCTCTCAATGATGTCATTGTCAATTAGTTGTTGTAATTCCTGAGACACTTTGGCCTGCAGATGAAAACCGATTCGCCTGGGATGCTGAGGAACAGGACGAACTTATGGATCAATATATAAATGTATTACACTATCTTTCAGTTTTCCAACACCGCGAAATAACTGTGGAAACTTCTCTTTTATCTTATCCAAATCCAATGTCCCTCCGGCAAGAGCACACACATTGTGATGCTGCGAAGGAACCCCTTGTATCTTTTCCGACTGTTTATACTTATCAATAAGCTGTTATTCCGTGGCAGTTTTGCAGCTAATGAGACATCTACCTACTGCTGCAGACCACATTGAAATTGTCCTTTTCATGATAGTGGTTGTTTAGCACCCCATTGAAATATTTGTGCTCTTGATGGTCTTAAAGGATATATCCCTTCATACACCCTTTCACTCATTACATTTACTGTTGCACCAGTGTCCACTAGAAACGGTATATCTTGTCCACCTAGGTTCAAAGTACCTTTTATGGGCACTCTATCATCTGCATTGTCATATATCAGTCTTACATATTCTTTACTGTATCTATCATACTCCTGATATTGATCTTTGTTCACATACTCTTCCTCCACTGCAGGTTTTCATAGGGATCCATGATCTGTATTTCTTCCTGATTCTGACATGATTTCACAGCCTGATCTTGTTCCAGACCCATCTGCTGAGACATTTCTATTTGTAGATTATCCATTGCTCTAACAAATCCTGGCTGTTGAACCTGTTGAACTACTCCTGCCAGTCCACTCAACCTTGTCACCTCTGTCTATGGAAATAGTCTTACATTGAAACCTCTTTGACCATCATACCTACGGTTTGAAACCATTTGTGTGCTAGATCTATATATAGGTGCCATCGCTCTTTCTCGGCACATTGTCTGAAAATGATTTTCTTGTCCACATTGTAGACACAATTGACCTGAAGCAGAACACGGACCTTTGTGCTGGAATTCAAACCCACATCTGTAGCATTGTCTTTCCAATGGACTCCTCCGAAAATTGTTCCAGCCATCCTGAAGAGGTGCTGCTCCAGATGACACATTGGAATATCTCTTTTGCCATTGTACATTTTGTCCTATAGCAGCAATGGTGTCCAGTTTCTTTGGATTTTCTATGTTCGCCGCTTGCATATCAACTCTCTCATAGATTCTTGCTAATTCTAGTACTTGTTTCAACCGACACGTTTTTTTTACCAGATGTTTCCTGAATTGAGATGAAACACATCCTTCAATTATTCTTAATCTTATCGTTTCATTATCATTGTAATTTGCAAAGTCACAATATACTGCCTTTCGTTGTAATCTTAATGCAAATTGTGCAATGGACTCATTCAGATCTTGTGTGCATTGATTAAATATATATCTCTCAATCCTTGTTTGGTGGAATTACCAGTCTACTACTGATTGTTGTTACCAGAAGTTGATATGTAATTTTCTCCTCTGGAGGTACTGTGTTGATAACACTGTTGAGCTCTTTACCAACTAAATTTATAAATATATACAACTTATTTACGGCATTTTGATTCCCAACTGCTTGTAAGAACTGCTCAAATTCATCTATCCACTCTTGCCATCTTTGATCTTGATCTTCTTGAGGTTCTAGACTAAAAGGGTTTGGACGCTTTAAATAACTGACTGGATTCATGGGCAAGGATATCCCCCATTTGCATTGTCAGATGTCATTTTATTCAATGTTCCACCGATATTCGATTATCTGTTCTTTGACTTTGTTATCTGATCAATACTTTGCTTCTTTTCACTCTTACTGTATTTGTTTATTATTTTGCACTTATTCAGTATCCAGTGTTTATTTGCAGGTTTATCTATTTCTTCGTTGTGCGCTATTTCACTTCAAATTGTTCTCCTAGACAATTTCAGATTTGTGTTATTGCTTCAGCCTTGTATTGTACTTTTACTTTCATTTTCTCTTATTTGCCAATGCTGCACAAATGCTTCACTTTACATGAACCTTCGGTATTTCACTTTTGCATTGTTCACTTTGACTTGCTTATTGCTCGTCCAAGCTTATTTTGCTTTTACGATGATCTTGTTAGCATTATTCATATTTGTTTACCTTTTATATATCAGCAATTTCATTTATGACAAGCGCTAACATTATTGCTTTCTCTCCGTTGCGTTTGTCGAATTCATAAAGTCCAGTTTCATTTTATTTCATCATTTTGTTTGTTCTTATCTCATGTAACGGGTTGCTATGGGAGCGTTTCTAAATATGTTTTTTTATCAATATGGCGGCACGTTTTTCGACACCCTTAGGTACTTTCCTCTAATACCTTCTTCTATGTCTTCATACGCACGTCTCCTACAACCTGGTTAAACGCTTGCGCTTCAAGGGAGTACGTTTACCGTTCTGTTTCAAAAGATGCAGTGCCTTCCTTAACCTCGCATGCACATCATTTGTAATAATGAATGTTCCCTTTTATCCAACAATTCGTTTTGACAATGGCCGCTTTACAACTGTGTGGGTGCCTTACAGTTTGTTCACTTGTTCCAAGATCCTTCAGCTTCTTATTTTTCTGTTACACGTTATTGCTTTTTCAGTGTCCGTTTCTTTCAGTCTTTCGTTTTCCTCCTTTTTCTGCCTCAGTACTTCTGTCCCTTTTTCCCCTGGTCATGTTTCCCCTCGTCGGCATTGCTGTGTATCTATTTACTATAATATTAATGCACAGGAGACTGCCATATGTAATCCGTATCCTTTAATGCCATCTTCTTACTGGCCTTCCCTTCCACATTCCAGATCTCTTAGACCTGTTTAATATTCTACTATAGTATTCTACAATCACTATCTATAAGACTATATATCAGTATCTACAATTACTATGTATAAGATTATATCAGCATATAACCCACAACACCTTCTCGTACCCAGCCTCGCTCAGTGTGTGCCTGTGCGCGCCACCTTTTATTTGCCTGAACAGGCGTGTTAACAAGTGGCAGGTGTATATAGTTAGAATGACATGCCTGACTCCTCCTGGCTCATTACAGGGACTGAGCCATTGCAAGTCAGTATAGGTAATCTGCCTGACCTCATTCCTCATCTTCCTCGGCTCAGTAGTGTTGTCAATGTAATGTGGGGAGGAATTAGTTTCCCATAAAATAAGCAGGGACAGGGGTTATAGGGATTGTGGAACAAGGGGGGATACCATGTCTCACCATCGGCTGCTTCTCCCCCACTCCCTGAGGACCACCCACCCAGGTGATTGTCCCTTGCTTGTCCACGCCCAGGGTTTGGATCCAAAAGCTATGACCCCTTCTATGGTCACCTGAGTATGTGATCCCTGGGGACCAGTTTGTGAAACACCCTCTGGTTTTTAACAGTGGTCTGAAAATACCTGCTTCTGGAGACCGGAATGTATTGAGCAGAGTCTGAGGGTAGCAGGAGAACATCAATCCCACCCTGCCCGATTGCGCAAGGGGCTCAGTTATCGACAGTCTAGTTTTGGGACCCTCTTTAGTGGACAAAGCCATCACTGGGCACATTTCCTACATTAGAAGAGCGGCGTGAACTATTCCTGTAGTAGAATGTTTCATGGTATTTATGAGTTTTCCTTTGGGCCTTCCTTTCTCCGTCAGGGTCCTTCTCAGACATGGGAACTTTGGATGCCCTCCTCTCCTCAGACTATCAACTTTTGGAGGGGGTCTACCTAGACTTAGGCAGGCGGTTTACCAACAGTTTCTCTGCACACTCTCTCAGCACCATGGGATTCATCCCCTGGCTGGAACCATACTCCGAGGCCTTGCGTTTTCGTACCAAAGCACCAAATGCTGATCATCTATGGGTCGATAATTGAAATCTTAGAAGTGTAATCACTGCAGCTTTTGAATCCCAACGCTTTAAAAAAGGACACGTGACGGAACTGGAGGATTCGTCACTTCTTTCCAAGGGGGAGCAACCCCCTTTGAGGCTAGGGAGGTGAGTCTGCTCTGCAAGACCCTCCCTAGGGGTCTGGGCAAGTGGGACCTCAGTGGGAGTGACTCCCCCTTAGCGCACAAGGACTCCCATTCCCAAAGGGAACTCCGTATGCAGGAAATGTTATCAGCATATATGGGACTGCCTTTTATCCAGAACACTGTGCTCCTGCTGTTTTGCTATAGGCAATGGTGAATCAAACGTGTTGTGTGAAGAAAAGGAGAATCTGTCTTTAAGAAGGCGTTCCTATGAAAATGGGATGTGGAACTAGAACAGAGGTGAGAGAACGGGGAAGCACCCCGACATCAGAACGCTGTGTGGAGGAGGGGAAAAGTGTTGCTGCGGAACCCACATTCCTCAGAAAAGGACACGCATATCAGAGACGCCGCAGGTCCGGCGAAGTGGACAATGGAGAAGTCATTGTCAGGATGGTGCACAAGGAACCATCCAACGCAGTGGTGTGATGGAGATGCTTAGGTGGGCCTGGCGCCTGCAGAATCACACCAAGACCTGTAAGACAGGGAGAGTGGAAAGCTCACAGAAAGGGGCAAACCGCAGAAACACAGAGACCAGAACAAGCGACAAGCCTGTAAGGAAGAAGCGGGAGACCACAGCAGGTTACCTGAGCGTGTGCTGAGCCCTGCAAGGTACCCCACGACAAATACAGGTACCGGGGCTGACTGGAGTAGCAGGAGGCCGACAGGTGAACATGTGATAAAGTGTAGATAATACGTGTGCCACAAGGACTATAACGAGACCGAGAACAAGTATAAGGAAACACTTAATGAACTGTTCAACAATCTGAAGGATAAGAATAATTGTAAATCCTTAAAGAAGTGGAGACAGGGATATTGGGAAAGAGAGGGTATCCCAGGAGATACCTGGGAGCAAGACAATTGCTGAAGAGTGGAGAAACACCTTTATAGGAAGTTGTAGGACGTATTGTGAGCTGGAAGTACCAAGTGGAATATACAAGGAGAAAAGGAGTCTATCAGGGAGATCCCAGGTTTGGGGGGGAAGTCTCAAAGATGATAAACCCAGCGAACCTTCTAAAGTGAAAGGAAGATGTTTGAAAGACTATCTTGAGAAGAACGACAATAAGGCTCATATAGTCTGGCAGACGAGACCCATGAACAGTTGGGAAGAGTTAAAAGAACTCTTAAATCTAACTCTAAATGCCTATCAGAAGTGACTACTATAAAGGAAGAATTTTGTCCAGCAGACATTTGCACATTGAAGAGCTCTATTCGATAAGATCCCTGAAGGACCGCTTCACAAGGAAAAAGCAAAGGGGAGGCCAGGAGAAGAGACCCATTCTTTTGGCTCACGTTTAGTTATTGTTTATTAGTGGCAGGGTCAGGTAGATTTAGGTGTTGGACTGAGGACTTTTCGGTGTTGACGTTCTGGTGATAGATGAGCACCCTTACTTTCAGTCAGTTAGGTAGGGACTTTCCCTATAGCTAAAGGGTGAGAGAAGCCTTTACTTTATTATTTTATTAAAATAAACCTAAAATGTCAACATTGCGTCCGACTCCTCCTTCCGGCCCAGCACACACAGTAAATTAAGGTATGATGCAGAAAATGAAATGATCCAAAAGAGAAACATTACCGAAGTAGCATGCTGAGCATGCAGAAACAAATAAACTAGGGTCATGGGGCATCATGTGTCCTATTAGTACTGCAGTGGCCATCAGTCCCAGAGTCGAGAAACGGACCACGGCGCATGATCAATGCCGAGGCACACAAGGCTCATGCGGGGTGCAAAAGATTTAAATGTTGGCTGCGTCAGCAAAACTGTGGGAGGACCCCATCAATTAGAAAGCCATTTTCTTCCCACAAGTGACAGTCCTTAAACAGGAATTTCCTTGCTCTGGGATCTACAAACCCACCTTCCCCATCTGTGAAGGCACAATGAGGAAAACTGAATTTCTGAGAGATAGGGTAGGAAGACATATGTTGAATGCAGCTGTTGAGTTGAAAAATGTCACAAAAAACATCAAAAAGAGAAAAACTAAAAAGAGAAAAACTCTGGAGCTATGCACAAAGGTCTCCCGTGCACACAATGCAGTAAACATCTTCAGCCTCTATACTTATTAGCTCAGGGGTAAAAGGGACCACAATTAAATAATGGAGATAGGCTGCAAGTTAAATTTCTTTTCTTACTACTATGGCTTTGCACGTTTACAAATAATTCCCAGACTAATGATGGTAATTATTATCTCTGAAAGATGTAATGCTGGAGAACTATAAGATTACAATGGGTTCCCCCTAGTAGCAACATGATGCATAACCAAATATACATATGCATCCTGGAAGTGCATGTGTAAGTGCACTGACTGTTGGAGTCGCTTTGTTCCGCTGTTAACAGCAAGCTGAGGACTTTTTTATTTTTTAACTTTTATTTATAGGCAGGAAGTAGTGACAGGTACAGCGTGCATTGCGAAAAAACAGTGGCACATTAACAATAAGATCTTACAATACATCAAGCAGTTCATGGAGGGGTGGGCTGTCGGCCCGATGGAGCGTCCGTTACTCGGGGCTCGGGGACATCTAGCAGGTTCGGCAGGGGGGAGGATACCCATTCCACGTCGTCCTTGTTATTTAGATAACTGCAAAACTCAGTCCACACTTTTTTGGGGCGAGACGACGTGGGGAGGGAGTTGATGTACTCCTCCTCGCACGACTGTGCCCAAGTGAGGGATTTCAACCACCTCTCAAAAGTAGGGGGGGAGCGGCGTTTCCAGCACTGCAATATACATTATTTGGCCACTATGGCGCTCACATTAAAAAATGTTGACATTTGTTTCGGATCTTCCACAGGCCATATTCCAAACAGCAAAGCTAATGGGTCGAGGTCCACTGGGGTCCCAACTATCTCTGAGAGGGCTTCCGTCACTGCTATCCAGAACGCACAAAGCGCATTGCAGGACCAAAACATGTGGGTGTGATCTGCCCCTTTAGATCTGCATCTCTGGCAGGTGTGGGTCAGGTTGCGTGTGAATTTCGCTATTTTGTGTGGTGTGTAATATAGTCTGTTAAGGAGTTTGTACTGTATACACCTGAATCTAGCATTGAGGGAAACTTTGTGTGTGTGTGAGCACATTTTGCTCCACATACCTTCAGTAATTTCCAATCCCAGCTCCGCCGCCCACTCCTCCCGCGGTTTGGGGGATGTGTCTTCTGATTTTCCCAACAGCATTTTATACAGAGAGGAGGTTATGCCCCTACTGCCTGCTGAGTTGGCTATGTATTGGATCTCAAGTGAGTCAGGGGGCTCGTCTGATAGGAGGGCCACATTTCTCGAACTGCCGCCCTTAGTCTGAAGTATTGTAGCAGTTCTAGCACCGAACCAGTGTTCGGGTCACCATGTCTCCGGGGTGATGAATTTACCATCCAGCTATAGATCTGTTAGTGCTCGGTAACCCAGGTCTGACCAGTGTCGCAGGAGGTGTTTGTCATTTGTAGGGGAGAGGCCGGGGAACTGCCAGGTGGGAAGCTACTAGTATGGCCGATGCTCCGGGCGCGAATGCAATCACCTGTTCCATGCCCTAATCGTGGTAGCCACAGGGTCCGCCGGGGCATCAGTTTGATATGTGCGATGAAGTATTAGGGACATAATGTTGGTTCCCTCCCCCGCCAATTTCTTAAGTTTTGCGTGTGGGGGTGGCTGCAAGTGTACATACCAGTGTGTGGCATGTTGGCCCTGTGCCGCAATCCAATACAGTGTGAAGTCTGGGGCTGCAAAGCCCCCCTTTTCATGGGGAAGAGTCATGTGTTGCCACTTCTTGCGGACCGCACCGGAGTGCCAGAGGAATTGGGCGCACCAGAGTCGAACTTCTTAAAGTACTGCTTCCCAAGCCATATCGGTACATTGGCAAAGACAGAGTTTGGGGACCGCAATCATTTTTATTAGGGATAGTTTGCCCGCAAGAGATGGTGGGAGGTTGCGACATTGTTCCATTTTCGATTCTAGGAGCTGCGCCGTGGCCACGTAATTATCTGCCAGCAGAGAGGATTTGGACAGTGATACTTGAACCCCCAGATATTTAATGCCACCCGGGGACCAGCGGAGGCGGAATTTGCATGCCGGCTGCTGGGTTATCACGGTGAGTGGAAATATCTCCGATTTGGAGTAGTTAATGGTGAAGCCAGCATATGTGCCTATTTTGGTTATGTCGCGGATGATCGGGTCTGGATATGTAGATGGGTTTCTGACATACAGGAGTACATCGTCAGCGTATAACGAAATAATTTCCGGTGTATCCTGCAAGCGTATGCCCTTATGGGTATGCCGATCCCTGACACTGTCCGCCATGGGCTCAATAATGAGCGCAAATAGAATTGGGGAAAAGGGACAGCCCTGACGGGTACCCCTATGCAGCGCAAAGGGGGGAGATGTCAGGGAATTAACCAGGACCTTGGCCACTGGCTCTGTATATATCAGTTTGATGTAGGATATCATATTTGGTCCCACCTCCATTTTCTCCAGTACTGCCCACATATATTGCCAGGACACCATGTCAAATGCCTTCTGGGCATCCAGTGTGACCGCTACCGCGTCAGCCATCGGGTCAATTCTGGACATTACATTAAAGAGTCGGCGAATGTTGAGGGCTGTTGAACGGCCGGGGAGGAATCCGCTTTGGTCTGCGTGGACCAGGTGTGGCATGATTAGTAGGAACATGCTCGCTATTACCTTAGCGAATATTTTTGTGTCCGTATTTATGATTGATAGGGGGCTATAGGAACCGCATTCATGTGGGGGTTTACCTGGCTTGGGAAGGACAGTTATTAGGTCTTTTAAGGAGCGGGGGAGGTCGGCTAGGCGGAGTGACTCGGCCCAGACCTCGTGCAGGATGGGTGCCAGAGTGGCCACATGTTCCTGGTAGAACTCTGACGTGAGCCCGTCTGGGCCTGGGGCCTTGCCCTTTGGGAGATCTGAGATAGCCTGGACTATTTCCTCTAGAGTGAACGGGGCGTCGAGTTGTTCTTTGGTGCTTCGGGAGATATAAGTCATAGGGATATGTTCAAGCAGGTCTTCTATGTTGTGGGCGGTATGTTCCTGTTGGGGGGGCGCACAAATTAGCATAAAAGTCTGCAAAGGTGTCAATTATGCCCTGATCGGACCAGTGCTGCGTGCCTTCCGCGTCTATGATACTATCAATACGGGTCTTGCCTCCCTCTGCGTGCACCAATCTGGCCAGGGTTCTCCCTGGTCTGTCCCCCTCGCTGTACTTCCGTGCTGCTACGGGCCGAGTATAGTACCGCACCTCACTGAGGGTGTGAGACTCGAAGAGTTCTAACTCTGATCTAATCTGTGCCAGGGTAGTCGGGGAAGGTGTAGTGGCATGTCCCCGTTCTAGTGCTTTGAGCTTTGTTTCGGAGAAATGTAAGGCGTGTCCTATGGCTTTTAGCACCCCTGCTTCCCTTGAGACGCACATGCCTCTGATATACACTTTAAACGCCTCCCAGCGGGTCCCTTCAGATGTGTCTTGCCGTTTGTTACAATCAAAGTAGGTGCTGATATCCGATAGGATCTCCGCTTTGAACACTGTCGCGCAGAGCTTCAGGCTTGAAGCGCCAGGCGGGGCGGGTGAGGGAGTCTGGCCCAAGTTGGATCTGCATAATCACCGGGGAATGATCTGACGGTGTACGCGCTAGTACCTTGACGTCTACAGTCTTGCCTATCAGGCAGCCCGATATTAGAAACATATCTATCCTGGAGGAGCTGTTGTGTACAGTTGAGTGAAAAGTATAATCTCTCATGTGGGGGTGGAGTGTTCTCCATACGTCATGTAAGTTCAGGGATGTCATATGTGTGTGCAGTCGTCTGGCGGCCCGGGACATGGCTCTGCAGGTCGCTTCTGTTCTATCAAGGGCGTTGTCTAGTATCAGGTTTATGTCCCCCCACCCCATATGAAGGGGAACTCAACGTATCTCATGAGGAGGACGGCCACCTCGTCAATGAATTTAGGGGAGTCGATGTTCGGACCATATGAGTTTACTAGCAAGCATTCCTCATCGGCCAGTGTGCAGTGAAGGATCATGTATCTGCCCCCCGTGTCTATGTAGGACGTGTGGAGTGTGAACTTTACTGATTTGTGGATCAAGGTCAACACCCCCTTAGACTGAGTGGAGTATTGTGTATAGAACCTATTAGGACCCCAGGTCGGTGCCAAATTTGATGCAAGGTGCCTCAGAGCGTGCGTCTCCTGCAGCAGGAGTACCTTGATCCCGTGTCTCTGCGCATATGCAGTGATCATGCGGGCCTTCGTGAAATTGGTTAACCCCCGGACGTTCCATGTCATCAGTTTAATAGACATGAGATGGGATCATGGAACATCCCAACTGAAGAATCTGTCCCTGCCTTCTGCACTATGCGCCGCTGTAGCGTGACTACGCCACATTTCCAGTCCAGCCACCACTTTCCCGCCGGTTTTCATATAACATTCCCGAACTTCTCCACCCCCCACCCTAACTGCCCGACCCCAACCAGCAGTGTAATAGTTCCCACCCACAGAGCGGGCTACTGCATGGCATCCCCAACTCGGCAGCGCTAGTCTGTTTGCCCAACAGGGGCTCAACCTCAACAATTCCGCCTTTTTTTTTTATTGTGATCTAACCCTCTCCCCTCTCCCCAGCGAGTCAAGGGGGCCTCGCCGACAGCGTCCTCCGTGTCTCAGCAGACTGGAGCAGTGTGGAGCTGCCGCAGCCGCCTCGATCCCACGCGGCTCGGAAGGCAGGCCCCTCACGGGCTCGCGCCGCAGGCAGTGCAGATGGCCGTTGCTCAGGTCCGCTTCACTGGTTTTGCACAATTTTGGGTCTGTGTGCGCCCCACGGTCCTAGGATGCCGTAAAGGTGGTTTGCGAGGCTCCACAAGGCAGGATTGCGCCGTTGCTCGCGGATTGAAGTTGGTGGGCCACGGTGCTCCTGGGCTAGGCAGCCATTTTACAGGCTGCTCAACAGTGCCCCCCGCAAGCTGAGGACTTTGATGGAGTTTAGTCCCTGCATTGTTCTGTGTGCCCCTCGGCAAGAGGAAGTTCCACGTCCCGGACATTCGTGCTTAAGCATGTTTAAGGACTTGTCACAAGTAATTATGTCGGTTGGTGTGGGCATTGTGTTGGGATTGTGCTGGGCTTAAGAGTTAGGGTTGTCTGTGGCGCCGTTAACATTGGTGGCGCGTATTTGAATGGGCGTTTCCTTTTTTTATTAGGTTGCCTGATTTGAAGGACTTCTAGCCACGCCCCCTGCCAAAGCCCCGTCTTTTTTGTATAATATCCAGGTGCACACGCATCCTGGAAGTGCACTGACTGTTGGACTGTTCGACGGGGCAGGGGCCAGGCTGCAAGTGAATTAGATATTGTTGAGATTG
Organism: Ambystoma mexicanum; assembly: GCF_040938575.1. Taxonomy (NCBI): domain Eukaryota; kingdom Metazoa; phylum Chordata; class Amphibia; order Caudata; family Ambystomatidae; genus Ambystoma; species Ambystoma mexicanum. Next base: position 392,838,972 of record NC_090938.1, read on the forward strand.
TTTATAAATTGCATTTACAGGCTATTACTGGGGTGAACAGTGGCCACGTTGTATTAAGGGAGAGTTGAGCCTTGGCGGCTGTTAACTCGAGTCCTCGAGTGGGTGCATGTAAAACAGGGTGGTGTTCTGCAGGTATGGTGAACGCCCTCTGCAGCGGCCGTAAACTCCACGAGTCTCCATCAGAGTCAAGTGAAGAAATAGCATCGATTCCCACCAATTTGTCAGGTGGTTTATCGATAGGTTCGTGCTCGCATGATGTGCCCCTTAAAGTCGGGACCTCAATGTGGGAGACAGCGCCGCTGGGCATTTGTAACGCAGGTCGAAATCTGATTGAGGCTGATGAGTGTGCCTGCGTGTTACCCCTGGAATGAAAATGGTGCTGAAGGGGCTCTCTGGGCACAGGTTCCATGTAAAAGCTTTAAACTGACAGAAATGAACAAAAGTGATGACACAATGGGACAAGGTGCCTCAATGAGTATAGATGTGCCAGGAGAGCATGCATTGTTATTGAGCAAGATGGGAATTATGTCATCCAGACGCAAGATCACAGATGTTTCAATGATTGCACCGGTGATTGAGGCAGAGTTGGGGAAACACATGAGGTTCTCATTGGGCACCTCTACCCCGGTACAAAGTAGGTATGGAATTGAGAATGTCCACATGTTTAGTAAAACAGTCGATGACATTGCCCCCCGGGGGGTGAGGGGGTTAGTATCCTGCAAGTACTTTTAAGTTCGACTTCTCGAGCAAAGACTTTGGTGAACATAAAATCCATCTCACCCACCTAAGCAAAACCTAATCCTGCCCCGCGGGGAGCCTTAACCTTGTCTGAGCATGAAATGGCAATGTTTACATCCTCCCAAAATCCTGACGTAAGGCAATTTGATTTGGGTCAGCCTATAGCGCATCACAGTTTGGATCCACAGACCCTGGGTAATGAGTTTCCTGTCATGACCAGACTTCTAAATCTGTTAGTTAAGGGCCACCAACAGACCCACTGTGAAATTGCAGTTTTGAAGGGTGTTCTGGTGGAAGTGTTATCTAAAATGAATAGGACTGAAGGGTTTTTGTTTGCTTGTGATGCTGTAGCTGCCATGACAATGGGCAAAAACAAATCCATGGTAGACAAAGCAGACACGGCTACGCAAACTCTAGCCGATCCGAGGATGGTTGGCAATGATATTAGGTCTTTTGCTGCTCTGGCTGCTCTTAACACCTCGAAGGGTGGGGCCAAGGGCGATCGACCACTAACTGAACTGACGCAGGTGGTGACAGCAAATGCCCATGGTATCCAGCAAATACGCAAGGGACTCATAGTTGCTCCAGTCTCTGACCATGGTGAAGATCCCGTCCCGAAATTGTGGGACCGGTGGGTGAGGAGGGTCGGCATGTTGGCCAGGAAATCATGGATAGTCCTTCGACACTCACTAATTTAATAGATCTAGAGGACGACCTCCAGGCTAATATGGGTCACACTGTCTCGGAGATGCCCATTATTGAGCCAGAGCCATGCCTCAATGATGTGTTAACTAGAAAGCAACGAAAACTAGCTGCAAGGGCCCAAAAAAGAAAGTTCCATCAAGCCAAGAATCTGAGCGCTGTTGCCAAAAAGACTAAGAATTATTTTTTTTAAATCTAATGCAAAGCCTATCCCACCCAGTAAAGTTGGTGGGACCATAACAATTGAAGATGTGGTCATCGACTTACAACAACTGAAACAAGAATCCAGAATCAAAGGTATTGTTGAACCTCGATGTCCCGAATATCCTGGATCTCTGCAAACAAAAGTACTAAGAAGGCTGTGGGACAATCAGGGACCGCAGAGATTACACCTAAGGGATTGGGATGTGACGAGTCCATGGGTCTAGGCAGACAAACAATTGGATCTTTTAAATTTCTATACTGCATTACACATCAAAAAAAGCATCGAACAAAATCAAAGGATTAGGTGGAGGGAATTCGACCAATTTGTTGGTGGAAGGCAAGGGGAAATTGGAAGTGAGCCTTAGTTCAGTAAAGGCCCACGTGCCGATCTTGCAAGAGTCTAAGCGGGCTCGACCATGCCCAAAAACCGCCTTCAGTCAGTACAGAGGCTGAAAACTAACATACCGATGCCCTTCCCAAAGGTGTCCCCCAAGATGGTGAGTGTAAGTGGTAGCCCACAAGAGGGGGTGGGTGGCAACAAGATAGGACTTGCCGAGGAGAATTTGGTCCTTAATACTGAGATGCCGTTGATCATGGGATGGGAATGTAAGGCATCCACTAACGGGAAAACGAGCCTAAATCGATCAGCTATTGTAAAGTTCTAAAGGCCTTTCAGGCCATACCCTCCCTGAGAACGATCCGTTCAGATGACATCGACTGGGTCCGCTTATCGTCAAATAACAACACTAGGATGATATGTGGGTATCACTCGCATATCATCATGAAATTCATTTGGGCCCGAAGATGGGATTTCAAACTGATTGGTCTGACTCCATCCATATTCTCCACAGAAGAGCAAGCTACTATCTTTGTGGAAAAGTCTCCACCAAGGCCTGAGATGCCAATGGGTAGGTCACAGGGTATTGGAGCCTGCCCTGTTCGGAGGTGTTTAGGCAATTTATGACCTTCGCCGCAACCTTTTCTGGTTCCAGTGAAGGTAATTCTGGTCCCAATCAGCAGGGGTATACCCCTGTTGATGATAATTAGAAAGAGGGTCTGGGGTGACTCTGATGTCGTGGAATGTGTGTGGCCTGAAAAACTTTAGGACGTGGGCCACTCACCTCGACGAGGAGTCTCACCCTGGGGTCATTCTGATTCAAGAAACCATGCATTTGGGGATTTGAAGTTGATGGTTATCAAACTTATGTGCAGTCAGCAAATAGAGGAGCACAAGGGCATCCCTCAGGTGGATTGGCAGTATTGATTGACAAAGCCAGCAGAATTTCTGCCAAATTAGTGTTCGCTGATTATTCCAGTTTAGCAGTTAATTTAAGCTTTCCAGGTGCTACCATGAGGGAGATCTTGGTTATCTGCTTATATTGGAATAAGGTGATAAAAGCGTACACTGAAGTGGTCAAACAGTTGGACAAGATTCTCAAAGATGCTTTCTCCCACTACCCTGGCATTAGGGTTATTGTGGGGGGTGACTTCAACTCCACATGCATGGAGGGAGGTGGTGATCACGGTCTCCTGCCCTGCCTGGCCGGTGCCATCTCTAGACGTAATGGAAAGAAGTGGGTTAACTACTTCCTGGCATGGGATATCCAACTAGTGCCCCCCAATGTTGGGTTGATTGAACACACATGGTCACGTGGGCTACATCGATCATTGATTTGCGACCTGTCCCCGGGCGACCACTTCGCTTTGAAACTATCCCTCAAAGAGCGTATATGGTGTTTTACTTCTGATTCAGCCTTGAAGCTGATTATAACTGATCGTGCATTCATCTCTTTGGGGTGGGATTTTAAATTGTGTCATAGGATGGTGTCTTGTTTAAGGGATGTGTTAGGCAGAATCCTGTGCAGTGCCCTTAGGGACCACTACACACAATTAAGACTACAGGTGGCAATACAAGTTTTACCTTTGGTACAAGCCTGTACTACTAGGTCAGAGTGGTAGCAGTGGCGGAGCAGCCAGGCTTATCTCAAGAGTATATGAGCAGTAGCAGAGATTACACAAAGGGACCACAATTACTGTGACTCAAGCAAACACTGACTCAAGGTTTCAGGTAGAAAAATATAAGTACATTTATTTTTAAACCATTTGTTGTAAACACGACACTTCTATTAGATTTAAAACCACATGAAAAATATACTACAACTAACCAATTCACTTTGTACAGTAAGTCTCAAGGTAAGTACCTTGTGTTTGAATGGACCAGTGTTACGAACAAAACATGTTACCGCGAATACGATTGCGATCACTTTTTGACAGTTCGGTCTAATAACTAAATGCGTATCCGTGACATGAAATGCTACCGGGGCAAAAACACACTTAGCACCTGAGAAACCCAGAGGGAGTTGGAGGCAAAAATCACAGGCAATATTTTGGTTAGGCAGACAGAATCGAGAAACACTGAAAGACAGGAGTTCAAGAGTCAAACGGCCGGAGCCAGGGTTAAGTGACACCGGGAACCTGTTGCCGAATATTACACAGTCTGACAGTTCACGATTCAACGTAGCCAAGAGTACTTCGATATTGTCAATGTTCGGAAACAAAAGTTATAAGAAGGAGGGAAAACAAGGGCAAGCCTTGAAGATTAAGAAAAGGGGTTCACCCCGTTTCCTCAAGCAGAACACAGTACATTATTCCAATGGTGCAGCTGGTGACCTGGCAGTTGTTCCTGTTGGTGTCCCGCAGACCCACGGTTCCTGAAGCTTCGAGGTGAAGGAGGACGTCTGAAGGGGGTCTGCACCACACAGGGATGAAGCTGGCAGCAGCGACAATGAATAAAAGGTGCGCTCCTTAAAAAAACAGGAGAGGCTCTTCAGATGGCTATCCTGAACACTACAGCAGTGTGCAACGGTTTCGACCACGAAGGCGACCTCTGGCTGAAGAAGATGAGCTGGTTATCCCCACCAGGCTCAAGGGAAGACGACTCCAGACTGGATCTTCTCTAGTCGTCGAAGGGTAGATAGCTCAGGACTGCAGCAGGGCTTCACCGGGACGGGGTAGTTGCAGCAGTCGTCGTTCTCTCCGCTTCCTTGTAGTTCCAGTGGCGACTGATTTCTAGCCCAAGAGACCTGCCTTTTATGCGCAAAAACCCCCATTCACACAGCCTGGCTGTCAATCACCCAGCAGGGGTGTTGTCCAGCCTGGACAACCACCTCAGTCAATCATGGCAAAGTGCAACTTGGGTTTCCAAGGATACCCTGTGCAGGGGGTGACTACACCCCTCCCTCACATTCAGCCCACCTAGACTCACAGGCGCCTGGTGGAGGGCTTCTGGGCAGAAGCCCGCCAAAAGACGGTGAACAAAGAAGGCGAACCTAGTCTGCCGCGCAAAGTAAAACACGAGAAGGACTTTAACAAAAAGAAATGGCGAATAAACCCAACCGGAGCCAAAAGAAAGACAATTTGGTCAAGCGGGTTTATGTTCGAGGCTAATGTAATAGCCTAAAACAATACCACGTTTATCTAATATAATCGCGGTAGAAAAGTTAGGGTAGATACCACTGCCACAAGCCAAGTCTAAATGTTAAAAGAGAAACAATGCTCTAGGAGGTACAGATAAAAAGGGATACGAAGTAACCCTTTCCAGTACTCCATGGAAGATGCCGGTGTACTGGATCTGTAGTAGATTGACTAGGTAAAGTTAATGGTAACTGGGGGACTGTAGTCAGCCTCAGAAATGGAGTCGGGGGGGGGCTGGTGGGGGGAGAGTCTCAACGACAACACTGTGCCACGGCACTGAAGGTGCTGTGTGACACACAAAAGAAGGGGGCTCCTGAAGTGGTGTACTTCAGAGTCCACAATCACAAAAACAGAGAAATATACCTGGCAAAACACAGGTAAGAGTGGGGGGGAAAGCTCACACTCTTACCAAGTGGAAAAAAATAAACTCCAGAAGTCCAGCAAAGCTGCTGGGGGGGCTCACCAGGTGAAGGAAATTAGCCATCAATGAGAATTCTCCCTAACAGGATGACCCCTTGATTCTTTTTCCTGCTGATAGATGGGGTGCAGACTGCCTACTGGCTGAGTGTCAAAACAATAGGAGAAGAATCCAGGCACATGTAAATGAGTTGATTCTATCGTAGAAAGTCAGAAAGGCGGTGCCTACCTACCGGCATTGTTATAATCAATCCGTGGTGAACCCCAGAAAAGAAAAAAGGAAACTAATACATTGTCTGGGTCAGCGTAAATATGATTGGTGTAGTTACTTACAGCTCAAATAAAAAATAAACCTAGTATATCGTAACACGATTAAGAGGCTAAAATATGAATTGATGTTGGATGATAACCAGAGAATGTTGCATCATCTTCTAAAAAATGACACCAGACAGGTGTGGTCCATGCTGAGAGCCATTGTTGGCTCAGAGGAAATCCCGAAGGAAGCTGCAGTGGCTGAGTCTTGGGTAACATTTATGCTAAATAAATATGCCCTGCCTACACGGTTCACTAACTTGCAAGAAATGAACTATCAGGGACTCATCTTGAGAATTTCTCTGTGGTCTGCGGATGACATCATTCGGGCTATTGTGAAGATCAAGAGCTCCAGAGCGAACGGGCCCGATGGCATTCCACCTTGCCTAATTAAAGCTGATCCGGTATTGTGGGCCAAGATTTTACAGAATAAGTATGATAGTATCTATCTACTAGGTGGCATCCCGCCCTCGTGGTGCTCCGCGACCATTATGCCAATCTACAAAAAAGGGAGGCTTGACCATCCGAACAACTTTAGGCCCATCGCTCTGATGGATGCCTCGGCAAACATCTTCACCTATCTACTGCTGAAGGATATCCAGCACTACATTGTCCAACTTGATTTGCTGCCACGCTTCCAAGTGGGTTTTCGCAAATACTTGGGGTGTTCATTAAATGCGACCATTGTGGCCCACTTGTATGAACAAACCAAGGTTTCGCGGACAGGCCCAATTTACATTGCAGCGTTGGACCTTACAGCAGCTTTTGACACTGTCATTAGAGCTGGAGAAGATTGTTGCCATGGGCTTTCCGATTCATCTAGTGGTCACGATTGCCCTCCTGCACCAAAACACCACCTATCGAATTAGGCTGACCAAGGAGGGGTCAGTGACCGATCCGATAACAACTGAGATAGGTCTTAAGCAGGGATGCAATCTGGCTGCTATCCTTTTTAATCTTTACTTAGCGCATCTAGAGTCAGCCTGGTGTGACGATGTTGTATACCTCGTGAAGCTGGGCCGGTTGGCATTGAATTGGTTGGGTTTTGCAGATCTATTGTTCATGGGTCGTACCCCTTTTGCTCTACAGGCAAAACTGACATTTCAACGCTATGTCTTTAAGAACAACTTGCAAGTAAACCCAGCGAAGTCTTTCATCATTATATTTGCAGATGGCAAGAGATTAACATCCAAATTCTCCTGGTCTCTCAACGAGGTTGTAATATCTAAGGTACAATCAATTAGGTATTTTGGGTTATCAGCTCTCTGCCAACTATTCTATGGCTATGTGGAAGGAGGTCATTAATGGAAAATTGATATCTCTGTCCTCTCAAATGAAAATCATATATCATCGTCGCGGTCAATTCTCCCTCTTGCCTAGCATACAGTTTTACCTTTTAAAGGTGGAACCGATTCTTTTGTATGCCCATGACATCTACACATCTGAGTAGGAAGACTTCCTGGATTGTGTTCAGGGCAGACTGTGGAAACAGGTTCTTGGATTGGCGATGTCAATCCCAAATATAATATGTCATGAACTGGGTATTCTCCCCTTATCTGGTAAATGGCTTTGGCGCATGATGAATGGCTATGTTAAAATGCTTGAGCCACCCAAACAGTCCCTATATGAGGACTTGGCGGGACTGATAAAGGAGGGGCGTCCGCCTTCCATCCTGAGATTTAAAAAGAAAATGGAGAAAATCCTAGGGGACACAATGATCGCTAAAGAAGATCTAGTGGCGGGTATCTCTGCATGTAAAAGGAAATTTCAGCCCTACTATTGGTGTGTCATGTTAGACAAAATAGGTAAGAGTAAAACGAATATGCCAAATTTACCAGAAAATGGGGTGATCGTGCTCGCCATCTTGAAATCTTTCCATGCAACAAAGCCAGAAAGGCCTATCTACAATTTAAATTGAAACAGTTGTGGACCAATGAAAAACTACAATATTGGGATCATAAACTGGTTGATATGTCGCCTAGCAGATGCCTTTTTTGTACTCACTTTAACGAGTTGGAAACCCTGAAGCATTTGACAATGTACTGTTCATTCTTTGAACCTCAGAGGGCAGAACACCAGGGAAGGGTGTCATTCGGGAGACATTGCGGTGTTCATAGTTCTTGTCTCTTCTTCCTTAGCGAGCAGGTATGACCTGAGCGGGGCCCATATGTCCTTGGGTCTCGAGGTAGTTTGAATCCCTCGGATGTATGTCTCTTCACATTCTTGTGTGTTGATTAAGTCTCTTAACCGGTTTTGATGTGTGGCAGGGTCTTTTGATTTCCATTTCTTAAGGATATTCCGTTTGGCCACGGCACCTCCCACTGCGAATAACCTGCGGGTCTTGACGGAAGCCTTACCGATGTCGCCCAGGAGGTATTTCAGCGGTGTGACTGGGATGCTAGTATTTAGTATAGCGTCCATTGTGTTGGCAACTTCTTCCCAATATTGACTGGCGGCCATTCCCAATACATATGTATGGCTGTTGGGTTCTAGGTCATTTGGTCGAAAATAAATGGTCGACAGGACAATTGGTCGACACCAAAAGGTCGACAGGTCAACTGGTTGAATTTTTTTTTTGTTTTTTCACAATTTCTTTTTTTTGGGGGGTGAGGGGTCCCCCCTAACTCCCTTTTTTTTTGCAAAAACCCCCTTTTTTTCCCTAAACGGAAACCTAAAAAATATATTTATAAATTTTAAAAAAATTCGACCATTTGACCTGTCGACCAAATTGTGTCGACCAATTGTCCTGTCGACCATTTGTCTGTCGACCAATTGACCGGACACCTGGCTGTTGCATTGAGTGTACCACACTTGGGGCATGGCTGTGGCTTGGCAGGATCGAATTGGGCGATTTGTTTGGGTGTAATGTGGAGTTGGTACAGGATTTTGTATTGGATGAGTCTGAAGTTTGCACATAGGGAGATGGTTTTGGTGTATTTGCAGTAGTTTGTCCAATGTTGTTCATCTATCTGGATGTTCAAGTCTTTTTCCCATTTACTTTTCATATTGTTCTTAGATGGTGTATTAGATTGGACAGTTCTGTATAAGGTGGACGCGCCGACTATGAAGCCTTCTTCTGTAAGGATCTCTGTTAGGAATTTGTGCGTCGCGGGTGCATTGGGGAAGGATGGCAAATTTTTCTTGTGTAGGCGGCCTTCAGCTGTTGGTGGTGCAGGGTTGTGGTTAAACTTTTCCCTGTTCTGTTTTGGATTTCCGCCAACGTGAGGAAACTCCCCTCTGGGAAGAGGTCTCCGACCTTGGCCTGTTTATTGGGATCCCACAGTGACTGTATAGTGCGATCCATTGTAGGTTCCAGACCTGGGTAGTGCCATAGGGGAAGGTGCGGCCAGTAGGGTATTTCGCATTTCACTCTCTTCAAGATCTGCGCCCATGCTCTCGCTGTTGTTTCTATTGGGTCAGCCATCAGTTTTTCCCTGGGTACCTTGGCAAATATCATACTCTTAAGGTTCAGTGGTGAAGCTGCAAACTCTTCTGCATGTATATGGGCATATTGTTCTGTGGTGTTGGCCCAGTATTTCGCGAAATGTGCTTGTGCAGAGTAGTAGTATAGCTGGAAATACGGGGCTGCTAGGCCACCTGTGTCAAAGTTCTTGCATAGTTTGGACCAGCTCAGTCTGGGCGACCGTCCTCCCCACACAAACCGAGTAGTAAGTATTTGCAGTGTGTCGAAGAATTTCTTACCAGGCCAGATCGGGATGCCATTAAATAGATACAGCAGTTTTGGTACTATTAACATTTTCAGGAGGGATATTCGAACGTACGATGACAATGGCAGTTTGGTCCAGGAGCTAAGCTTGCATTCCAGTTGTGCTAGGTATGGGGCTTAGTTGTTGGTGTACAGTATTCTTTTGTCTGGTGCCATTATTATGCCTAGATATCTTGCTGTGGTGGGGGACCATCGTAGGTCCTCCATGGCTGCAGACTGTTTTGGGGCCTCGGTGTGGGGGATTACTTCGGACTTGGCTCGGTTGATTTTATATCCCGAGTGTCTGGTGAACTCCGCAAGGTCACATAGCACCGGCAGTAAGTGAATCTCTGGATTCCTGATGTATAACATCGTATCATCTGCATGGAGCGAGATAAATTGAGGTATTCCCAATATACGGATTCCCCTTCAGGCATGGTTGTGTCGTAGACATGCTGCCATTCCCTCTATTGCTAGTGTGAATATTAGCGGGGAGAGTGGGCAGCCTTGTTTTGTGTATCTGCTTAGGTCGATAGCAGCTGATAGGGTGTTGTTGGTGCATACTCTGGCTGTGGGGTTGTGGTACAGAAGTTTTAAAGTTCTAAGGAATCCTGGTCCGAACCCCATCTTCCCTATGATTCCGTACATGAATTTCCAGGAGATGGAGTCGACCGCTTTTTCTGCATCTAATGAAACTGCCACCGCCTGTACCTGATGATCCAGTTGAGATGTAATAGCGAAGAAGCGTCTAAGGTTCAGGGCGGTGGAGCGGCCTGGTATATAACCTGTCTGCTCAGGGTGCATCAGTTTAGTCAAGTAGGGGTTCATCTTATAGCCATGGCCTTAGCAAATATTTTGGTGTCCACGCTGATGTGGGACACCGGTCTGTACAAGGATGGGGAATGCGCTGGCTTATTTAGTTTCAACAGCACCGTGATGATGGCTTCTCTCATTGTCGGTGGGAGTGTTCCGATTTCAAGAGCTTCGTCCAATACCTCCAACAGCCGCGGGGCCAGTTCGTCTACATATATTTTGTATAGATCCGTTGTAAGGCCATCCGACCCTGGTGCCCTGCCGGACTTCAGATCTTTAATTGCTTGTTTTATTTCTTCGAGGGTGAGGGGCAGGTCCATATTACCACTTTCTTCCGAAGTGAGTTTTGGGAGGGGGAAGGAGTTGAGATATCCTTGTAAATCTACCGTTGGTACTTGATCCCCATTTGTGTAGAGCTTACTGTAGAAGAGTCGAAACACCTTGTTGATTTCTAAGTGATCCACATGGGTCGAGCCTTGGTCGTCCATTGTGCTGGTGATTTGTCTGTGTCCCTGTTCGGACTTAATAAGGTTTGACAGCATCTTGCCGGACTTATTTCCTTCGCCATATTTCCTGGCTCTGATTGGTTGGGATGTATACCACACTTCCTGTTCTGCCAGCGTCTTAAATGTATTTAGCCCTTTGTTTAACATGGATAGTGTTGCTGGTGTAGGTGATCTGGTGTATGCTGTCTCTGCTTCTTTGATTTCGGTTTCGGTTAAGACCAGTTGGGAACATATGTCCTTCAGTGCGCCATGTACTTTGGAGATCAGATGACCTCTAAGCCATACCTTAAAGGCTTCCCAGGTTGTGCGATTTGATTCCACTGAGTCTTTGTTGCAGTCGAAGAAGTCCTGCACTTCTATGCAGAATGGTTCATGTACTGAGGTGTCTTGTAGGAGATCTGGGGGCATTCTCCATAAGCGGTGTTCAGGGTTGGGTGTGCCAATCTGGATTTTGAGGATCACTGGAGAATGGTCTGAGAGTGTCCTGGTTGGTATAGTGCATTTCTTTCAATCCGCCATGCAGCGTGTGGAGCAGAGCCAGTATTCTATCCTGGAGCTCGACCCATGGACATATGAATGGAATGTGTAGTCTCTGGTGGTGGGATGTATTTCCCTCCAGGCGTCTGCCAGTGGGACTGTGGTCATGGCCTGTTTTATGATAAGTGCTGCTTTAGTATTTGCTCGAAGGCCTGTGGATGTCTTGTCGAGGGCGGGATCAAGGATGGTATTGACGTCCCCTCCCCATATTATTATTGATTCTTCTGCGGGGGATATTAGATTTACAATCTGTTGATAGAATTCCGGGGTGTCTGTGTTGGGGCCATACGTGTTTATAATTATTAGTTCCTGCCCTTGAAGTGTGCCCCAAAGTATGACGAATCTACCATTTGCATCTATCTTGGAATTATGAACTCGGAGTCCCAGTCTGTGGTGAATTAGGGTAAGGACTCCTCGCGATTGTGTCGAGTAATTCGTCGTAAATACCTGCGGACCCCAAGAACGACCAAGTGAGTTATTTGCTTGTTCCATGGTATGTGTCTCTTGTAATAGTAGGATGTCTATTCTGTGTCATTACATTCCAGGATAGCAGTCTAGTGCTTTTAGTTAATTGATGAGATACCATTTATTACCCTTCTGCGGTGTGTGCGTTGATGTTGCTGTGTTGTGAAAGTCTTTCCCCTCTTGCGACGATGTCAGGTTTTTGTGTTTTTATTCCAACTATCTGTAACCAAACCAACTTTTCGGTGGTGCAGTTTTATATAACTACCGCACTTTGCTGTTGTAACCAGGCAACAGGCCTGTTTGTTCCCCCACCCTCACCACCCCCCTAAACAGGCGGTGTCTCCCAAACAACCATTTGCTACTTTGCGGCAGAAGTAGGGGGGTTTGAGGGGGCTGTGTGGCCCATCCTCATCTCCGGGACTGTAATTTAGTGTTCATGTGGATAGACACAGTGCTACCTTGTCTGCCGCCCTGGGTGGTGGAATTAGTTTCTTGTCAGGGCCGGTAGATGGTAGTGCGTTGGTCAGGTCCCTGTGGGTATTTCTGGGATGTGCCTTTCTATATAGGTCATAGCTTCATCCGGTGAATCGAAGAATTGTGTCTTGCTCGCATGTTGAATGCGAAGCCTTGCCGGGAACATCATGGCATATATTGTTTTACGGTCTCTCAGTGCTTTTTTCACTGGGTCAAAGATCTTCGGGCCGTCTGCACCCCTGTCGAGAAATATGGGTATATGTGAATTCGGTTTGATTCAAAAGGAGAGGGGGCCTTGTTTGCGTGCCAGACGGAGCGCCAGATCTCGATCACGGTAATTGAGAAGCCTTGCTATTATGGTTCCTGGTGGTGCTCCCGGTTTGGGGGGGGTGGGGCGGGGGTAAGTGCTCTGTGCGCCCTCTCGATCAGGAACTGTTTGGATAACTGTGCATCTGGAAATAGGGAGTGGAGCATATCTTCAAGGAATTGTTCCATGGGGATATTAGGTTTGTGCTGCGCCACCCCGCCCATCCTGATGTTATTGCGTCTCAAGTGGGATTCTAAGTCTTCACACTTGTTCTGTAGTGTCTTGACATCTTTTTGGATTTTTTCCATGGTTTGGCCCTGTGGGGTAGCGGTGTCTTCCAGTGTGGAAATCCTATTTTCTGCCTCTGTGACCCTGGAGTTAACTTTCTTTATATCGGCACGGATGGAGGCTATATTTTCCCCTATGTCGTCCAGCTTGGTGTTGATTGCCGCAAACCCTCTCTCCATAGCGGCCATGTATGGGGCCATTTCTTGTGTGGGGGGGTGTAAGGTAGGTTTTTGGAGGATTCTGCAGGGACATTGTCTTGTTCTTGGCTTCAGGAGTTGGCAAAGGCATCCATGGGGCCCCTTTTTTTGTCCTTGTTTTTGGCGCCTCCTGCCATATTTGCAGAGGATGGACTTGCAAAATGTATTCCTGCTAGGTGTCTGATCAGTGCAGCGTGTGCCGGGTTGCAGTGGAGTGTTTGGCACGGCTTACCGGTTCACCGTTATATGGCTAGGTAGCAGGGGGCAAGGATTAAATGTTGTGTCTTGCTGGTGAAGTGGTTCTCTTTCCCTTGGTCTTTTGCCCAGCAAATGGGTATGTATGCTGACAGATCTTGTGTGGGTAAATTGGATTTATGGACAAGTGTTTTTCCAGTTTACAGGAGAGAGGTCCAGCTCTGAGTACAGCTGATGAGAGGTGGTTCCTGGACTATGAGGCTGTGTGGGGCGTAGAGGTGATCGTGGGGGGCCCTGTGTGCTTGTCAACATACACGTACCTTGATTGTTGAGGCTCGCTGCTCTCCGTGTCCCCTCTGGCGCCGGGGAGCAGGCCAGACATTTTCAGGAGGGATATTCGAACGTACGATGACAATGGCAGTTTGGTCCAGGAGCTAAGCTTGCATTCCAGTTGTGCTAGGTATGGGGCTTAGTTGTTGGTGTACAGTATTCTTTTGTCTGGTGCCATTATTATGCCTAGATATCTTGCTGTGGTGGGGGACCATCGTAGGTCCTCCATGGCTGCAGACTGTTTTGGGGCCTCGGTGTGGGGGATTACTTCGGACTTGGCTCGGTTGATTTTATATCCCGAGTGTCTGGTGAACTCCGCAAGGTCACATAGCACCGGCAGTAAGTGAATCTCTGGATTCCTGATGTATAACATCGTATCATCTGCATGGAGCGAGATAAATTGAGGTATTCCCAATATACGGATTCCCCTTCAGGCATGGTTGTGTCGTAGACATGCTGCCATTCCCTCTATTGCTAGTGTGAATATTAGCGGGGAGAGTGGGCAGCCTTGTTTTGTGTATCTGCTTAGGTTGATAGCAGCTGATAGGGTGTTGTTGGTGCATACTCTGGCTGTGGGGTTGTGGTACAGAAGTTTTAAAGTTCTAAGGAATCCTGGTCCGAACCCCATCTTCCCTATGATTCCGTACATGAATTTCCAGGAGATGGAGTCGACCGCTTTTTCTGCATCTAATGAAACTGCCACCGCCTGTACCTGATGATCCAGTTGAGATGTAATAGCGAAGAAGCGTCTAAGGTTCAGGGCGGTGGAGCGGCCTGGTATATAACCTGTCTGCTCAGGGTGCATCAGTTTAGTCAAGTAGGGGTTCATCTTATAGCCATGGCCTTAGCAAATATTTTGGTGTCCACGCTGATGTGGGACACCGGTCTGTACAAGGATGGGGAATGCGCTGGCTTATTTAGTTTCAACAGCACCGTGATGATGGCTTCTCTCATTGTCGGTGGGAGTGTTCCGATTTCAAGAGCTTCGTCCAATACCTCCAACAGCCGCGGGGCCAGTTCGTCTACATATATTTTGTATAGATCCGTTGTAAGGCCATCCGACCCTGGTGCCCTGCCGGACTTCAGATCTTTAATTGCTTGTTTTATTTCTTCGAGGGTGAGGGGCAGGTCCATATTACCACTTTCTTCCGAAGTGAGTTTTGGGAGGGGGAAGGAGTTGAGATATCCTTGTAAATCTACCGTTGGTACTTGATCCCCATTTGTGTAGAGCTTACTGTAGAAGAGTCGAAACACCTTGTTGATTTCTAAGTGATCCACATGGGTCGAGCCTTGGTCGTCCATTGTGCTGGTGATTTGTCTGTGTCCCTGTTCGGACTTAATAAGGTTTGACAGCATCTTGCCGGACTTATTTCCTTCGCCATATTTCCTGGCTCTGATTGGTTGGGATGTATACCACACTTCCTGTTCTGCCAGCGTCTTAAATGTATTTAGCCCTTTGTTTAACATGGATAGTGTTGCTGGTGTAGGTGATCTGGTGTATGCTGTCTCTGCTTCTTTGATTTCGGTTTCGGTTAAGACCAGTTGGGAACATATGTCCTTCAGTGCGCCATGTACTTTGGAGATCAGATGACCTCTAAGCCATACCTTAAAGGCTTCCCAGGTTGTGCGATTTGATTCCACTGAGTCTTTGTTGCAGTCGAAGAAGTCCTGCACTTCTATGCAGAATGGTTCATGTACTGAGGTGTCTTGTAGGAGATCTGGGGGCATTCTCCATAAGCGGTGTTCAGGGTTGGGTGTGCCAATCTGGATTTTGAGGATCACTGGAGAATGGTCTGAGAGTGTCCTGGTTGGTATAGTGCATTTCTTTCAATGCGCCATGCAGCGTGTGGAGCAGAGCCAGTATTCTATCCTGGAGCTCGACCCATGGACATATGAATGGAATGTGTAGTCTCTGGTGGTGGGATGTATTTCCCTCCAGGCGTCTGCCAGTGGGACTGTGGTCATGGCCTGTTTTATGATAAGTGCTGCTTTAGTATTTGCTCGAAGGCCTGTGGATGTCTTGTCGAGGGCGGGATCAAGGATGGTATTGACGTCCCCTCCCCATATTATTATTGATTCTTCTGCGGGGGATATTAGATTTACAATCTGTTGATAGAATTCCGGGGTGTCTGTGTTGGGGCCATACGTGTTTATAATTATTAGTTCCTGCCCTTGAAGTGTGCCCCAAAGTATGACGAATCTACCATTTGCATCTATCTTGGAATTATGAACTCGGAGTCCCAGTCTGTGGTGAATTAGGGTAAGGACTCCTCGCGATTGTGTCGAGTAATTCGTCGTAAATACCTGCGGACCCCAAGAACGACCAAGTGAGTTATTTGCTTGTTCCATGGTATGTGTCTCTTGTAATAGTAGGATGTCTATTCTGTGTCATTACATTCCAGGATAGCAGTCTAGTGCTTTTAGTTAATTGATGAGATACCATTTATTACCCTTCTGCGGTGTGTGCGTTGATGTTGCTGTGTTGTGAAAGTCTTTCCCCTCTTGCGACGATGTCAGGTTTTTGTGTTTTTATTCCAACTATCTGTAACCAAACCAACTTTTCGGTGGTGCAGTTTTATATAACTACCGCACTTTGCTGTTGTAACCAGGCAACAGGCCTGTTTGTTCCCCCACCCTCACCACCCCCCTAAACAGGCGGTGTCTCCCAAACAACCATTTGCTACTTTGCGGCAGAAGTAGGGGGGTTTGAGGGGGCTGTGTGGCCCATCCTCATCTCCGGGACTGTAATTTAGTGTTCATGTGGATAGACACAGTGCTACCTTGTCTGCCGCCCTGGGTGGTGGAATTAGTTTCTTGTCAGGGCCGGTAGATGGTAGTGCGTTGGTCAGGTCCCTGTGGGTATTTCTGGGATGTGCCTTTCTATATAGGTCATAGCTTCATCCGGTGAATCGAAGAATTGTGTCTTGCTCGCATGTTGAATGCGAAGCCTTGCCGGGAACATCATGGCATATATTGTTTTACGGTCTCTCAGTGCTTTTTTCACTGGGTCAAAGATCTTCGGGCCGTCTGCACCCCTGTCGAGAAATATGGGTATATGTGAATTCGGTTTGATTCAAAAGGAGAGGGGGCCTTGTTTGCGTGCCAGACGGAGCGCCAGATCTCGATCACGGTAATTGAGAAGCCTTGCTATTATGGTTCCTGGTGGTGCTCCCGGTTTGGGGGGGGTGGGGCGGGGGTAAGTGCTCTGTGCGCCCTCTCGATCAGGAACTGTTTGGATAACTGTGCATCTGGAAATAGGGAGTGGAGCATATCTTCAAGGAATTGTTCCATGGGGATATTAGGTTTGTGCTGCGCCACCCCGCCCATCCTGATGTTATTGCGTCTCAAGTGGGATTCTAAGTCTTCACACTTGTTCTGTAGTGTCTTGACATCTTTTTGGATTTTTTCCATGGTTTGGCCCTGTGGGGTAGCGGTGTCTTCCAGTGTGGAAATCCTATTTTCTGCCTCTGTGACCCTGGAGTTAACTTTCTTTATATCGGCACGGATGGAGGCTATATTTTCCCCTATGTCGTCCAGCTTGGTGTTGATTGCCGCAAACCCTCTCTCCATAGCGGCCATGTATGGGGCCATTTCTTGTGTGGGGGGGTGTAAGGTAGGTTTTTGGAGGATTCTGCAGGGACATTGTCTTGTTCTTGGCTTCAGGAGTTGGCAAAGGCATCCATGGGGCCCCTTTTTTTGTCCTTGTTTTTGGCGCCTCCTGCCATATTTGCAGAGGATGGACTTGCAAAATGTATTCCTGCTAGGTGTCTGATCAGTGCAGCGTGTGCCGGGTTGCAGTGGAGTGTTTGGCACGGCTTACCGGTTCACCGTTATATGGCTAGGTAGCAGGGGGCAAGGATTAAATGTTGTGTCTTGCTGGTGAAGTGGTTCTCTTTCCCTTGGTCTTTTGCCCAGCAAATGGGTATGTATGCTGACAGATCTTGTGTGGGTAAATTGGATTTATGGACAAGTGTTTTTCCAGTTTACAGGAGAGAGGTCCAGCTCTGAGTACAGCTGATGAGAGGTGGTTCCTGGACTATGAGGCTGTGTGGGGCGTAGAGGTGATCGTGGGGGGCCCTGTGTGCTTGTCAACATACACGTACCTTGATTGTTGAGGCTCGCTGCTCTCCGTGTCCCCTCTGGCGCCGGGGAGCAGGCCAGACAGAGGGATGGTTCGGGGCTGTGACGAACCGTGGGCCCGCTCCTACCCGGCACCAGGACAAGGACCCTGACTGTGAGCTTCTTACCAGGGGCAGCGGAATGTTGCGGCGATGTCACGCAGGAGTGAGGCGGCCTCACCTCCAGGTTTATCCAGCTCCAGGTAGCGGGCCAGCCCAGGATGAAGGGACGGGCATCGGGGGTCTGCAGCCGGTGTTCACGAGGAGGATCACAGGTGCTGCGCCGGGTGGCATCAGCGAGCGTGCCGCCGCAGGCTCGAATACAGCTCCGTGGGCGCACCCCCACCCAGCCGCAGGACGAGGAAGCGGGTCCCAGGGGGCCAGGTCCGCAGGAGTATCCGGAGGTGCAGGGTGGAGGAGCACCAGGAGCGGGGCAAACCAGACCCAAGCTCCGGGTTATGTAGGTTTGTGTGTCCGCTTCCACTCGGTCCCCGGATGAGTGCAGGGGCTGCTGATGCCTGTGGCCTCAGTTGGGAGAGACGAAGGAGTCTCACTGTCGCAGGGCTGGCTCCACAGGGGTTTCGGTCCAGGCGGTGGTCCAAGTGAGGGCTCCTGGGACTCCAGTGGCCTCCGTCGCCGGGCTTGGTTTTGGCGCGAAGACGCCGAGCTGTCGGGTGGAGATGCGTCCTCCTCCCGTCGGTATATCTCCTCAGCGGGCGGGAGGATTTTCCCCAAGCTTGTTCCGATATCTGCCGGAGGGATCCAGACACCCTCCACGGTCTTCGGTGATTGCAGCACTGCGGTCTATCTACAGGATTTTGAGTTGCAGGAGCTTGCTGGTCCCAGAGCTCTGGGGTTAGGCGGCCATCTTGTTCGGCGCATCACAGCGCCCCCCCTCCCCCCTCAATGTTTGTTGTTTTTAATGGAGTGACTTTTATTGTAAAATGAATTGAAAAGATATTCATTTTGCTTTTTTCTTCTGTATGTATGAAATATTTTGTAAAGGTTTTGTTTTAAACCATAAACAATAAAAAAAAACATACATATCTCAGCTATATAAACTCAATGTTGGAGAATTACCTTTACAATGGTTCAAATTAAGTTCCTGGAAATGACATCTATGAAGGAGATAGCGCAGGCTCCCATAAACACAGGCCAGTTATGTCATTGCCAATCACCAAAGAGCACAATTACATTAATATGTTACTTACTAAGGGGAATATTACTCGAGGTTCAGAGAGATTTATAAATAGATTGCTGTGAAGTATGTGCAGAGCTAAGGTGGTAAGACATGTAGAGCAAATTATTTGGAAGCTGTACCTTATCTGGACTCTGACTGTACAGAAATGTGATGCATTTAAAGGCCGTCACGTTTTCAGCAAAATCATCTTTCAAAGGCATGGCACGTAACATGACCGGCAACACCTGAAACCCAAACGGTCTGTTAGTTTCACCATTATATCCAATACTATAGACCCAGATGCACCCCAAAAGAACAAGGATATTCCTCATTCAAAAGTTTAGTATACAGTACTACATGCATGCTGGACAGCTGCAATCCAAATTTAACAGATTTAGAACTAGAGCAGGGCAGAACATCAGTTTCTTTACCTGGTCCACGGGTACACCGACAGCATTGGTGATAATCATGCGGGCCACAGCACCACAGATATTATCCATTGTACGAGCATTCTGCTCACGTGAAATAGCCGAAGATAGAAGTCCCAGGACCTTTGGGTACTGACTAAGGAGAGTTAAGGAACAATAATGAAAAGCACTGTGGGAAGAAATTGAGGAGTAACAGAAGAGAGACCAGAAGAAATTAAGCAATGAGAGGACGGAGCAAAGAAGAGGAATTAAGATGACTGGAGCAAACCGAAAGAAAAACAAAGAAAGCAGATATGACAGGTGTTGAAAGGTGATGGCAAACCCACACAGAGGGAAAGAGGTGACTGAGTAGAAGGGAGAAAGACAACCAGATTAGGCAATACAGCAGTCCATTTCCTCACAGTTCAATATCACCCCTATTAGTTCAACACTTCTCAGTAAGGCTCTCTGCTCTAACTCCTTCAATTTTCTCCCACCCCTTAAAGTTACAACCAACCACATTAGGACCACATTATAACCAACCCCCCAAGCACCACATATTGCCCATGCAGGTGCATGTATCCACTTATTTCAACCTGAAATCTCAACCCAACCCCCACACCTTCTTGTCTCTCCACTCTCTCAATTGTTTACTGTTACTAGTTTCTTAAACGTATAACCCCACTGTATTCCAGTCTATATCAAGATATCTCACTCGTCAAGCACATTTTCACCTGCAGTCTCATTCCATAGAAAACACTACACCCATACTATACCCTCTTCTTAGCCCCTGCCATCCTCCTTTGCCTTCCTTTACAATCACCTCACATCCATGTAATTTCTCCTACAATCTGAGATATAGTGGGAAAAATGAAACTTGCACAAGTAGAAAATACACTTATTACATTAATTGCTCTTTCAGTAGTAGTTAGGATGGGATGTTTCCAAGCAAACAAATTACCAGCTCCGGGGTCCTCTTGAAGACCGAAATGGCCGCAAGATAACACTTCACTGTACCCATCTGTAGGCTTGTCTTGGCCAAATACAGCAGAAAATCCAACACAAATAAAGTGGAGCAAGTAAAAGGGCCCAGATCCCTCTCCCGGCACCAAGCTGAAACTTTCACCACCTGCAGGCATAAATGGATTTGGTGGCAGGTTGTCTTGCAAAGAGGAGCATGTCCAGAACGTCCTATGACAAATCCCACTCCTTATACCTCAGCCTTTCAGCGGCCAGGCATGAAGGTTCAAACTGCGTAGGTTCAGGTACAGGACCCTCCCCGTCCCAGTAGGAGAGAAGGTCTGTTCTCTGTAGAAGACGATGGAGAGGGAAGATGGCCATGTCCAGAAGCCACGTTCTCTGGGCCGAGTCCGGAGCAATCAAGATCAGTGTAGACCTCAAAAGATGTATTCTCCTGGGAACCAGCAGAATGACTGGGATCTATGAATGCACAGATTAGTTCGAAGTCACATTTGACCATCAAGGCGTCCCCCAGAGCTCCCTGACAAGGAAATTCCCTGGAGCAGAACCACCTGCACTTTCTCTGAACACTGGAAACAAAGATGTTCACCAGGGGAATACCCCAGTGGGAGAACATTTCCTCCATAGCATCCTGGTAGAACTCAGACTCAAGGCTGGTCGATGAATGTGTGCTCAGTGAATCCGCTTGCACATTCTTCTTGACGGCCAGATGTGCCGCAGTGAGAGACATGCTGTTCTCCAGAGCCTAGCAACACAATCAGATTGCTTCTCTGTACAGAGACAAGGAGCCTGCACTACCCCTCTTGTTTGGAAGGCACTATGACACCCCTGTGATTCTGTTCCAGGTAAGTTTCGTAGTGTTCGCTCTCTCTCTCTGCAGGTCCTTGGTTTCAGGTAAACTGGCATCAAAGAACTGGACACGGTGAGCGTTACGTGAGCGCCCACACCAGAATAAAACAAAGCATGTTCTACTGTTTGGGTGTGGTTTAAATAGTCTCAGGTAAAGTAGTCCAGGTAAAATAGTCCCAGGCCTGACACACCCAAGGTAGTCCAGGTAAAGTAGTCCCAGGCCTGCTAAACCCAAAAGACTAGACCACATAGCTCAGTTCCTTGTAACTGTATGTGTGTGCCTCCATGTTGGCTGAACCCCCCCCTCCCAAGTTAAATAGTCCCAAGTAAATAGTCCCATTCTAGTGTTGGTCTTCATGATGGTTATGAGCCTGGTGCCAATGGCGCCAGGACTGACTCCAAGAGAGTCTTGGATGAGGTTTTAAGGCCTTTGACCTGGCCCTAACTGGAAGGCTGATTTGCCAGTGAGGGCCAGGGGCAAGGGTCATGACACCCAGAGACCAGTGATTGGTTACTAGTAGAAAGACAGTTCAGAAACGAAACTGATTTTTTTTCTTTACCAAGGATTCCCAGCCTGACAACGGGGAATATTCATGAGCATGTGATTCCATGCCAGACCCCATGCTGGAGAACTTAAGATATACACCAGGGCAAGTCGTGGTTCTTTGACCGCCCGAGGACGCACAGGCATGGATGGACAGAGAGGAGTTTGGGCCTGGCGGACAGGAACGAGAGGACAATGGAGGAAGAAGCAAAGAGAGCACTACTCTATGTTAGGGAGAATTCTCTTATAAGACTAATTTCCCAAACCTAGTGAGTCCCCCAGCAGCTTTGCTGGATTTTTGGTTTGTTTTTTCTCTCCTGCTAAGAGTGAGACTCTTTTTCCTCCCACTCTTAGGCATGGTTTGAGGTATGTCTTGACTTATTGTGTGCTTGTGTGCTTATGGGGTCTTTTAGTCCATAGGGTATCAACTGTTTTATTGTGTGTGTTACACAGCACCCTCAGTGCAGTAACACAGGGGTGTCATAGTGACCCCCGAACATAGACTCCATACCCTGGGACTGACTACTGTCTCCCAGGGCATGTAAAGTCACCACTGGCTTTTACTAGTCAAAAATTGTGAACAGAACCAGTACAAACCATCATATTGTGGAAGTACTGGAAGGGGTTAATTAGATTGCCCCCCTGGGTCTGCTTCCAAGGGGGCACTGTCCAGTCTCCCCTTGTCGAGTTTCTGGCTGGTGGCAGTGGTTACCACGCAAAATATTCCACCAGATTTTCCCATTGGTTTTAAACGCACCACTTTTTGGTGCAATGTTAAAGATACCGCCGGTTTATTTATTTAATATAAAATCCCCAGTTGGGTCTTTCCGCCAGAACTCTTTTCCAAATTGGCATTTGTGTCCATCTCTGTATCTCCAACCAAGGTCGGGCCCTTTGTTCCACTTTTTGGCGGGCTTCTCCACAGAAACCCTCCAAATGGTACCACTCTGTCTGTGTTCCACAGGATGTGTGGGTGGGGGAATTGGCACCCTGGACTGCGTTGCCTTAGTAACTCAAGTCGCACTCGGTTCTGATTGGCCCGGCTCACCACTTGGCATGTATGAGTGACAGCTAGGCTGTTGAATGGGGTTTTTTTCTGCATAAAAGCAGGGCTTTGGGGACTGGAACTTCAGAAGTCGCCACAGGACCTAAGAAATCCGAAGAGGGGAGAAGCTGAGCCATCTGCAATGACGACACCACCGGTGGAGCCCTGCTGCAACGACCTCACCACTTTCCCGACAACAAGAGAAGATCTTCTGCTGTAAGACTCTTCTCCCTTTGAGCTGGTGGGGACAACCAGTTCGCCATTCGCCTTCCAGGATGTCTCTTGGTCGAATCGCCCGTGCCAAGCACCCCGGCGGCCGGATAGCCAAGCTTCACCACTGTGACCGCGAATACAAGGAACGCACCTTTTAACCGACAAACTCCGCGGCTGGTCTCTTCCCTGGGCAGTGCAACAACTCCAAGTTTCCTCCTCGACGAGATCGCCTCTTCCCCTGGTCGAAACCATGAACTGCACCCGCTACCAGGAACAACTGCCACCGCTGGAGATTCCTCACTCTTTACGGTACTGTGTTCCACCTGGCCTCCCTTTCTGCGGATTGCTAAAGGTGACCCTTAAATCCTTGGCTTTCCAACTGGGTTGGCCCCAGACCTTCTAACTTTATCTTTCGCATCAAACCAACCGCCTTTGAACATTTCTGCAAAGACTTGAGTGCTTTTTAAACTGTGTGATCTTGGGCACATTTCGCCCTGCTCCATTTAAAGTGGGCCTGGCCTATGAACTTTGGCTCTACAGTAGACTCTGCCTTCACTAACTTGCTGTGGTCTTATAAAAGTGTTGGGAACTGTTTTGTTTTTATGACCTAACTTTCTCTCCCTTTAACTTAATTATTGGAGTGCCATCTAAGTTACGCGCTCACATCTGTTTTTACAAATAGTGGTGTTTTGACCTAGACTTGTCTAATAATTGTTAAGGCAGGTGTGTATACTTTATCTGACTGTGTTTGAACTTGCTTTGATTTATGGTGCTTAGTGTATTTCCTAAAGTGTGTTTTAAATAATTATCTTTTGATACCAAGCTCTAGTCAGTGTTTGCTTGCTCTACTGTGTTTTTAGCCCTATTGTGTATTCTCTGTATACTGCCCTACTCATCTTGAGAGAAGTCTGACTGCTCAGCCACAGCTACCAGGTAAATCTGGGTGGTACAGACTGCTACCAATTGGGTTTACTGCTTACTCCTGTAGTCTTAATCTTGTTGCAGTGTTCCCCAAGGGAACTGCACAGGATTCTGCCTAACACTCTATTAGAAACGAGGAATGATGAAGTTACTTTGGACTGCATAGTCTCGTCTGTAAACTGTGCCGACAGAATGGTGTTAAAACTGGCCCAATGGTCTTCAATTATGGAACAGGAACTTGGCACATAGATCCTAGCCGCTTGCATGAAGGGTTACTGTTACTTTTTCCTTTTAATGGCAAGGTTTATTAGCAGTTTAGCTATATACCGGGATAGGAGACCCTGCACCCATGGCTGCGCCCACCACACCCCCAGAGTACTTGTTTATGGGCCTGACCGCTGTGCACCAGCCCCAGGCCAGACAGCTTGAGATGGGTTGCGGGAAGTGGATAAGCCTGAGCAAGGGCAGAAAAGCTGGGCAGTTGTGTTTAGTTAGGGAGGTATGGGCAGTTTGGGGGTCAATTGGGTTGTCTGCAAGTATATTGAAATTGATGTATAGCACTGCATTTGTTGGGGAGGCACGGAAAACGTGGAAAAGGAGGATTAAGGGACTAGTAAAGTGGGGTGTTTGGAAGGTAAGAGGTAAAAGCAAATGGTGGGCAATATAAACGTACTTAGCTGGAACGGGAGGGGCCTGAATGATTATGTAAAAAGAAACAGGGTGTTTACATACCTAGTAAGGAACAAGGTGGACATCACCTTCCTGCAAGAAACTCATTTTATGGCTGGAAAACAGGCCTTGCTAACGAGTAAAGGGTAAGGGCAAATATTTGGTTCCAAATGATCTGCTTATGCTTGTGGGCTAATAATATTGATAGCGCCCTCTGTGCCGTTTAAGGTTACAAATGTTAAAAAGGACGATGAGGGCAGGATAGTACTAGTGCAGCACCTCTTAGAACAGGTGGACACATGTATAGTTAATACTTATGCTCCCAACCACAGCGCAGCTGAGTTTTTTCGGACCTTATACACACAGCTAGGCTCCTATCGGGAGGGGAACATTTTATGGGGGGGGGGGCAGGGGTGGGGGAGATTTCAATTGCACGCTGAACCCAATCCTAGACAGGTCAGACACCAAATTCACTAAACTTGCGCCTCTGGCCAGGACTTTGAAGTCGCTTTTAGATTCCTTTTCTTTAGTAGATGCTTGGAGAGCCCTCCACCCAGAGACTAGACATTCTCATTTTTCTGCGCCACACGCAGTGCATACGAGAATACTTATTTTTTTGTAGGGAAGGAGTGGGTGCATAAAATTACGCAAGACCATTATGAAGGCAGGGTGTTATCAGATCATGCTCCACTAGATTACAATGGCAGTATGGGGCCCCTAGCACCCCCATACCCACGTGGAGGCTTAGGAGTGAAGACGAAATGCATAGAGTGTTGGGAAAGGTTGGGCAAGCACAGCTTCGCCAGATACAAAGAGACACAACATAGAGAGGGGGACACATCGGGGTGACTACTAGCATGGTTATACAAGAATGAAGAGCGTGGAGGCCCCATACATTCGGTGAAACTGGGACAGGGGAATATATGCTATACCCAAGAAGGGGTCAAAGGGGCGTTTCGTGATTTTTATCAGCTCCTATACCAAGAAAGACCTAGGGTATCCAGCGAACACTTGATGGAGGTGCTGAATGAGATTGAGCTCCCGAGACTGTCCCAGGAGTAGAGTGTAAGCCTAGAAGAGCCCATTACTCTAGAGGATATCCAACGTACAATTAAGGGGTTGCTGACTGGAAAAACTCCAGGGTCAGAGGGGTTACCTGGGGAATTTTATAAGGAATATGTAAAGGATTTCGGCCCCCATTTGTTGGGTACTTTCAACTTTTCCTATGAAGAGGGCGCACTGCCACTTAGCCTGAGGGAATCTATTATTATACCCCTGCTTAAGCCCAATAGAATTCCACTGGAATGTAGCTCCTATAGGCCACTCTCCATGCTAAACCAGGACAATACAATATTTACATCCATATTAGCAAATAAAATGAAGAAAGTGATACATAAAATAGTACAGTCGGATCAGACGGGCTATGTCCCTGGCCGAAGCATGACCTAGAACCTGAGGAGGTTACACCATGTGATAGATAAGACAGCATCCTGGGATACCCTACCCTGTGCGCTATAGCCACATTGGACGCTTTAAAAGCCTTAGACTCAGTGATTTGGGATTGGCTCTATGAAGTACTGCTCAGATTTGTATTTGAGGCGGCGTACATAGAGTGGGTCCAATTGGTATACACCCGACCAATGGCTAGGGTTAAAACAGGTGGGTACATCTCAGACGTGTGGGAACTGGGAAAAGGCACAAGGCAGGGCTGCCCTCGTTCGCTGCTGCTTTCTATCCTAGCCATGGAGCCGATAGCCCAGTATCTTAGGAAGGAACATAGGGACGCACGTATAGAAATAAATGGGAGTAGACATTTGATATACATGTACGCAGGTGACACCCTATTATTTATTCAGAATCCGGAGAATAATCTGGAACTGTTGCTGGAGGCTACGGCTCTTTTTGAGAAACTGTCGGGGATCACCATAAGCACAGAAAAGTTAGCAATATTTCCGATAGCAGGATTGTGTAATATAATGCGGGGAGGACTACCAGTGTTGGCCCTACAGTGGAAAGTGCGAACATTTAGATACCTGGGTGTTAATGAGTAATATGATCCGGAAAAAGAGCATAAGCATAATACTTTACAGTTACTGGAGGGTATTGAGAACTTCATGAGGTTTTGGACTAAATTGCCACCATCAATGATGAGGAGAGCGGCCTTGCTGAAGATGGTAGTATTGCCTAGACTATTACACTTTTTTGTGAACGTTCCATTCTATATATCCTGGTCCTTCTTTAAGAAATTGGCAGGTATCAGTAGGGGCTTCCTGTGGCAGAATGGGCGAAGTAGGATAGGATTAACATTACTACATAAACCTCATGCGGAAGGGGGCATCAGAGTTCCACAATTTGACTTACATTATATAGCGGGCCAACTGAAATTTGTAGCGGACTGGCGGGCGGAGGATCCCACACCAGTTACACAGATGTTGCAAGCTACAGAGCCATGTTATTATCTGAAGGAAATGCTGTGGATGAGGAAACCTTCAGGGGACCCGGGTAGCTCACCTAGTGTCTCTGGGACAGAGCCCTTGCGGCGATGGGACTAAAGGACCCAATGTCAGTACAGATTCCTTTGGTGTCAGTGATAACATCCACACCACAGGCAAGCAGGGGTATACACAGATACTGTGAATCCTGTGGGGTGGCCACGGTGGGAGATTTGATGCGGGATACTGTTTTTGTACCCTTTTCAGATCTGGTAGAGCAGACTGGCATACACCCGGGTCAGTACATGCTATATGGCGCTATTAAAAGGGAGATAATGAGTAGATGGCCAGCATAAAGGGAATGAATGGAGGAACATTCAATAATAGACATTCTGTATGTCGTCGCTGAGGGAGGGCAAACTATATCTCAGTTATATGAGCTCCTACTGTCAAACGGGCCGACTTCCCCAATAAGGGGTAAATGGGAAACGGACTTGGGAACCACCTTCGCCGAAGCGCAATGGGGGACGGTGCTGGGCTATCACAAGAAGGTGTCACGCAACGCTAGACTACAGCTTATACAACTGTTCTTAACACAGAGTACATGACACCTCTGCAGATTTCTGGATTTCCAGGGGCTGCTCAGCAAAGATGCCCGAGATGTAATGCGGAGGAACCGTTAATGCTACACATGTTCTGGGCATGTCCAGTGGTGGGATTATATTGGCATGAGTTGGCAAACAGACTTAAAAGTGGTGGAATAGAACTAAATGTGCTTTCCTCAGGTGCATGTCTACTAGGATGTTTCTCACGTCCCAAATATCAGAAGCACGTCGCCAAACTGAAGGATCTGGCATGTATTTGAGCTAAACGAAGAATTGCTATTGCATGGAAATTGCCTAAAGATCCGGGAGCAGGGGAATGGTGGAAATACTTGTGTAGGTGGGGCGGAAACTGCAGCATGGAGGGGAGCAGTGCAGCCTAACTGTGGGGAAGCATCCAGGAGGATAAGTGACTGGGAAGCCTTATTACTAAATCTGATTACTGCAAATGCCACTGTTGAAATAGGGGGAGAAAGCCCCTAGAGTAAATGCACATTGCTTCAACCAACAAAAGGCAGAGAGTTGGAAGATTGAGCAGAAAGCGGGCAGGACAGAGGGGAGGGATTATGACATGTTGTTAATGATTCAGCTATTGATACAGTATATGATAAAGGCATGTTCTGTTTTTTGTTTGAGTTTCTTTTGAAAATAAAATAAATAAAAGAAAAAAAAATGTGGGTCAAAACAATTACAAATTCCTATACATCAGGAGAAAAAAAATCCTTCCAAAACCGTGGAGGCTTATAAGGCTAAAAACGTCCCTAACTCCCAAAAGTACAGTGAAAGGAAATCTGTGAATAATAGTGGTTTAAACTCCAAAGAACTTTATTTCTCTCCTCAATCAAGTCTGGTGACTGATCCTTATAATACTTCTTTGAAGAGTATTTTGGTAAGCAGAAAGAAGTTTGAAAATGAAAAGCAAGCAAGAAAAACTAACTTTGCCATTAGGGAATTCAAGTCCCATAATTCCGGAAGTACTGGTACAAGGAAGATAGCTAAAGAGGAACACTGCTGCAGGAGTGGTCAGATCGCTAATGGAAATGATCCACACCTGAGCGAGACTGGAGGCTTAAAAGGCCCACTCAGGAGAAGGCCAATGTTGAGCAGGTCAAGCAGAGTGAGCGGAGCAAGCAGGAGAATCGGTGTGGTTCGTGTGTGCAGCCGACACAGAACCTGGAGGGGGAAAGACGCCGGGACAACTGTTAAGCAGAGAACAGTAGCCGGTCCTGAGAGGGTCTGTGCCTCCAGAAACAACAAGTGCGGAGGTCATGCAGCGGGAAGCGTGCAGGAGGGAAGCTTGGCCTCCGAAGACCTGTTTTGCAGAGGCTTCGCAGCGGGAAGTGAAAGCGAGGGATGCTTTCCTCGAAAAGAGCCTGTTTCCGGTGGCTGGCGAGCACCAGAGAGCCTCTGTAGCAAAGAAAGCTCCTGGAACAAGTGGTGTGGGTGGCGGCTGTAAAGACTGGAGGTGGGTTATCTGTACCCCTGCCCTCTATATGGCAGAGTAAAAGCAAAGAGCACCCCAGCCAAGATTCTCTTTATGGTAGTATGGACAAGCAATCAAGGCTTAAGCTCTCAGGAGGTGATGCAGGCTGGTTCTAAAGTACTGTGTAGTCCCCAACAACCCCACAAAGGAACGTCGACACACGATGTTATGTTTTAACACAGTTCTTTATATAAAAATAAGGTTCAATATATATATGGGATACATTACTCACCGTAATCGTATTTCTGATCTTGTATCTGCTTAGATTCACATGCTGTGCATAGGCCGAAATCTAGTGGAAGCTGCGGAGTATTACAGTTTGTTTTTCGAAACTCGAAAATGGGCGTCGACACTGGGCGTGCCAGTAATACTATCCCTAGTGTGACGTCCACTGTACCCAAGATCCCTCACGCGTCTAGGATCCTCAGATTGTATTTTTCTGACATGAGGTAGCATGAGGAGTAGCGCGAGTACAGATAATCCAAGCAGATAGATAGAAAGGTAAGACTACAAGCAACCATGCGCCTTCTCTCAGAGGGGAGGATGGGTGGGTCGCATGTGAATCTAAGCAGATACAAGCATCAGAAATACGATTACGGTGAGTAATGTATCCCTTCTGAGGCTTGTGGAATCTGCTTAGATCACATGCTGTGCATAGATTAGCGAGCAGTATCTGAAGAAGGAGGTGGGATGTGAGAAGGGCCATGAGCAAATAAGTGTCTTAGAACCGCTTGTCCCACTTGTGTATCTGCCTTGGAATGGGTGTCAATGCAGTAATGCTGAGTAAAAGTGTGAATATAGCTCCAAGTAGCTGCTTTGCAAATGGTGTCAAGGGGTACATTTGCAATGAAAGCCAGAGTGGCCCCAATGCCTCTAGTAGAGTGGGCTCTTGACGTGAAAGGCAGAGTTCCTTCAGAGAGTGAGAAACACAGCTGGATACAGTTAATAATCCACTTCGAGATGGCACCTTTAGAGACGCCATCCCCCTCTCTGCCTGTAGCTACGGAGACAAACAGTTGATCTGTTTTCCTTAGCGGTCTGGTTTTATTTACATAGTAGAGGACCGCCCTGCGCACATCTAGGGTGTGTAGTTTCACCTCAGCCGAGCTTTGAGGGTCCTGGAAGAAAGCCGGAAGCTCGATGGACTGGTTTACGTGGAATTTAGATATAAACTTAGGTGAGAACCTAGGGTGTGCGCGTAAAACCAGTTTGTCTTTATGGACAGTAAAGAAGGGATCCTGCACTGACAGAGCCTGAATTTCACTGACCCTTCTTATAGACGTAATAGCTACTAAGAAGGCCGTTTTATAAGTCAGGTGTTTGAGACTGCTTTTATGCATGGGCTCGAAAGGGGGGCCCATGAGCTTAGATAGCACCACATTAAGGTCCCACCCTGGTGGTGGGTTCGAAATAGGAGGGTGAAGTCTCTTTACTCCTTCCATGAAGGCTTTAACAACTGGTACTTTCCACCACGAGACCTTGTTATGGGAAGTGGTGTATGCCGACAGGGCTGCCAGGTGTACTTTCAGTGAGTTAAAAACCAATCCTGCATCAAGCAGGTGGAGCATGTATGTAACAATAGTGGAAGGAGTGCAATCAACTGGGTTGACTTGTCTACTCTGGCACCAGATAAAGAATCTCTTCCACTTGTCAAAGTAACAGTGCCTTGTGTTTGGTTTCCTAAATTCCTTTAGGATGTCCATACACCTCTGTGGTAAATTGAGATGTCCAAATTCTATGACCTCAGGAGCCATGCTGCCAGGTTCATTGAGTTGGGTTGATGATGCACTGTTTGACCTTGGTGCTGGGATAGTAGGTTGTACCAGGCTGGAAGTTTGATGGGCTTGCACACCGCCATCCTGCGTAGGTGTGGGAACCACGGTTGCCTTGCCCACATGGGAGCAACTAGGACGAGCGTCATCGACTTTCTGTTCATCTTGTTCACCACCTTCCTGATGAGGAGTTGGTGGAAAAGCGTACGCCAACATCCCTGACCAGTTCATCCACAGGGCGTTCCCCTGGGAGTCTGGTTGGGGGAACCTGGATGCAAATCCTGGGCATTGTCTGTTTTCGCTTGTGGCGAATAAGTCTATAGTGGGGAAACCCCACTGAGAGAAGATATCTTCAACGACCTCTCTGTGTAGAACCCATTTGTGTTCCTCTGGGAGGGAGTCTCTGCTCAGAGCATCTGCTAGGGAATTGAGCTCCCCTGGAACATGTTGTGATGACAGGAAGATGTTCTGTCCGAGTGCCCATATCCAGATTTTCTGGGCAAGCTTGGACAGATTTGGCGAACAAGTCCCTCCTTGCTTGTTCAGGTAGAACATGGCTGTTGTGCTGTCCGTCCGGATTTGCACTGACAGCTTTAGTAGGTGGGGCTTGAACGCTTGAAGAGCTCTGAATACTGCCAGAAGCTCTAGCAGGTTGATGTGGTTCTTGGCCACTGAGGGAGACCAGAGACCCTGAGCTGTGTGGTGGAGATGGTGAGCTCCCCACCCCGTCAGACATGCATCGGTAGTGACTACTGCCTGTACTTCGGGATCGTAAAAGGGTTTTCCCTGTGCAAGATTCTCTCTTGTCCACCAGTGAAGGCTTTGTACTATTGTTGGCGAAACGACCACTAGATCGTCCCACTGACCACTTGCCCGAGACCACTGTTTCGCCAACCATTCCTGCATGGGACGCATGCGCAGGCGCGCGTGGGGGACCAGGTAAATACATGGCGCCATCATGCCCAGTAAACGCATTGCTTTGCGTACCGTTATTTGGTGACCGGACTGATATTGCGGAATTTGCAGTAGTATATTCCGAATTCTTTCCTCTGAAGCAAAGGTCAACCCCTCTTGAGTATCTAGGATTGCTCCTAGGAAATGTTTGGAGGTGCTTGGCACCAGGGTTGACTTTCTCGTTGATTGAGAAGCCTAATTCGTGGAGGAGGTCGATAGTCCTTTGAATGTTTGTCCTGCAAATTACTGGGGTTTCCCCCATTATGAGCCAGTCGTCCAGATAAGGGTACACCGGGATTGCCGCCCTGCGTAGGTGTGCAGCCGCCACCGCCAGTACCTTGGTGAATACCCTTGGTGCCGAAGCTATCCCGAAGGGCAGTACCTTGAATTGGTAGTGCCGACTGTCCACCTTGAAGCGCAAGTACCTTCTGTGCGTTGGGAACATGGAAATATGAAAATAGGCATCTTTCATATCCAAGGTTGCCATGTAATCCCCCTTTTTTAGGAGGGGGATTACCTCTTGTAGCATAGTCATACAAAACTTTTGGGGCTTGACATACTTGTTGGCAGGCCGTAAATCCAATACTGGGCGCATTGTCAAATCTTTTTTTGGCACAAGGAAGTAAGTTGAATAAATACCCTTGTTTACCTGGTGTTCCGGGACGAGTTCTATCGCGTCCTTTGCTAGCAGAATGGCGATCTCCTCGAGGAGAATCATCTGATGTTCTAAAGAGTGTACTCTTTGTCGTGGAGGATGGTTCCGGGGACGCTGCAGTAGTTCTATACAGTACCCTGTGGATACTGTTGACAGCATCCATCTGTCTGATGTGATCCCTTCCCAAGCCTGGGTGAAGTTGGAAATGCGTCCCCCTACTGGGGTTGCGTGAGAAGGGACCCTGAACTGAGCGTCACTGCTTTGGTGGAGGGGTGCCGCCTCCTTTGCTGGGGCTGCCTCTGCCTTTACCACGTCCTCTCCTATTACCCCTGCCGTAACCCTGGGTAGACTGTTGGCTGTTGTTCCACTGTGTATCCTGCCCCTGGGAATAGTTAGATCCTCTCTGGGAATTTTGGCCGCGTGGGCGACGAAAATTCCTATTCCCTCTCTGGTTAGGGGGTTTATTGGTTAACTGGCCAAGGGACTTCAGTGTCTCGTATTCGTCCTTGGCATTCTTCAGTGCGTCCTCGACCGCCTTACCAAACAACAGATCGGCATCCACCGGTTTGTCCAACAATGATGTCTGGGTTTCTGCCTTAAAACCAGACTGCCGTAACCACGCATGTCTCTTGATAACAGTACCTTCTGCTATCAATCTGCCTGCGTTGTCCGCGGCGTCAAAGGTTGCTTTTCAAATGCAACCAGACACGGCTCTACCCTCTGCGGAAATCCGAGCTAACTGGCCCTTTAAGGGTTCTGGTGCAGAGGCTATGAGTGCCGCGACTTCTTCCCACTGATGGCAGTTGTAGCTGGCCAACAGGGTGGTTGAGTTTGCAATCCTTGCCTGATAGGCGGACGTTGAGGCTACTTTCCTGCCGAAACCATATAGTTTTTTGCTCTCCTTGTCTGGAGGAGCTTCGGACAATGACAAGGGTGTTCCAGCCCTCTTACGAGTGTTAGTGACAACTAGGGAGTCTGGCTTCAGATGTCCTCTTATATAGAGAGGGTCAGACTGGGCTGCCCTGAAAAGTTTTTCAACTCTGGGATTGACTGCTCTGGTGAGGTTCTGGTTCACCATGGACGGGTCTATTCTTTTGCTGAATAGACTTGAGGATAGGGATGGTCTGGGCAACAGGCCTCCTTTCTCCCACTAACTCCTCGGCGACGTCCCTCTCCTCCTGGACACCGTGGGTGTCAATATGGAAATGTTCTGCTGCACGTGCAAGAACCTCGTTCAGGAGGGGTTGGTTATCGACAGGGGAGTCAGTAACCGGGGCTTCCTTTTCTACCGGGGAATCTACTCTGTAGGTTTCAGGGTCTTCCTCTTCTTGGTCCTCATCGTCCCCATAGTAGCCCGTCCCGGTTTGCTCTTCTACCATGCCAAAATCTTGGTCCTCACCAAAGGAAGTCTCTCCTTGATACAGTGAGTATGGTCGCGAGTATGGTTGTACCTCGAAGGGGTCTGTAGACCTCATCGGTGTCTCAAACCGGGGCTTCTTACTCAGGGGGATAGGATCATTAGAGCCTGAGGGTGTAGCCCCTTGTGGATCATATGAAAGGAAATGGTCTGGATTTTTATCGTAAAAGTCTGCCAAAGAAGACATCCTTGACATGACCCTATCTATGTCATCACTGGACCATTATTTGGAACTGGGAATGACTCTCTCAGAAAGTTTTGGAGATTTATCTTGAGTAGATTTGCTGCTCTTTGAAATATCAGCAGACCAGGTCTTGTCTGCCTGTTTAGGAGGAGTGGTGTTTTTCACAGGTGTGGAAGAGTGCAGAGGCTGCTTCTTCTGCTGTTTTCCCCCCTCCCCGTGAGTGGAAAAGTGTTTTCCCTGTCCCTTTGTGGCTCCGGAGGTTATCGACGCCTGGCGTCGAGAATCGGGGGTAGAGTCCCTGTCCTTCGAACGTGGGGCCGCGCTGATCTAGTCTGAGGGCTCTGACTCCTGGAGTGCGGCCTGGGGGTGGAAGTCGTCTTCGTCTTCCGAAGATCGAACTTCCGTTAGTCTAGGGAGCGAGGCACTCTTGGCAAGAGTGGATGATTGCCTGGAGTCATGCAGCGATCTCGAACGCCCAGAGGACACCGATTCGGACCGTTCTGTTTGTGCCTCTTTCCGAGCACTCGGCGTCGTCGAGTCTCGGTTGGACTTCGTGTGTTTAGTGTGGGTGGTGTGTGAAGCGCCTGTGTCGCCGGGAGTCTTCCCCATAGCCGCCCTGTCGGACGACCTTCCGAGGTCGGGGACCTGCGCTCCGCTGTCTTTCGATGCCGTAAAGCCCTCGCCGCCCGAAAGCAAGCCCTCGCTGCCATCGCTGAAGGCGCGCTCCACTGCCATGGCCGCCTGCCTGGCGTGGTGGGCCCAACGCTTCGTCGAACGGTCCTTAAGTGTCTTAGGTTTAAACTTACTACACGCTCTGCAGTTCGCTTCGGGGTGGTCCCTCGGCAAGCAGAGATTGCACGTGGCGTGCCTGTCGACCCAAGGGCATTTGCGATTGCACTTGGGGCAGAATTGAAAAGGGGTACCCTCCATACGCACCTTGAGGCAGCGGGCTGTTAATTGTAGGAAATGTATAAGGTGTACCTATATACCAAGAGTGTAGAGTATGTCCAACCCCCCACTCTCCCTACTTGCAGGGCCGAGGCCAGAGGCCTTCCAAGGCCCGGGCCGAGGCCAGAGGCCTTCCGAGGCCCAAATCCGTCGTGCAGCAGCCGACGGTCGATTTCTTCTCCAGTCGGCGTCGAGTGTCGAAGTTCGACGTTGGGATGGGGAAGGATGTCAATTAATCAATATTTTAGCAAAAGTATGGCTTATGCCAGGGGACTCCGCAAAATGCTTCCGACCAGTATGGTGGAAAAAACAATCTGAGGATCCTAGACGTGTGAGGGATCTTGGGTACAGTGGACGTCACACTAGGGATAGTATTACTGGCACGCCCTGTGTCGACGCCCATTTTCGAGTTTCGAAAAACAAACTGTAATACTCTGCAGCTTCCACTAGATGTCGGCCTATGCACAGCATGTGATCTAAGCAGATTCCACAAGCCTCAGAAATATATACACATACACACACACACACACACACACACACACACACAATAATAACACGCTTTGTACACACTTAACTATTGACTCCTTTAAAATGCACCAACTACCTACAGTTCTAATGTCTTACAAATCAAACAGTAATGTGTATCAGCATAGGACATAGGAAGGAAGACAAGCTAGTTTAAACAATGGCAGAATGGTACTTTAGCTACTAAGACACCGTTCTGTGTGAGGATCCCCCAACCTGGGCAATCTGTAATAAAGAGTATTAACAAGCCCGTTCCATTGATGTTTAAATAGTCTGGTTTCCTGGTTAAAATGTTCCACTACCCCAATGTACCAGAGTTAAGCAGAGTTTCTTCAATGGCTTGTCGACGGATCCCTCAAGGGTGGACTCCCTTTAAAGAAGGATCCACAGGGTGTTGAGTCCTCGACGAAATGTAAACCTCAGCGTTAAGAGTCCTCGAAGAAAAGAGTTGGTGCTGCAAAGAAGACTCGAAGAACGTAGGCCCGGTGGGTGCCAATTGTCGGCATCAGATGTCGGCATCAACGACCGGGACTCGACAACTGCTGGCCTTCGGATCTTCACTTGTCGGCGTCTTTGTGGACATCGGGTGGCGGCAAACCCACCGGGGGATTCGCCTTGGTCGTCGACAACCATGACTTTCTCCGGCGGGACAAAGCAGTAAACGGTGATGGCAAGCAAGCCTTTCTTTCAATGTTCTTAGGCAAAGGTGGAGCGTTGCGGCTCCGCTCGTCGAGTAGCATGGCGTCTTCCCCGCTTCTGGGTTACACAACTCGACTGGCTCCTAGCCGTTTCGGAAATCCTCTGAACCCTGTCGACGGCAATGGACTACGATGGCCTTCGATGTCCTAGTGGCTTTACTTCAAAATTTCCAGGCAGACCCTCTCTCCGGTCGACAGTCTTTCGGGACTGGCTTTCAGGTGGCCTCGAAGATCAGCTTCTGCCCGATGTTCCATCGTAGATCGGGGAGAGGTCTCCTAACCAGGTCCTCTCTCGGATCACTTCTCGAAAGACTTGACAGCTTTTGGATTTCGTCGAAGGAAAGCAGCTGCAATTCTCCTCCTTTCCGCTGGGCTTCAAGGAGAAGCTGTTACGCTCACCTGACTCCCACGGAGGCGCTGGCCTGGTTCGCGCTGCTGTGACCTCTTCTAAGGTGATGTGCAGGGTTCGGAAGACGGACTGGACCGGGCCCCCAAATCTGGCTTGCCTGGCTCGCAGAAGTATCCTTCTGTAGGCAAAAATAGGGGATTAACTGTCTGCGGGGTAATGCAATCAGCCTCCCACTTTCCCCTCTCACCCTCCTTGAAACCCTTCTGTGATTTCTCGTAGCGTCTCACCTTAGGGACTGGAAGGACGAGCTCTCCATCCTGCTTCTGATGCAGGGGCGCGTTGGTATCCAGTTACTTCACTGGATTTTCGGATTGGTGAGAACCAAACTTGCTTGGCTTCCAGGTAAGTTTTTTGATAAGAGGTTCCCCTTGTGTCCATGCATTAATGTACTAATGCTAGTGTCTTTTTCCCCATAGGGGCTGGGGTATGGAATGCCGGGGAACAGGCACCGACCCGAGATGAGAGGTGAAATCCTTGTAGAAATCAGGTAAGTCTTAAATGAGCGTTTTTTGGTAATGTCTTTTCATTCGCTCATTAACGCTGATGTCTTTTTCCCCTTAGGGGCCGGGGTCTGGAAATGCCAGGATGCGGCGCGGACCCGAAATGAAGAGGGAATGTATCAACAGGTAAGTCTTAAATGGAGATTTAGCTTTCCTTATTCCCTTCTCTCTCTCACCTTTTGTTCTGGTGTTTTTCTCCCTAGGCGCTGGGGCGTGACTGCGAATCTGAATGATCGCTGCTGAACATGGAGGCGCCCTGTAAAGGTGAGTGGAATGCGGCGCTGCAGCGATCAACGCGATGAGCTTTTAAATTAAAGTCTTCCTTTTCAGGATTGTCGGCGAGATGTCTCCGGGATGCGGATTTAGCAGGTAAGGACTTTTCCTTCTTCTGTTCTCTTCTTCTCTTCCTTTGCAGGTGATCCAGGATGCTGGCAGGCGTGGCAGAAGTCAGGATGCAGGAGCAGACACAGTGAGCGTCCAGCTGCTAGATGCAGAACAACGCGAAACACGTGTGGCTGTTCGGGTGGGGTTTAAATAGTCTTGGAAGAAGTTCCAGGTATGTATCCTTCCTCCAATAAGGTATGTATCCTTCCCCGACCACGCCCGGGTGGTAAATTAGTCCCACAGGTAAAGTAGTTCCTTTCAGGCCTCAAGGAGGCCGGGATCCTGCAGCATGGTCTGCATCAGGTAAGTGCACCCAAGCATTCCCATAATGAGCCTGGCGCCTATGGCGCCAGGACTGATGTCTTTTATGAGCCTGGCGCCATAGGCGCCAGGACACTGTCCAAAGGGCCCCTATATGGGGTTGCTGGATCCTTCCTTGGGGACTGGATGTCCGCTTTCGGGGACGCCGGGCTTGAACCGGCTCCCCGGGAGCGGGCATCATGACAAAGCAGCTTCAAGTTTCAACTTCAGCTTCTGAACAAATTGGTAAGTGAGAGGTCTCCAGATACACACATCTGTCTCTCATTCACACTGTTGAGCCAAGCTCAGTCAGCCAATCAGCCAGAAGGGCATTTGTGCAGGCAGGCAATCGGGCTCACTGTACATTCAGGTCATTCACTTCCACCGATTTCATAACAAGGAATGCGGATTGGGGCAAGCACCCAGTCTTTCAGCACCCACACTGCATTCATGTCAGTTTAAGGCAGGGCTGTCTCATTCTTTGTGTCACACACACAGAAACCAGACACCCATAACATGGAATGCATATTGTTCTCACACTCCATTCACACAGGTCCCACCGCTAGGGTGTACCCACAACATACAGTCACTGGGAAGGCTCCAGCCAGCCTGGCCTGGACTTCCCCACAATACCATATATGGTTCTTCCACCCAACAGCCAGTCAGGGCTTCCGAGGACTTTGGGAAAACAAGGTAACAGGTAATATAAACCAAGAGGCCACAGGGGCCATCTTGCCTTCTATCAGGAATCCACTGATTCCTATGGCAGGGTCTGGGTATCCCAAAATGGAAGATACTCGGAGCACTTGTCAAATTCAGCATGGAGCTGCCACCAGCCCATATCCTGCTCTGTGGGCCAAACACAGGTGCCCAAAAACATACACTAGGGGTACAGGTGTGTACCCCCACGCATGGACTCCTGTGCAGAAAACAAAGAACACACAAAGAAGTGCAGGACAAGGACATGGAGGCCTTGTCCCTACAAAGCATTTCCAGCATCACAGCAGCGGACCAGGCGCAGCGGGTTGCGAGGAGCCACAGAAGCAGAACACCTGCGAGCAGCAAGCGAATCAGACGTGCAAGCCTTTCCCGGTGAGTTCACAAGTAGTTAGTGACCACGGAGTGCTCCGAGCCTCCGGCTAGCGTGCTCAAGGTAGGGGTTTACTAAAAAGTAAGCACTCGTGTATGAGTGGAAGTGAAAAAAAAGAGTGACTTTGAATACCGAACTGTAAGAAAGCAACAAAAGCAATATTTGTTAAAACCAAATGACTGCAAATCTAAGCGTGTGAGTTTGTTGAGAAGCCAGCAACCCAATAGGGCAATATTATCAGTTAGCAAATACAACCATTGCCCAAGCCAAGAGACACCCAAAACAAGGCAATTCAAATCCAACAGAAATTGCCAGAGGCAGAAGGGGACTAATGAAAGGTCCAGAGGTTGTGAAACTTGTTGCCCATATTGTGGAAAGCATATAGCAACAGCTGGTATAAACCCATATTTCCAAATCCAAGGAAAAAGCAGAATAAGACCCTATATGGTCAACCGCGCCATCCTGATCAATCGGCTCTGACACAACCTGGGCATCAGGGGCCAGGCCCTAGCATGGTTGACCACCCCCATTCTCTCCAATCGATCCTCCCAGGTCCAACTTGGGTCCTTTCTCTCTCCCACCTTTATCTCCACTTGTGGTGTTCCCTAGGGCTCAAACCTCTCACACCCTGGCTCTTCAACCATTACTTGACTCCTCTGGCCCACCGCATCTCTACCTTCTGTTCTAACTTTCAGTGTTATGCGGATGACACTCAGCTCTCCATCAGACTCCCTTCAGCATCCTCTGAAATTTGGTTCATTCCGGACTGTCTATCCGCGATTGAGGAATGGTGTGCCTCCAACGATCGCTGCCTTAATGCCAGTAAGACTGAGATCCTTTTCTTTGGGACCCCTGCTCCCACTTTCCATCTTGCACTCTGGCTGCCCACCCACACCTTCCTGCGAGGCTAAGAACCTTGGGGTCATCGTCGACTCCACCCTCTCCTCACATCTCGGACATCTCTAAGAAGTCACACTACCAGCTGCACCTCTTCAGAGGTATTCTTCATTATCCCCAGAAGCTCACTGTATCCACAACCCTGGTTCTCTCTAGGCTGGACTACTGCAACAGCCTCTTTCTAAATTTGCCTGCCTCTACTCTTCCCCCTTTACGAATAATCCATAACAGGACTGTGAGAGCTGTCCTTGACCTCAAACCCAGGGATCGTATCTCTCCAGCCCTAAAATCTCTCCACTGGCTCCCAGTGGCTGCAAGGATCAAGTTCAAGACCCTCTGCATCGTCCACAAGGCTTTCTGGGGCTGGGGACAACACTACACCCAACTCTCTCTTCCTAAGCATCTTCCTTCTCGAGCCCTCTGCTCATCCACCTCCAACTCTCTGAGGGTCAGACGCTTCTCCAGGCAGAGAGTAGGGGGGGGGGGTAGATCTCTGTCCTCGGCTGGGGCCTCCCTCTGGAACAGCCTCCCGCTGCTCTCAAACTTGAGCAGGACCACCTAAGGTTCTGGAAGCAACTCAAGACCTTCCTTTTCACTTCTGCTTTCTCTCTCCCTCTCTCCCCTGCTGATGTTCCTGTCTGCTGTACTAACAGGTTACCTGACCTCCAACTGAACCTCACGGGCACCAGGCACCTGCACTACCACTGTCCAGTAGCCCATTGCAATGCCTCCGGGCCTCCCACCCACTTAGGGACTGTATCTGCAACCCTACAGCCCCCTACCTCTCTGCACTTACTGAGCCACCACCCTGGCAGCACTTTCCATGTTCTTGCTGCTGCACTCTCCCCTCCCATCTCCCCAGCTGGTACTACTTCTCTTCCCTCCCCTAGCACTTGCACGATCTGAATGACAATGCATCTGTCTACCCTTCCTTGTCTTGTTGCGCCTAGAAACACACGTGTACAGGCAATTTATAAATGACATATCATATCAGTATTTGGTTACTTATGCAGAGGGGAAACGAGAGTGGCAAAAGGGCAGCCCTTCTGGAGAAGGTTATTCAGAAAGATAGGAGCATAATTTGCCTACGAGTATTAACAAGCACCAATGTGAATCTTGTTTTCCCTGAAGAGTTGCTAAAAGTTGATGTCACAAAACAATGAACATTGTGAAGTTGTTGCAAAGCTATTATAAGTTGATCTTAACCATGGAAGCCCTTTTTGTGAAATGCTGTTTGGGCAGGGGAGAATATCCGCATAGCAAACCTTTGAAGTAATAGGCCTGGCATGGCAGTAAACCGGGTAGAAGTGGATGAAGTGCTATAAAGTGGTGCTGACAAACACACTTTGTATTGCTTATGGGGCTGAAGAAAGAATTGTATAAAACTGGTATAGAGGAGTTATTTTTCTTCTGAAATACTCAGTTTTGGCAAAACATCCAAACAAAGGCAATTGTTGATGGTGACGAGCTAAGAAAATATTCTTTATGTGGACAGGAACATTCTGAATCTTATTCTTGCTCAAAGAAGATAAAGAACCTATTTTCTTTGTTGAATCACTGGAGTGTTGGAACTTTCTATTGTCCAATTAGAGTAACAAAGAACTGTGTTGGAACTTTCTGTTGTCAATGGAAGTCACAAAGAACTGTGTTGGAACTTTGTTACGAACCCGGATTTCCTTATTTCTTTTTGGGAACTGTGGAGCAGAATCCTGCTTGAATCTGGGGAAGGGGAATTCACTCATATTATAAGGAAAGACTATTGCCATATTACGAATTCATTTGTTGTTATTTGTATTGATTTAGAATTGCCATGTATCACATCATTGATGTATTATATGCACAAGTGTGAGGGATAGATCTCCTTTGTTAGTGTGCTACCTTTAGTTTAATTTAGGCAGGGAAATCCTTGTCCGGGTAGGTATAGTGAGGCGTTTATCCAACCTGTTAATTTAATAAAATGTCATCTTTTGAAAATTCTTCACAAAGTTGTCCGCCTCACATTTCTGACCTCTCACATATGCCTTCGTGATTTGTGTCCCAGACCCCCTTCACTAGGTCACACTCTGCTCCAGTGAGTTTTTCTGTTCTCCGTTTTTTGCCTTTAGTACTCTCTGTGTCTCCCCAACCCTGGGATTAACCATCCTTGCACCTGTAGGGCTTTGGTTGTCACCATCCGGCAGTTTGCGTGTCTTCCAGGAGCTTCTGTGCCTTCTCTTGCCCAGCAGGACCTTTCCCGGTCTTCCGTGTGTCGCCTTCGCAGTTCGACAGTTGTCTCCTTGCACTCGAGCGGCCTCGGTCACCGACAGGTACGTTTCCTGTTCTCCGGTCTGCCTTCTGCATCATGGGCCAGATGCAAGTGAGTCTCTCTCTCGGACACAGTCTGCCTCTCTGCTCTGCTGTCCTGCGCACTTTCCCGGCTCATGCCAAGCCAACAATGAAGATGCCCGCCTCCCCTTCCCTCGCTGCCTATGAATGACAGCTGACCAATAGGACTATTCCAAAAGCTAGAACGTGCGCATCTGTTCTTGGCAGTGATCTTCATTA
Source organism: Ambystoma mexicanum (assembly GCF_040938575.1). Classification (NCBI taxonomy): domain Eukaryota; kingdom Metazoa; phylum Chordata; class Amphibia; order Caudata; family Ambystomatidae; genus Ambystoma; species Ambystoma mexicanum. The sequence continues at coordinate 392,881,358 of NC_090938.1, forward strand.
CTCATGGTCTCTTCCCCGTCCCAGTAGTTCTTGCCTGAGATATACTGTAAAACACATGGGGGCCAAAGGCAGTATGGAATTGGAGGGGTTTTGAGGGAAGGTGTTGGGGGGGAGAAAGGGGGGGGGGTTAAAGGGATACTGCGTTCTTCCGAGATTGTCACTAATCTCAATTGGGTTCTTCCTCCTCATGAGATCCTCGCGCCGAGTACCATCTCCAAGGGGAGGAGGGGGGGGGGGACTATCAGGTAGCAGTCTCACCACCCTGGCCTCATGGAAAGGGGCTCCCCCTACGGAAGCAGTAACAATCCCCTGGGATTTGTCAGTGTTCTTCCAGAGTTGTCCTTGTCCTGCCACTGGTCCTCCTCACCTCCTGGGACCAGGCCTTCCATCCTGGTGCGTTCTGCAGCCAGAGATCTATCTCCCTTCATCACCAAACTTATCAACTTGTCCTTCACTACCAATTCAGTTCCAAGTAACTTGAAACAATCTTGGGTTCTGCCTCTCCTATAAAAGCAATCATTAGACCCGGCCATACCGACCAATTATAGACCCATCACCACAGTACCATTCCTCCTAAAAATCCTTGACAGAGTTGCCTACCTGCAAATCCAGGACTACCTAGAGACAAATCAATTGCTAGGAATACGCCAATCTGGCTTTCGACCTCAACATGGGACAGAAACTACCCTTGTTGACCTCAAAAGTTAGATTGATGCGATCAAAGATAAAGGTAACGCTGCCATCCTACTCCTCTTAGACCTCTCAGCGGCCTTCGACTTGGTTGATCATAAAATTCTCTGTAACCACCTCTCCTCTGCAGCCCACTTCTCCGCCTCTGCTGTCATATGGATACAATCCTTCTTGGCTGTTTTCCTAACCTAGTGAGTTCCCCAGCAGCTTTGCTGGATTTCTGGAGTTTGTTTTTTCCTCCTGCCAAGAGTGAGACTCTTTTTCTCCCACTCTTGGACATGATTTATGGTGTTCCTTTGACTGTTAATGTGTTTTATGGGCTATGGGGTCCTTTACTCCATATGGTCTTATGTGTTTTTACTATGTGTGTTACACAGCACCCTCCATGCAGTGACACAGGGGTGTCATAGTGACACCCCACCATAGGCCCCATACCCTGGGACTGACTACTGTCTCCCAGGGCATGTAAAGTCACCATTGGCTTTACCAGTCCCAAATTATGAACAGAAACCAGTACAAACTATCATATTGTGGACGTACTGGTCGGGGCAATTCGATTGCCCCAGGGTCTGTTAGTCGAGGGGGCACGTCTCCGTCCCCCCTGATCGAGTTTTGGCTGGTGGCAGTGGATACTACTTTTTATATTCGACCCCGAATATATCCCTATGGGATTTTCCCATTGTTCGAGGCTACCAACTTTAATTATTTAATTCTCATAGCCTCGAACATACCGCTGGTTTATTTATTTAATATTAATTCGCCAGTTGGTATTTTTTGCCAGGACTGGATTCTAAAATGGCGTTTGGGTTCTCTTCTGTGACTCCAACCCAAGTCGAGCCCTTTGTTCCACTTTTGGCGGGCTTCTCCACAGAAGCCTCCAAAAGTGGTGCCACTCTGTCTTGGTACCACGGGGGGGTGTGGGAGGGAGTTTAGGCACCCTGGACTGAGTTGCCTTGGAAACTCCAGTCGCACTCTTGTGTGATTGGCCCAAGTGGTGAGCCGGCCGGCTCACCACTTAGCATGTTTGATTGACAGCTAGGCTGAGTGAATGGGGATGTGCTGCATAAAAGCAGGGCTTTGGGGACTGGAACTTCAGAAGTCGCCACAGGACCTAAGAATCCGACGAGGGAGAAGCTGAGCCGACCTGCTACGACGACACCACTGGTGGAGCCTTGCGGAACCGACTCACCACTTCCCGACGACAGAGAAGATCTCCCTGCTGGAGAGTCTTCTTCCCCTGACTGGTGGGCACAACCAGTTTACCTTCTTTTCCTCGCATCCAGGGACGTCTTGTGGTCGAATTGCCCGTGCCAAGCACCCCGACAACCGGATAGCCACTTACCACTAGACCGCGAACAAAAGGACTGCTCATTTTAACTGAGAACTCAGCGGCTGGTTTCTTCCCTGGCAGTGCAACGGACTCCTGTCTTCCTCCCCGAAGTGATCCTCTCTTCCCCCGGACGAAGCACCGACTTGCATCCGCTGCCAGGAACAACTGCCCCCGCTGGAGTATTCTCACCACTTTAAGGTACCGTGTCCGCCAGGCCTCCCTTTCTAAAGATTGCTACAAGGTAATAATAATCCCTTAACCTTCTGGACTGGGCTGCCCGCCTTGACCCTCTAACTGGTCCCTTTCTTTTGGTCCAACTCTTTCTGAACCTTTGAGACTTTTGTGCACTTTTCAAACCGTGTGACATTGGACACATTTCGTTCTGATCCTCTTAAAGTGGATCCGGCTTTCTGAACTCTAACTTCATGGTTTGATTCTGCCTTCCTCTCTTGCTGTGTTCTGGTGAAAGTGTTGGGATCTGTTTCAATTTATACTCTGCCTTTCTCTCCCTTTTAAACTGAATTATTAGAGTGCCATCTGCGTTAAGCGCTCACCGCTGTCTGAAAATAAGTGGGGCTTTACTTAAGACTTGTCTAATATTCTTTTAAGGGAGTGTATATCTTTTAGTGACCGTGTTTTTGAACCGCTTAATATTTGTGCCTGTGTGTTTTATTGGATGTGGTTTTAAATAAATAATTATATCTCTTTTACACCAAGCTCTGGTTAGTGTTTGCTTGTTCTACTGTGTTCTTTTGACCTATTGTGAATACTCTGTATACTGCCCAACTCTTCTTGAGGGAAGTCTGACTGCTCAGCCACAGCTACCAAGTGAATCTGTGTGGTACAGACTGCTACCAAGTGGGTTTTTCTGCCAAACACCTGTAGTCTTAAATCTTTTGCAGTGGTCCCAGAGGGAACTGCACAGGTTTCTGCCTAACATTGGCCAACAGAACTATGAGGGTTTTCTCACCAGTAGCGGCGGCAGACCCCATTCCCATCACCTGTGGGGTCCCTCAAGGTTCTTGCGTCTCGCCCACTTTGTATAATATATTTACAAAGCCTCTCTTTGACAAACTGGACCATATAGGTGTCACTTACACGAATTATGCCGATGACACCCAGATACTCCTTACCATCTCAGGGAATTATAATGATGACGTCAAGCGGATTAATAAAATCTTTTCCATCATTCAGGCATGGATGGCCACACACGGCCTTTGGCTGAATGATGAGAAAACTGAACTCCTTTTGGTTGGCTCCCCTAACAACCTGCTAAAACTTAGCCCTAACTACAACAGTATCATGATAGATGGTAACACTATTCCCATTGTTAAAAGTGTAGAAACCCTTGGCTTTTACCTTGATGCCAATACCAGCCTCTCCAAGCAAATCAGTATGACTGCCTCAGCCACCGCCTACACGGGTACACGGGTAAGCTGATAAGAGCCTGTAGACCCTTCCTGTCCACCAACAGCTGCCTTACGCTGGCCAGGGCTATTATACAGTCCAAATTGGACTACTGTAACAGTCTGTACCTAGGTGCCAACCAATCTATAATCAATAAACTACAGGTACTACAAAATAACGCACTTCGTGCTGCACTAAATATCGCTAGGCGCGAGCACATCTCAACTATCCGAAAATCATGTAAATGGCTCTCTATTCATCAAAAAATTCAACTAAAAACCATCTGTCTCACAAAGCCTTAAACAATCTAGTCCCACCCTATCTCACCAACACATTTACACTGAAACCCTTCACTAGAATGACTAGATCCTCCAATACCTTATGTCTTACAGTGCCCAGATTCACTCTAAAAAAAGCTGGTGGTTCTAGCTTTACAGTCCTTGCCGCCCAACTTTGGAACACCCTACCTTTAAACATCAAATCTACCAAGTCTTTTCAGCCCTTTAGGAAACAGGTCATTAGTTGGCTACTGGAAAAAAACTAACTATTACCCTCTTCTCTTTGCCTGGTCTGCTGAAGTTGCCTATACCTGTATTGTGCCTTTGTACTAAGTAATTGTATAAATGTAAACGGTATATAATTTATGATGTAACCATATCCTTGATGCGCCCTTTTACCCCTGGGTCTGGAGCGCTATACAAATAAAATAAACAAATAAAACAAACGAACATCAGCGTGTGCTGCTTGGATTTTAGAAACTGCCTCAAACGTTTTTGTTTCATCTCTCGTTACCACTTCAGTTGTCCTCCCGCAGGGGCTGTTTTTGCTGGTTTGCCATCCACGTTTGCATTCAGAGTCGCCAAGGTCTGCTGTGTGGAGGTTCCGGTCTCCTTCAGGATCTACCTCTGTCGAGGTCTACTTCTGCAAGGTGGCTCCCACGCCCGTGAAGTACGATGGTTCCTCTTTTGGGTCATTGAGGTAGTCGATGGCACAGGGTGACAATTCCTGAGTAAAACAGACTCTTCATTCTGCACCTTTAAAAGAAGCTTTTACTTACAAGGTTGTTTTGCCTTCTATGAACTGACTTTCTTGAAGAAAACACTACAAGTACTTCCCTCTGGGTGCTGGGTTGGTGGGTTATTTTAGATACTCACTCCCAGATGTCCACTGGTCTGTGTTGGCTGGGTTCTGTAGGTTCCCTTCTACTGCATTTCCCCATTGGTTAATAAAGGGTGTCTCAATCCTGCTTTGCTTTTTTGCTCCTATGGCGATAGGTCTTGAACCTTCCACTGGATCTCTTCTTCAGGGTCTCCACTGGTGTCCCCTGGGGTTGATTGCTTTCTTTTGACCCAAAGACTGCTTTATTCTGGCCCAAAGACTTCTCTGCGCTGGTGTCTGATAAACCCGATACCAAAGGAATCTTTGACAAGACTTCAGATTTAGTAGATCACATCACTAGCTGCATCAAGGCCTCCATTGATGTTTTGGTCCCAGAAAAAGTAAAAATTGGAAAACTAGACACCACAAGGAAATCCTGGTTTACTGATAATATTACATCAGCCAAGAAAACTAAAAGGGCCTTGGAACGCAAGTGGCGCAAGAATCCGGATACTTTCACCATGAATATATATAAAGCCGCTCCTCACGCTTATAAGAAAGCTATTATTAAAGCCAAAGGAAAATTATAATCTGCGTATTGACGAAGCCAAATCCTCTCCCAATTAATTGTTTAAAATCCTTAAGGAATTAGAAAATAATATCTCACCTTTTCTGCCGATTATCAAAGACACTGCCAAAACATTCAAGAGGAATTCCTGGCTAAAACATCTAGCCATCAGGCGAACATTGCTAACCAAAGTCTTCTTTTAGCCAACAGAATAAAAACACCTATATCTAATACCAATCTTAAATCCTCTGTTCTGCCTTCCATTCTGACATTCGACTTTCAAGGTTGCTCTGAACCCGAGGTCCGTAATATTATAAGGGGCCTTAAGCCCTCTACTTGTGCAGGAGATCCAGGCCCTACTAACATCTTGCGAGTCGCCCTGGATACTATCGCTCCATGGATCACCAGGGTGATCAATATGTCTTTCCAGAAGGTATGGTGACAGTTTCAATGAAGAATGCATGGATTACTCCATTATTGAAAAAGATTTCCTTGGATCCTGCTAATGCAAAAAACAATTGTCCCATTACTAATGTACCTTTTCTGACCAAACCTCTTGATGGAGCGGCATATTTACAATTGAAAACATTTGTAGAGGCAAATAAAATCCTGGGGATCCACCAGTCTGTCTTTAGGGCTCTACACACGACTGAGACAGCCCTACTGAACCTCAAGTCAAACATTTCTGCAATCGTTGAAGGAGGTCACCCCCTGCATTACTTATGTTGCTGGACCTCTCTGCAGCTTTTGACTTTATCGATCCCGCTCTGTTACGTGAAAGACTACTTAACATCGTCAACTGCTCAGAGAGGGCAGCTGACAGGATCACCTCTTTCCTAGGCACTAGAACATCCAGGGTGACAGCTACAAAGTTTGAAGACCCTCCATTTCTTTCCTCCTACGGTGTGCCGCAGGGGTCATGCCTATCTCCCATTCTATTTAACATTTATATTAGTCCACTCGTGGACCTTCTGGATGCCCTGGGTCTTCAGTATGCTAATTATGCCGATAATACCCAGGCCCTTATCGAATTGACTGGTATCTATGACACTGACACTAAAACTGTGAACAATCTTCACCAAGAGATCCAGAACTCATTGGCCCTGAATAACGGTAAAATTGAGCTGGTTATATTTGACTCAGGGCTGCGGTTTAAGAAAATTGATGCTAAACTTTCCCAGCTTATCATCATGAACAATATCATTCATTACCGTAAAAACCTTGGGTGTCACTATTGACTCAGAGTTATCTATGAAAAAGCAGATGAGTCCTTATCTTAATATTAAAAATCTCTCTCTTCTTGCCAAAACGTTAATTCCCACCTGGATTATTGTAATAGTCTACTTATTGCCACCTCTAAAGCTAATTTTAAGTGTCTGCAGACCACACAGAAGGGTGCCATTAGGGCCGTCTTTGGGCTCGTCAAGGGTGACCATGCTTCCGATTTTAGGAGAGAACTTCATTGGTTGCTGGTCAAGGAGAGAGTGAGATATAAGACTCTCTCTTGCATTTAAACGTCTACATTCAGCCGCACCCCTCTACCTGGAAAAATAATCTCTTGTTTAAATCCTTCGAGAATACCGCGTTCCAGTAACTCCTAATCCAGCCATGTTACCGCATGGAGCAGTTTGGAGGTACTTACTACGAAGTCAGGACTCCCCTAGAATGGAATTCCCTACGCCTTCTTATTAAATCATCTCCATCACTGACAGTCTTCAAGAAAGCGATCAAGACTTTCCCCTAACTCTCTGGATTAGATCTCGCCTCGTTAAATGCATTTTCGTCCTGCCTGACTACACTTGTTTGTCCTCCTTTGTGCGCTCTGAGGTCTACGGGCATGTAGCGCGCTATAAAAACTAAAAACAAATAACTAAATAAATATAGGTGGAAAGAGCCATACTTACCCGACTTTTCCTATGGGGGCTCTGTCCTCAACACAAACTCCTACAAGTGACACTGTGTTACATAGCTGGACTGTGGCATTCTCTAGCCACCCCCCTCCCTCTGAAGTGTCCCTGGAGTCTCCACTAAGCCCCATATCTGTAAAGACTTTTCCTGATTTATTAGGGATTTTTAAATCTTTGCATTAAACTGCTGTCTATGATATACATTGAATCATAGTATGTTGCTACTGTTTCCCTCCTTGGCCTGAAACATGCCTTTCTGGGCCTGGGAATGTCTTCCTAAAATACATCCTGGATATTGGTTGCCCACCTGGCTGTGTTGGACAATGTGTTCCCCTGTGCTATATGCATATGTATAATACTTTATTTAGAATGTAGGAAACTAGTTACTTACCTGTAACTCCCGTTTTACAGAATTGGTATCTTTCATAGATTCACATGCTGTGAATTGATTTTTACTGCAGCTGCAACAGAGATTTCATGGGGCCTGGCAGTCTTTGGTGACGCTATGACAATGGAGCGTGAAGGGTGGCCAGGATGTCTAGCAAGATGTCTCTAGGTGCCCTTGGAGCTGGGATCCCGCCTGGAACCGATGGCTCCTGGCGTGGAAGCATTTGTAGTGGTGCTGATTTCAGAGTAGGCATGTCTAACTCTGGGCTGGAAGGGCTGAACTCCCCTTCTGATGACAGACAATGGTTCCTCTTGAGGGTCCTCTCCCACCGTGCCAGGAGACTGGGGGGGTCATATCTGGGATAATACTAAGGGCCAGCAGATAAACTGGCAGCAGTGTGATGGATGTAGATTTTGTCGCTGTTGACATGGTGGCACTTGCCGTCGCTGACAGAACTTTTATGGTCGTCAACAGGGCAGGTTTTGCAGATGTCGACAAGATTTTTGAGGCTGTCAACAACAAGGTCTTTGGTGGCGAATGAGGTCTTCATGGTCGTCGCCAGCATCGTCGACAACAGGGCCTTCGTGGTCGTAGTTGGTGTGGTGGCAAAGGGTGGTATGATTGCCGTTGACAATGTTGATGATCTTGGCGTCGCCGATTAAGGTGTAGGCCAGGCCCCTTTGACTTTTGAAGAAGAAGAGGCTGGCCTACCTTGCACGAACGGCATGGAAGAACCTGGAGATTACTCTGATGCTCTGGGAGTCGCTGTGGTCGTTTCTGAAGGGAAACTTGCAGGGGTTTGTGTGCGCCCTTTTTCCGCATTTAGATGGTTCATCGTGCGATCTGGATTTCTTAATGGAGGTGTTTCACTGGGGACACCTACCCTGCCTAAGAGAAGCATGACCCGGTACTGAAGCAGAGTCAGAAGCCCCACCGGCTTTGTCGATCCATGCCACAAGTCTTTGTGGACGTTCCTTTTCAAATAAAACGGATGGATTGACATACCTCGCACTCCTCGATTATGTGGTGCGGATGGAGGCAGTAGAGACATTTCTCGGGGAGGTCTTCCATGAAAAGGTTCTTTATGCCACAATGAGTATAGGCCTTAAAACTACTTTTTCATCCTGGCCTCAGACGTTCTAGTAGGCCCAAATGTTGAGGTTTCTGAAGACGTGGCTACCGTGAGGTGGAACAACCGTCGACAGGCTGGTAATTCCGAGTGAGAATCTTCGGATAGAAGATTGTATCCATTGTCAAAAAAATGTAAAGTTTCATTTTTGTTTAAGTGTTAAGAACTTTGAAATGTAGAGAGATAAATGGAGGAATCCAAACCCAAAAACGTGCGGTAAAAATCTGAAGGCGGCAGCCAGAGGTGGAGCTAAGAGAGCCCTTTCTATTGGCTGTGGGAAGCTATGATATTACCTGTTGTAGTGTGACTATCCAGAAAGTCAGAGCTTTTAGGTATTTGTTCAACACTCCGCTCTAAAATAGGTCTCCAACCCCTAGTCTTTTTTCTTACCAGGAAGTATCTGGAGTACACTCCTTGGCCTCGCTGTGCATGTGGGACTCACTGCAAGGCTCCCTTGGACATCAGTGACCAGACTTCCTGTTGTAGCAGATGATTGTGTTTCTCTGCTTTCTTGGTTGGAGGGTTGGCAGCTTGATAAACCCCAGTGTGTGGCCCTGCTGGATGAGGGATAGCACCCATTTGTGAAGGTAAGTGTCCTCTAGATCTAGAGACAGCAGGAAATTTCTGTGTTGCAGCTGTGGTAAAAATCTATTAACGGCATACAAATCTATGAAAGATCCAATGCTAGAGAATAGGAAACGTGCCAAGTTCGGATTCATACTCCCCAAAACTAATAGCCAGCGTTTTACATCAGGATAGCCCCAGTTCTTTACTAATGGTCAGATTCTGCATCCCTTCAGGAAGCCCCAACAAGCATCTGCACACCTGCCCTTGTAATGTATGAAGATAATCTAGTGCTAAATATTCAGTTACATAAGTAATATAAAGGATTACCAGAGTGACTGTTTGTAAATCTATATTAACCAACAGCATGTGAAACTGCCAAAACTTTGATGAAAACGCATTCTGTTAGTCATTAGCACTTTAGCCTTCTTCTGAACCTTTGAAATAATTTATTGCTTATATTTAGTATTACTTACAAAGAAATCTAAGAAGAAGCTGCTTACTTCTAACTATAGTTCTCCAGCATTGATATCTTTCATAGATTCACAGGCTTGAATATTCCCAGCTGCCCCGCTGGGAATCTCCAGGTAGATTACACAAAACTATTGAGAGCTCACTTTTGTAGGCTCTCCAGCTCATTTAAGTCCTTTTTGTCTAAACCAATGAGAAGAGCCCTCTTGGCTCCACCCAGAGCAGCCCGTTTCAGATTCAGTACCTGCAATCACTGATCTGTCTCCTGAATGTGAAATGCAGCTTCAAAGGGGAAGGGTCGCACGTGAATCTATGAAAGATATCAATGCCAGGGAACTACGGCTATGGGTAAGTAACTAATTGTCCAGCATTGGATGTTTCATAGAATAGATTACAAAGCAGTACCAGCATACACCTATGCAATACACTCTGGACTTTTAGTACATAACTGGTTTGTCTCTGTCTGAATGAACCTGTACAATTAAAAATGTATGGATCCTGATATCTATGCCCGAATACCTTTGCGCACAGCTATAGTGAATCATTTCTGATAGCCACACATAAGTATGGCTAATTGCACTGCAACCCACATATCTGGCACATAATCTGGACTGGCTCACTGCCCTTGCCTACATACCTAGCACATATTCATACGGACAAATTTGTTTGTATATATGCGCACCACAACTGGCCAGCTCATGAATTCTGTCCCTGACCACCTAGCAATGAGGAATATTGAATCACTGTGCTAGCATTCTGTGAAGGCATCACAAAGTAGGACACAGACAACAGAGTCAACTTTCTAAGAAAAGCTTTTATCATCTTTAAATGTCAGGATGGAGTAAGGCCTAACTTGACCTATGCTAATATGGGATTTCCCTACCTAAAGAAACTAAGGATAATCACTGTTTGGAAGTTCAAATACAAAGTCTGTGTGTCCAAAGCGTATACTTGCCCGAACAACTAAATCTATACAATGTGTAGGGATGTCAGCAACAAAAGAAAGTGTTCAAAAGTAAAGTTCTGAGCTTCAAGCTCTTTGGCTTTCTCTCAGCTTCCCTTTCTGCATGTTCAAAACAGTTTCACAAAGACATCGGGGTTCTCTTCCCCAAGCATTCAACCCAGTTGAACATTTCCTCAAATGCCTCAGGGTCTCCGTTCCCCAAGGGTCCAACACAGTTTATAAAGTCTTGGGGGATCCTTCCCCAAGGCGCCAACCTGTTAGGGAGGATTCTCATTCTATGGCTAATTTCCCTAGCCTAGTGAGTCCCCCAGCAGCTTTGCTGGATTTCTGGCGTTTTTTTTTTTCACTTGGTAAGAGTGTGAGCTTTTCCCCCACTCTTACCTGTGTTTTGCCATGTGTATTTCATCTGTTTTTGTGATTGAGGGCTCTGGAGCACACCACTTCAGTAGCCTCACTCCTTTGTGTGTTACACAGCACCTTCAGTGCAGTGACACAGGGTTGTCTTTTAGACTTCCCACCGACTCCATTTCTGGGGCTGACTACAGTCCCCCAGAAAAGGGTAAAGTTGTCATTAACATTACATAGTCATTTAACCACAGATCCAGTACACCCCATCTTACATGGAGTATTGGAAAGGGTTAATCCTTGGCCCTTTTCATCTGTACCTCTTGGAGCATTGTTTCGCTCCCTTAACATTAAGACTTGGCTGGTGGCAGTGGTATCTACCCTCATTTTCCTACCGCGGTTATATTACATAACGTGGTATTGTTTTAGGCTATTTTATATCCTCGAACTTTAAACCCGCTAGCCCAAATACTTTTTATTTCGGCTCCGGTTGGGTTTAATCGCCATTTCTTTTTGTTAACATCCTTCTTGGGTGTTTCTTTGCGCGGCAAACCAGGTTTGCCTCCTTTGTTCGCCGACCTTTGGCGGGCTTTTGACCAGAAGCCCTCCTTTGGCGTCTGGGTGTCTAGGTGGGCTGAATGTGAGGGAGGGGTGTAGTCACCCCCTGCACAGGGTCTCCTTGGAGACCTGAGTCGCACTTTGTATTGATTGGCTAAGGTGGTTGTCCGGGCTGGACAACCCCCCTGCTGAGTGATTGACTGCCAGACTGTGTGAATGGGGGTTTTGGCATAAAGGGCAGGACTCTTGGGCTAGAAGTCAGAGCCGCCACTGGAACTGCAAGGAACCGAAGAGAAGCGGAGAAGAGGACGGCTGCTGCAACTCCGAGTCCCGGTGAAGCCCTGCTGCAGTCCTGAGATATCTACCCTTCAACGACAAGAGAAGATCCAGTTCGGAGTCTTCTTTCCTTGAGCCTGGTGGGATCAACCAGCTCGTCTTTTCTTCAGTCAAAGAATCCTCTCCTGGGTCGAAATCACTGCTGTGCTGTAGTGGTTTGGATAGCCATCAGAAGAGCCATCTCCTGATTTAAAGGAGCGCACCTTTTATTCATAGTTCTTTTCGCTGCTGCTGGCCTCATCCCTGGGTAGTGCAGATCGCTCCAGACGTCGTCCTTCTTGTACCCACGACTGAAGCCGCAGGAACTACCAGGAACAACTGCCGTGGCACCAGCTTTTCACCCATGGAATAAGGTACTGTGCACATTTGGTCGGTCTTTCCACATGACCAGCCGGAATCGGGGTGAAACCTTTTCCTCCACAAAGATTTGTTCTTTCTTCCCTCCCTCTTATAACTTTTCCTTCCAATTGACAATCTTTTACAAACTCTTGGCATCTCGAATCTCAAACTGTTTAACGTGTGATCCTCGGCAACTGAGCATCTGCTCCATTGTCACTGGCGCAGGACTATTGACTTTAATCTGTATCTTTGAACAAGTCCTCGAGTCTCCTTGCCTTGAAAAAGTATTGCCTTTGATTTTTATTTACTTTTCCCTTGTTTGAAATTCTTAAGTACAGAGTGTGTTTTTACTTCGTGAGAATTTCTATCCGCGGCTGCGCGTTAGTATCGCAACACCGGTCTGTCAAATCCTAATGTACTTACCTTGAATTTACTGGCACAAGTGGAATTGGTTGTGTGTAGTGTATTTTACGAGTGGTTTCGAATTTTTAGAAGTGAAGTGTTTATATAACAGATGGTTTAAAAATAAATGTACCTATATTTTTTACCTGAAACCCTGAGTCAGTGTTTGCTTGAGTCACAGTAATTGTGGTCCTTTGTGTAATCTCTACTACTGCTCATTTACTCTTGAGATAAGTCTGGCTGCTACGCTACTGCTACCACTTTAACAGTGTAGTACAGGCTTGTACCAAAGGTGAACTTGTATTACCACTTGTAGTCTTAATTGTGTTTAGTGGTCCCTAAGGGCACTGCACATGATTCTGCCTAACACCTATCCAGTTTGCAAACACCAAAAGTCAGTTCAAATCCTCTGGCTCTCAAAATAAGATCAGTTCAACTTCTCGATCACTCCCAAAGGGCCACTTGGTCTAGGCGCAGTTTTTGGTTCGCCCCGTACAGGTCACGCAACCGATAGCCCTGCTTTCCTTGGCTCTTTTCACGTAGGGGTTCCTCGGCCTAGGCGCAGTTATCAGACCACACAGCCCACCATTTACAGGTCATGCGACCGATAACCCTGTGCACTTTGCTGTACTTCTGTATTCTTCAGGCTTTGGCCAACACAGGCTTTTCTCCGTCAACCAGTAGTCCTGTGGACTCTTGTATCTCGGATGGGGAAAGGACTTACCCTAATGATCTTTCCATGGATCTTCTCCAGCAGATTCCTGTTCTTGATAGAGATCCTCATCCAGCTCTGCTGTTAGGAAACATTTTCAACAGGGGGCATAGTGGACCGCGACTCGCCTGTCAATCGTCACATTGTTTTGATGGGTGCTTGATAGTCAGTTCCAGACATGACGTCAGGGGTCGTATAAATACCACGTCGCTACGCCCCATGCTTCAGTTACTCCCTTTCCCCCCCTCGGTGCCTACACATAACAATGGGATACCTCCTAACGGGGAGACCCCACGGAATTAGCAGATTTTAAAAATAGAAACATTTTTAAAAAACATTTTCAGTAAGATAGAAGTGGTCACCTGAGAGCCATTATCAGTTGTCTCCTCACTTGAATAGAAGCGTTAAGCCACAGGGACTTTCTGAGCAGGGATGGATGGGAGGGGCGATGAAGAATCTGCTGGAGAAGAATCCATGGAAAGATCATTACAGTAAGTAATTTATCCTTCAATGGATTGCTTTTCTCCCGTTGATTTCTCATCTTGATAAGACTCCCCAAGCAGTTAGAATAAAGGAGGAGGGCAGAAAGCATTAAACAAGCAGATTTTGCAGAAGTGCTCTACCAAATCTTGCGTCTGCTCCACGTGCAACATCTAAAGAGTAATGCTTGGCAAATGTATGCAGGGACGACCGCGTGGCCGCACAACATATGTCTCCAATAGGAACTCCCCTCTGCAGGGCTGAAGAGGGTGAGACCCGCCTGGTAGAATATGCCGGGATGAAGCTTCTTGCCTGCTGACTGGTAACATTTGGATATACACAAACTAATCCAACGTGACAGGGTTTGCTTGGTTATGGTGAGACCTTTACAGGAGAATAAATGGCCAACAAACAACTGGTCAGTTTTCCGAAACCCGGATGTACGAGCCACATACAAACCAGTCTGGGGTCTAGGGTAAAAGGCAGGCAAATGAACACACAGAGGTGCAATCCTGAAAAAACCTTAGGAAGGAAGCTAGGCTTGACTTTGAGAGAAACTTTTTTCCCGAAAGAAACATAAAAATTGAGGTTTGCAGCACAATGCTTGCAACTCACTAACCTTTTTGGCTGATGTGATTGCAACCAAGAAAGCTGTTTTAAGGGATAACAGCCTTATGGAACAAGAATGCATGGGCTCAAACAGAGCTGCCAACAAATAAGTCAAAACCAGATTAAGATTCCAACCTGGAACAATAAAAGGAATTGGCAGAAACTTATTGAGAAGGCCCTTCAGGAATTGGGCAAAGACGAAAATATTGAAGAAAGAACCCTGATCCAGGGACCTTTTGAATACAGACAAGGCTGCCAAATATCCTTTGACTGTCGTGAGATCCCTGAAGGTGTCTCACCTGATAGTCCACGGGGTTCTGTCATCCAGGTTGCCAGGACACGGCCATCGCTTTTGGATCCAGTTGCTGGTGGTGGACCAATGCGGAGGATAACCTGGATGGGGGGGTCTTCGGGGAGTGGAAGTGGGACAACGGATGGCGAGACGTGGTATCCCCTTCCCTGTGGAACCTTTACCCCATCCTACCAGGTAGGATACGTAGGGACTCAACCCCCTACACGCCTTTCGACACAAACACTTTCTCACGGACAACTCACTGTGAGGGAAAACAGACTAACACCCGAGCTGTACACCTGATATGTCCCACTACAATGGTCAGGCAATTACTGTTCATTACACACACAACAGTCTTCCATCACACTTCCCCACATGAATAAAAGGCAGAGCCCGAAAGCACACTCTGTGCAAGGCAAAGCAAACAAGGAAGCAGCCATTCCAAGATGGCAGTTTAAAACAAGGGGGAAGACGGTCAGACTGAAGAGGATTGCAAGGAGGGCAGGGCCCTTGACCTTTTCACTGAAAGACTATCTTTCATGAGCCTTCGAGAATAGGAAACTTGAGAACTGCAATTAAAGCTGAAGATTCTTGCATTGTGTGCCGGAGGTACCCTGGGCTCTCCCTCGTCGATAGTCAAGGCAGAGAGGCATTTACAGCTGTGGTACTGTCTGTGGCACGTACAACAAAGCAGCACCAGTGAAGTCAGCACAGCTAGTGAGTTGGGGAGACAGATACTAGAGCGGTCTGTGTGGAAACCAAGGTTGCAAGCGGCAACATTGTATAAAGAAAGTTGAAGAGAACAACGTATGAGGTATATGTGGCAAGCATTGCAAATATAATGAAAACAGCAGAAGAGTGACTAAACTTTGAAGCTAAGCTACAATAACGTAGGCAGAGTGGTACGGCATCACATGGGTGCTCATTCGAAAATCTCTGTTAGGTATCCAACAGAAAGGTGACAAACGCTAAAAGAAAGGGAATTGTGAAATCAAAGTGGTCCTGCAATGGGTCAAGCAAAACCCTGTGCACATTCGAAAGTCTTCGATACTTGATGTAGAATTGACATTGGTTAGAGCCCAACTGAGGGAGACTAATTGTGTTAAAGAGACTTCTAGGGCATCCAAAGACTACCTAATATTTTGGCATACTTAGAGCTGGACCAAATTGACAGATATAAGGATTAGTGCGACAACCCTACTCTACTGGATTTGACAAGAGGACCAATCCATCTTTACAACCATATTGACAGGAGCAGATGGGAATTCTTTTTTTTTAACAACTTTATTTAACGTTGCACTAGGTAAGCACATACAAATCATACATCACATTTGACACATTACATGCACCCATATCATAGTACCACAATTTCGGTATTTACACTCTCTGCCTTGTCTGCTAAATATTGCTTGTACCTGGCCCATATATTCCTTGGTTTAGAGGAGGGCAGCACCGAATCAATATACAGTTCTTCTGTATCATTAGTCCATAGCATGTCGTTGTCCCAATCTGCCTTCTTCGGGGGGTTTGCGCTTTTCCACCTCATAAGTATCACTCTCTTTGCTATCAATAAGCCAAGGTTTAGCAGCTTCCGCCAGGTTGGGTCCATTTTCCCTATCACGCCCAATAAACATAACCGTGGTGACCATTCTACGGGTTGATCTGCCATTTCATCTAGAGCTGCACACACCTCCTTCCAGTATTCGCCCAATTTTATACATGCCCATAGCATATGATGAATGTTTGCGTCTTCAGCCCCACATCTTGGGCATTCCCCCGACAAGGCGGGGTAAATTAGTCTGAGCCTAGCTGGGGTGTAGTGGGTGCGGTGTACTATTTTGTAGTGTATTAGCCTATACCTGGCATTGCAGGATATTTGTTTGGTGAGTTCACAGATCTTAGCCCACTCATGATCATCGATTTGCTGTTCGAGATCCTGTTCCCATTTGGCTTTGGATGCGTTTTCAGGTACCGGGCGTGTTTGCATTATAACTTTGTACAGTGCTGAGGCTGTGATTTTCTGTGTCCCCCCTGTGAACATATACCCTAGTCCCATAT
The DNA here is from genome assembly GCF_040938575.1 of Ambystoma mexicanum. Taxonomy (NCBI): domain Eukaryota; kingdom Metazoa; phylum Chordata; class Amphibia; order Caudata; family Ambystomatidae; genus Ambystoma; species Ambystoma mexicanum. The sequence goes on from NC_090938.1 coordinate 392,898,005, forward strand.
TAATCTCCGGTTCATTGGGAAAGGTGGGGAGTAATTTTTCCATCGTTGCTTTCACTCTCATATATTGCATTTTATAACAATTGGACCTTCCCACCATTTCCTGGATATCCTCCCATTTTACAAAGAGCTTTTCTGAGAATAGTTGTCCCCACTGGGATATACCTTTGGAAGACCAGTGTATAGCCACTTCCCCGTCTAGAGCAAATGGTGTCCGAGGATCTCCCCAAATCGGCATACTCGGATGATATAGCCTGTCTTTGCCATATATGTCTGCCAGCTTGACCCAGGCCGTAACCGTCACCTTCGTGGGATCTATGGAGTTATGATGTGTGTGTGATGCTGTAGTCATTTGGTGTAGTGCGGTAATTGCCTCTTGTTCCGTAGTGCCTAGCGATGGGGTACCTGGATCAATGAAGACAGCGGCCCATTGTGCTGCATAGTGTGCCTGTGCTGACAAGTAATATAGCTCTAGATCGGGTGCTGTCAGCCCCCCTCTTGTGTATGTGTTTGTTAACATCCTCCAGCTCAGCCTGGGATGCCCCCCCCCATACAAAGGAGATACACGCACTACTTATTCTAGTAAACAGGGCTCGGCCCGGCCAGACCGGTACAGTGCTAAACAAATAGAACAGTTTTGGTAACACTATCATCTTAATAAGGGCTATTCTTCTCATCATCGAGATTGGTAGAGCGTCCCAGCGCTTTATCTTAATACATAATGCGTCCGCTAGCGCGCTATAGTTCAGGGCCCATGATAATTGTGCTGTTCTGGCTATGTGTGCCCCCAGATATTTGATATGCACAGGGCTCCAAATGAGGCCATGTAGATCACTAGGTACCACGGTATTTTTTGTAAGCGGGAAGATCTCCGATTTGGATCGGTTAAGACGCAGGCCCGAGAGGTCTCCAAATTTATTAACTTCAGCAAGAATTTTGGCCAGCGTACGATCTGGATCCCGTAAGTACAACAAAATATCGTCAGCATAAAGATTGATAATATGGAGTCTACCCTCAACCCTCAGTCCAAATGTGCTGTAACGTGACCTCAGTATATCCGCTAGGGGCTCTATCACCAGGGCAAACAGCAGTGGCGATAGAGGACATCCCTGCCTGGTTCCACCGAGTAATTCTAATATCTCCGTCAGTGTGCCGTTGACTCTAATCTTGGCGTAGGGATGCGCATATAATACCCGTATCCATTTCATGATATAAGGGCCAAACCCATAATTTCTAATAACCCCAAATAGAAAGGGCCAATAAATTGTATCGAATGCTTTTTGCATATCAAGAGACACTGCCACTCCCTGAGTTTCGGGGGCTAATTTGGCCAATATATTGTAACATCTCCTAATATTCGTGGCCGTAGATCTACCCAGGATAAACCCCGCTTGGTCTTGGTGGACCATATGGGGCATAAGTGGTGATAATCGGGTTGCCAGTATTTTCGCAAAAATCTTCGCATCCGTATTAATTAATGATAGGGGTCTATACGAGCCGCATTCCTCTGGTGGTTTACCTGGTTTGAGTAGTAGTGTAATCACCGCTTCCCTGGTGGTCTCGGGTAGTTCCCCTTTGTTTAAGGCCTCTACCCAGACGGCGTGTAGCCTAGGAACCAAGATAGAACTGAATTCCTTGTAAAATTCCGCTCCAAGGCCATCCGTCCCCGGGGCCTTCCCGTTAGGCAAGGCTTTTATAGCCTCTGCTATCTCCGCCTCTGTTATCGGGTTCTCAAGTGATTCTCTAGTAACATCTGCTAATAATGTTGTTGGTATGCGGGAGAGATATTCATCAATCTCCTCTTCAGTTGCATTACTTTGAGGGGAGTACAATGCCTTATAGTATTCATAGAACACCTCCTGAACTCTAGCATTGTCAGTGGTAACTGTGCCGTCCTTTAGCGTTATGCATGGTATTGTTGCATAGCCCCCCTCACCCCTTATTGTTCTGTGTAATAGTCTACCTGGGCGCTCACTTTCCCCGTATCTACGGGCAGCTCTTGGTCTATCGAAATATCGGATCTCACGGTCCGCCTCTTCCTTGTATTCATCTAATTTCAGCTTAATCTCTAAGCTCAGTTGTGCGGATGATGTGTGTGCATATAACGATTGAAGAGAGGTTATGTGCGTTTCCAGGCGCGCCAACCTTCCCCTGATATCTTTGAGGACTCCCCTCTCTGTGGAGATTGAGTTACCACGAATACAGACTTTGAACGCCTGCCACAATATGGCCTGGCTAGATACCGAATTCTCATTTATGTCAAAATAGTCCTGTATGTATTTTGTCAGTGCAGTTTTGTACACCAGGTCCAGTAGGGCCGCCGGTTTGAATTTCCATGGTGCTTTCCACACCTTAGCATCTGGAATGCGCAGCGTTAACTGTATCGGGGAGTGATCAGAATATGTTCTGGGATAGATATGTACGTTCTCAGTCCATGTTAACACCTCATCATCTACCAGCCATAAATCAATTCGAGAATGCATGTCATGTACAGTAGAGTAATATGTATATTCCCTTTTCAACGGATTTAACACCCTCCATACATCCTTCACATTCAGGTCAGTCATATGGGTGAGTATATTCTGCGCCGCTCTCGACAATACCCTCTGCTGCATTGAGGTACGATCTAGATGTGTGTCAAGAATCGTGTTAAAATCCCCACCGATTATCAATCTGGCAGTGGGATAAGATGCAAGTTTTCCAAATAATGTTGTATAGAACTCTGCATCGTCTATGTTGGGGCCATATACATTTAATAGGACCACCTCTTTGTCACCTAGGGTGCCATGAAGTAGTACGGATCTCCCTTCGGGGTCACAATCGGCGGTACTGCAAGTAAATGGGAGGGCTTTGTGAATTAAAATAGCCACCCCTCTAGCCCTTTTGGAATATTTAGTGTAGTACTGATGCGTCCCCCAATGCGCAACCAATGGACCCACGTAATCAGGCCCTATATGTGTTTCCTGTAGGAAGATGATTTTAGGGTTCTGTCTGTTGACATAGGCAAATATTTTCCTCCTCTTGACTCGAGCCCCCAATCCCCTAACATTCCAGCTCAGCATTTTAATGGTGCCTGTGTCTTGTTCAGCCATTATCTATAACATAAGTGTGGTCATATGTTTGATGGTGTATGTGCAGTGCGTGCTCTAGAACCAAAGTGCCTTGAACCAACGTGCTTTTTGCTTTTTTTTTTTTTAAACTTCCCATTATAGAACCAATTCCCGCAAAACCGTTCCTCACCCTCTCCCCTCCCTCATAGTTCCCCGAACTCCAACTATGTACTTCAATTTTCCCCCACCCCCTCCCATCTCTCGTATTGTGCACCTGCTACAGGGGGAACTGTGGCGAGTGCAAGTGCCCATGCCTTTTCGTTAAATCGGTCCAGGTTCTTCATGTTGCTCTCACTAATGATAACACATGCGGGACTTTCTCCAATCTTCGTGATTTGCGATGATCGTTATTGCTTCCCTATTGCTTCCGGCTCCCTTGGAGGGGGCCCTACTTTTACATGAGTCTAGTTTCCTCCATTGACGTGCTCGTTGTCGGATAACCCTTTAGTTCAGGAGACATTTCCATTCGTCTTCTGTGCAGTTGGTACGGGTATATGAGTTTCAATGAAATTTGCCGCCTCTTCCGGGAACGTGAAGAAATATACTTTGTTTTGGTGCTGGATTTTCAATCTCGCCGGGTAGAGCATTGCGTATTGTACCTGACGGGCCCGGAGTAGTTTCTTGACCTCTATGAACTGCTTTCTCTCCTGCTGGACCGCCAGCGTGAAGTCTGGGAAGATGCGAATGACGCTGGTTTCCCATCTCAACTCTTGCTTTTCTCTAGCAGCCTTCAAAATTAAATCTCTGTCGCGATAATTTATCAGTCTCGCTATTATAGGTCTAGGGTATGCACCCGGTTTCGGGGCGAGCGACCTATGTGCACGTTCTACAATGAACATCGCCGACCATCCAGGGTCCCCCAGGAGATTGCGAAGAAGGTCCTCCACTGCCTTTTCCATGGATCCTTTTATTGCTTCCTCGGTACTCCGATAATGCGGATATTATTTCGCCGGGATCTAGCCTCCAAATCCTCGCATTTAGCTTTTACTGTTCCCAGTTCGATTGCCATCGTGGAAACTGTGGTCTTCAAGGTCTCAAGTGCATCTTCCGTGCCAGATATCCTCGTCTCTGCTTCCGTCATTCGTGATGTAGTTTTATCTAGCTGTGATCTGATAGTGGCAACGTTCGCTGTTATTCCATCGAGTTTTTCATTTAGGGAGGAAAAGCCCTGTTGCATAGCTAAAAAGACCGCCTGGGGGTCCATCATCGGTGGTGGAGGAGCCATTTGTTCCAGGGGGGAAACCTCCTCTGTCAATGCCCGCTCAGAATCCTTCCTCATTGTCGTTGTATATCTGTCAATGGCTCCTGTTCCCTTCTTTGGGCCAAAACCTTTGGGCATCGTTCTTATTTCCTCCCTGCCAGAAGCCCCTAGTCCCAGCACCAGGTCAGCGAACTCCAACAAATGATCGCCTTGGGACTTGCACTGTGGTCAGAGGATGCCCTATGTTTCCCAGAGGGGTGATGAGAGCAATGTCTAATCTTTCCTCGGCTCAGCACTCAGTATTTCGGGAGCCCTTTACTGACGGTGGTATCCCTCAATCAATGCAATCCACTAACTATACAGTTCTTCGCGGACAAAATTGCCTTAGGCTGCGCACATGGGATGAATCATGAGTCCTCAGCCGTATCAATGTGTTTACCTAAGCCCCCTCCTGACTGTTCGCCATGACTGCTATTCCCACGTCCCGGGATCGGGGCACAGTTCAATGTTCCTTCAGTTCCTGCCCATATGGCCTTGCCCAGTTTAATGTGTAATTTGGGAGGACCCAGTCCAGCGCGGGGCCAAAGGACCAGCCACAGGGCAGCAACCTTCACTACCTCCTAGCGCCTCGGTGCGCCCACCGGAGTGGCTGTCGCCCGATGGGGTTCCTGCCAGGGGGGGCCCGGCTGTCTGCAATTGTCCGCCTACCTTGTAAGTTCCTAAGTCAGCCCTCCGGCGTTGCCGCCGCCGCCCGGCAGCCGCTGCAGGGCTCTGAGATGTCCGCCGGGCTCCAACAGTCCCGAGATCGTCCTCGATCCTCTTCCGTGGGAGCGTGTGCACCCTGCCCGGGTTCGCTGTTTCCCAGGGAGCGGCGCCGTCACCCCTCCTCCGCCGTCCACTCTCCCAGTGCGGATGCTAGAATGTCAGCCCCGCAGCAGCGCCCGCGGTTCTCTTCTCTTGTTTATCCAGGCGTAGCTGACGGCATCGGGAGGGGTTCTCCAATACTCCTCGTCCTCCGGATCATACGCGGCCCGTCTGCAATATGACCATGCCGGATGTTTCTCGGCCGCTGCTCGCGTAGGTTGGGGCCAGGCTCCTCCTAACTTTCCGGGCTGCGCCTCAGGCTGCTCCCCCCTTTGGCGCGTGTGTCGTCAGCGTGGCCGCCGCTGCGGCTCCACACCAACCTGGGTCCTGAAACCCCGCCGGGCGGCTCAGCACACCCTGCTACACGTCTCTGGCGTTCGTCGTGAAGAACCGGACTATATTGATGGATAACTCGGCATTACAGCCCTCGTCCTCGCCAGAGCTTACACACGAGCGGCCATTTCCAGTCGTGCGCAACAGCGCCCCCGCAGATGGGAATTCTTAACACTGAACCAGAAAGCTCCCTTAAATGGGATAAACATGTTAGCAGGTGGCAGAAAAATTAAGCTTGTAAGATCTCTGGCACAGACCAGAAATTATTATGAAAGTGGCTATTGATAAAGTTAAGGAGGCCAATAAAATGAAAAGCTGGCAGGAATATGTGAAGAAGTCCTCTATTAGTGAGAATGCACAAGCATATCTGCTAATAAAAACAACAGGTATGCTTGAGTCTTATTTGGACAAACTTCATCCAATAACACAGAGATCCCTTTTCATGAAACTTAGATTTGGGAGATTCCCTTTAGGAGTAATCTTAAATAAACAGTTTATGCACCTTCCAAACCTCTACTTAAGGACTGTAGACCAGCTCCAGGCAGACAGAATGGAGTAGGCTGCTGGTCACGTGATCAGGCCCTGCCACTCATTTGCTCCGCTACTCACTGATTAAATCAGTCCTCCTTAAGCGTCCTCAGCAAAGGATCTCACCTGTTTGTGCCTGTTCAGGCCTGATGGGGCCAAGTGCCTGACCCAATATCCTGCATTTCACCTACAAATTCGCTACTACTGCTACTCACCAAAATATATCATGTGTCTCCTCGCCTCCAGAGCCCATCCTCACTCTCACCAAGGTTTGAATGGCCAGGTGCCCTGGGCAGCCCTGTCAAGCTACCCTAGCGAACCTCATCAATATTGTCCTTACCCCATCCAACACCCACGGACCACATGCACACGCCCTCTCATGTTGATCAATACATGCTCAGCAGTCGCTCACGCTATACAATTCATCCAAAACCTTTCCGGTAAATTAGAAGCAAACTTCGTAGACTTCCCCACCACAGGGAATGCCTTGTGTTAGGAAAGATTCCCATTTATGTGCAATTTTCCCTCCAGTTGTGTAACCCCCAACTTTTTGCTTCTGCTTTAACACCATAGTCAGCACAGCCTTCAGCTGCACTCCACTGGGCTTTAGCTCACTTTCTTATGGGGAAACTGACATGCCCTTAAAGACAGTTTGTACAGGGAGACTGTTTCCCTTAGTCCTTTCCAATGTTGCAACTTTTCTGCAACATGTTACAAGTGCACAATTAATCTTACAGTACAGTGCGCTTGGGTCTTCCTTTCATTTCCAAAGTCCCTAGACTTCCTCAAAGGATTTTTTAGGAGAATTGCAGATGTGCCTTGGACAGGGCTAGTGGCAGCTTATCTTTTTGCATATTTTTAACCTTTTCTTGCCATGCAAACCAAGTTTACAGCGGTTGGCACAGGAAGATGGCCTGGCTACAAAATGTCCATGCCATGAGGTTCTTTGTCCTGTCCTTTGGCCATCTTGCCCCTTTGCCTTCCCCAGGTCGAGCCAAACCGGGTCAGTCCTTATTTGAGCATGCATTCTCCCACAAAAATTATAAGTTACTCACCGTAGTGACTAGTCCCCTTTCCTCCTTACTAAATGGGCGTCCCTTCCAAGGGACGGGAGACAGAACCTTTTTCACCAGAAAACCCCTTTTTCCCCTTTTAGAGGCGCGCGCAGGTGCGGCCCAGGGAGCATGTGCTTCCCTGACTCTGACCTCCAGCGCCACACCTCAATCCCCATTGACGCGTCGACAATAGATTTAACATTGCCTAATGACACCAGTATTATTACGGGGGAGGTTGGTGGGATGTATGGAGGAAAGGGGACTAAAGAGTACGTTAGTCACTACGGTGAGTAATTTATAATTACTCTAACGTCCCGTCACCTTTCCTCCATACTGCATGGGCTATTAGAAATGAATGTAGCCCCAGGGTGGAGATGAGACCCTCCTTAAGCAAAAAGGTTCCTGAGAACCGCCTGTCCGAAAGCTGCATCAGATCTAGAGCCGGCATCCAAACACTAATGCTTGCAGAAAGCCGAGGGAGTGGCCCAAGTGCCCCCCCCTGCTTATGACCTGCTAGGGGACATGGCGCTGGAATGCGATGGCCATTGCCTTGGCCCTGACTGCGTAGGCGTGCATGTTGGCCGGAAGCGGCTTGTGCTGGCCCTCGTACCCTTCCTTGATGGCTGAGACCATCTAGCGAAATATGGAGGACTTGGAGGCCCGATAGCCCTGCCTTGAGCCTCTGAAAGTGACAAACAGGGTGTCCGATTTAAAGTAGCCCTTGGTCCTGTCCAAGTAGAATTTCAGGGCACGCATGACATCCAGGCAGTGCAGCACCTTCTGTGATTCGCCCTTGGGATCGCAAAAGAACGTAGGAAGGAGTATTTCTTCGTTCAAGTGGAAAGCAGACGGCACCATGGGCAGAAATGCCGGGTGTGTCCGCAGGACTACTTTGTCCCTGTGAAAGGTTGTATATGGTTCCGAGGCGACCAGGGCCTGTATTTCGCCGACTCTACAAGCCGAGGTGAGGCCGACTAGCAAGGCCATCTTGATGGTGACCAGCCTGATGTCGGCTGACGCCATTGGCCCAAACGTTTGTGCGTCAGAGCGCCCATGACTATGTTGAGGTCCCACACAGGGTGCAGCCTCTTGACGGGCGGGTAGAGCCTTGCGAGCCCCGTCAAATGTTTCTTGACGATAGGATTGGAGGAGGAGAAGATCCCCTCCTCTGAGTTCCTGTAAGCCCCTATGGCTGCAAGGTATGTAAGGCAGGTGTCCACCTGCACACCAGCGTGGGCGAGGTGCGCCGAGAAGGAGAACACGTCGTCCAAAGAACATGCCAGGTGGTCGATTTCCTTGGAGTCTGCCCAGTGGCAGAATCTTGTCCATTTACTTTCATACTGGGCCCTGGTAGCTTTGCTCCTTGTACCCTGTATGATTTCCAGATTAGCCTGTGAGAGGCCGAGGTGCTGGAGCGTTACCCGCTCAGGTACCACGCTGTGAGGGCTAGTGTCTGTGGGGTGGGGTGGATGAACCTGCCCCTCTGTTGTGCCAGAAGATGTGCTGGGCCCGTCGGGAGGTGAATCGGGGGATCCTCTGAGAGGCTGAGCAGCTCTGAAAACCATGGCCTGGCCGGCCACCATGGAGCTATTAGAATGATGTTGAGTTTGCGAGACTCCTTGGTCTTGCAAATCACTCTGTGAATCAGCAGAGTGGGCGGGAAGGCGTAAGCCTTCAAGCAGTTCACTGAAGCCGAAATTCGTCGCCCAGAGAGCCAGGGCCCTGTCCCTGCCAGGAGGCTAACTGAGGGCACTTCTTGTTGTGCCAGGTGTTAAAGAGATCCACCTGGGGAGGACCCCACCTGTTGAAGATCTCCTGAATGACAAGGTCGTTTAGTTGCCACTCGTAATTGTCCACTCCCAACCTGCTGAGTCTGTTCGCCTCCAGGTTGGCTTCGGCCTGGAGGTGGACAGCTGTGAGGTAGATTTCATTTTCCACGGCCCACTCCCACATGCTGATTGTCAGTCAGTACAGATGAGGGGATCTGGTGCCTCCCTGCTTGTTGACGTAGTACATGCTGGTCAAGTTGTCAGTCTGGATGAGAACAACCTTGCCCCTGAGAAGTGGTAGTAATGCTCTGAGCGCTAGCCAGATGGCGTTCAGCCCTAACCAATTGATGTGGTATTCCTGCTCCTGTCGAGTCCAGGTGCCGTGGACCGAGAGATCATCCAGTGTAGCTCCCCAGCCCTAAAGCGAGGAGTCTGTGGCGATGGTGGCCTGCGGGGTGGGCGGCCGAAAGGGCTTGCCCGTCCGTAGATTGCAGTCCCTGGACCACCATGTTAGGTGTGGGTGGCGAGATGGAGGAACGCTGATCTTCTCGGATTGAGAGCCCCTCTCCTGGTTCCATGCGGCCGCGAAGTGCAGCTGAATCCTCCACATCCTCAGTCTCGTGTGTGGGACGGCTAATAGGACCGCCGCCAAGAGACCGGGAGGTGATGGTACCACCAAGCCGAGGTCACCACTCTGCTGAGGAAGTGGGCGGTGGCCTCTTGATGGCCAAGATCTTGTCCTTTGACCGAAATATCTTCTCGGAGCACATGTCCCAGATGAGGCCCAAGAATGTCAGTCTGCGTGGGCTGCAGCTGCGACTTCTTGAGACTGAGCGAGAAGCCCAGATCGTGCAGCGTGTTCATAAGGGCATGGGAAGAGTGGTGAACCGCTTCCGGAGATGTAGCCCTGACGAGCCAGTCGTCGAGGTATGGGTAGATGTGGAGGCCCTGCGCTCTGAGGAGGGCAGGCACTGTATTCATGATCCTGGTAAAGACCCTGGGGTCCAAGTTGACAAAAGGAAGGACCTTGTATTGAAAATGGTAGCCCATGATCCTGAACCAAAGGAAAGTACGACTGAGCTGCCAAATCGAGACATGTAGGTATGCGTCCTTCAGATCCAGGGAGCACATCCAGTCTCCCTTGCACAATGTCTCCGCTATAAAAGCTGGCGTAACCATCGTGAATTTCTGCAGGGGTAAGGAGAGGTTGAGGGTGGAATGGTCCAGCACAACTCTCAGGCCCGCCTGCTGCTTCTTCTGAATGGCGAAAATCCTGGAGTAGAAGCCCAAGCCTCGCTGGGAGGCCGGGACTTCCTCCACTGCCTGACTCGCTACGAGCGACCGGATCTCCGCCAGAAGAGTTGCTGTCCCAACTTGAGGGAGTGGAGGACCAGAGGGAGGAGGGGCTGGGATGGGTAGGCGGTACACCGTGGATACTACGGAGAGGATCCAGGGGGCCGCGAAATTCAGGCGCCAGAAATGTGCATGGAGAGCAAGCCTGCCCCCATTGGAGACACGTGGACCCGAAGGGACGTATCATGCCTTTTTTCCTTCGGAGGCTGTCACGGAGGAGGGCGAATGGAAAAAGCCCTTACCCCCCCCCCGCCACCCCTTTCGTTGCTTGTGCAGGTTCTGAGACGGCGAGCGGTCAGGCTGCCTGGATCTCTGTTCCTGGAAGTCGTGGAACCCTCTGTATGTACGCCCCCTGTCTTGAGCGCTGCTGTGACTGGGTGTACGACTTGGGCGTGGCCTTTGTCAAGATGGATAAAGACTTGGCCGTTTGTGAGCTGTTTTTTTTTCTTGTCCAGATCTTCATCCGTGGAGGAGTGGAAGAGGTTGCCCCCCCTCGAAAGGCAGATCTAATATGCGTTTCGGGACATCCGGGTACAAATTCCTTGCATGGAGCCAGGCTGTCCGTCTCATGTCCGTGGCAACACAGATGGCACGGACAGAGGTGTCCATATGGGCCATGGTGGATTCCATGAGGTCCTGCGCCACCAGCTTGGCCTCAGCCAGTCCCGCCTTAAAAAGTGATTGGCTCTGCATAGCGAGTTCCGGGAAGAAGTCTGCAATTTTCCGCCATAAACTTTGGTTAGCGGCAGCCAGCATGGCATCGGCGTTGACCTGACGAAGATGGAAGGACACGCTGGAATACAGCTTCTTCTCGTAAGCCTCCAAGATCTTCTCCTCCTTGCCTAGCCGCGTCGCAGAGGAGGCGGCTGAGGACGACTGTGGATTGGAGCATAGTGATACTGCAGCAATCACAGAGGAGTGTGGCTGAGGGTGGGCCAATGGCAATAGTGTATCCCCTCCATCTGCCTGTACTTGGCGTCCAGGAGTCGATTGACCGGTTGGACCGAGTGGGGCTCGAGCCAACCCTTCTTGGCCAGGGAGACATAAGTTTGCAGTGGAATCCCCGATTTGGCAGAGGGGCGTCGCGTGAGGAATTCAGCCAGAACCCCCTCTGCTGGCTGTTCAACCTCGAGTTGGGGTAGGCCCAGGTACTCCGTCAGACCTGCAAGACGTTTGTGGAAGGCCCTGGCTGAGGATGGCGTGTCCGGATCCTCCTCCTCATCCATATCCTGTGGATCAGGAGGATCCTGTGAAGGAGTAGCTAGAGCCGGAGGCTGAGGAGGAGGCTGGTACAGAGCCGCCTGAGGAATCGGCTGGGGGAGCCAGAGCCAGCGGCTGCGCCGGCGCTTGTGGTGGCGCTAGCATCATAGGGAGGACCTCCCTGAAGGCGTCCTTGAGGATAACCCCCATCCGATGTGACTTCATGACCCCGAGGAACCTCTCGAAGAACCCCTCTTCACTGCCCAGAGAGGTGGTAGGAGGTACTAACTGGGTAGCCGGGAGCTGCTGGAGCCGCTGCTTACCCTGCCCGTATTGATGCAGTGGGAAGCTGCCCTGTGCATAAAAAGGATAGGCTGTAGGCCACGTACCTGGTTGAGGCCAGTCCCACCTTGACACTCGTTCTTCGCCGAACTCCTGCAATGGCGTCGGACGGGTGCCTCTGTCTGGTGTGGCGGCCATCTTGTCGAGCTGCCTGCCACGTGCCTGCGACGTGTTGCTCGGCTCGCTGGGCCTAGCCTCCCCCAAGACTCTTGCGTGTGGATCACGAGGCCTACCCTGCTCCTCGGGCCTAGAACCAGTAGGTGCAATACCCCCGACCCAGGGGTCGGTAGAGCTGCGTTTAGGCGCCCCCACAGACGTATTGCCGGTACTAGGGCGTAGCCCCTCGGCCATATTGCCGGTACAAGGGTGGAGCCCACTGGATGATAATCTGGTACAAAACCTTCCAGTGCCTCAACACTGCCACCGGGAGGATCCAAGGATCCCTCAGCCCGAAGGACGGTAGCTGCAGCAGCCTCGGTGTACATGCTGGTAAAAGGACCTGAACAGTCCCTCCCGCAGTCCTTGGGAAGAAGTCTCCTTTGCGGGGTGTGATGGAAAAAAGCAGCCCTACCTTGGGCCTGGCTCGGTGTTTCACTAAGTTCTTGATGTCCCGCGGAGGCGACTTCGGGAAAAGCTCCCTCTGCCTGGCTAGTCTGTTCTTCAGCGATTTCGATTACAGCGAGCCACACGCTGTACAAGCTTGCTAACTGTGGTCTGGCCCAGGGCAACGTAGGCAGAGAGCGTGGGTGTCTGAAGTTGGGAAGAGCCTGTTGCAGGACGGACACCTGCTGAACCCTGTGGAAGTCGACATGTGCGGAGGAGGAGCGTGATGCCCGAGGACAGAGTACCTGAAAGATAAAAAAACAAAAAAAGACAAAGAGAAGAAGTATCCGCGCGTGGAAACCCTCCATGAACATTGGGAACGTATTCTTTATTGTGTCACCCACCTTCCCGAGCTGCTACAGCCCCTGCAAGAGACCCTGTTTTAACCATTTTGCACTATCGCGTTCATCAGCATTTGAAAGTACATTGAGCACTAGCATCCTCTCTTCGTAGGGACAGGACTGCCCTCTCAGTTAGCGTTAATTTAATGAAGACTTGCCTAGACTATTTGCAATGTTCGCTTCCTTCCCTTTTAGGTTGTGGACCCATTCTGTGCTTTTAACCCTTTAGGCCACTTGGTATTCTATATATGTGTAGTGTTGTATTGGTTTCATGTATTACTATTGAATAATTGCTTTGTGTTGAAGTTCAAAAGTCCTTAAATAAATGTACATGTATTTTTAATATATATACACCTGACTAGGAGTGATTTGTAGTGTCCTTTTACTTTGTGTGCTCATTGAGGTCTTTCAGTCACCCTCACCCCTCCTGAGACCTACTCTTGACTGCCGCTAATGCTACCTTGATTGCTCTGGCTTGTCCAGAAGGTTACCCTGTTCCACGAAACTAGGCTGGCCTTCTGAACCTCTGCCCACCAGGTCAGAGTTCTTAAATCCATCTTAACACCTATTGCCTCCTGGAATTATTCAGCAACTCTGCTATGAAACTGGTGGGCACTCATTCCCCCCTAAAATCCAACCGGGCTAAGACCAAACCATCTGCCCCATGGTAAAACCCTGATTTAGCCTCCAACGAACACTCAATCAGAGCCCTAGAGAAACAGCAGCACAAAAACCATAACTTGGGAGACCTCATCAACCTCAAATATCTGTACACAAACCGTAGGATTCTGATTACTGAGGCCAAAGCTGCTTACTGCTCCACCACCATTGCAGCAGCCTCTAACAGGAGCAAAGCCCTCTTTGAAGTTGTAAAACATTGTACCAAACCCTCACCCGACCCTGAGGTACTAGCAACTCTAGAAAATAGCAACAGAATCAATGCTCATTTATTGAAAAAATAGACAAAATCTGAGAGAACATAGAATCAACCTCTCAGCATTAGCATCCGCTGAACCCCAGCACGCACACTGCCCCTCTGGACCATATTCTCTCCTCTCTTTCCCCCGGATCTCCTAAAAATGATTACCTCCCTCAAATCTATTTCTTACTCTGATCATATAATTCCGGCCTGACTCATTAAACATTTGATGGGCCCAGAGCTCAATGCGCTGCTGTCATGATTCATCGATCACGCCCCTTTTGGTCCTCCTGGTCCCTGGCACGTCGGGGGTTACTCGCTGTAGTACATCCAACATGGCCGTATTCGCAGAACGCGGTCTATCAACCTTTACGTCCATGCAGCATGTTCCATAAATTAACCACGCCCCCGCGGCTCCACGCGTCTACGCTTTTGTTAGCTGAGGCTAGACGTGCGTCGCGTTGTGCTCCTGGAACTGAGTTGCTGCTCTAATTCCCGGACCCTCTCCTTCTCCTTCCCTTGCACCTGTTCTTTCCGCGTTCCATGCACACCTCTCCCGTGTGCACTCTTCCTTCCTGGTCTGCCTGGATTTTCCTTGATCCCAGACGAAGAAGCTGAACGAATCCTGGAATCCGACGATGGCCGAGCGGGCTTATACAAGACCCGAACAGCACGGAATAAAACCCCGGCGAAGGATCCCACAGGGCAACATAAACAGGTGAGAAAACATAAAACTTGTGACAGCTGCTCAGTATCATCAATGTCTTTGTCGGAGAAGGATCATTCCCAGACACCCACAAGACTGGTCTCATACGACCTCTTTTGAAAAAAGCAACCCTAGATCCAGAAGACCTCGAAAACTGCAGGCCCATTACGAACCTCACGTTTATTGGCAAAATCTTGGAAAAAGTAGTTGCTGCACAACTACTCCACAGAATCGAACAACTTCACCTCCTAAACGACTATCAGCCAGGGTTCCACCCAAAGTGTAGAATCAAGAGATAGTTCCCATCCAGGTGGTGGATGAGGCTCTCCAAATTGTGGATAAGGGCGGCTCATGCCTTCTCGTCCACCATGACCCCTCGGCTGCATTCGACACTGTCGACCACCGTATCCTTCTCTCCCTCCTTGCTGACATGATGGGAATCTCTGGCACTGTCCTGAATTGGTTTACCATCTACCTCTCAGGCAGAAAACAAGGCTGTCCAGATTAACTTGTTGCTTTCTAACCGACACCAGGTCTCCTCCAGAGTTCCCAAAGGCGCCATCCTCTCACCAACCTTTTTAATATTTACATGGAGCCTCTGGGCTCTCTGCTCAAATATCCCAATATAACCATCCACCAATATGCAGAGTTGTACATAAGAGTAAATAGTGCACAGAACATCATTCATCTCTGCCATTACCTAGCCATCATCCAGTCCTATATGTCAACTGCCTTCTTCAAACTAAACCCACCGAAGACTGAATTCGTCCTCATTGGTCCGCCCACTAAAAAAACAACTTGTCGAACAATGGCTCAATGATATGCGCCTAGAAATTTTGCTCCACAACTCTCAGACTCCGATAAATCCTTAGGCTTCACCATTGACAGCAATATGTCCTTCCAGAAACACACAGCCAAGAAGGCCCAAATAGCCTGGCTCAAAATCTCTACCCTTTGAAAAATCAAACTCTTTCATCCCGCCGCAGGGCTTCTGGACCGCAGTGCAGGCCCTTGTGGTCTCGCACATCGATGGGGTAAATGCGCTCCTGGCAGGGCTCCCAGCTGCCCACTTGGCTCCCCTAAAAGCAGTCCACCACGCTGCAGTACATCTTATTACCGAACCACAGAAATTTGACCGAATTACCCCCATTCTAACTCAACTACATTAGCTTCCACTCGAAGCAAGGATATTGTTCAAGACTGCATGTAACATTTACAAAGCAGTCAGAAGTAGCACACCAGCGTACCTAGTGGCTAATCTCCACTTCAAATATCTGGTGGCACATGCTTCTTGTGCAGCAAATCATCCATCCGGCTTGAATCAGTATTTGTCCTCAAAGGGAGTACCCACAAACAATCCTTCACTTGTCATATACCCCCTACCTCTCTGGAACTCGATACCGGTGTTGGCTTGAAATGCCCCCACAATTCTCCAATTTCACAAATTTCTCAAAACATGGCTCTTTCAACAGCACCTGACCTAGGACATCACAGTACGGCGCTATTGCTAACAGTTGACAGTCCAAATGCCAGATACCCACACTCTGTGCAGCGCTTCGCTGCAATCTAGCCAGGTCTGTGCTTTAAACAATAAAAAAATAAAAATGGGACAATGAGAAAACAGAATCTTGACCCTTCTGTCTGGACAAGTCCGAAGGTCAAAACCATTTCCTGCTTTTATGGCTGTCGTAAAGAATTCGAGAGAGAAGACTGGTTGTGGTGCTTCCAGACACCAAAATAAGAAGCCTGTGTGAAGCTTAAAGTTTGTGCAAATAAACAGATCAATTCAATATTATCATGGTAGCGGCTTATCTGGATCGGGCCTGGAGATTAGAATGAGAAAACCTTAAGAGGGATAGATAGCTTCACCCAAGTAAAATACTTCTATCTCTTTGAACAACTTTTAAAACAACTGTTTAAAAAGATATTCACAATGTTTATTATAGGGGAAATAAGGGCATCTGTAAGTATTCCGATTCCTCACCACTGTGATGAATGGAACAAGTTACTTACCTGTAACTGTTGTTCTCCAGCATGGGTCTGGCATGGATTCACATGCTCATGAATATTCCCCGTCGTCAGGCTGGGAATCCTCGGTAAAGAAAAAACCAGTATCAGTTTCGTTTCTGATCTGTCTTTCGTAGTAATAACCAATCACTGGTCTCTGCGTCATACTGACCACAGCCAATGACGGCCCTCTACCTAAGCAGCGCCTCTGGCAGCCATCTTCAGATTTGGAAGCACGTGAAGTGGCAGTATGACCAAGTGAAGAGCCGCAGAGGGGTAGGCGGGAGGGTTCGCATGTGAATCCATGCCAGACCCATGCTGGAGAACAACAGTTACAGGTAAGTAACTTGTTCCTTCTCCAGCATGGGGTCTGGCATGGATTCACATGCTCATGAATAAAGAATACATAGCAGTACACACATGCACAACCATGGGAGGTGGCAAAGGCTCAACATTAAGCAGTACATCAAACTCAACATTAAGCATCTTACCTCCTCACCAGGCTCACCTCAGGCGAACAGGTTGCGCAGCACTGCTTGGCCGACCCTGGACTCCTCCCTGGAATCCCGAACGACGCAGTAGAATTTCGTGAAGGTGTGCGTCGACCTCCACGTAGCAGCCCTGCATATGTCCAGCAGGGGCACACCAGAAAGGAACGCCGTGGTAGCTGCGATCGCTCTGGTGGAATGGGCTCTCGGACGGCCAGGCAGCGGTCGGTTTGCCAACCGATGACAGTACATGATACAGCCGGAGAGCCATCTGGAAATGGAAGCCTTCGAGAGAGCCTTCCCCTGATTGACAGGTCCAAAGTTCACAAAAAGTTGTGACGTCTTCCGAAAACACTTTGTGCGGTCCACGTAGAACTTCAGCGCTCTAGCCACATCCAGCGAGTGCAAAGTCCTCTCAGCCGGCGACGAAGGCGACGGGAAGAACACAGGCAACACCAAGGGTTCGTTGAGATGGAAGTCCGACGGTACCTTGGGCATGAAGGAGGGGTGCGTCCTGAGCACTACCCTCGTGTCGTGAAAAGTCAAGTACGGGGCCTTGCATGAAAGGGCCTGGATCTCTCCCACCCGTCGTGCGGAGGTGATGGCCACAAGAAACGCTGTTTTCCAAGACAGAAACTTCAACGGGGCCGAGTGCAGAGGCTCGAACGGAGGTCCCATGAGCTTGGTCAGCACCACGTTGAGCTCCCACGCCGGGGCCGGAGCCTTCACCGGCGGGAACGATCTGAACAGTCCCTTCATGAACTCTTTCACCAGACGATGAGACCACAAGGACGTCCGGCCTGTGGTTCTGGTGTATCGGGAGATCGCAGCAAGATGAATCTTGATGGACGCGTGTGCCAGTCCAGCTTTGGCCAGCGTCAGCAGGTACGGCAGTACCTGGGGAGCCGTAATCCGTAGAGGGTTAATCTTCTGTGCGTGGCACCAGACAGAGAACCTCTTCCATTTGTGTCCGTAGCATTTAAGAGTCGAGGACGCCCTGGCCTTTGCAAGAACCTCTCTGCAGTCGGCCGGTATGTCATATCCTCCAAACTCTAGCGCTGCAGGAGCCAGGCCTGCAAGTTCAGCGATTTCGGGTCGTGGTGGAGGATGGCGCCTCCTTCCCTGGAGAGTAGATCCGCGTCCACCGGCAGCTTGATTGGCGGGGACGCTGAGAAGTCCAGAAGGTCCGGGAACCATATCTGCCTCGGCCACGCAGGTGCGACGAGGATCATCCTGCACCGTGACCTCTTGAGCTGGTTGACGAGATGGCTTAGCAGTGGCAAAGGAGGGAACGCGTAGAGGAACAGGCCCTCCCAGGGGAAAGAGAAAGCATCGCCCATGCTCCTCGCCTGGGGAAACCTGCTGGCGAACCTCTGGCACTTGGAGTTCGTCGCCGTCGCGAACAGGTCGATCTGGGGTGTGCCCCACCGTCGGAAGAGGCGATCCACTAGATCCTGCCGTAGTTCCCACTCGTGGCACGAGCGCAGCTCCCTGCTGAGTGAGTCGGCGATGGTGTTTTTTATCCCTGCCAGATGAAACGGCACCAGAAACATCCTTTGGGCGACGGCCCAATGCCACAGGTCCTGCGCCTCCTTGGACAGCGCTGGGGACCTGGTTCCGCCCTGTTTCCTGATGTAAAACATGGTGGTGGTGTTGTCGGTGAAGATCCTCACCACCTTGCCCTTGAGGGACGGAAGGAAGGACCTGAGGGCCCAGAACACTGCACGGAGCTCCAGGACGTTGATATGGAGGGACTTCTCCATCGGGAGCCAAAGGCCTCTCGCGTGCAGATTTTCGGTGTGCGCTCCCCACCCTTCCAGGGAGGCATCCGTGGTCACTGTCTCCTGGTGGTCTGGGGTCTGGAAGTCCATGCCCGCCGTCAGATGCGCGCGGTTGCCCCACCACCGGACCGCTCGGCGGAAACTCTCGTCGAGTGTGATCCTCTCATCGAAGCGGCCCGTCGTTTGGATCCAGCGCGCGTCCAGGAACTCCTGCAACGGGCGCATCCGGAGCCTGCACATGGGAATGAGGTAGATGCAGGAAGACATCATTCCGAGGAGGGACTTGATGGACCTCACCTTGGCCGCGTCGGAAACCAACATCCGCTGTACCTTGCCCAGGATGGACCTGGTCCTTTCCTCCGACGGGGAGGCCAGAAGGGACACTGTGTCGAGCTTCGCTCCCAGAAACAGTGCGTTTTGCGCGGGTACCAGGTGGGACTTGGCGTAGTTCACGGAGAATCCCAGGTCCGTGAGAAGTTGGACGGTCCTTGCCGTGTGCTCCACGGCGAGCTCCTTCGTCTTGGCTCGGATGAGCCAGTCGTCCAGGTAGGGGTAGACGTGGATCCCCTCGCGGCGCAGCTGCGCCGCCACCGGTGCAAGGCACTTGGTGAATACCCTGGGTGCCGACCGTAGTCCGAAGGGGAGGGCTTTGAACTGGTAGTGACGCCCTTGGACCACAAACCTGAGGAATTTTCGGTGCCCCTTTAGGATGGGAATATGGAAGTAGGCATCCTCCAAATCCAACGACGACAGGAAGTCTCCTTCCTCCAGCTGCCCCAGGACGTGCTGGAGGGTGACCATCCGGAACTTCTGCGCCTTGATGAACTTGTTCAGACGTCGCAGGTCTAGGATGGGGCGCCATCCTCCCGTCTTCTTCTTCACGAGGAAGTATCTCGAGTAAACTCCGGAGCCCCGAAGCCTCTTTGGGACGAGTTCGATGGCGCCCTTCCTGAGCATCGCCTTTACCTCCAGGAGAAGTTGAGGGACGTGAAGCTCTTTCCTGGCCACGGGGGGGACGCGCGGGCACCTTCTTTGAAACTCGAGCGCGTGGCCCCGGGCTAAGGCGTCCAGCACCCAACGGTCGGTGGAGATGGACTCCCACACGCTGACGAAGCTCGCCAGCCGGCCTCCCACCGGGGTGCTTCGGTGGGGGCCCGACCCCACGGCCGGTTCAATCCTGTTTCGACGAGGCTTTGCCGCCTTGACCTCCTTGGCGACGACGGCGGGGTCCGCCAGACTTGCCTCGTCCTCTGTAGGCCTCCTGAGACGACGAGCGGGCCGCTTGACGGTAGGTGGAGAAACCGCCGACGGAACCTTTGGAGGCACCCTTGCCTCCGCTGCTCCGAAAGGGCGTCCGTCGTTGCTGCAGAACCCCAAGGGCCCGGGCCGTCTCAGTGTCCGCTTTAATGGCCTGAAGGGAATCGTCCACTGTTTTCCCAAACAGGTTGTTCCCATCGAACGGCATGTCCAGGACTCTGGTCTGTACGTCTTGACGGAAGTCCGTAGCCTTGAGCCATCCACGCCGCCTAAGGCACACGCCGTTGCCCAACTGGCGAAACCCAGTGTCGGCGATGTCCGTCGCAATAGTGATGGCGTGGTCCGACGCCACCTCACCTTCCTGTAGGATCTCCAGGGCATCCGCCCTCTTGTCGTCCGGTAGGAAGTCCAGCAGGGGAGCCAGTTTGTACCATAGCTCCCTGTCGTAGCGGGCCACGATAGCCAAGGCGTTGGCCGCTTTAATCGTCGTCGCTGCAGACGAGATGACCCTGCGTCCCATAGCGTCCAATTTCTTTCCCTCGCCGTCCGGTGGGGAAGTCGATGTGGAGGCCGCACCCCCCCCGCTTTCTTCCTGGCCGCCGCGGAGACGACGGAGTCCGGGGTAGGCTGCGCCCGGAGGCACAGGGGGGCCGCGTCCGGGACCCGGTACTTCTTCTCGTACCGGTCTCTTCAGGCTGGCGTCGTGGAAGGGTTCTTGAGGAGGGCGAGGCCCTCATCCCAAATGTCGTCCAGTAGAGGCACCGCGAGGACCGTCTTCCTCTTGGCCTCGCGCCGTTGATAAAGGAATCCTTCCTTTTTCTTCTCCTCAGGGCAGAGTTGGAAAAGCTCGGATGCCCTGGCGATCATGGAGTGGAACGATCCAATCTCGTCGGGCGGAGAAGCCCTGGTGGGAGGTGACGACGGTAGATCCTCGTCGTATACCTCGTCGTCCGTACCCGTCGCTGCCGTGTCAGTCCCCGTATCATCCCCTCGGGTGGACGGGGAGGAGGGCTGGACGGCTGAAAAGGAGGTGGAGGGTGAATCCTTCTTTTCTTGGGCGGGGGAACACCAGAAGGTCCCGGATCCCCCGACGGGAGAGGTTCCTCCGTCGGCAACGGTAGTCTCGTCCTTATCTCTGAACATAAGGACTGTATAGCCAACAAAATGGCCGCCGAGTTGTCTTGTGGCGCTGGCAGAGGGGAATCCGACGGGCGATCAGGGGCCCCGTCGGCACCCTCGACGATGTCGTCATCGCCTGCGTCGGGATCCATCCCGACAGGCCGGTCTTCTTCCACGCCAAGGCCGTGGCTTAAGACCTCAATCAGCTCCTCCTCCGAGGTTGAGGCCGAATCTACGACGACGCCCTGCCCTCCCTTTTTCTTCCCCGCCGGGGATTTCACAGGGGTCCTATCGATGGGCACAAAAGAGGACTCCCTCCGAGGTGGCAGGGAGACTCTGAGCCCCGAGGTCGCCACCACTGGTGTAGCCTCCACAGGCTGAGCCAGGGCCGCCGCGACAATATCGATAGAGGGCTTGGCCGGATGGATTAAGGCCTTCACCACCTTAGGTGCGCTCACCGCCTTATCCTTGAGGGGGGGGACACGGCCTCGCTCCCCCTCCGATGGGGCCTTCGAGCTCGACCGGGGCCTCTCCAGGAGCTTCGCCGGGTGCTCGCCCTTCCTCTTACCCGACCCAGAGCGTTGGCTCGTGGCTGTAGGTGCCGGGGAGGGTGCGCCCTGCCTGGCGCCCGTAGAGCCCGACCGTTCGGCGCTCCCGGTGCCAGCGGACTCGCGGTGCTTGGCCTTGTGTTGGACCCCCGTCGCCGGGGCGTCCTCAAAGGTCTTAGAAGACCGCTCGGATTTCTTCCTCTTCTTCTCGCCTGACGGGCTCTTCCCTTCCAGCCAGTTGGCGAGACGTTGATGGCGGTCCTTCATGGTCCGCTCCGACATGTTGCCGCAAAACGCACAGTCCTTCTCCACGTGCGTCTTGTCCTCATGTAAGCAGTAGAGACAAAAGGAGTGTTCGTCCTCCTTAAAGACGTTCTGCAGCTGGCATCCAGGGCAGATCCTGAACAGCTTTCCGGGCGTCGAGCTTCCCTTCTCCTGGGCCATGTCCCGGCCTGAGAAACTTCTGGAGTCCTCCAAAAGCGTAGCTCGACGAAATCTTCACCCTTGAGGGGCGCAGACGAATCCGACACGGGTCCCCGTTGATCGGATGGAGAGTCGGTGGAGCTTGAGGCTCTTTTGACCGAAAAAACCAAGTTTTTGAGAAAAAACGTGAAAAAATAGCACTAACGCTCGAGAGCAATAGCACGAGGATCCCAACACATGAACGTGCGGTAAAAATCTGAAGATGGCTGCCAGAGGCGGTGCTTAGGTAGAGGGCAGTCATTGGCTGTGGTCAGTATGACGCAGAGACCAGTGATTGGTTATTACTACGAAAGACAGATCAGAAACAAAACTGATACTGGTTTTTTCTTTACCGAGGATTCCCAGCCTGACGACGGGGAATATTCATGAGCATGTGAATCCATGCCAGACCCCATGCTGGAGAACTAGCGATGTCACTGCCTCTCTGGGGAAACTCTCTCCCCATATGGCCAGGGAAAGGCAGCCGCTACCTGATCCTGACCCTGGCGGTGGCTGTATGATAGAGGACCAAATCGGGGGGAGACAACCCTCATGGGAGGTAGGTGGCGTCACTAGCTCGAACATGGTAGCCCCCTTTCCACTAAGGGTACGACACCAACCCCTCAATTTCCCAATACCTTATGGCATACTGTAATATAAAACCAGACCATCCAGTCTGGACTGACAACTAGGCTCTTTCATACCCTTCTAGTAGAATGACTGACACGAAGAAGAGCACTAGAGCAATGCAGAGCATTGAAGCCAGGAAACCAGAGACGTGCTCTAGTTGTTGGAAGGGTCCAATAGGTGCCAGGACGTTTAAAAACATCAAGCGTCAAGAAACATGGAAAACCACTACTCCCGAGACGCTGGTAGGGAAACAGAGAAGAAGCAAGTTGCAGCCGGGAGCAAGGACGATCCTGGTAGCGCCATCACGAGAGGCTCGGAAGCCGAAGGTTTGCCACATAGAGGCAGAGAGCAGGGGAAGCTGTGGAAAGAAGACCGAGGCATCGCGGTAACCGGAAAGCCGATGATCCACCTGCAAGAGGAGGAAGCGAACCGCTGGGGGCACTTTGTGGCTTATACCGCACACCATTTAAAGACAATCACATGAACTGGGCAAACACGAGCAGGGCAGATGGACGCCAAGTCAATTGTTGAATGAAGCAAGTGAACGCGGTAGAGGACCCAATGGTTCAGGGAAGACCATATAAAAGTGTAGAACTGTTACATATTACGAAAGACATGGCAGGAGAGCACACCAGGCAGAATCTCCATATAAACTGAGGAGATCAAGAGGAAGGGGCCATCCTGTTGAGTGTGAAAATCAGGGGAAGGGAGTCATCCCCCCTGGAGTTGGAACATAAACATTGTGACTGGGGGAAGGAAGGCATTCCCCTAGTGATTGGAAACTGTGAACATTGCAACCAGGGGAAGAGAGTAATTCCCTCTGGTATTGTTGGAAAACTCTGAGGAGCCAAGAGAAGAGAAATAGCTTCTTAGCATTGTGAATTGTCAAAGTGAGAAAGGGAAGAACCATACCCTTTGAAACTGTGAACTGTAGAGATCTTGAGAAATCCAGGGGAAAGGAATCATCCACCCCTGGAACTTTGGTTATTTCTTTGTGCGCCTTTTGGAACTTTATGTTGGAACTTTGATAAAGAGCTGCAGACGACCAGTTGAAAGATTATTTCCTTTTCACTTTATCTTGAGTTTAGCGTGCAAGGATCAGGTTATGATTTGGACACAGGACAGAGAACTTTACTCTGGGCATTCTGACAAAAACATCCTTTAGTTTTGTTGAGGCATGGAAACCCCTCTTGGAAATAGAGAGTGGGAAATGACTTTCTCCAATCCTCTTTTTACTTTGATAACAGTCTTTGCAACCACCACAATGCCCTTGTGTCCGAGTATTACTACTGGTTCCTTAAACCACACTTACTCTGATTTTCCCAAGTGACTTGGCAGGTCAATTGGGAGTCGCTGGAGGTAGATTGTACTATAGTTAAAGTGGTTTGAGCGCTTGTTAGGACTGTGGGTCTTGCGCTAGTGTGTGCGTTGCTTTCTTCTTTATGTTGCCTGCCACCTGTCAGGTGGATCTCAGAGGGACCACGCTCCTAAGGTCCCAATGTTTGCAAGGGTTGTTCTAGTGTCGCTCACTGAAGCAGATCACCGCGAGACCAGAAGACTACACAGACACTCACCCGAGAGTAAGAGGGGTCACCCTCTACCATTGCTTAACATAAGAATTTCAATTCCAACCATCCGGGAACACGCTAACCCTACAATTGTCTTGAGAAAGACCTCAAAGGTTGAAACACGTGTCGGCACTAATGGAATAAAAGTATATCACATACTCTGTACCACATATAAAGTTTTAGCAAAGAATATGTTGGTCACAAGAGTGACAACCAATGTGTGAATTACTGAAGGAAAAATAAATCAACAAATGATGCAAACACCTAACGTCTGTGGAAATTGATACTCATTGGATACTAAGCAACCACTGTCCAGTGCCTAATTTCATGTTTTTGGATCTCAGTAACCCAGAATAACCCTGGTAGATTATACTGCCGTTGGATCCAGTAAACAATACCCAGGAGCTGCGGGTGCAAGGGCAAGGAACATTCCAATCGGGTCCAGAAGCAGAGGGGGAACTCTTTCTGATGAAGAAATGCAGCAGGATACAATACCAGACAGAATTAGGCCGGTTCCAGCGACAATCACTGCACACGGGCAACAACAGGTGTCTCTGCAGTTGCAAATGAAGACATCCTTGCAGGACCGAATCCCTTGATGCTAGGAAGCTGAAACATGGCAGGAAGGCAGCCCTTTAGGGCTAGCTGGCGACCACCTAAGTTCCAGACGAAATAATGCGGAACGGCAAGCCTTCTGGCGTGGTAGCCCAATTCAGAACTGGTCAATCCACTGGGTGGTACAGGGCCGATTCTGAAGGCTCGAAACAGTGGGAACGTGAGAAGACATCGAGATAGTTTGGCCCCACCAGTCGAAGGGTCGAAGCACTGATGAGAGCCTTCTCAGATCAGGTAGTGCAGCAGGGCTTCAGTGTGACAGTTGCAGGAAATGTCGCCAGGCCTCTTCAGGAGCCGTCCACGGATCTTCAGTTGGCTCCCTAGCTACACCGGATACTTTGGTACAATGCGGATCTGCTGGATTGGCTGCAGGACGACTCCTCTTATCCTAAATTCATTTGAGTGATCAAACTCCGCCCTCAAATATCAAGGGTATGCACCACTCAGCCAGCCAGCAGTGGTCCGATCAGGTACCACTGTGGGTTTAACTAATGCATGCACACTAGACTTTCACGCATCACAGTTGTGGACTGGGACCAGACAGTCCCACCCACTTCCTGTGTCCACACACCAGTGGCATGCACTAGCCCACTAAAACAGCAGCTTTCCAGGGCAAATGCATGATGATATTAGGGATTTCCTGACCTGAGAAGGCAGGAAGAAGCCCAAGAAACAATATGGCCAAAGGACAAGTGAAAAACCTTGTAGCATGGCCATTTTAGGCCACTAGCCAACTTTAGTAGCCAGACACGGTAAACACAAATGTGCACACAAAAATACTTTGAAAATGGTAAAAATGTAATTGTTGCCACAAGCCATCCACAGGCATGAATACAAGTAACCAAACATCCCAGTGTAAAAAGTCTATGGTGATACAAAAGTATCCCAATGCACTGCATTGTAATATACTGTGTTCACTGTTGGAAAAGTTAACACAGGTGAAAAGTAAAAGACAAAAGTGAAACAGTTTCCCAGTACTGATAGTCTGAAGGACTGATCAGTTTTTCCATGACAAAATTAGCAAAAATGCCAGGGGAGTAAAGCTGCAGGTTTCACTACTCTAAGTCAGGACAGGTAAAAAAACAAAAGCAAAATGTTTGGGGGTCCATACAATATGGAGGGAAAGTTGCCTAAAAGAGAAATCTTTCCTAATAGTGAAATATGAGACCAACTTGATTTGTAACATAACTTATCAGAAGGGGAATTTCCCTGTTTTGTCCATTTAGCACACGCACTTTATCCTCTGTAATTGGAATATGGCTTCAGCTGATATTAATACTGTACAGTTACATTTTGAGGTAGAAGCAATAATTTTAAAAATGATGTGTAACTAGTAATGTGTGTTTGGAATGTGTATGTTTATTTATTTGTATGTGTGTACGTTCAAGGCAAATGGTGAAATAAAGTTAC